>NC_088791.1:342755006-343355006 GCF_011386835.1 Chrysemys picta bellii
GCACTCTGGCTTCCTCTTAGAAGCACCCAGCTCCCCCACTCCTCCCAGTGCCTGTCAGATCTAAACAGGCAGACCTGGCCAGGAGTTCAGTACGGAGGTGAAAGCTCAGAACAGAAAGAATCAGTTGATGGCAAAAATGCCTTCTGAATCCTGCAGGAAACTGGATGTCCCCATTTTTCACCTTACCCCAGCCCACGGGCCACTTCTGCACTGTATTTCCTATGCTCTGCACCCTCCCTAATGTCCTCCCCAGATGAAGCCCATACAACCGGGCTTCAGTGTTCTCTAGTGCCAGGCTCCAGCCCTGCATTGCCAGCAGCTCAGACACCAGCAATGTGTCTGGTGACACTTTGAAATGGTCATTTAATGACTGCCTGGCATGTAAATGGTCGCCCCCAGGATACATGGAGATGGGAGCTGCATTCTTCCCACCCCTCCAAGCCAAGCAGATGAAATCTCTCTTCTTCTCACCCTGCGGCCCCAGCAACAAGAAGCTTCTTTGGTTTCTATTCCTAGGTGCTGAAGCTCAAGAACGTATCTGACATCTTGCGCCAATGTCTGGATCACCTCCAAAGCCCCCAGGCTCCAATACGACGGGCAGCAGCCATCTTTATCGGTAACCACTACTTTTCTTAAGCAACTTCTATCTGAGAGGTTGTCCCGTGTTCTGCTTGGAGGGCACTAGCAGCAAGAATTAACCCCCTGGGATCCTAGTGTCTAGATATCCTGCCCTTGAGGCAGTTGGGCTGGGGATTATATCAAAAGGCCTGGAGCAAATTACAACCCTACCCTCCTGCTCCACCCACTGGAATCCCTGTGGGACTGCAGTCATTGGCAATCAGGCTCTCTGTGTCTTCCAAGACATGAGCCTCTTTGTCTTGGAGCTTGTGGACTTGTCTGATTATCCCAGGGACCACTTGAAAGCTGTTTTGCTTGTTGGAAAGACTGCCATTTTTTAAAAGGTAGCCCCAGGGGAGGTGAAAACTCCTGCAAGATTCATTTCCATTGTACGTTCCAGGTTGCACTGTTCAAAGGTCAGAGCCCGCCATGGTCAGGCAAGAGAAGGAGCTGATACTTCAGTGTAAGTAGTTGCCACATGACTGTGTTTGCATGTGGAAGGAGAGCTCATGCTCCTTGTGGAATATCAGGGTTGGAAGGGACCTCAGGAGATCATCTAATCCAACCCCCTGCTCAAAGCAGGACCAATCTCCAGATAGTGTTTGTTTGTTTGTTTTTTAAACCCCAGTTCCCTAAATGGCCTCCGTAAGGATTGAACTCACAACCTTGGGTTTATCAGGCCAATGCTCGAACCACTGAGCTATCCCTCCCACTTGTGAACCAGTCTAGGAAAAAGTGCAACTCCCCTGCCATGCTGCTGCATTGAGTTCAATTTAGACGTGGCCAGAGGTAGCTGTTGAGAGAGCCTGGACATCAGTCCCAGCTTTGTTTTCTCTGATGTCAGGCGTCACTTCCATCTCCAGGTGCCAGAAGGTTTTAGAAGGAGAAAGTAAATGCCAGGCAGGGTGAGAGGCCCTGGCATGTGTCAGGGAGATGGTGCTAAGGAGGTGGATGCCCCAGAATGCAGTGGAAGATGGTGCTGCCAAGGGCAGATGTCACTGAGGACTTAAGGGGTTATCAGATGGCGATGACACTGATAGCCCTGGTGGGTCCAGAGCATCTGGGAGGAGCTAGTTGCTGTGGAAGATCAGGGGCAGCTCCAGGCACCAGCGCAGCCAGTGCGTACCTGGGACGACAAGCCACGGGGGGCAGCGTGCCGGTCGTCGTGAGGGTGGCAGTCAGGCAGCCTTCAGCTGCATGCCTGCCGGAGGACCGCCGGTCCCGCAGCTTCGGTGGCAATTCGGCGGCAGGTACGCTGAAGGCGCGGGACCGGCAGATCACCGACAGAAACGCCGCTGAATCCGCGTGACCAGCGGACCGCCCACAGGCATGCCAACAAAGGCCACCTGACTGCCGTGCTTGGAGTGGCAAAAAACATAGAGCCGTCCCTGTGGAAGATACAGAGGCCCATGGTGCAGGGGCTAGGGCATGCTAATACGATATGTGTTTTGACCTGAGCTTCCTCTCTCTGTCTCAGCTCTCAGTGGCCTGCAACAAGATCCGGATTCTTCTGTCCGTGTCAGTGTCTCACGGGCCATTCAGCAAGTTCGGGATGGTGGCAGAAACCAGTCACGTCAGACCCTAGGAGCTAGATTCAGGAACCTGCTCTGCTGCTTGACTGGCCAGGAGGAGAGGGAAAATGCTCCTGACAGAGATCTCTTGAGTGGCCCGGACCCTTCCCAAAGCCACCGATGGGACTCAGGAGGGCCCTGAGTTCCCACAGAGAAGTTGGTGACTGGAGGAGGTCAGCTGAGCCACCACTCCAGCCCCGAAGCCAGTGCCTGCATGATCCTGTGGTAATTACCTGCATTGTGCCCCATGAGATGTAGGCAGCTGGGGATGAGTTTAAGTGACCCCAGTACTCAGCAGAATGACGGCTACTGGCTCCAGTGAAACAAAAAGGTGACAAGACTGTTAGTGTAAAACCAAGGGCATTTGCTCTCACGTCTCTGTCTTCCTTCCATAATGGGACGAGTTGCAAGATAGCTGGTTCATTACATCAGCCACGGCATTATTGACCTTTTCCCTTTCTTCTGATTAGCCTCCGATCTCTGATACAGTCTTTGTGACCTTGTAGGAAGAGATGGAATCTGGATGATGGGGATGGATCACTTGATAAATTGCCCTGTTCTGTTCATTCCTGCTGAAGCATCTGGCACTGGCCACTGTCAGAAGATGGAATGCTGGGCTAGATGGACCACTGGTCTGATCCAATATGGCTGTTCGTATGATCCAGGCCTCTAGTTCCCCTTGGACAGTTAAAGAAAACCCTTTATCTCTCCATCCATTGACATTATATAACCTCACTCTTCTTTAGACACTTGGGCCAGCACTTTCAAACATGGATGTCAAAAGTTAGGTACCTAAATCCATACTTCTTCAACGCTTAGCCGAACGGTCGGCCGTAGCAATTGTTCACCATTGATCCGTTCCTGTGCTTGACGGGCCGAGAGCCCAACGTCAGAATAGACTGGAGGCACCCATGTAATAGGGGGCCTCCCTTTGGGCTGCCTGCACCCCTTGATTGGTGAAATTGTCTCTCGGATGTTACGAGCCACTCAAAGAACAGCGTTCGCCGGAACCTCTTGTGGCATACTCGCGACATGTCTGAAAAGCATAAGACGCCATCTGCGGACAATGGCCCCAGTAGTCACGCTCACCTCAGTTGCCTTCTTTGCTGAGGTAAGTTTTGTTGACTTGTTGAACTGAGATTGCAAAGCGTTGCTCAGTCCCATATTCTCACAACTGGCAGTGCCCCATATATATGTCTGGGGCACCGTGCAACCTCATTTCTCTCACATCTCTGTTTTCCTTCCATAACAGGATGAGTTGCAAGACAGCTGGTTCATTACATCAGCCACGGCATTATTGACCGTTTCCCTTTCTTCTGATTAGCCTCCGATCTCTGATACATTCTTTGTGACCTTGTAGGAAGAGATGGAATCTGTGCATTAGCCCGCTCATGCTATGGAGCCACGAGAAGATTTGACAGCAGAAGTACATGCAGTGTGGACTAATCTACGAGGGACTAACAGGTTCATGCCATATAGCAGGCCTGCACAACATACGGCCCGCGGTGGCGTGCCTGCCCGCCGACAGGAGCCAGCAATGCGGGCGGCTGAGTCCAGCCCAATCAGAGCTGCGGTGGCGGGGCTTTCAGGCGCCCCCCCCCCCCGACCCAATACCGGCGCCACCTTCCCTCCCCACTGCCCCAAGCGGGACACAGGCACGGAGCCCTCGCCCCCCCTCCCCAGCAGGACACCGCCCCCGTCCTGAGCACTTTTTGGCCCACCCCCCCCGGGACTCCTGCCCCATTCAACCCCCCGCGTTCCTTGATGCCCCCCCCGGGACCCCTGCCCCATCCACCCCCTTCCCTGTCCCCTGACTGCCCTTCGCCGCCCCATCCAACTCCTCTCCTGATTCCCCATCCAACCACCCCTTCTCCCTGTCCCCTGACCACGCTTGGAACCCCTGCCCCTGACTGCCTCCCACCGCCCCATCCAACCCCTGCTCCTTCCTGACTGCCCCCCGGTACCCTTGCCCCCATTCAATCCCCCTGTTCCCTGCCATCTGACCGGCCCGACCTCTATCCAGCCCCCCACCACCCTCCTGAACTCCCCTGCCCTCTATCCAACATCCCGTCCCTGCTCTCTTACCGCGCTGCCTGGAGGTGGCTGGCGGCGCTACAGCCGCGCCGCTCGGCTGGAGCCGGGCCATGCTGCCACCGCGCAGTGCCTGGAGCACCGGGTCAGTCTGAGCTTGCACCCCCCCGCTTCCCGCCAATCAGCTGTTTGCGCAGGAAGCCTGGGAGGACTGAGAAGCAAGCAGCGGCTTCGTGCTCAGGCCCAGGGAGGCAGAGTGGAGGTGAGCTGGGGCGGGGAGCAGTTTCCCTGCGCGCCCCTCCCCCGGGGTTACCTGCTGTGGCTCGGGCGGCTCCCCCCACCCCAGCTCACCTCCGCTCTGTCTCCGCCTCCCTGGGCTTGAGCACGAAGCTGCCGCTTGCTTCTCTGCGCTCCCAGGCTTCCCGCGCGAACAGCTGATTCGCGGGAAGCCGGGGGGAAGAGGGGGAGAAGCGGGGCAGAGTGTTCAGAGGCGGAGGCGAGCTGGGGCTGGGGAGCGGGGCGGACAGCTGGAGCACCCATGGGGTCGGCTCCTAAGGCGTCACTTTTGGATAATGTGCTCAGGGGGAGCAGCCGCTCCCTCTGCTCCCCCCCAGCTACGGTCCTGGTCACTTCAACTTACCGGTTGTTAAATTTAGAAGCCCTTTTAGAACCGGTCCCGCGCAGGAAAACTGGTTCTAAAAGGGCTTCTAAATTTAACAACCGGTTCCCGCGAACCGGCTCCCGCTCACCACTGGAGACTTACCTTGCCGCTCTCACCCTAGGAGCCAGAGACCTCCCAGCAGGGTTGGTGAGTGTGGCCAGGGAAGGGGGAAGGGTGTGGTGGAGTGAGTGTCTGGGAGGTGTGCGGGGGGTGCTGGGCTGTGAGGGTGTGGAGGGCGCTGGGCAGTGGGGGAGGTTTGTGTGTTTTGGGGTGCTAGGCAGAGGGGGCCTGTTGGGGGGTGCTGGGCAGTGAGGGAGATCTGTGTGTGTCAGGGCACTGGGGGTCTGTGTGGGGCATTGTTTAGTTGTGGTGGTGGGGCTGTGGGGGAGGGCACTGGGAGGGAGGGAGGGAGGGAGGAGAAATCTGTGTGTATTGGGAAACTAGCGAGTGGGGTGCTGATGTGTATTAAGATGTGCTGATGTGAACATAGTACCAAAGTTCAATACAAAGTCATATAAAAGTTATACAAAAATGCATAATGCAGAGATTTATCTACAACTGCATTGATTGACTGCTGTGTGCAGTAATATAGTGACCCCTGGACCTACAGGCTTCCACACACTGTCAGTGCCTTGCTAGTGTGCCATGCACCGTGAGATATCTCTTCTCTTTCTGTGTGACTGTGACTGTTTCCCTTGTGTGTGAATTTATTCAACAAAATCTTGAGCTTCATAATGGATACCATGAGTGAAAACAAAAAGAGAAAAATAGAATCAGAGCACAGAGTTTTCAACACTGAATGGACGAATAAATACTTATGTACTATTTCCAAAGACAAAATACTGTGCCTCGTGTGTCGCGAAACGTTAGCCGTTCCGAAAGAATACGACCTTCGGTGGCACTTTGAAACTAAGCATCCCAGTCCCGCCAAATTGAGCCCAAATGAAAAAATAATTAAAGCAGCCAGTTTAGTGAAAAACCTTAGTAGAGAACAGCAAATTTTCAAGGCACTGACGGTGTGTGGAAGCCTGTAGGTCCAGGGGTCACTATATTACTGCACACAGCAGTCAGTCAATGCAGTTGTAGATAAATGCATAATGCAGAGATTTTTATATAACTTTTATATGACTTTGTATTGAACCTTGGTACTATGTTATAGCGGGCTCCTAAGATAGTATAATTAAGGTAAAAGAAAAATTTCTTCTGTGCAAATTTTTGAAGCAGAGTTCAAATTTGTGTGCCATGAGGCAAATGCGCCCAAGTGAGTAAAATGCTTATACATTTAAAAAGTTTTAATTTGCAATTTGTGTCAATTTATATGGGTTTTCCGATAGAGACATCATAAGTAAAAAAAGAAAAACAAAAGTTTGTGTTTTAAATGGAAAATTTTCCTAAAAAATATCAATAAATGATTATCAGCCAAGAATAAGATATGTAATTACAAATGCATTTTAATTTCTTTATTGGTCGAAATGTCAAAGACTGCTAAACTAACCTTACTGTTTTTCCCTGCAATCTTTTTCATTTGCCCATTCAATATAAACTCTGTCCAAATCTATCAGTCCTCAATCCAGCTAGTAACTCTTAATACACATCAGCACCCCACATAGAAACCCCCACTCGCTAGTTTCCCAATACACACAGATTTCTCCTCCCTCCCTCCCAGTGCCCTTCCCCACAGCCCCACCACCACAACTAAACAATGCCCCACACAGACCCCCAGTGCACTGACACACACAGATCCTTGAGTGGGAGTTCCATTGGAGGAGAAGGTACCTGTATTTGCATCTGTCTTTGTATTGCTTGTATGTGTAGAGGCCTGTAGGGGCAGCGTGCTGGGCGGGCAGCTGAGCCCTGATTGGGGGCGGAGCTTGGCTGAGGAGAGGGCCTATAAAAGCGGCCACCCAGCCAGGCTGCGGCAACAGCTGCGAGCAGCGGCACAGGAGGCAGTGAACAGGGCTGCTAACAGGGGAGTTTGAGTGGGAGTTCCATTGGAGGAGGTGGAAGGGGAGGCAGGAGGGCGTGGTGCCCTTTGTGCTGTATTTCCCCTGGTGCAGAGGGCACAGCTGAGCAGGCGGGCCCAGGCAACAGCAGCCATGAGCCAAGCCGCAGGTGACACAATGCAGATGATTGCATGCGGCAGCTGCGGTATGTACATGGTCCTAGCAGCGGTACCTGAACAGAGGTATGTGTGCATGAACTGCCGCCTAATGGAACTGCTGGAAGAAAAGATCCGAGGCTTGGAGATGCAGGTAGATACCCTGATAGAGTTTAGAAGGAGGTTCGAGCATCTGATGGAGCAAAGGCAAGTGGGGGCTGAAGGGGAATGCTCAGGGGTACGGTGGTAGCAGGGGCTAAGACCTGTGAGGGGGGAATGCCGGGGGGAGAACAAGGGCAGTGGAAGCATGTGACTGTGAGAAGCAGGCAAAGGAAAAGGAGGGCCAGTGAAGGAGAAATAGAGCTCAGGAACAGGTTTGGGTGTTTGGAGAACGAGGAAGGGGTGCAGCAGGTGGTAACTGAAGGGGGCAGGGTGAGGAAAAAGAGACGAGCAGCTAGTCCCATAGAAAGAGGGGAGGAGTTGATGGAGACAGCACCAATTCTGGGCCCCGGGAGGATACAGGATGACGTAAGGGGGACTATAAGGGAAAATAGGAATGGACAGGGGTTGCAACTAGAGGTGAACAGGGGATAGATTAGTAGATCGCACTGCCACCAGGCAAAGGCAGGTGTACGTGATTGGGGACTCCTTACTGAGGAGGTTGGACAGGCCTGTAACCAGGGCGCACCCAGAGAACAGAAGGGTGTGCTGTCTCCCGGGCGCTAAGATACGGGATGTGGACTTGCAGCTGAAAAGGATCCTAAAAGGAGCAGGTAAGAACCCCTTGATCATCCTTCACGTAGGAAGAAATGACACGGCTAGGTTCTCGCTAGAGAGAATCAAGGGAGATTATGCCAGGCTGGGGAAGACGCTTAAGGAATTCGAGGCTCAGATCATCTTCAGTGGGATTCTGCCTGTTCCTAGAGAAGGGCAGTAAAGGGGTGAAAGGATTGTGATGATAAATAGTTGGCTAAGGGAATGGTGCTATAAAGAGGGCTTTGGGATGTATGGCCACTGGGAGGCTTTCGGGGACAGAAAACTGTTCTCACGGGACGGACTTCACCTGAGTAGGGAAGGAAATAGACTTCTGGGAGGGAGGCTGGCTCATCTCATCAAAAGAGCTTTAAACTAGGAATTTGGGGGAGACGGTTGGGAGATGTCCAGTTAATCTCCACACCAGATTATAACATCGAGAGAGAGGACAATGAGAGAAGAACAGATACAGCCAGGGGAAAGAGATTGGACATGAGGAGGGGGGGCGTGGATACCAGACTAATGGGTCATACTAGCAGTACGGTGTCCATATCAAATGGGAGAATGAATGTGAGAGAGGCCATAAGGCATAAATTAAGATGTTTATACACCAATGCGAGAAGCCTAGGTAACAAAATGGAGGAATTGGAGCTCCTGGTCCGAGAAATGAAACCGGATATCGTAGGAATAACTGAAACGTGGTGGAACAGTAGTCATGACTGGAGTACAGGTATGGAAGGGTATGTGCTGTTTAGGAAAGACCGGATCAAAGGTAAAGGTGGGGGAGTAGCATTGTATGTCAATAATGAGGTAAACTGTAAATAAATAATAAGCGATGGAATGGATAAGACGGAATCTGTCTGGGCATTACTCACATTGGGTAAAAGAACTACTAGAGCCTCCCCTGGATAGTGCTTGGGGTGTGCTATAGACCGCCGGGATCTAGCCTGGATAGGGACAGAGAACTCATTAACGTTTTTAGGGAAGTAAATACTAATAGGAACTGTGTAATCATGGGAGACTTTAACTTCCCAGATATAGATTAGGGAACAAATGCTAATAACAATAATAGGACTCAGATTTTCCTAGATGTAATAGCTGATGAATTCCTTCATCAAGTAGTTGCTGAACCGACGAGGGGGGATGCCATTTTAGATTTGGTGCTGGTGAGTAGTGAGGACCTCGTTGAGGAAATGGTTGTAGGGGACAACCTTGGCTCAAGTGATCATGAGCTAATTCCATTTAAACTAAATGGAAAGATTAACAGAATTAAATCGGAGACTAAGGTTTACGATTTCAAAAGGGCTAACTTTAATACATTAAGGAGACTGGTTAGGGAAGTGGATTGGACTAACATATTTAGGGATCTAAAGGCGGAAGGCGCCTGGGATTATTTCAAGTTGAAGTTGCAGGAGCTGTCAGAGGCGTGTATCCCAAGAAAGGGAAAACGGTTCGTAGGCAGGAGATTTAGACTGAGCTGGATGAGCAAGCATCTCAGAGGGGTCATTAAGAAAAAACAGGAAGCGTACAGGGCGTGGAAGAGGGGGGGGATCAGCAAAGAAACCTACCTTATTGAGGTCAGAGCATGTAGAGATGGAGTGAGAAAAGCCAAAAGCTGAGTAGAGTTGGACTTTGTGAGGGGAATTAAAACCAATAGTAAGAGCTTTTATAGCCATATAAATAGGAATAAAACAAAGAAAGAAGAAGTGGGACCGCTTAAGAATGTAGATGGAGTGGAGATTAAGGATAATCTAGGCATGGCACAATATCTAAATGAATATTTTGCATCGGTATTAATGAGGCTAATGAAAGGCTGAGGAATAGTAGAAGCGAGACGGATGGGAATAAAGGAGTGGGGATTGACATTACCGTATCCGAGGTAGAAGCCAAATTTGAACAGCTTAACGGGACTAAATCGGGCAGACCGGATGATCTTCATCCGAGAATATTAAAAGAACTGGCACGGGAAATTGTAAGCCCGTTAGCGATAATTTTTAATGAATCCATAAACTCGGGGGTGGTACCGTTTGACTGGAGAATAGCTAATGTGGTTCCTATTTTCAAGAAGGGGGAAAAAACCGGGTAACTACAGGCCGGTTAGTCTAACATCTGTAATATGCAAGGTCTTGGAAAACATTTTGAAGGAGAAAATAGTTAAGGACCTTGAGGTCAATGCCAATTGGGACAAATTACAACACGGTTTTACGAAAGGTAGATCGTGCCAAACCAACCTGATCTCCTTCTTTGAGAAAGTAACAGATTTTTTAGATAAAGGAAATGTGGTGGATCTAATATACCTCGATTTCAGTAAAGCGTTTGATACGGTACCACATGAGGAATTATTGGTTAAATTGGAAAAGATGGGGATCGATATGAAAATCCATAGGTGGATAAGGAACTGGTTAAAGGGGAGACTGCAGCGGGTCGTACTAAAAGATGAACTGTCAGGTTGGAGGGAGGTTACCAGTGGAGTTCCTCAAGGTTCGGTTTTGGGTCCGATTTTATTTAATCTATTCATTACTGACCTCGGAACCAAATGTAGGAGTGGGCTGATAAAGTTTGCGGATTACACAAAGTTGGGAGGTATTGCCAATTCGGAGAAGGATCGGGATATCCCCCAGGGAGATTTGGATGACCTTGTAAACTGGAGTAATAGTAATAAGATGAAATTTAATAGTGAGAAGTGTAAGGTTATGCATTTAGGGATAACTAACAAGAATTTTAGTTATAATCTGGGGACGCATCAGTTGGATGTAACGCATTAGAGGAGAAGGACCTCGGAGTCCTGGTTGATCGCAGGATGACTATGAGTCGGCAATGTGACGTGGCCGTGAAAAAAGCTAATGCGGTCTTGGGATGCATTAGGCGAGGTATTTCTAGTAGGGATAAAGAGGTGCTGGTTCCGTTATACAAGGCACTGGTGAGACCTCATTTGGAGTATTGTGTGCAGTTCTGGTCTCCCATGTTTAAAAAGGATGAAATCAAACTGGAACGGGTACAGAGAAGGGCCACTAGGATGATCCGAGGAATGGAAAATCTGCCGTATGAAAGGAGACTCGAGGAGCTAGGTCTGTTTACCTTAACCAAAAGAAGGCTGAGGGGGGATATGATTGCTCTCTTTAAATACCAGGGAGGGAGAGGAATTATTTCAGCTCAGTACTAATGTGGACACTAGAACGAATGGATATAAACTGGCCGTCGGGAAGTTTAGGCTCGAAATTAGACGACAGTTTCTAACCATCAGAGGGGTGAAGTTTTGGAACAGCCTTTCAAGGGAAATAGTGGGGGCGAAAGACCTCTCTGGCTTTAAGATTAAGCTTGATAAGTTTATGGAAGGGATGGTTTGATGGGATACAGTGATTTTAGTCAATAGGTCAATAACAATGGTCAATGATGGGATATTAAAAGTTACTACAGAGAACTTTTCCAGGCGGTCTGGCTAGAGAATCTTGCCCGCATGCTCGGGGTTCAGCTGATGACCATATTTGGGGTCGGGAAGGAATTTTCCTCCAGGGTAGACTGGCAGAGGCCCTGAAGGTTTTTCGCCTTCCTCCGCAGCATGGGGCAGGGGTCGCTTGCTTGAGGATTCTCAGCGACTTGAAGTCTTTAAATAATGATTTGGGGAGTTCAACAGCTAAGTCAAGGGAGAGAATTCTTCCAGGAGTGGGTGGGTCAGGTTTTGTGGCCCACATCATGTGGGAGGTCAGACTAGATGATCATAATGGTCCCTTCTGACCTTAGAGTCTATGAGTCTATGAGATCTCCCTCACTGCCCAGCACCCCCCAACAGGCCCCCACTGCCTAGCACCCCAAAACACACAAACCTCCCCCACTGCCCAGCGCCTCCACACCCTCACAGCCCAGCACGCCCCGCAAACCTCCCAGACACTCACTCCACCACACCCTTCCCCCTTCCCTGGCCGCACTCACCAGCCCTGCTGGGAGGTCTCTGGCTCCTAGTTTGAGAGCGGCAAGGGGAGTCTCCAGTGGTGAGCGGGAGCCGGTTCGTGGGAACCGGTTGTTAAATTTAGAAGCCCTTTTAGAACCAGTTGTCCTGCGCGGGACCGGTTCTAAAAGGGCTTCTAAATTTAACAACCGATAAGTTGAAGTGACCAGGACCATAGCTGGGGGGGAGCAGAGGGAGCGGCTGATCCCCCTGAGCACATTATGCAAAAGTGGTGCCTTAAGAGCCGACCCCATGGGTGCTCCAGCTCTCCGCCCCGCTCCCCGGCCCCAGCTCATCTCCACTCCGCCTCTGAACACTCCGCCCCGCTTCTCCCCCTCCCCCCCCGCTTCCCGCGAATCAGCTGTTCGCGCGGGAAGCCTGGGAGGGCAGACAAGCAAGCGGCGGCTTCGTGCTCAAGCCCAGGGAGGCGGAGACGGAGCGGAGGTGAGCTGGGGTGGGGGAAGCCGTCCGCGCCACAGCAGGTAACCCTGGGGGAGGGGCGTGCAGGGGAACCGCTCCCCGCCCCAGCTCACCTCCACTCTGCCTCCCTGGGCCTGAGCACGAAGCCACCGCTTGCTTCTCAGCCCTCCCAGGCTTCCTGCGCGAACAGCTGATTGGCGGGAAGCGGGGGGGCTGCAAGCTCAGACTGACCCGGTGTTCCAGGCACTGCGCGCTGGCAGCGTGGCCCGGCTCCAGACGAGCGGCGCGGCTGTAGCGCTGCCACCCACCTCCAGGCAGCGAGGTAAGGGAGCAGGGAGGGGTGCTGGATAGAGGGCAGGGGAGTTCAGGGGGGTGGTGGGGGGCTGGATAGGGGTCGGGGCAGTCAGATGGCAGGGAACAGGGGGATTGAATGGGGGCAAGGATACCGGGGGACAGTCAGGAAGGAGCAGGGGTTGGATGGGGCGGTGGGAGGCAGTCAGGGGCAGGGGTTCCAAGGGTGGTCAGGGGACAGGGAGAAGGGGTGGTTGGATGGGGAATCAGGAGAGGAGTTGGATGGGGCGGCGGAGGGCAGTCAGGGGACAGGGAAGGGGGTGGATGGGGCAGGGATCCCGGGGGGGGGCATCAAGGAACGCGGGGGGTTGGATGGGGAAGGAGTCCCAGGGGCGGGGAGTAGGCCAAAAAGCGCTCAGGACGGGGGCGGTGGCAGAGCCCTGTGTCCCGCTGGGGTGGACGGAGTGAGGGCTCCGTGCCCGTGTCCCGCTTGGGGCAGTGGGGAGGGGCAGCGGCGCGCGCGGGCTCCGTGTCCTACTTGGGGCGGGGGGGGGTTGAGGCGCGGCGGCAGCACGCGAGGGCTCCATCCCCTTGTCCCGCATTGCTGGCTCCTGTCGGCGGGCAGGCACGCCACCAGGAGCTGCCCCAGGAAGCGCCGTGTAATAGGTCCGTGCCGGGTCTCAACCCTCCTGGGCGGGAGGGGAGCCACACCGACTCACTACTGCTGGAAGTAAACAGCCAGTTAGTTTAGAAGCTCTGGTCCTCCGGTGCAGGGGAGGAGCAAAACCGACAGCTAGCTCAGGGCTCAGGCCCTCAGACAGGGGCTGAGCAGGTGACCGTGAGTTCAGGGCTTAGGCCAGCTGGTGCAGGGGCTGAGCAGACAACAGTTAGTTCAAGGCTCAGGCCCTCTGGTGCAGGGACTGAGCTGACAACAGTTAATTTAAGGCTCAGGCCCTCTGGTGCAGCGGCTGAGCCGACAACAGTTAGTTCGGGGCTCAAGCCCTCTGGTGCAGGGGCTGAGCCGACAACAGTTAGTTCGGGGCTCAGGCCCTCCGGTGCAGGGGCTGAGCCGACAACAGTTAGTTCGGGGCTCAGGCCCTCCGGTGCAGGGGCTGAGCAGACAACAGTTAGTTCGGGGCTCAGGCCCTCTGGTGCAGGGGCTGAGCCGACAACAGTTAGTTCGGGGCTCAGGCCCTCCGGTGCAGGGGCTGAGCCGACAACAGTTAATTTAAGGCTCAGGCCCTCTGGTGCAGGGGCTGAGTCGACAACAGTTAGTTCGGGGCTCAGGCCCTCCGGTGCAGGGGCTGAGCAGACAACAGTTAGTTTGAGGCTCAGGCCCTCTGGTGCAGGGGCTGAGCCGACAACAGTTAGTTTGAGGCTCAGGCCCTCTGGTGCAGGGGCTGAGCAGACAACAGTTAGTTCGGGGCTCAGGCCCTCTGGTGCAGGGGCTGAGCCGACAACAGTTAGTTCGGGGCTCAGGCCCTCCGGTGCAGGGGCTGAGCTGACAACAGTTAATTTAAGGCTCAGGCCCTCCGGTGCAGGGGCTGAGCCGACAACAGTTAGTTCGGGGCTCAGGCCCCCCGGTGCAGGGGCTGAGCTGACAACAGTTAGTTCGGGGCTCAGGCCCTCCGGTGCAGGGGCTGAGCCGACAACAGTTAGTTCGGGGCTCAGGCCCTCCGGTGCAGGGGCTGAGCCGACAACAGTTAATTTAAGGCTCAGGCCCTCCGGTGCAGGGGCTGAGCCGACAACAGTTAGTTCGGGGCTCAGGTCCTCTGGTGCAGGGTCTGAGCCGACAACAGTTAGTTCGGGGCTCAGGCCCTCCGGTGCAGGGGCTGAGCCGACAACAGTTAGTTCGGGGCTCAGGCCCTCCGGTGCAGGGGCTGAGCTGACAACAGTTATTTTAAGGCTCAGGCCCTCTGGTGCAGGGGCTGAGCCGACAACAGTTAATTTAAGGCCCAGGCCCTCCGGTGCAGGGGCTGAGCCGACAACAGTTAGTTCGGGGCTCAGGCCCTCCGGTGCAGGGGCTGAGCCGACAACAGTTAGTTCGGGGCTCAGGCCCTCCGGTGCAGGGGCTGAGCTGACAACAGTTAATTTAAGGCTCAGGCCCTCCAGTGCAGGGGCTGAGCCGACAACAGTTAATTTAAGGCCCAGGCCCTCCGGTGCAGGGGCTGAGCTGACAACAGTTAGTTCGGGGCTCAGGCCCTCCGGTGCAGGGGCTGAGCCGACAACAGTTAGTTCGGGGCTCAGGCCCTCCGGTGCAGGGGCTGAGCCGACAACAGTTAGTTCGGGGCTCAGGCCCTCCGGTGCAGGGGCTGAGCTGACAACAGTTAATTTAAGGCTCAGGCCCTCCAGTGCAGGGGCTGAGCCGACAACAGTTAATTTAAGGCTCAGGCCCTCCAGTGCAGGGGCTGAGCCGACAACAGTTAGTTCGGGGCTCAGGCCCTCTGGTGCAGGGGCTGAGCCGACAACAGTTAGTTCGGGGCTCAGGCCCTCCGGTGCAGGGGCTGAGACGACAACAGTTAATTTAAGGCTCAGGCCCTCTGGTGCAGGGGCTGAGCCGACAACAGTTAGTTTGGGGCTCAGGCCCTCCGGTGCAGGGGCTGAGCCGACAACAGGTAGTTCGGGGCTCAGGCCCTCCGGTGCAGGGGCTGAGCCGACAACAGTTAATTTAAGGCTCAGGCCCTCTGGTGCAGGGGCTGAGCCGACAACAGTTAGTTCGGGTCTCGGGCCCTCCGGTGCAGGGGCTGAGCCGACAACAGGTAGTTCGGGGCTCAGGCCCTCCGGTGCAGGGGCTGAGCAGACAACAGTTAGTTCGGGGCTCAGGCCCTCCGGTGCAGGGGCTGAGCAGACAACAGTTAGCTCGGGGCTCAGGCCCTCCAGTGCAGGGGCTGAGCCGACAACAGTTAGTTCGGGGCTCAGGCCCTCTGGTGCAGGGCTGAGCCGACAACAGTTAGTTCGGGGCTCAGGCCCTCCGGTGCAGGGGCTGAGCCGACAACAGTTAATTTAAGGCTCAGGCCCTCTGGTGCAGGGGCTGATCCGACCACAGTTAGTCCGGACTCAGGCCCTCTGGTGCAGGGGCTGAGCCGACAACAGTTAGTTCGGGGCTCAGGCCCTCCGGTGCAGGGGCTGAGCCGACAACAGTTAGTTCGGGGCTCAGGCCCTCTGGTGCAGGGGCTGAGCTGACAACAGTTAGTTCGGGGCTCAGGCCCTCCGGTGCAGGGGCTGAGCCGACAACAGTTAATTTAAGGCTCAGGCCCTCTGGTGCAGGGGCTGAGCCGACCACAGTTAGTCCTGACTCAGGCCCTCTGGTGCAGGGGCTGAGCCGACAACAGTTAGTTCGGGGCTCAGGCCCTCCGGTGCAGGGGCTGAGCCGACAACAGTTAATTTAAGGCTCAGGCCCTCCGGTGCAGGGGCTGAGCCGACAACAGTTAGTTCGGGGCTAAGGCCCTCCGGTGCAGGGGCTGAGCCGACAACAGTTAGTTTGGTGCTCAGGCCCTCCGGTGCAGGGGCTGAGCCGACAACAGTTAGTTCGGGGCTCAGGCCCTCCGGTGCAGGGGCTGAGCCGACAACAGTTAGTTCGGGGCTCAGGCCCTCCGGTGCAGGGGCTGAGCCGACAACAGTTAGTTCGGGGCTCAGGCCCTCCGGTGCAGGGGCTGAGCCGACAACAGTTAGTTCGGGGCTCAGGCCCACCGGTGCAGGGGCTGAGCTGACAACAGTTATTTTAAGGCTCAGGCCCTCTGGTGCAGGGGCTGAGCCGACAACAGTTAATTTAAGGCCCAGGCCCTCCGGTGCAGGGGCTGAGCCGACAACAGTTAGTTCGGGGCTCAGGCCCTCCGGTGCAGGAGCTGAGCCGACAACAGTTAGTTCGGGGCTCAGGCCCTCCGGTGCAGGGGCTGAGCTGACAACAGTTAATTTAAGGCTCAGGCCCTCCAGTGCAGGGGCTGAGCCGACAACAGTTAATTTAAGGCCCAGGCCCTCCGGTGCAGGGGCTGAGCTGACAACAGTTAGTTCGGGGCTCAGGCCCTCCGGTGCAGGGGCTGAGCCGACAACAGTTAGTTCGGGGCTCAGGCCCTCCGGTGCAGGGGCTGAGCCGACAACAGTTAGTTCGGGGCTCAGGCCCTCCGGTGCAGGGGCTGAGCTGACAACAGTTAATTTAAGGCTCAGGCCCTCCAGTGCAGGGGCTGAGCCGACAACAGTTAATTTAAGGCTCAGGCCCTCCAGTGCAGGGGCTGAGCCGACAACAGTTAGTTCGGGGCTCAGGCCCTCTGGTGCAGGGGCTGAGCCGACAACAGTTAGTTCGGGGCTCAGGCCCTCCGGTGCAGGGGCTGAGACGACAACAGTTAATTTAAGGCTCAGGCCCTCTGGTGCAGGGGCTGAGCCGACAACAGTTAGTTTGGGGCTCAGGCCCTCCGGTGCAGGGGCTGAGCCGACAACAGGTAGTTCGGGGCTCAGGCCCTCCGGTGCAGGGGCTGAGCCGACAACAGTTAATTTAAGGCTCAGGCCCTCTGGTGCAGGGGCTGAGCCGACAACAGTTAGTTCGGGTCTCAGGCCCTCCGGTGCAGGGGCTGAGCCGACAACAGTTAATTTAGGGCTCAGGCCCTCTGGTGCAGGGGCTGATCCGACCACAGTTAGTCCGGACTCAGGCCCTCTGGTGCAGGGGCTGAGCCGACAACAGTTAGTTCGGGGCTCAGGCCCTCCGGTGCAGGGGCTGAGCCGACAACAGTTAGTTCGGGGCTCAGGCCCTCTGGTGCAGGGGCTGAGCTGACAACAGTTAGTTCGGGGCTCAGGCCCTCCGGTGCAGGGGCTGAGCCGACAACAGTTAATTTAAGGCTCAGGCCCTCTGGTGCAGGGGCTGAGCCGACCACAGTTAGTCCTGACTCAGGCCCTCTGGTGCAGGGGCTGAGCCGACAACAGTTAGTTCGGGGCTCAGGCCCTCCGGTGCAGGGGCTGAGCCGACAACAGTTAATTTAAGGCTCAGGCCCTCCGGTGCAGGGGCTGAGCCGACAACAGTTAGTTCGGGGCTAAGGCCCTCCGGTGCAGGGGCTGAGCCGACAACAGTTAGTTTGGTGCTCAGGCCCTCCGGTGCAGGGGCTGAGCCAACAACAGTTAGTTCGGGGCTCAGGCCCTCCGGTGCAGGGGCTGAGCCGACAACAGTTAGTTCGGGGCTCAGGCCCTCCGGTGCAGGGGCTGAGCCGACAACAGTTAGTTCGGGGCTCAGGCCCTCCGGTGCAGGGGCTGAGCCGACAACAGTTAGTTCGGGGCTCAGGCCCTCCGGTGCAGGGGCTGAGCCGACAACAGTTAATTTAAGGCTCAGGCCCTCCGGTGCAGGGGCTGAGCCGACTACAGTTAATTTAAGGCTCAGGCCCTCCTCATAGCAGGTCCGGGGCAGCTCCGGCCAGTCAGGGTACTGTCCTCGGGCCTCGGAGGTCTCCCGGCCGGGAGCTCCCGGCCGCACGTCTGCTTCCTGCAGTGGCTGGCGGCTGACTGAGCTCTGGCGGCCGGCCTTTATACTTCCTGTCCTGCCCCTTGACTTCCGGGGGGCGGGAACAGGCGGCGGTGGCTCCACCCACTCCTCTGCCTGCAAGGGTGCTCCCTCTTCTGGGCAGGAGGGGAGCCATACCGACTCACTACACGCCGCCACGCCAGCCTCGGGACTTTGTGTGCGTGGGGTTTAGAATCCCCCTGCGGGCCACACAGTGGGCCCCCACGGGCCGTATGTTGTGCAGGCCTGGTCTTGTGGCATACTCTCCACATGTCCTCTGAAAAGCATAAGACGCCATCTGCGGACAATGGCCCCAGTAGTCTGTAGACCGGAGCGACCATAAACATCTGCTTTACAAATGAAGTCGTTCCACTCTATGCCCAATATACAACGTTGGCATTTTATGTGGAAAGCCTCCAGCTTTGCCCACTCTGTGCGGCGCAGTCCCAATGTTTCACAACCGTACAGCAGTACAGAGAGGATACAGTTCGATTAGATCCTGAACTTGGTTGTCGTGCCAAGATGATGTTGATTCCGTATTCATTGTAAACGACCCATGGCAGAGGCTGCAATGCCGCACTCAGGCACCTAAATAAATGGCCTGACTTTTCTCAAATGCTGAATACCAAGAACTTCTCACTCGAATCTGCCGAAGCCGTGGCTGTTCAGCTCCTCTGAAAATGAATCCACTCGTTTAGATGCCTGAATATGAATGTTAGTGCCAGACTTTGGAGAGTGACATAAGAAGATATTGGCCTGAGCCTATGCATGGACTCTCATCCTACAATCCAGCCCCTCAACAGATACATCCCAGCTTCTGACTGTGAGCCATTCAGCTACAATGGGGAGGCCTAGATGCTGTAAGTAAATTAACATGTAATGATAGATAGACAGATAGATAGATAGTATAAGCTATTCTTTCTACCATCTGCCGTACGGATTTGCTCTGTAGAGCTTGCTGTCCCTGTTACTCATGGGTATTTATGTTCCAGAGCCCCACATGAGAGAGGGAAGGATTTCAGGCCCAAGGCCCAAGTGGGGCAGGAAGAAGCACACGCTCACCTCAGTTGCCTTCTTTGCTGAGGTAAGTTTTGTTGACTTGTTGAACTGAGATTGCAGAGCGTTGCTCAGTCCCATATTCTCACAACTGGCAGCGCCCCATATGTATGTCTGGGGCACCTTGCATCCTCATTTCTTGACCTGTAAGTGGGGTGGCCTGGGGTTTATGTAAAAGGCAGGGGTTGTGTTGAAACCATAATCATCCAGATACTTCTGAGGAAATCCCTCTGGAACAGTGGAAATAGCGTAGCATTCGGCCATCAGTCCCTAGGTAATTTCCCAGATTGTGACTGAGTTTGATTTCCCGTGAGACGTCTTGAAAACTGCTCTCTTTGTTGAGAGGCTGAACCTCTGAAAGTTCGCCCTGGAGAATGTAAGCATTGACAGGAGAGCCGTTGTGTTGATTCCATAGGGTGCACTGTCGAGCACGCCGGCAGACAGACCCAGATCAGAAGACCTGGACTTGGTACGTGAACGTAAGTAATATCCTTAGGTTAGTGCAGTGAGGAAGCAGAGGTCCCAGGATGTGGGTCAAGGAGATGGCAATGGGGACGCAGAGGCCCTGTCATGGCACCAATGGGATCTAATTTGTACTGTGTACTTTGGTCATCCACTGTGTGATGATCCTCTTCTGTAATGGGCGCCATCGGCCTGTTGTAATGGCTCCAACACCACCCTCCTCCCAGCCTCAGGAGAGGGAGGTGTTCCCAAGGGAGAGGGGGCATGGCTGCGGCATCCCCGAGGCTTCTCTGCTTTATGCTGGGGGCTGGCCCAGTGGCCAGATGGCCTCCAAGTTAGTGGGGGTGGCTCACAAAAGCGGCTTTCAGGCACATTCCCACGCAGCTGCCAGGATCTGCACGGAGCCTAGGATCTGCAGAACCATATCACAGGCTGGGCCTGAAGGCTGGCATGTTGGCAGATGCTGCACTGAGCAGCAGAGTTACTCTGTATCCTGAGTCAGGAAGCTTTTCTGCTGCTTCGCTGATCAGAGGAGCCTGGTAGTTAAATGAGGCAGGAAGATACACCTGGTTAATGCAAAGACACAGATGGAGCCCTGGAAGCCCGTATTTCCTGGTGTTTAGTCAAAGAAGATCAGGCCTGGGCAATATGACTTGACAGTCCTCAGCAAGGACTCATCAGAGAGACCCTCAGATGTAAAGAGGGAGGAGGTGGGGGATATTGGGTACAAACTCCCCAGATCCAGTTCCTTAGTCCGGGAACTGAGTGAGGGTGAGACCAGCCCGTCAGTCAAAGGAAACAGTGGACAGTGAGATGGTTATAGGCTAAGCCTAGTGACGCAGGAATGAGTCCAACCCCTCTTTGTTCAAGGTGGCCTGATCCAAACAAAGCTCACAGAAGTCAGTCTCTCTGTTGTCTTTAATGGGCTTTGGCCCAGGCCCATGGAGAAGGGAATGTGTTCTTTGAGCCCTACAAAGGACAGAGCAGAGACCATTTCCATCATTAATGGTGTGATGATTGAGCTGGAATAAAGCTAATCCAGGGTTCCCCTTTCTCTGCTGTCGCTAAACTTCTTTTTTCCTTGTTGATCCCCCAACACACGAACTGCTGGGCACCGCCAAAGTCCACAAAGAGGAGAAAACAAGGAGGAGCAGCATCCGCCTGCTAAAATTCATGGCTGAGGACGGACCAAGTAACCTTTGACCCTGGCTAGCTCATTATGCGTTCCACAGGGGACCCTTATTACATAACAGTACAGTGATTGGCCAGCCCCAGGCTGGCAGGATAAACCCAGAGCACAGCAACCTCTGTCCTCATGACTGAAATGGGCTAGTGCCACTAGACTAGGTCATGCCTCCTTCACCTCTATTCTGCAGCAGTAGGGGTATGAATCACAGCAAGGAGATCAAAGCTCTGTAGAGCTAGAGACAAGCTCTCTCCTCACCACCTTTCATATGGCAATTCTCACCCCTCCCCCACCCCCACCCTCACACACACACACACATTTACAGAGGAGACTCTAGACAAAATACAGCAAAGGGCAAAATAACTGGTCCCTGGACTGTGGGAGGAGAGTTATGGGCACGGAGTGAGGGAGCTGATGGCAAGGGGAAGGCTCCGGGCGAGTGTGGTCCCGGTGATCAGCGAGCCTACGGGAGTTATTCACATTCTCAGGAGGCCGGGACAATTGCTTAAAACGAAGACAGGAAAGCTGGAGGCAAGACCACGTTAACCATTAAAGCAGCCTGTCGGTTTGCCTGGGACGGGGACAGTCCAGCTCGCAGCGTAGTTCTCCTACAGTCGCTCTGGACTGACTCTGGCTCTTGTCCCCACTGAGTCTCCCACCCCAGCCACCGTGCGCACATGAGCCCAGGGCAATTCTGAGGAGACCCCTATTTTCTGAACAACGGCTTCAGGAAGGACCTGGCTGGCTGGGAAAGCGCAGAGCACTACAGAGCCGGCTGGGCCCTTCATGTTTTTCAGCCTGTCAGCATATTGGATTCAGACTAATTCTCAGGCTGAACTCTATTTAGAACAGGTACCTTTGTTCCTTCCTGCGCTAACGTCACTCCGCTTTGGGGGAGAATAAGGACAAAGGCCTATTAGAGATCTGTAGAAAGCCGATCTGGGAGACAGATTCTTCCACAGCTGCTACTGTGAGATTCTGACAGCATCCTCTGAACCATCGGGTGCTGGCTGCTGTCAGAGATGGGCTCCTGGACTGGATGGAACTCAAGTTTGATTCAGTCTGCTAATGCCTATAGCTAGTCCTTCACTAGTCAGTACCAGACTCCAAGAACCAGCTGCTCGGATGGTGCAAATTGGCTTAGTGCTATGGACGGCAATGGAGCTCTGCAAATTCCCACCAGCTGAGGATCTCTAGCCCTGCAGCATCAGTCACTCAGGACACTGGAGTGTGTTGGCCGAGGCTTTGAAATGATCATGGCAGTGAGAGATGAGCTCAGACTGGAAACCCCAAACCCAGCACTGGTGGACTTGGGGACGCTGAGATCTGGATCCGGAGCCAGAGCTGAATGATGTGGCTTGGGGCAGTCGCTGATTACAATAACCCCTGGTGTGTATCTGGGCTGTGTGCACTGCACACTGGGCTCCCAACTGCAGGATTTGACTAGTAGCCTTTTAAAAAAAAAAGTTTTGAGGTGCAGAAGGACAAGGAAAAATGTGACACCCTGTCCCAGACCCTGAACTATTTCTGTGCTACATGGGTCCCTTTACGAACACAGCAGCCATCTCCATACAGCAGCTAACAAAAAAAAAGCTTCCATGATCCTTAAATCCTGACCCTGTCCCTCTTCCATCCTGCACTGTCCTTTATTACACAAAGGCCTTGTCTACACCTACGTCAGCATGTAGGGTGCGTGTAGCTACACGTGAAAGGCTGTGGTAGGGAGGGCAGCCAGGCTCAGCTTGGGGAGCTGCCGGTGCCATTCCGCACTGCCTCCCCCCACCAGAGCCTTTCCCCACTGGAATCTTTCACTGCCGTGGGGAAAGGCTCTGGCAGCGGGGAAGGGGCAGGACTCTACCCTACTAAATATAGCAGCGTAGACTGGGGAGGCCCTGAATGGGCATGTAGGGCGCATAGCCATAGGGTTCAAGCGTCCCTTTACTTGCCTTAGCCAGTCCTCACCATCTACACTGCTGTTACACCCGTGCTAGCAGGGTCGAAATAGCCCCAAGTGTAGACCTACCCAAAGCAACCACCTCTGTTCCTGGAGTCCTAATTGACTGCGCTTGAAGAGGCTTGGGGATTGCAAAGGAAGGCAGGGTCCAAGTTAACACCCTAGCCCAGCAGCAGCCCCTCTGGTGGGAATTCGTCCTGGGCTCACTGCAAGGAAACAGTTCCCCCTTAGTTAGGACTTTGTATTGTTCTTCCAAAAAAGTAAGGCAGAAACTAGTCATGTAAGCCACTCACCACAGGGTGGCGCTGATGCTCTGCCTCCCCTACGTTTTTCTCCTCTTAGGTCCCTTTGCAGCGAATCAGATTATGTCCGGTCTCTGTGCCCATTGATGCAGTCTGAGTAGCAGGACCCCTTCAGCCCCATGGTGACATGGGCTGTGATGTGTTTGAATGATTAATCCTTCCTCTTCCTATTCCAGGCCAGAAGGGCTGAGGTGCTGTTTCCCGAGGAGCTGTTCCAGGACTAGCGAGGTAAGCACAGACACGGGCCGTGCACTACAGCTCTAGGTACACTCAGGAGCGCCGCCAGTGTTTTTGCGGCCCTAGGTGGCGGAAGGTCCCGTCCCCAAAATACCGACGACAACAGGGGCAGCCGAAGATCCGGCCGCCGCGGTCGCCGCCCCCCAAATGTTAGTGCCCAAGGCAACCGCCTAGGTTGCCTAATGGGTTGTGCTGGCCCTGGGTACACCCCTGTAACCCTAGAGGGGCAGGAAACGTGGTCCTTTCCGGTGGAAACGATGGTTGCTTTAATATGAGTGTAGAGTGTTTAGATGCAAGCTGGATGGATAGAAACAGAGAGTTTGGAAGATCAATATGTATCTGAAGATCATTGTTTTTACTGTGGTTTTTTTTCCCCCCTCTCATAGGAGCCTTTCCAAGCGTCACAGAAGGACGGGCCAGAGTTAACATGGCATCGAGTTGTTTGTTGCATAATAAAGCTGCTGCTGATTTCCAAGTGTGTGCGGCCAACTTTCCTCACTGTGCACTAGGCCGCGTGTAGCCATGTGACTGAGATGTCGGCCTTCTCTTTTCTGGGCACTGCACCTTTAATAGTAGAGGAATCTTGCTGGCTTCCAGCATCCTGTCTAGGGTTGCCAGGTGTCCGGTTTTCGACCGGAACACCCGCTCGAAAAGGGACCCTGGCGGCTCCAGTCAGCACTGCTGACTGGGCTGTCAAAAGTCCGGTTGGCGTGGGGCTGGCAGGCTCCCTACCTGGCTCCGCGCGTCTCCCCGCAAGCAGCGACATGTCCCTCGGCTCCTAGATGGAGGGACGGCCGCAGCCCCATGCACAGCCCCCACCCTGAGCGCTGGCTCCTCATCTCCCATTGCCTGGGAGCCGCGGCCAATGGGAGCTGCAGGGGTGGCACCTGAGGGTGGAGACAGCATGCAGAGCTGCCTGACTGCGCCTCCGCCTAGGAGCCAAGGGACATGTCGCCCTTTCCCTGGAACCGGCTGAGGTAAACACCACCCGGAGCCCGCACTCCAAAACCCCTCCTGCACCCCAACCCCCTGCCCCAGCTCTGAGCCCCCTCCTGCACCCAAGCTTGGGGATTGGTCCTGCTTTGAGCACGGGGTTGGACTAGATACCTCCTGAGGTCTCTTCCAACCCTGATATTCTATGACTCTATGATTCCCTCCCAGAGTCTGCACCCTCCCACAACATCCCAACACCCTACCCCAGCCCTGATCCTCCCCTGCACCCCAAGCCCCTCATCCCCAGCCCCACCCCAGAGCCCACACCCCCAGCCGGAGCCCTCACCCTCACACCCCAACCTCCTGCCCCAGCCTGGATCCACCTCCCACACTCTGAACCCCTCATTTCTGGCCCCAGTCCAGAACCTGCACCCCCACCCCAAAGCCCATGTCCCCTCCCACACCTCAACCCCCTGCCTCAGCCCAGACCCCTCCCACACTCCGAACCTCTCATCCCTGGCCCCACCCCAGAGCCCACACCCCCAGCCGAAGCTCTCACCCCCTCCCACTCCCCAACCACCTGCCCCAGCCCGGTGAAAATGAGGGAGTGGAGTGAGGGTGGGGGAGAGCAAGCGACAGAGGGCGGGGGCAATGGAGTGAGTGGGGGTGGGGCCTCGGAGACAGGGCGGGGCAGGGCCTCGGTGATGGGGTGGCAATGGAAGGGGCCTTGGAGAAGGGTTAGGGCAGGGGTGTTCGGTTTTGTGTGATTAGAAAGTCAGCAGCCCTAACGCTGACTTTCGGGGGCAGGGGGCAAAGCCGGGGGGCTGCTGTAGTCTGATCAATGGCTGGAGTTCCAAGTGGTGCCTGTTGGCTCACAGTGGAGCAAGTTCAGCCTTTCCTTTCGAAAACTCAGCCAGGCATTTTGAAGGAGAATCTCAGCTTTCTTCTTCCTTTCTTTCAAGTGAGTCGCTCTAGATTTTATGGGTGTCGGTAAATACTTGAAAATGTGAACTCCAAAGGCTCAAAAACCAGAGAGCAAATCATTTATTGATTTATTAACCTCATGATTTGGGGGACATGACATGATTTTTGAACATGGGGTGTTGGCCCTACTGCCTCTGCGTCTAACCCTTGGCACGGGGAAAGGTACTTCCTCCTCGTGGGTTGCCAATTTAGGTTGGACGTATTCTTGAAGGTTTCATAACATGACATAATCCTTAATTAAAGATTAATCTTGAATTCATGGAGACACCAAGCCAATCCTTGAGGCTTGGCAACCCTAACTGCAGCACAAGCCGCCTTCTCTCAAGAAGAAACACCTACAAGCGACGTCCCCCAGCTCTGCCCACTCTCTGTTTTCTTGCTCCATTTTATCATTCTGTCTTCATCACAAATCACCCTTTCCCCTGCCCTGTGGGTCATTCTATCTGTTCCTCTTCCTTGCATGTCTCTCTCCCTCCATCTTTGTTCCTCGTTCTCTGGTCCCACCTGTTTCCTCCCTCCCTTGCTCTCTACCTCATCTTCTGCTTTGCCCACCTTTGATTCATCTCCTACCTAGAAATTTAGCCAGGAGAGTAGGGGTAACCCCCCAATTCTGGCAAAAAGTGGTGTGGGATCTTCAGCAACGACCCCTGATAGGGATCTCAGTTTTACGGCTCCTCCGGCAGGTGGTCCAGCAGCAGAGCGCCCCCTAGCCCCACTGGCTCAGTATTGACACAAAGGACCTCCAGCTCCTGCATTCCAAGCAGTGCAGGCTGGAAGATTCATAGTTGGCCAGGGGGAAATCAGACCAAATCTGAGTGACATTTGATGAGGAGGTAAACAATCATGAGTTAAAAGGTCTTGCAAAAACAAATCCTCAGGTGCCCGCAGATGCTCCTACACATTGGCATTCTCTGACATCACGGCCTGCTCCTGTTCCTCCTCCTGTTCATGTGTAGATAAAAGCCTGAAACACTTGGAGAGCTTTAATTCTCTCTGCCCCATGCAGAGGTAACAGGATAAATGATCCCCACCTCTGCTTACTTCTCTGTGGGGAAAACACACCTGTTCTGCATTGCTCGAGCCACAGGGTGACTCATGGGAATGCAAACGTTCTCACTGACCTCCCGAGAGCCACATCAAACACGGAGCCGTGGCAGGAAACAAACCTACCAGACTATAGATCACGGCAAGTTCGGCTCTGGACTGTATTTCACCTGCAAACTGTTAACAATACAGGCAGCTCCAGAGAGAGTGCCACCAAAACACCCCCGGTTCATCTTTGTGTTGACAAAAGCAGCTAAGGACACGGACAATAACAGACCCAGAGCTAGGTTCTTGACACCACTGGTTCCCTAGGGCATAGGTTTCTGGCCCTATGCCCAGTGCAATTCAAATCTGTTATTATTATTATTTATTTGGATTTCAGTAGGACCTAATGGCCCCAGTCCATTGTGCCAGCTGCTGTATATGTTTTGGTTATTTATATTACCATATGATTTAGGCTCCCCAGTCACGGACTTGGCCCCATTGTGCCAGGTGCTGCACAAACACAACACAAAAGACAATCCCTGCCATGAAGAGCTGACAATCTATCAATGGGCTCAATCTTCACACTGTGCACAGTCTCTTCACAAGCGCACAGTCAACCTGTGGAACTCCTTGCCAGAGGATGTTGTGAAGGCCAAAACTATAACAGGGTTCAAAAAAGAACTAGATAAATTCATGGAGGATTAGGGTTGCCACCCGGCCAGTCCAAGTTCCGGCTTGTGTGTCCAGGTGCCATTTGACAAGACCTGATATCTGGGTTTTTTGGATCTGGAGTGGAAGAGGTGGATCAGAGGGTGTGGTCTGGGAGAGAGGTTTATCTCACGGTGACACTAACACTTTTGACTGGCTGGCCAGGAAGTACCACCCCCTCATATCTGAGGACTTCCTGAAACAATCAGAAACACAGATGGACTGGGGCTGCAATTGCTCTCCAACAGTCCCACCTCTGGGACCCACTTCTGGGATTCACAGCATGGCAGTCAGCACGTCCCAGAGCACATGTGGGTATTCAGCGCCATGGGGCTGGAATTCCACTCTTGCCCATCATAAATGCCAGCTGCCACGCTGCCGCTGGAGGGATTAGGAGCATTTAGATCCCAGGCTGTGATTAGGTCGCTGACGTTCCTTTGTACAGACTAACACCTTTCACCTGGGATTCGGGGCAGGACTGCTAAGGGCGCAGCTGCAGAATGCGCCTGGTCCAGTGAAGCTGCCTGCAGAAAAGAGCCTCTGCGTGGCAAGGAATGGCTTAACTGGGCAGGGTAAGGACGCGACAGGTGAAGCCTCTGGTATGGCACTCGAGGTGTATATGTTCCGTATGCGGCTCCTCCAATACATTACGTAAAGAAGAACCCCACGGACTAGACAGTGCCATATAGGCACAACCCTGTGTAGGGCAAATCCACTGCCCATAGGAGTATGAGGCCCAAAGCTTGCAGAGCTCCCCAGCCTGGGCCCATGGCTGTGCCCCACAGGAGGGTGCAGGGTGCCCTCCCCTCTGCTGCTCACCAGCTTTGTCTCTCCACTCCAGTCCTTTCACCACGGTGGCCAGTGTCCACCAGGCTACTAGCCGGGAGCAGACCCTGCACCCTCCAGCAGGCCTGTTTCAGGACGGCATCAATGTGCATTAGGTACCTTTAGTTCCCACCAGCGGGGTCTATACGGGCTGGCTAGAGTGCGACGTGCGAGTGCTGCACAACTCACACCCCCATAGAGCGGACTGCGGCGCCGTGTAGACAACCACGTCGGTGCCTAAAGGGGCAGTTAGGCACCTAAATCCAACAATTAGGCACCACTAGCATTCACAAAAGCCCACTCAGCTGCTACCCTGTAGGCACCTAAAGCCCCTAGGCATCTACTTTTCCACTGTTGAAGTCTGTGAGGTGCTTGCACTTGGTGGTGGTGGCCCCTGCGCAATAGCCCAGGAATCAGAGCTCTCACCCGGATCCAAATCCCCCCTCTGCCTGATGTGGGGCAGGGCCTCGAACCCTGCTCCCACCTCTCAGGAGAGTGCCCAGGCCCCGGGCTCTGGGGTCTCTCTCCTGGTGAAGCTGTTCCCAGTGGTGCAGAAGCAGGCTGTGGAGCCTGGCATAGCACTGGGCCAATGCTCGGCTTTGGCGCCCGTCTCCCGCGGGGGAATTGCTGCCATGTTGTGCAGCAGATGCTCGGCTGCGACTTGGAGACGGGGCTGAAGATGCCTCATGCACTGGGCCCTACAGGCTCTAGCATCTGGGGGGCTCATACCCAAGGGACCAGTTAGGATCTATGATACACACAGTAATTCCTATCTTGGCCTGTAGGGGGCAGTCCAGTAGAGGGGTACAGGGTAACCCTGCCCCAGGGTGTTTCTCATGTCTGTTGCCTGGGGTGCCCGTTCCAGGCCATCCCTATGTGAGAGGGCAGGTTTCCCTGTCTGGGGCTCAGTCAAGCAGCCTGGTCTTATTAGGGCCTCACCTCATTCTCCTCCTGTCTAGCTGCAGCGGTTGGATCACATCTGTTATTGCAGGCAGCTCCCCCTGGGAGAAACCATTAGGCTGCAAGCCCCAAACTCCCACCCCATTGACGATGCACGACCTGCCCCAGGCCCTTTCCATGCAGAGACGTCCCTTCGCTGTGGTCAGAACACACTGCCCCCTGTCCCAGGCTAATCCCGGGTGGCTGGGGCACTGCACTGCACCGTTAGTTCACATTAGTGCCCCATTGAGAGACTTGAAGGGCACCTGCCTCTGTGCTCCTGCTGCAGCTTCTGCAGCCTCCTCTCCTGGCTGCATCCCCTTCTCTTCCTCTGCCTCCAGTTCCCAGGCTGCTGGACCCCTCACGTCCTCTGGCTCCCTAGTCCCTCTCCACTAGGCCGTCATAGCACCTTCTAGAGGCTAAAATGAATCCCTGCCTCTCCAGGAACGACCCATGGCCCCGTCCCTTGCCACCAGCCCGTTCTGAACCGCTACAATGGGCTCTGTGCAGACAGAGGCGGACCTAGGCGAGCTGCCAGGAACTGGCGCCCTAGGCAAACCATGCAATTGGTGCCCCCCAACACCCAAGGGCAGATCTAGGCTGAGGTTTTTGGTAAACTGGGAAACATTTTGCCCCTTTTTTCCTTTTAATGTTTTTTAAGCATTTTTTTTTTTTTTAAACAGAGGATTAATTATTCGGTTTGTCCATCCGTCCAACCAATGTTTCTGAGATCAGATAAAATAGAGACACACAATTTTCAGAATAGATTTGTACACGACAGCTAGATGATATTTCAATCCCATTTCAAATAAAAATGCATTACAAATGTTAATTATAATTTTTATTATTACAAAGCCAAAATCATCCATTACGCTATCCTGCTTTAACTGCCATTACCACCACATCCGATATAGAAAGAAATAAGAAAACTCTGCAATGAACTTTAACCTGTATTTACAAAACACTCCGAATAAAAAACACTCTGTGCTCTTAAAACATGATTTTTCTTGCTTTAAGTTTTGAAAATTCAGTCACTAGTTCTTTTAGATCCAGTTTTCCAGCTCTTTCATGCTCTATTGACATTGTGGCAAGTCCAACAAGTCTCCACCATTGTCGAACACAGATATGTTTTTACCAATTTTAACTTTGAGAAGCTACGTTCCCCACTAGCTACGGAAACTGGCAAAGTTTAAAGAGTTATAAAAATGTTTGGAAAACTGTCTGCAAGTTTATTTTCACAAACAAACTTCAGGAGTGGAATGTTTCTTAAGTCGTCTGGAAAAAGCCTGAATGAAGCTCACTACATAAATCTGTAGCATCAATGTCTTCTGAATTTTCATGAGTCAATGCCGACCCCAGTTTTATACAAAATTCTCTTATCTGTTTTGCTGTTTTCTTTTGCCAGCTGTGGATATCATCTAGAAAGCCAAATACTGACTCTAGCTGCTGCATGTATTGAAATCTTTCATCAACCGAGTCAATAGCAGTATCAAGGACTGCAAAGTAGAAATTCACTTTGAACCTTTGTTTTGGATTCTGAATGGGTGTGTCTCGTCCTTCATGCGAAAACTGCTGTTTCTTTTGCCGAATCAGAACTGGCTCTGCTTCAAATTCTGTCGGAAAGTCTATTTCTTCAGCAAGCGCAAGAGAATCTACCAGTGTTCTTTCGAACCCTTCATCACTTCTGAATTCCTCCAGAATATTTTTATTTTGCTGCAGTTTTTGAATAGCAGAATGTATGTTCAAGTTCTTTTCCTGAAGCTGCTTAGTAGTGAGGTTAATCTCAAAAAGGATATTATACCACAAAATGTGTAAAGTCACAAATTTGAACTTGGAAAGACCATTTGCAAGAGCTTCTGCATCTGAACGTGCCATATTTCCAGATGATCCAATAAAGGTAGTATCATCAGAAATTTCAATTAGGGCATCATAAATGTTTCCAAGTTCATAGTGAAGAGGCTTCAAAGCATCAATGCAACTCTCCCATCTTGTCTGACTACGTGGCTTCACAGTTAGAGAATTCACATGGCGAGTCAGAATCTCCCAACGGCGTGTTCAGCCTGAGACAAACACATAAACACGTTGCACCAGGTCAAAGAAACTGCTTGCCTCCAAACAGCATCTAGCAGCATCATTGACAACCAAATTCAGAGAATGCGCACTGCAAGGAACGAAAAAGGCCCTAGGATTGATTTCCATCATTCTCCTTTGCACACCATTGTCTTTACCCTTCCTATTACTCACATTATCATAGCCTTGGCCACGAAAGTTTTCAACAGATAATGACATTGTTTCAAGCTCTTGTAGAATAGTTTCAGTCATAAATGCTCCAGTTGTCTCCTTCAGTGGTACAAAACCCCAAAAATGTTCCTTTATGAGCATTTCAACATTATCTTCATCTGCAGACTTTTCCATATTCACAAAACCAATGCTCATCGTCATTTGTTCAACATGACTCACATCTGGTGTACAGTCCAGTATTATTGAAAAGTATTTTGCAGAATGGGCAACTTCTATAATTTTATTTTTAATGGCATTTGCTAGGATTTGAATCAGTTCATTCTGCATATTTTTTTCCTATGTAATGAACCTGTGTTTCATGATTAGTTATTTTACATAGATGCTCCTTCATGACTGGATCAAACAAAGCTAGGTATTCAACACATTTTTAAAAGTTTCCATTACCTGGAGTATATAATTCTTCTTCGAGTGCTTGCTCATATCCATTCCATTAGGTGTGCGCGCGCCGCGTGCACGATCGTCGGAAAATTTTCTACCCTAGCAACACCGGCGGGTCGGCTGTGGAGCCCCCTAGAGTGGCGCCTTCATGGCGCTGAATATATACCCCAGCCGACCCGGCGCCCCCTCAGTTCCTTCTTACCGCCCCTGACGGTCGTTGGAACTGTGGAGCGCGGCATAGCTGTTCTCCACTCTCCCTAGCTTAGTTAGTTATTCACAGTTATAGTTATAGTTCTAGTTGTTTATAGTTAAATAGTTGTTAAAAATTGTTCATTTGTTCTAGTTGTTATACTAGTTCAGGGGATTAAGGGGGTCGTCTCCCCCTTTCTCCCCCGGCCGCGGGGCCGGGCTCATGCCCAACGCTCCCGGCTTCAAGCAGTGCGCCTCCTGCGCTAAGCCTATGCCCACGAGCGACCCGCACGACTCCTGTCTGAAGTGCCTGGGAGAGTCCCACCAAACAGATAAGTGCAAGATCTGTAAGGCCTTCAGACCAAGGACCAAGAAGGAGCGGGACTTTCGGCTCCGGCAACTCCTTATGGAGGCGGCACTTAGTCAGGACGCCCCATCAACGAGTCAGGCCCCGGCACCTAGCACCTCGGTGTGCAGTGCCCCGGCGGCACCGGCCATGCCGACCACGCGAGTGGCGTCGGACAAGCCTCCCCGGCACCGGACCTCGTCGGCACCGCAAGCACAACAAGTGCCTCGGCGCCGATCATTATCCCCGGGGCATAAAAAAGCCCATAAGACGGGGACCTCTGTGCCGAAGACGCCGGCTCCCCCAGTGCCGGGGGTAGAACCGCGTCCGCCTGTGGAGCACCGGAAACAGGTGCCTCCAGCACCGTCGACTCCGGCGCCGAGGCCGTTGAGTCCGGTGCAGATAGCGTCTCCACCGAGACCGGCGGTGATACAGTGCCTCCCGTCGACTCCAGAGACCTTCGCGGCGGCGAGAGACTTAATAGCTCTCACGGAGCCGGCACCGCCTCAACCACCGGCACCGGCGGCACCGTTGACTCGCCCGGTCCAGTCTAGGGGGAAACCTGCCTTGATGCGCCCTCCATCGCAAGGGCTGGAACCACGGCACCGGTCCAGGTCCCGAAGCAGGTCCCCACGCCGCTCGCAGTCCCGGCGCCGAATATCGCCTCGGCACCGGTCGTACTCGCGGCCAAGATCTTCGTCGCGGCACCGCTCTACGTCTCGGCACCGCTATGATCGTCGGCACCGATCAACGTCGAGACGTAGTTCTCGGCACCGCCACGATCGACGCTCGACGTCGAGAGGCCGCTCCCGGCACCGGGCCTACTCTAGGTCGTCGTCGAGGTCCAGATCCGACTCCCAGCACCGGCGAGGTCATCGGCACCGGTCGCGGTCCCGGCACCGATCGCCAGCACCGCGTGGAGATAGAACATCTCCGGACCGGCACCGTGCGGCACCGCAGCCCACGGGATTCATCTCGACGCTCTCGGCACCGCCATGGCCATCGAGATCGGTGTCTCGCTCCTCGGAGGACCTATCGAGATCGGCATACCCCCCTCAGGGGCAAGCCGAGGAACAGGACTTGGGCCATTGGCAGGAGATAACAGAGGACCCTACTCATGGCCCATCTCACTGGTCGTTCTGGACCCCGTGGGCGTACCATCAGGCCCAAGGGGCTCCAATAGCTTCAACCTCTCGCTCGGGCCACTCCGTTAGAAGGGCCCCGGAGTCCACCATCTCTCGGCCTCCGCCAGGGGGCATGGAGGCTTCCGCGTCAGCACCACCTGACGGCCAGGACCCAAGCGCAGGTGATGCTCAGGCCCAGGAGCAGGGAGACCAGGACCCTCCCTTGGATCCTGTACCACCGGAGGCATCTTCCTCTTCCTCTCCGGATGAGGCAGTGGCGGGCACATCGTGCACAGGTCCACCTCCAATAGACCTTCGGGCTCACCAGGATCTCCTGCGTAGGGTGGCCCGTAATATGGACCTGCAGGCGGAGGAGATAGTGGAGGTGCACAACCCCATCGTAAATATCCTCGCAGCGGATGCCCCATCGAGGGTGGCGTTACCCCTGATCCGCACAATACAAGCAAATGCGACTACGATATGGCAAACTCCTGCCTCTATCCCACCCACAGCGAGAGGGGTGGAAAGAAAATACTTTGTTCCGTCCAAGGACTACGGGTACTTGTATACCCACCCTCAGCCGTGTTCACTGGTGGTGGCATCAGTGAACGCAAGGGAGCGCCACGGTCAGCAGGCCGCAGCGCCCAAATCGAAGGAGGCTAAGCGCCTCGATTTGTTTGGCCGTAAAGTTTACTCAGCCGGAGGGCTGCAACTTAGAGCGGCTAACCAGCAGGCGCTCTTGAGCCGCTACAACTTCAACTCCTGGAACTCTATGGGGAAGTTCAAGGAGTTGGTTCCCCAAGAGTCCAGGGAGGAGTTTGGAGCCCTGGTAGAGGAGGGTAAGAAGGTGGCTCGGACCTCCTTACAGGCCTCCTTAGACATAGCGGACTCTGCTGCGAGAACCCTGGCCTCAGGTATCGCTATGCGGAGGATCTCCTGGCTCCAGGTTTCGGGTTTGCCTCAGGAACTGCAGCAAACCCTGCAGGATCTACCCTTCGAAGGACAGGGGTTGTTTTCAGAAAAGACGGACTCTCGCCTGCAGAGCCTCAAGGACTCCAGGACGATCATGCGTTCCCTGGGGATGCATGTCGCGGGTCCTCAGCGCAGGCCATTCAGGCCGCAGCCTCAGCGCTTCTCCCCCCCCCCCCCCGCCTCGTCAGAGACAGGACTCGGCCCGGAGGCGAGGGCGAGGTGGTAGAAGAAGGTGGACCGGCCCTCAACCCGGTCAGAACCAGGGGCCACCTAGACCACCTTCAGGCCCCAGGCAGAACTTTTGAAGGTGCGGTCGAGGACGGCGCCCCAGTCATCCCCCAGGATCCAGTCCCCTCCTTTCGGGATCGCCTTTCCCATTTCCACCGTGCTTGGTCCCTTATAACTTCGGACCGTTGGGTCCTTCGCACGGTGGACAGGGGATACGCTATCCAGTTTTCTTCAATTCCCCCCTCCTCCCCCCCTTCCCCGTCCCTCTTCAGGGACCCTTCTCACGAGCAACTTCTTATACAGGAAGTTTCTACGCTCCTCGATATGGGGGCCATAGAGGAGGTTCCAGTGGAGTTAAGGGGCAGGGGATTTTATTCCCGTTACTTCCTCATTCCCAAGTCCAAAGGAGGTCTGCGACCCATCTTGGACTTGCGCGGACTCAACAAATTCGTAGTAAAGTTGAAGTTCCGCATGGTCTCTTTGGGGGCCATTATCCCTTCCCTCGATCCTGGAGACTGGTTCGCCGCCCTCGACATGAAAGACGCATACTTTCACATCGCAATTTACCCGCCTCACAGACGCTTCCTGCGATTCGTGGTAAGCACGGTGCACTACCAATTTGCAGTCCTTCCCTTCGGCCTATCCTCGGCCCCAAGAGTGTTCACGAAATGTATGGCTGTCGTGGCAGCGTACCTTCGTCGACAAGGGATACAGGTGTTTCCGTACCTAGACGACTGGCTGGTACGCGGTCGCACCAAAGAGCAAGTGCAAGCTCACGTTCACATAATAGTGCACACATTCAACAAGTTGGGCATCCTACTCAACAAGGACAAATCCACTCTAGCACCGACCCAGAGAATAGAATTCATCGGCGCAGTTCTAGACTCCAGACGTGCACAAGCCATCCTGCCAGACAACCGCTTTTGCACCATCACGAGCCTCATTCAAGGGCTCAAGGCCTTCCCAACTACCACGGTGAGGTCGTGCCTTACCCTGCTGGGTCACATGGCCTCCTGCACGTACGTAACCAGGCATGCCAGACTTCGGCTTCGCCCACTCCAGACCTGGGTGTCATCAATATACCGCCCACATCGGGACAGCCTGAATATGGTGGTCACGGTCCCGAACTCGGTCCTGACCTCCCTCACCTGGTGGCTAGATCGCAATGTGGTTTGCGAGGGGATGCCATTTCACGCCCCACAACCCTCTCTGCACCTGGTCACAGACGCTTCATCTCTGGGTTGGGGCGCCCATCTCAACGAACACCATACCCAGGGCCTGTGGACCGCATCCCAGATAGCCCTGCAAATCAATGTTCGGGAACTGATGGCGGTGCGCCTGGCATGGCAGGCATTTCTCAACCTCCTACGTGGCCGCTGTGTGTTAGTTCTCATCGACAACACCACGGCCATGTTTTACATCAACAAGCAAGGAGGAGCACGTTCGTCAATTCTATGCCAAGAGGCCATTCGCCTGTGGGACTTCTGCATCACCCACTCAATCCACCTCACGGCATCGTTCCTCCCTGGAGTCCAGAACACTTTAGCGGACCGACTCAGCAGGTCCTTTCAGACGCACGAGTGGTCTATCCGTCCGGACATTATACATTCTGTTTTCCAGAAGTGGGGGTTTCCCCAGATAGACCTGTTTGCATCTCGAGACAACAGGAAGTGCCACGTGTTCTGCTCCTTGCAAGGTCGAGCTCCGGGCTCCCTCTCGGATGCGTTTCTCCTTCCCTGGAAAGACCACCTGTTTTACGCCTTTCCTCCGTTTCCTCTGGTCCACAAGGTACTGCTCAAATTGCGCAGAGACCAGGCACAGGTAATTCTGGTCGCTCCAGCGTGGCCGAGACAACATTGGTACACCACACTGTTGGAACTCTCGGTTCAGACACCGATCCCGCTTCCATTATGTCCGGATCTCATCTCTCAGGACCACGGCCGGCTGTGTCACCCCGACCTGCAATCACTCCACCTCACGGCATGGCTGCTTCATGGTTCACCCAGGCAGAGCAGCAATGCTCACACTCTGTCCAACAGATTCTGCTGAGCAGTAGGAAGCCCTCAACACGGTCCACGTACCTGGCCAAGTGGATGCGGTTCTCCTGTTGGTGCGAACAACGAGCCACGTCCCCGTTACAGGCACCTATTCCTCTCATTTTGGAATATCTCCTCTCCCTAAAACAGCAGGGGCTGGCGATATCTTCAATTAGAGTTCACCTGGCCGCTATATCGGCCTTTCACCCAGGGGAACTCGCGTCTTCGGTATTCTCTAACCCGATGGTCGTTAGATTCCTCAAGGGCTTAGACGGATGTACCCACAACAACGTCAGCCCGTTCCGACGTGGGACCTCAACCTGGTTCTCTCCAAGCTCACAGGTCCTCCATTCGAGCCACTGGCCACCTGTTCACTTCTGTACCTATCCTGGAAGACAGCCTTCCTCGTAGCCATCACCTCAGCAAGGCGCGTTTCTGAACTCAGGGCGCTTACATCCGAGCCCCCTTACACAGTTTTTCATAAGGATAAAGTGCAGCTTCGTCCACATCCTGCCTTTCTCCCTAAGGTGGTTTCTCCTTTTCATATCAACCAGGATATATTTCTCCCGGTCTTTCATCCTAAACCACATGCTACTCGCCAGGATCAACGTTTGCATTCTCTGGACGTACGCAGGGCCCTGGCTTTCTATATTGACCGCACAAGGCACTTTAGAAAGACGACGCAACTCTTCGTTGCAGTGGCCGACCGAATGAAAGGCTCACCGGTCTCCTCACAACGCCTATCCTCTTGGATTACGTCTTGCATCCGGACTTGCTACGACCTGGCAGGTGTCTCAGCACCGCACCTCACCGCTCATTCCACGAGGGCCCAAGCTTCCTCGACTGCTTTCCTGGCTCAAGTTCCGATCCAGGACATTTGTAGAGCTGCGGTTTGGTCATCAGTCCACACGTTTACAGCTCACTATGCACTAGTGCAGCAGTCCAGGGACGATGCTGCCTTCGGATCAGCGGTTTTGCACACAGCAATGTCTCACTCCGACCCCACCACCTAAGTTGGGCTTGGGAGTCACCTAATGGAATGGATATGAGCAAGCACTCGAAGAAGAAAAGACGGTTACTCACCGTTGTAACTGTTGTTCTTCGAGATGTGTTGCTCATATCCATTCCAAACCCGCCCCCCGTCCCCACTGTCGGAGTAGCCGGCAAGAAGGAACTGAGGGGGCGCCGGGTCGGCTGGGGTATATATTCAGCGCCATGAAGGCGCCACTCTAGGGGGCTCCACAGCCGACCCGCCGGTGTTGCTAGGGTAGAAAATTTTCCGACGATCGTGCACGCGGCGCGCGCACACCTAATGGAATGGATATGAGCAACACATCTCGAAGAACAACAGTTACAACGGTGAGTAACCGTCTTTTTTTCATTTCTACCGCAACTGCGGAATGCTACATTTTGCCCACCGAGAACTCTCACTAAAACTATCAGACGCTCTAATATTTGTTGCCAATATTCTTCTTTTTCCTTGATCACATGTAAATTTTCTTCATCGATAGTTTTTCCTTTTTTCAATCATAATTCAAGTTCTTTCCAATTTTGAAAACATTCCAAATGTTCTGTATTTCTTTCATGTGAAGAGAGAATTGAAGATATATATTTCCAGTCCTTTGAACCATTTTCAGTAAGTGATGTACCAATTGCTTGATTTCTAAACAACTTGCAGCAAAAGCAAAACACAGAGTCCTTTGCCACTGAATATTGTAACCAGTTTAGATTAATTTCTTCCCCATTATGAGTTTCCTCTTGTAATGCTGAGCAGAGAATTTTCTTTTATTTCCATCTTTAGGTAAGGGAAATTCATCGACTTGTTCGGGTCCATGTTCCACGAGAATTTGCCGCACACTGTCATCACATCTGGGCCATGAAGCTGGGTCCCCATACTGTAATTTGTTTGTAACGTCCTCATCCTTTCTTCCAGAATTCTACTTCATTTACTTCAATTTCTGCATGTGTCCGAAGGTGAATAAATGTTTTCCACTTCCATATCAGTCTGATGCTGTGAGCTGCCTTCATCTAGAAGTAAGTTTCCATCATCTTGATGTTCCAAACTGCTTCCATGTGGATGTGAGATAACCTTGTCTCCAAGTAAAATTCCTTCATCTGGATGCTGTGAACTGCTTCCATCTTTATTTGGATTAAAGAGAAGATATTTCAGGATGGATCCCTGCTGTTTTGCTTGGTCCTTTTCCTTCTCAGTCTTTTGTTTACGATACTCAGCTCTGGAGGGTTTTCTTTTTCCTCTTTCTGCCATGGGGCACTTGAATATTGTTATGTACTGTGCTCCCGACTGCAAGCCTTATAGTGTTAAGGATGGCTGTCACATTACATGGTTGGTGATTTAAACCACATTGCAGCCATTCCAACATGTCTTTTCACTGCTTAAAGGTTCAATAATTAGTAACATACACTCACTTACCTATTAATACAGTTAGTTACAGCGTTTACATGGAAACAAAATGACCGTTTTTGACGTTATAACCTGACACCGGTTGTTTGGAAAGTAATCCCCTTCCTCACGGTTACCCGCTTGGAGGGGGACGTCATCACTTTCGTAGTCTATTAAGCGTTAACGCTGTCACTTTTCTTTTATGGACCTTATTTATTACATGTGAACCAGTTATAACAAAGAAAAGTTCATAATTATACAGCCCGATAATAATGCTAAGATTTAATAACGCTTAAAGATACTCACATTTTGGATTTATAATGCTGAAAGACATTATTCTTTATTCTTTGGCACCAGGAAACACAATGTTCCACAGTATTCGCTCGATTCTTAACCACCTCCCTGCGATGTGTGTTAAAATGACCGTTTGACATATATCAACTCGTGATATCTCCGCTCTACATTAATTTCTGGCTATGCAGCCTTGATATATATTCGAGTTAGGTGTCACTAGCATTGTAGCTCTTGCCACTGGGGGATGTGTTTCATTATGGCTGAGTTATTGCTTATCAAAATTGCGGAGTGGGTCATCTTGACCCTACGTCACAAATTGAAAAAAAAATCGCTAAAATATTATTTATTTTTGCAGTAAATAAAAGATTTGACATATTAATAAATTCTCAAAAATGTAGAGAAATTAATTATAATTCCTATTCCCTCTGTATGCACATGGGAATTGAAATAATGACATCTTCGTTATTTTATTTGTATTTTTTTTCATCTTTTTCATTTTTTCCCCCTTTTATTTTTTTTTTATTTGATTTTTTTCCTCGAATTTGGCAGCCCATTTAACTTGGCACCCTAGGCGACCACCTAGTTCACCTATATGGATGGGCTGTCCCTGCTTCCAATATATTAAGAAATATGTTAGAAAGAGGCCAGTGATCAGTTGTTCTCCATGTCCACTGAAGGGAGGACAAGAAGTAATGAACCTGCAGCAAGGGAGATTTAAGTTAGATATTAGGAAAATTTAATAAGAGTTAAGCTCTGGAATAGGATTTCAAGGGAGGTCGTGGAATCCCCTTCAGTGGAGGTTTTAAGAACAGGCTGGACAAACACCTGTCAGGAATACACCAGGGTTACTTGGTCCTGCCTCAGCGAAGGGGGCTGGACTGGATGACCTCTCAAGGTCCCTTCCAGGCCGATATTTCTGATTCTGTTGGGCTCTATTGTAAATGACTGGATAATTATAGTCACTTGAAAAAGAAACGAAGACCCATTTGTCTTGTAACCACACATTTCGTTGTCACTTTATTTCATTCAATTAACATTTTTGAAGAAAATCCATTCTATAAACACCTGCATTTTTAAGCACCAGAAAATTCAGTGAGCCCCTGTCATTCTGACCCTCGCTAACCCATGACTTGAGACCTACTGCTACGCAGGGCCAGCTCCAGCTTTTTTGCCGCCCCTAGTGGCGAAGCCACAAAAAAAAAAAAAGATAAAGCCACGATCGGCGGCACTTCAACGGCAGCTCTACCACGCCGCTTCATTCTTCAGCGGCAATTCAGCGGCGGGTCCTTCCCTCCGAGAGGGAGTGAGGGACCCGACGCCGAATTGCCGCCGAAGAACTGGATGTGCTGCCCCTTTCCATTGGCTGCCCCAAGCACCTGCTTCCTTTGCTGGTGTCTGGAGCCGGCCTTACTGCTACGGGGCTATATTACAAGACTATGGGGTGGATCCTTAGGTGGTGGAAAGCGGTGTCGCTCCATTGACTTAAATAAAGCTATGGCAATTTATATCAGCTGAGAATCTGGCCCCATGACCCCAGTGGAGTTACACGAGGGATGAATTCGACCCCATATGTTTAGTTTTACATAGAAGACTGGACTTCACACTTCTTTCCAGCTACAAGTTTCAACCTGCAGTCTACAAAAGCAATCAGCATTCCAGCATAGTTGAATAGTGTAATAAATGGGTTAGCGCATTCATGTGCACCACTGCCCTCTACTGGATGGAATCCAAACTACTCAACTTTTCCATTATTAAAATTTATTATTTCGGGGGTGCCATATTTACATACTACCTTATTAAAAAACTTTTTGGCCACTCCCCTGTGCTATTATTTTTAGTAGGAAATGCCTTCACTCATTCTGAAAAGGAATTAATTATTACCAATAAATACTGGAATCTTTCCTTACTTCTTGGCAATTTATTAATAAAATCAATTTGAACCCTGTGCCACGGCCCAAGCCTTCGTTGGTGCATCATGGGTTGCCAGTGCAGAGGACGAGCCTCGTCCTGACTGTACCGCACACAATTCCGCACCCATATTTTAATATTATTCTTTCCAGGGGTCGGCAACCTTTCAGAAGTGGTGTGCCGAGTCTTCATTTATTCACTCTGATTTAAGGTTTCACGTGCCAGTAATACATTTTAACATTTTTAGAAGGTCTGTTTCTATAAGTCTATAATATATAATTAAAGTATTGTTGTATGTAAAGTAAATAAGGTTTTTAAAATGTTTAAGAAGCTTCATTTAAAATTAAATTAAAATGCAGAGGCCCCCGGACCGGTGGCCAGGACCCAGGCAGTGTGAGTGCCGCTGAAAATCAGCTCACATGCCGCCTTTGGCACGCGTGCCATAGGTTGCCGACCCCTGATTCATACACTCCCATTCTGCTACTTGTTTTAGCCTTTTTAAAGTCCCTTCCACTTTTTCCATTAAGTAACTTCTGGTTTTTTGGAACATGGTTAGGGTGATTTGCAGTGCCATCTGTTGGCTCAGATGTGTCAGCACAGACATTCTTGTCGGGCTATTGTATCTACCCGATTATTCCAGGCGGTTTTTATACCTGTTTCTTTACTGTGTGCCCTTACATGTCGCACCTTTAACTGTTTAGGGTTTTTTGTTACCCACTGGTAAATCTTTTTTTTTTTTTTTTTTTTTTTTTGAGTATGCAATTTTTTTTAATTTGCTGCTTTTCACCTGTTCCTATACCAATGCTGTATCCAAAACTGTATTCCCTTCACACAAAAATCACTGTCAGCATAAATATATACGGGCTGTGGGGAATTTTCATATTGCCTTCAAAACTGATAAATTGCGTGAAGCTCGGCATGCTGAGCCAATCCATGATCTAAATGTCCCTGAATAACTTCCTCTTCTAAGTTAATGGCAGCGTATTTTACACACCTTTTCCTTTTTACTACCATTGCACTCCCATCAGTAAACCAGACGTGCTTTTCTTGACCCACGGTATCTAATTCTTCCAGTGGGGGGTTCTCTGAAAATGTCCACGCAGTGTGCAGAGGCAGTCAAAAAAGCAAACAGGATGTTAGGAATCATTAAAAAGGGGATAGAGAATAAGACTGAGAATATATTATTGCCCTTATATAAATCGATGGTACGCCCTCATCTCGAATACTGTGTACAGATGTGGTCTCCTCATCTCAAAAAAGATATACTGGCACTAGAAAAGGTTCAGAAAAGGGCAACTAAAATGATTAGGGGTTTGGAACGGGTCCCATATGAGGAGAGATTAAAGAGGCTAGGACTCTTCAGCTTGGAAAAGAGGAGACTAAGGGGGGATATGATAGAGGTATATAAAATCATGAGTGATGTGGAGAAAGTGGATAAGGAAAAGTTATTTACTTATTCCCATAATACAAGAACTAGGGATCATCAAATGAAATTAATAGGCAGCAGGTTTAAAACAAATAAAAGGAAGTTCTTCACGCAGCGCACAGTCAACTTGTGGAACTCCTTACCTGAGAAGGTTGTGAAGGCTAGGACTACAACAGAGTGTAAAAGAGAACTCCACGAGGACACATTTTCAGCCTCATAACTATATACATGAAAATTACAACCTATAACATTGCTATAACAACAATGCTCCGTGCACCATGAGCCTTCTGAAAACACCCAACGTGACAAACTTTGCATTGGATACCACACAATCATATTATAAGGATGAACATGGGAGTGAAGGGTGTTCCCCAAGGTATAGAGCATCACAGGGTGTCTGTCCCCTACAGGGCCTGAAGGGATAAATTAGGCCAATTAACCTGTAGGCCACATCTGGAGGAGAGTCAGGGAGTGCTGCGGCCTAATTTGCTGATAAAGTCCAGCTGGGGGAGGAGCTGGTCCAGGTTTATAAAGCCAGGAAGTTGGCAGCAGAATGTGGCTACAGGGAAGGAATCCCTGGGAATAGGGAGGTCTGTCACAGGGTTCAGTAGTCTGTAGTTACTCCCTGGGAGGAGGGAGTTTGAGCTGTTATACCCACAGTGGGAGGAACCAGAAACTGTAGAAAGGAGTCCAGGGGAGGAGCAACGGGGTCTGAGGGAAAGCAGACCGCAGTTGCCCAGTGCAAGGTTCCTGGACTGGAACCTGGAGTAGTGGGCAGGCCTGGGTTCCCCTGCTAGCCACAGGGGAAGTGGCACCCTCAGGAGAGTGCCAGAGAAGACTGCCTGAGACCGTTCATGTGGAAGAACTTTGGTACCCTGTAGGGGAAAACTGCTGAGTGACCTGGCCGGAGTGCTAAGTCACCAAGAGCAGGCTGCAGCTTGTGGAACTAGAGGGGGGCCAGAGAGGCGGAGAGACCGCATGTAACCGTGGGAAGGGGCATTGACCTCGTGAAGCTAATGCCCAGAAAGGCCAGAGGAGGTGCCATTCTAGTGGTGAGTCGAGCTCCCCGTCACAGAAGCATTGAAAGTGACTGGCCGATCGGATTATTTCTGAGAAGTACTGTCTGAGCTCCTCCTGGAGATGGGTTGTCTCCCCTCGCTCCTTTGGAAGGTAATAAAAAATACACGAATAACATAAATACTCTTTTGAACTTCTATAGCAACTTCCGCCTGCGGGTTTACAATCAGCATGGAATGCAGCTGAATAGCGCCTCATGTGACATAACAAAGTGTTATCCCTAAGTCACAGACGGGGCATCTAAGGCACAGAGACACTATGTGACTTACCTACGGTCTCCTAGCAAATGTGAGGCAGACTCAGGAATAGAAGCTGCATCTCCTAACTCCTGCACATGCTTTGCCATAAAACCAGCCCTATCCCAGGGAGGTTTTTTAGTGGTCTTTGGTCAAAAGTTGAGCTCAGCTCTTTGGCCAGGCCAGAGAAATCCTAGGTGTGTGTCAGGGCTGGTCCTATGATGATCACATCAGCCATACCATCAGGGGCTCGTTCACCTGCACATCTACCAATGTGATATATGCCATCATGTGCCAGCAATGCCCCTCTGCCATGTACATTGGCCAAACCGGACAGTCTCTACGCAAAAGAATTAATGGACACAAATCTGACATCAGGAATCAAAATACTCAAAAACCAGTGGGAGAACACTTTAACCTGTCTGGTCATTCAGTGACAGACCTGCGGGTGGCTATATTACAACAGAAAAACTTCAAAAACAGACTCCAAAGAGAGACTGGTGAGCTAGAATTGATATGCAAACTAGACACAATCAACTCCGGTTTGAATAAGGACTGGGAATGGCTGAGCCATTACAGACATTGACTATCTCCCCTTGTAAGTACTCTCACACTTATTATCAAACTGTCTGTACTCGGCTAGCTTGATTATCACTTCAAAAGTTTTTTTTTTTTCTCTTAATTAATTGGCCTCTCAGAGTTGGTAAGACAACTCCCACCTGTTTATGCTCTCTGTATGTGTGTATATATATCTCCTCAATATATGTTCCATTCTATATGCATCCGAAGAAGTGGGCTGTAGTCCACGAAAGCTTATGCTCTAATAAATTTGTTAGTCTCTAAGGTGCCACACGTACTCCTGTTCTTCTTTTTGCGGATACAGACTAACACGGCTGTTACTCTGAAACCCACACCCAGGGCCACCCGGGGGGGGGCAATTTGCCCCAGGTCCCTCAGGGGCCCCCACAAGAGTTTTTGGTGGGTCTTCGGCGGCAGGTCCTTCAGAGAGAGTGAACGACCTGCTGCTGAAGACCTGGAGCTTCTTGCGCTCCGGGTCTTTCAGCGGCAGCAAGGGCTCCTTCCGCTCCGGGTCTCCAGCGGCGAGTCCTTCACTTGCTCCGGGACCCGCCCCCGAAGTGCCGCGAAGATCCGCAGCGGAAGGACCCCCGCTGCCGAAGACCCCAGATCCCCTGAATCCTCTGGGAGGCCCTGCCCACACTGCAGCGGTGGGGGACCCGGGAGCCGCAGCAGCAGTGGATACTGAACCCATCTAGCCTTCTTATCATAGATCTTTTTAGTGACAGTCAGGGACAGGTCACGGGCTTCTGTGAATTTTTGTTTATTGCTCGTGACCCGTCCATGACTTTTTTTTTACTAAAAAAAATATCCGTGACCCAAACTTATCCTTAATTATAATACAGGGCGTGCAACACGCTTGTCATCTCACGTGCTATTATACCCCATGTTGCAGCTAGGGAAACTGAGGCACCTGCGGCTAAGGACACTCAGCGCATCAGTGGCCAGCCACCTGTCCAGCATCCCATTCACCAGGCCACACTGCCAGCCAGACTCTGCCCACCTGCTTCGCAAAGGGCTTGGCCGAGCACTTCTCTGGTGTCAGACTTGTTGAGCCCCTCAGGATGGGTGCTGCCACGAGATTTGGTTAGAGGGGAGCAGCAGGGCTGCTGGGCTCATGATGATTGAGATTGCAGCTGGTACAGGTACCTGATGGAGGTGGAACTGAGTACCCGTCCCCATCTCGTCTCTGGTGATGTCCTAACATTACCTCTGATGTGCCCAGGGAAGCGGGTCATGGAAGGATCTGTCTGAAATGGTTCCTGGCAGGGGGTTCCCAACCTGGGGTCACCTGGAGGGTTGTGACCATCCTGCCCTTCCCATATTGCTGAATGGGAGCAGGAGCCGGCTGGCTCCAGGGCATGCCCTGGGGGAGGCGGTGTGGTCTGGTGCACTGACTGGGACTCAGTCATTTCCTCTCTCTCTCTGTTTCTCCATCTGCCCTCTGTAAAGTGCTCTGAGGTCTACAAGAGCTGGGTGGTGGTAACCTGGAAAAGGCTGGGAACCACCAGTCTGTGGTAGAGGATAGATGGGGACTTGTTAACTTGGAGTTCTGCAAGAGTCCTAGACTCTATGGCCAGAGGGGACCATTGTGATGTCCTCTGGCATAGCACAGGCCAGAGAATTGCTCCCAGAGATGCCTGCGGCAAGCCTGGTAACTAACCACAGGTTGATTGTTGCTGGAGAATGTGGAGAAATTGGAGAGGGTCCAGAGAAGAGCAACAAGAATGATTAAAGGTCTTGAGAACATGACCTATGAAGGAAGGCTGAAAGAATTGAGTTTGTTTAGTTTGGAAAAGAGAAGACTGAGAGGGGACATGATAGCAGTTTTCAGGTATCTAAAAGGTTGTCATAAGGAGGAGGGAGAAAACTTGTTCATCTTAGCCTCAAAGGATAGAACAAGAAGCAATGGGCTTAAACTGCAGCAAGGGAGGTTTAGGTTGGACATTAGGAAAAAGTTCCTAACTGTCAGGGTGGTTAAACACTGGAATAAATTGCCTAGGGAGGTTAAATATCTCCAGAGATGCAGATTCCACAAGAGTAGGTTAGATAAATGTCTATCAGGGATGGTCTAGACAGTATTTGATCCTGCCATGAGGGCAGGGGACTGGACTCAATGACCTCTCGAGGTCCCTTCCAGTCCTAGAATCTATGAATCTATGGAGCCAGCGGTCGCCAATCCAGGGTATTGGACAGACAGCGCTATTTGCTTTGCCCCATACAAGGACGTACTGCGCCAGCTCAGGGCGTCACCTCCCTAAGACCTCGCCACTGGCTTTGGGAAGCCTAGCTGGGATTTTGCTGTCAGTTGCCACCTCTCTGGTGTGAGATCAGACGCTGGCCCAAGGCGATGCTTTGTGAGCTGTGGCTGCAGCTCTCCTTGCAAGTTGGCCTGCAGCTGCGTTAGCCAGCAACCGCCTGTAACCTCAGCTCCCTGTGCTAAGGGGGAATGAGGGCGCTGTCGTCTCCGCGAGACCCAGAATGCATGGGCTGGGCTGGGACAGCAGTGCCATCTCCTGGCCAGTGGGTGTAGTGGTGTTGGTATTCAAAGTATCTGAGGGTCATGGGCAAAGGCCAGAATGAGCAGTGGGGAAAGGGTGGGGTGCCCACAGGCAGGGCTGGCTCTAGGTTTTTTGCCTCCCCAAGCAAAAAAAATTTTGGCTGCCCCCCTCCCCCCAGCCCTGAGCTCCCCCCCACCCGCACCCCCTGCCGCCCCAGCACTGGGCTCTCTTCCCCCCCGCACCCTCTGCCACCCTAGCACTGGGCTGCTCCCGAAACATGGGATCTGCTACCAGCACACAGCGGCCAAGCCCTAGCCCAGCCGTGACTCTGTCCCCATGCGAGCCCCGGCGGGCAGGAAGGCGAGGATCTCCGGCTGCGGGGCTACCTGCTCAGCACTGAGGAGCCCAGCCGGCCGCTCGCCTCTTCACGCACTCCGGGAGCCCCTCTCGCCGCCGCAGCCCAGGCTCAGCTCCAGGGGACCCCACTTCCCTCCCTCCCCAGCTCCTCACACACTCTGGGCAGGGTCGCCCAGAGAATTCAGGGGGCCTGGGGCAAAGCAATTTCAGGGACCCCTTCCATAAAAAAAAGTTGCAATACTATAGTAACATTGTTTGGAAATATAAAAAATAACCAGTGAAATACATTCAAAAATTAATTTGTAATTTGAAAATCCACTAAATACATTATTTAAAAACATTAAATGCTTTAATGGTGTGTATAGGTTTGCAATTACATAATGGGCTGTTGCTGGGTGATGGTTGGTGCCGGGGGGCTGTGGGGGTAATGGGGTCAGGGGGGTGTCCGGCTCAGAGTGGCTGGGCTCAGAGCTGGGGGTCAGGGCTGTGGGGCAGATGAGGTCGGGGGGGGGGGGTACCCGGCTCAGAGGGTCTGGGCTCAGAGCTGGGGGTCAGGGCTGTGGGAGGGATGGGGTCAGGGGGTGCCCGGCTCAGAGCCTGGGGTCAGGGCTGTGGGGAGGATGGGCTCGTGGGGTGTCCGGCTCAGAGGGGCTGGGCTCGGAGCTGGGGGTCAGGGCTGTGGGGGGTAATGGGGTTGGGGGGGGGTGCCCGGCTCAGAGGGGCTGGGCTCAGAGCTGGGGGTCGGGGCTGTGGGGGATGCTGCTTACCCAAACATTGCTGCAGCCGCCTGGTGTCTCCAGCAGGGTCTGAGCTCCCACTGCTTGGCCGCAGCCCCGCCCCCTTACCAGCTGAGACGCCGAGGGATGGGGGAAGATGGAGGTGGGGGGGGGGGGAGGGAGCCTTGGACATGCAAATTGGCAAATTGCCCCACTTGCCCACCCCTGGGCGGCCCTGACTGGGAGCGCCTCTTGCCACCGCCGCAGCCCAGGCTTGGCTCCAAGGGACTCTGCTTCTCTCCCTCTGCGCTCCTCACACACTCCGGGAGCCCCTCTCGCCGCCACCGCAGCCCGGGCTGCAGCGACCAAGAGAGGGGCTCCCGGAGTGTGTGAGGAGCGGGGGGGCATGATGCAGGGAGGGAGATGGTGTCCTGCTGCCGTGCCGAGTCTCCCGGCAATGCCGCCCCAAGCAAAAAAATTAAAAATAAAAAAGAGGGGCCAGAGTGCTGCCTCTTAGAAAGTGCCGCCCCAAGCACATGCTTGGAAGGCTGGTGCCTAGAGCCAGCCCTGCCCACAGGAATGTCTTTCTAGTGTACACAGGGCCTGCAAGCGAAGAGCTTGACAATGCTGGCAGTGCCTTGCCCACCTCAGGAGTGGGGCGAAGCAGGCAGAACGTATGGCCTAAGGATCCGAGCCAAGCTCATGCCGCCAGGTTGGGGCTCAGAATCATGCCAGGATCTGGGATTTTGGGTCAGGCCATTTGCCCCAATGACCTGTTAAAGGTCCCGAAAAGGCCACCTGCTCTAAGGCAGCACAAGCTGGAGAACAATGCATGGGACAGCTTGGCTGGCTGTCCTGGGCTAGAGGGAGGCTGCGCTTGTGGCTAAGGCTCTGGGATGTAGACGATCTGAGTTCAATTCCCAGCTTTGTCTGCTTGATCTTGGGCAAGTCCCTTATTTCCTCTGTGCCTCAGTTTTCCCATCTGTAAAACAGCCACAACGCCCCCTTTGTCTTGTCCGCTTAGATTGCAAACTCTTCGGGCTGCTGGCTGTGAATGTATGTACAACACCTAGTGTAACAGAGCCGGCTCTAGGGACCTTGAGAGGTCACCTAGTCCAGTCCCCTGCACTCATGGCAGGGCTGTGTACTATCTAGACCATATTGTGCTAGAACTACTATGTAATAAAAGGACGAGAAGACTCCCAGCTGATCCTGGACACCAGCTGACTTGTGTGGTAGAGAAGAATCCTAGAATATCAGGGTTGGAAGGGACCTCAGGAGGTCCTCTAGTCCAACCCCCTGCTCAAAGCAGGACCAATCCCCAATACCCTCTGACTTGGGGGGAAGGGCTCATCAGGGAAAATGTAACATTTTTTCACAGCTCTGCAGGGAGAGAGTGCTTAGGGTATTGGACTGAGAGCCAGAGTGCCTGGGTTCTGTCTGGCCAGGCCACTGACTGAGTTTGAGAGAGTCCTTTCGTTTCCATTTCCCTATCTGTAAAATGGGTGCACCACTTGCCTGTTTGTGTATCACCATGAGGCTTAATCAGCTGATGTGGGTGAGGTGCTGAGTTGCTGTGTTACTGTGCCTGGGGAATGGCAGCAGGTTTTAATACCCAAGTGTCCCTCTCCAGGTAATTCAGCCTACAGAATAGAAGATGCCAACCAAGATACTATCGGGGTCCTTGTGCAGCTGATCACGGAGAAGAAAGGTCAGTACAGTACCAAGGGAGGTGGGGATCTCTGACCCGTGTGGTTGCCCCTGGGCTGAAAGCTGGGGAGCTGTGGCTGCATGTTACCATCAGGGGAGAGATGGAACATGTTTCCTTCATTGGTAGCACTGCATTGGTGCTGGCCAGTGACTTTGATTTCCAGAGAGGCTCCTCTGTACAACTCCAGCGTCTGAGAGTTGTCCCCTTTCCTTAGCACGCCAAAGGGTGCAGGTCTTTCAGCCCGTGGACCCTAACTAGGCCACAGCTGTGAACCTGCCTAGCCCAGCCTTTGAAAAGTAGGGCCAGGCCTGTGACGATCTAACTCTGGCCCCGAGCTGACCCATGGCTGAACAGCTGGTCTTGTGTCTCCCTTTGCATCTGTCTTTATGATCAAATTCCCTTTTGTTGATTTGCTGCCCACAGAGAATGCTGCAGCCCTGGAGGAGCTGCTGAAGGAGTACCACAGCAAACAGGTGGTGCAGACCAGCCACAAGCCTGCAGCCAGGTAAGGGCCTTGGACCTGCAGCCCGTGTGTTGATACTGGCTTCGTTTGCAGCGGGGGGGAGACGGGCCTGCCTGAGCAGGGGAAGGCTGGGAGTCTATTCAGGGCAGCTACTGGCATCAGGGGGCAGGCCAGGCACAGCTCCTTTTCCCAAAGGGTCTCCCTGTAGGAAGCCCCCAGGACAACAAGGAAACATACACGCCCCTATGTGGCTCCGTCTTGTAGCCCAGACAAAACCCAACTCTCTGAGCCCTGGTCTCAAGACAAACCCCTGTAGGACTCAGTGGGGCTGTAGCGGGGCTTGATCCCATCAGTGCTGCAAGATGCAAACGTGCCGTAACCCCATGGGGAAACCAGCACTGCCACCGTGTGACCCAAAGGAGGCACCGCACTGGCTGCGTGGGGGAGTGAGCCGGGCTGACCCGTTGGTCGCTGCACAGGGTGGGCAGCTCTAGAAAACATCCAGGAGCTGGCTGCTGGAGGAAGGATACAGGCCGATCACTTCACTCACCGACCCAGCTTAGCTGTGCTCAGGTTAAACCCTACAGCCCCGGGGCGATGAGCAGCTGGGTGTTGGTGCTCGGCAGCAGGGAGCCGGGATACAGACTAGTCAGCGTCCCAGGCAGCTCTGGTGGTGGGGATGCCGGTGGGGTGCTAGCTCATCGGGGCTGTGATGTGCATGACCTGTATCTCCCCTGTGACAGGCAATGGCCTGCCCCCCTCGCAGGGGGATTTTAACTAGGGCGTCACTCACCCCCCCCCCTTCCCTCCTGACTGTCTCTCTCCCCAGCAGGCTGCACTTCCTACCGCACATCCCCCACATCTGCCGGCACCAACACCACCTGCACACGGTGCAGGGCCTGGCCACTCGCTCGGGCCCCAGCTGCACCCGCTGCTGCCAGAAGAAGTGGCCGGAGGTGCTGCTCTCTCCGGAAGCCGCCGCCACTGCCGCGGCCGCCACCATCCCCGCTCCCTCCAGCGTCGCCCCCAAGCCGGCAAAGCCGGGCGGCAAAGCCAGCCGGCCGGGAGAGGTCACCATCCTCTCCGTGGGCAGGTGAGTGGGACCGGACCCTGCCCTGAAGGGAGCAGATCCCGGAGGGTGGGGGTAGGTCCCTGTCATACGCAGAGCTGTTGGGAGTGGAGCTGAGCCTGCCCCTAGGCCTGGGCCTGCAGCCCCACATCACGGCTCGGGCCCACCTCTAGGAGTGCGCAGGGGGACCCTGCAAAGGATGGGTCACTTGCTGCAGCCCATTGTGCATCTCAACCCCGCTGTCTGGCAGGCCCCGTTAAATGGCGCCTTCCCCTAATGATCTCCAGCCTGCTGCAGAGAGCCAGTCCCAGAGCCAGCGGCCCCTGCCCAAGCCCTCGATGCTACCAGGGCCGGAATGGCTCTGCTCCGATGGCGAGGAGGAAAGGGCTTCTCACATTGCTGGGTCTCATGTACGGCTGAGCAGGGGCTTGCCTGGTGGGGCTCTCCGTCCCCCTCGAGTGGCTGGACTGCCTCAGAGTTTGAGCCTGCTAGGAACTGGGTCTCTAGCCCAGGCAGTGTAGGCTCATGGCTTTAAATCCTGGGTTCAGTCCCCGCTGCCAACAAGCCATCCAGAGGCCCGGTGTTACATACAGACCAGGCCTCCCCAAGCAGAGGCATAGGCCGGGCATGGCACCCTGCCCCCTCTTGGTGCACAGGGAGAATATCCTATGCAGCAGGGTGCCAAGGTGGGGTCACTTGTTCAGCCATCTCCGGGATGTACCACGGCCGGGGGTTAACGTGGGCTGGATATGGAGGGCTAGCCAAGATGCACAAACACTGCGTCTTAAACCCAGATGATGCAGTGTGATCATCCGACTAGAGACGGGGACTAGGAGCCAGGCCTCCTGCTCTGCCACTCATCGCTAAGGCTGCGATTTACTCAGAGATCACGGAATTGGTGACTTCCAAAGACCTCCATGGCTTCAGCCGGCGCCGGCTGGGAGCTGCAGGGTCTCCTGCTGCCTGTGGAGGCAGGAAGCTGCGGTGTACCCCTGCCGCCCCAGAAGGCGGGAGCTCTGGGTGGCGGGGTGGGGACCCCCGCAGCTCAGAGCTGCCAGTGGAGAGGGACCCAGGCAGCTGCCTAGGCTCCCATTTTGTTGTGGATATTTTTAGTAAAAGTCAGCGACCGGTCACGGCTTCTGTGAATTTTTCTTTGCCTGTGACCTGTCTGTGACTTTTACTAAAAATATCCACAACAAAATCTTAGCCTCACCCATCGCTGTGACTTTGGGCAGGCTGCTTAGCTGCTGTGTGCCTCAGTTTCCCCATCTGTGTAATGAGGCATATACCGGCCTTTGTAAGGCCAGGCAGGGAGATACACTGCACAGAGACAGCAGCATCTGTCTTGAGTGTTAAGTCAGGCCCTGCCCACTGTTCCACATATGGGGGTAATGCTGGCTGGGCTGCTCATGCCCCCAGGGTGGCTGGTCATCCCCATGCCCCGCCATAGTGTCTGAGCCATGCTTTGCTGTGTCTGCAGGTTCAGAGTGGCTCGCATCCCCGAGCAGAAGCCCAGCCCTCCAGAAGTGAAAACCATCTTGGAGTGCAGTGGGACTGAGCCGGCCGACTCCCCCCGCAGCAGCCTCCCTGCAGAGCAGAAATCGCTGGTGGGCAATGGAGCCAGGTCGAAATGGCTGAAAACGGCCGACAGCCAACAAGAGGTGAGCATGCCTGGGGTGGGCTGGAGAGACGATCCTGAACAATAGGGGTTCCAGCTCCCGCAGGCTGAGGGCTCCGGTCCAGGTTTTACTCCCCTCTCCACTTCCCGCTAGAATCAGCCGGCTCCCTAAAGCTTTGATTTGGAAAGCAAGGCTGGAGAGGAGCTAAAACCTGGACCTGGATTTCGGTGGCAGGGAGGGAACTGTTCTCCAGCGCATATGAACTCTGCCCCTGCCCAGAGGTGATCGAGCCGGGCTCTCTGTGATCACCTGGGTGGCTCTGAGGCACAGCTCACCTCCCTTCCCCGTCTCAGGGAGCTCTGCATGTCAGCCAGCTGGCTGGGGATCGGACTTAAGGAAATCCGTCTCCCAGCGTGGCCTGGACAAGCGGATGCATTACAGAGCTGTGCGTCTATGGGCTTCTCCTGGGATTATACGCACACGCTGCACCGTCCTGTTGAAATCCCCGGCATAAGCCGGCTGGGCAGGAGCCAGAGGACCCAAACCTCCCTCTCCTGACTCAGCTGCATTCTGATCGGGAGGAGCGAGACGGCTCTTCTGCCTCTCTGGCCTGCTCAGCCTGTGGCCTCTCTGCTGACGACGCCAGGTGGAGGAGGGTGTTTTGGGGCTGCGGACACATGTCCTCGAGGCCCTGGAATGAGTCCCCAGACTCACTGCACGTAAAGCAGCTGTCAGGCAGCAGCGCGCCCCCGAGCCAGCCAGCGAGGGTTTGGATGGGGCTGCCATATGCTGCCCCTTCTCTAGGAGAGCCACCGCTTTCTGCAGACTTCACGCCTACGTTTGCCATCCCCACAACCGCTCCTCTGGACGGTGCTGGGCCCCCTGGCTCCTACCCAAGTCAATAGGAGCTGTGGGTGCTTGACACCTCTGAGCACCAGGCCACAAGCTTCTAGCTGTGACGGCAAAGGGGTCGTGCCCAACATGAAGCATGGCAGCGCGGTTTTAGTGAGCCTGCAGTGTCTGAAACCCCCGCACCAGGAACTGCCTGCAGCCACCTTAATGGGGTGCTAACCCTGGGGCCTAATGCTCACCATAGGGGCCAACACAGTGCGTGCTCCATGGCAAAAAACTAGCAGGTGCTGATCAGCTGTTCGGCAGCTGAGGGGAGGCCGTGGGAGGAGGGGGCAGAGCAGGGGCAGCAAGAGGTGGGGGGGCAGGACAGAGAGGGGAAGGAAGAGGCAGGGCGAGGAGGGGACCTTGGGGGAAGGAGCTGAGTGGGGGCAGGGCCTCGGGGCAGAGCATCCACCTGGTCAAAAGAAAGTCCGTGCCTGTGATGATGACCCCTGACTATCCCACTGCTGCATCATCCTCCTAGAAACATCCAGCGACTGTGGGTAGATACACTCAGAATCTCAAATCAATGACCTTCCCTTTTCCTAGCCTGCAGCAGGTCTTCTGGTCTCTCAGCTGCCACATGTTGGAATATTTTGAGAACACTGAATTCAGGATCTGAAAAGCAACAGACCCTTCTTCCCTCCCCCCCCCCCCCATGTAGTTTAGTCCTATTAAGACTTTATCCCCGATTTCTGGGCTTTTGGCTGTTCAGACAGACCCAGCAGGGAGTACTGGCAAATGGGCTGTTCTGCAGCATAGGCTATCTGCAGCCACAGCGTATCACACTCAATCTTTATGGGAGCCTCATGGAACATATTTTTATTGTGGTGCTTCCTACATTATCAAAACAGCCGCTGGCTAAGGCAGGGCACACAGCGATGTGATCTGCGGTGTTGTTATGGCAGTGCATAGCTAGGATCAGCTCCGGCTCTGACGCCCGAGCCACACAGGGCTGATACCTGGGAGTCTCTCGTGCCTGCGGCTGGGTGACCGGGTTTGTTTGCCAGACGTTGTGTGTCCTGCCCCACTGTCAACGGCGCAGCCACTACGAAGGGCTGTGGTCTCATGGAAGCTCTCGCTGCACATCTTTCTCCTGAGCTGGTGGGAGGCGGGGCTGGGCGACTGCGTATGGGCTCGGTCATCAGTCCAGGTGAGCAACAGAGCAGGGCTGTGTCCCAGGGAGGGCTGGGAGCCCATAGGGCTAGCCAGAGACAAGCCTGAAGTATTCGGAGTTCAGCAAGCGCCCTCAACATTGGGATGCTCCTCCAGGCTCTGCGGAATGGGGCTGGGCGGCTGGCGAGGTCACTGCAGGCAGCAGTGCAGGTGGGTCAGGAGATGTAAAGTAATACGGGGCTGTGGCGTGCGGGGTGACGCTTCAGAGCTGGGCGGGTAAACTCCTCTGCAGCTGCTCCCAGAGAAACCACCCCCATTGCCCATGACCCTGCTGCTCTGGGGGAGGGGGCAGGGCGCCTGTGCCATGGCCTGCTGCCGGCATTCTCGCAGCCACATACCGCCGAGTCCGCCTGCCTGGAGCCTGCCTTGAGATGGCCCAGGAGCTCGGCAGCTTGAACATGCAGAACAGCCTCCTGGGGGGCAGACGGGCTGCCACTGGCACATGACGGGCTGCCACGTCAGGGGCGTTTGCTGGCACTTGTCCCTTAACGGAGACCGAGCGAGTTGGAACGGGCACGGGGGGGGGAGGGATAGCTCAGTGGTTGGAGCATTGGCCAGCTAAACCCAGAGTTGTGAGTTCAATCCTTGAGGGGGCCATTTAGGGATCTGAGGCAAAAATCTATCTGGGGATTAGGCCCCCTTTGAGCAGGGGGTTGGACTAGATACCTCCTGTGGTCCCTTCCAACCCTGACATTCTATGGCTTGTGCGGCATAGGTGCCTTGGCCTCCGGTTCCCCCTGCTGGCCAGTTGCCGAATTACACGTAACTGCATAAGCAAAGGACCTGCCAAAGCACTGGGCAGTGCTGAAAGGGAAGCTTCATAGGCTTGGTCTACACTACCCCCCTAATTCGAACTAAGGTACGCAACTTCAGCTACGTGAATAACGTAGCTGAAGTCGAAGTACCTTAGTTCGAACTTACCTTGGTCCACACTCGGCAGGCAGGCTCCCCCGTCGACTCCGCGGTACTCCTCTCGCCGAGCTGGAGTACCGCAGTCGACGGCGAGCACTTCCGGGTTCGACTTATCGCGTCCAGACTAGACGCGATAAGTCGAACCCAGAACTTCGATTTCCAGCCGTCGAACTAGCTGGTAAGTGTAGCCAAGGCCTTAGACTCATAGACTTTAAGGTCAGAAGGGACCATTATGATCATCTGGTCTGACCCCTGCATGCTGCAGGCCACAAAACCATTCCTACCCTTTCCTTGACTCTGCTGATGAAGTCCCCAAGTCCTGTGTCTTAGTGACTTCAATTGGCAGAGAACCCTCCTGCTAGAGATCCCTGCACCATGCTGCGGAGGAAGGCGAAAAACCTCCAGGGCCTCAGCCAATCTACCCTGGAGGAAAATTCCTTCCCGACCCCAAATATGGCGATCAGTAAGACCCCGAGCATGTAGGCAAGAGTCTCCAGCCTGACCCTTGTTAGCCATTATACTGTTTACCTACCAATGCTTGGTATTCCTCAGCTAATATGTTTTACCATTAAACCATTCCCTCCATAAACTTGTCTAACTTAATCTTAAAACCAGACAGGTCCCTCGCCCCCACCGTTTCCCTCGGAAGGCCGTTCCTTGAACACCTGGTACATCTGTTTGTTTCAGGCCAGCCCTTTGGATTTGCTGCCCCGTGGTGCTGAGGGTTAGGGACACTCGAGGGACTGTTCACGTTCATCTCTGGGCTAGCTGGTCCAGGAGAGCTCAGCTCAGCTGGGCTCTTGGGAGCAGGCTGGGATCTCTGTTTTGCCAGGCGCCCCACAGGCTGCAGCGGTGTCAGGGTGAAGGGTAGGCGGCAGCAGGTTTCAAAGAGGGAACAGCTCTACAGCGGCTAGGACAGGGTTTGTCTGCATCATGTCGTGGGCCTCTCTGGTTCCTGCGGGCTCATTAGTCCTTCCTGACCCCACAAGGCACCTCCACAACGGTCGCTTGCCCTGGAATCCTGCAGGACCAACTGAGCCCTTCTACGCACCTGGCCTGTGGCCTGTTGGCTCCAGCCTGTGATTTCCCAGGGCAGCAAACTGCTGCCCAGCTTGTATCTCGGGTCACCTTCAGCCCTGATCGCTAGAAGGGTCCAGCTGGACTCTTTAAACCCTGAGCCTTGATGCTGGACAGGGTGGGGCCCTGGCAGCACATCTCCGAAAGGGTGGCAGTTCTGTGACTGGGAGACAATGCTGCCATCAACACCTACACGTGTTCGTGAGCCTCCACCTCCTTGTTTTGACTTTCTGTTGCCTGATGAGTGAGAGGCAGCAATAACCCCAGGCCCAGAGTAATACGTCACTGCTTTTGTGGGTCGACTAGCGGAGTGCCCTCTAGTGGTTAGAGCAGAGGGAAGGGAAGCAGGACTCCTGGGTTCGGTGCCTGGCTCTGCCACAGACCGACTTAGGCTGTGCTTTGCTGGAATAAGTCGATGGAAGTGCTCTGAAATAGAGGGTGGGATTTTCTGGTGAGTCCAAGTGATTAAGGAGCACAGGCGCCCTTGGCTTCCAATGGGACTGTGGCCCAAGTGACTTAGGGGCTTTTGCAGAATACCCTGCCCCCGCCCCACTTCCATGTGCTGCAATTAAGGATCCCCCCCCCTCCCAGCAGAGGGGAATTGGCTTGGCCCTGTCGGCCGGGAGGGGTAAACAGGAGCGATGCGTCTCCTCCCTCGGACCACAGCGGCCCTCCTCGTGGGGCTGTGGAGTCATGTATGGCCAGGCATGCAGAGGCAGGTGTACTGGCCCCGTGACCCTTGTCCAGCACAGCCCTGGCGAGGTAAGGGACTTTGTGCCTGTTTGGCTGCTCTGTGATGCAGAGAGGCTGGAGAGGGATTTCTAGTGTCTTTTATCTACATCAGACCAGACCAATCCACGCTAGAATGTGGTGCCCGGCACGACGAATAGCACAGTGCAGACAGCCCCTCCTAGGACCACAGCACAGCTGCAGAGTGTGTAGGGTCTGTGCTCTCGCAGGGATGGCATCTGCTGACTTGGCCCTCGGTTGCTGTTCTGGGTCTAACCCCACTGGCGTCCGTGAACCTGGGCTCTCAGCAGGGGCACCAGAACAGTGGGGCCAAGGGGCCATGGCCCTCCCACTTTTTGAAAGTGGATGGGCCTGGCTGGTCCACTTCTTACCATGGCCTTGGTCCCCTGCCCCTCCTCCTCCCCTGAGGCCCTGCCCCTGGGAGTGAGAAAGAGGGGGACAGGGTGTTGGCCATGAAGGGGGTGGGGCCATGAAGGGGGAAGTGGCCCTCCCACTTCTAGGAAAAATCCCTTGCCCCTGATATTAGATGATCTTTCCACTTGAAATGCCAGGCTTTCTCTTCATGTGGGTGGTGAGCACAGCTGTGGGGCTTGTGTAGCTCTTTGGGGTGGGGATGGCTTGGAGAATTAAGTCATCCATCACCCTCCCGTCTAACAGCGAAGCTCTTCTCTGACTCAGCAGGCTGCGAGAGGGCAAAGCTGAGGCTCCTTACCCTGAAATCAGAGGTTCAAATCCTACTTGGTCAACTCTACCCTTCAGCATTACGTAGACTTGGGGGTCTCTGATTCCTAGATCCCACCCCACTACAAATAATCGCCCTTCCTAACTATGGCAGCAGAAAACCAGGTGTTGGGAAAGAAGGCCCTGCCTGGTCCGTAACCCAAAGTGAAACCCTTGGGCAAACCAGGCCATTTGAGCCATTTTCCCTAAAAACCTGAACCCGTTAAAGCAGCAGGGCAGGTCACAGTCTCAGATGTTCCCTTGATTACCTGAACCTCCATTCACCCTGATGTCTTTGAGAACAGAACAGCTTCAGACTGAAAGCTCTTCAGGCCAGGGCTGGTCCCTTGTCGCCACAGGTGCCCCCAAGAGGGGCTGTGTTGTCAATAATCCCATTGCATGGGTGGAGGAGGGGGGTTCCAAGGAAGTGTGAAGCTTTTAATCATGCTAAACTCCAGTGGTGGCAGATCCAGCAAGCAGAGCTGCCCAGCAAGGTGTGCCCGTTGGAGAGCTGGCTGCCCAAGGCAGGGGGCCATTGTGTAACTCCAGGTGCAGATTGTCCATCTGTTGGTCGTTCTACTGCAGTCCCTGTTTTGGCGCATTGTCTTGTAGCGATTGAGTCTTGATGTATGGGGACAGCCCCGGTCAGACGCTCAAAGCTCACACTGACCAGGGAGGGGCTGGCTTGGCTCCTAAGTATCATCCAGTTTAAAACACCTGGATTCCCTGGAACCGTGAATGCCCAGCCCAGCAGAGCGGGGGTGACTCAGGCCCTAGTGAAGCAGCTAACGTGATATGGTTGGGTTTGCTCTGTAGGGGTCCTTGAGACCTTTAAAATGCAGATCCTGTCCCCCACTATGGAGACTCTAATGTTCTCCTTGTCTCTCTTGGTGGGGCGGGGGCAGAGGGGGGTCCCTGAGGCCAAATTTTTCTTTCCATAGAAGAGGAAAGACTTGGGTGTCAAGATGCCGGTGGCTCTTCACCCTAGAGGTGGGGCTGGGTATGGACCTGTTCCCTTGCATGGTTCCCCAAAGCTCTTGCTAAATCTCCCAACACCTCCGTGAGGTGGGAAAGTAGGCTTAGCCCCACTTTACAGATGGGGAAACTGAGGTATGGACACACTGAGGGCTTGTCTACAAGGGGCCACAGGACAGTTAATCTGAATTAACGTTCAAAATGGATTAAAGTGGCTTTAATTTGGTTTAGTTTAACCGAATTAATGCTACTTTAATTCTGAGCGAGGGGAGTTGAATGTGTTTTTTTTTAACTAATCCACTTTAAATTACTTTTGGATTCACACAACTGGGTGTCCCTGTGTAGACAAGCCCTAAGCGACTTGATCCAGGTCCTACTGTGAGCCAGTGGCAGGGCCGGGGATGGGACCCAGGAGTTCCTCTCACTTCAGGCCCCAGCTCTGTCAGAGTTTTGCCAAGCTCGCCCTTGTCCTCTGTGCTGGCTGCTGCCCCAGAGGCTGCGTGTTGGTCACACATCTCTTCTCTCGCCTCCCACTCCAGGTGATCATCTGACTCCCTCGCGCACCAGGAGACCTGAGAAGCGGCTCACTTGGAGGCTTCTGGTTGAACAGTCCACCCAAGAAACGCACACCCTGGGCGATGCTGAAGGCGAAGAGTGACACTCATTTTCCCCTCGGGAGAGCACCACCACCCTGGAGAATCGCAAGGTGCAGCCCCGGGTACCAGGGCCCGGGCCGGCAGGGAGGAGCCGAAGGACACGCCCAGCATCTCAAAGCATTTTTCTTTTAGGGAAGGACTTGCGGGGAGGGGAAGGGGGCGCGGAGGGCTCGGGTGCTGGAACAATTCGTATAGTGGGGGTGTGAGAGCCACTGAACCAAACTGTAAACCCCACTTGAAGCCAGCAGGTGCGGCAGCCCCCCTAGTTCCAGGACCTATGGGAGGGATGGGGGATTCTTTGCTGCCCAACTGGAAAAACCATGCTGCCTTCTTTAGATCATGGGGGCTGTTGCTCCAGCAGAGGGCAGTGTTCTTAAACTAGGGGCTGGGGCAGAGAGAGAGGCAGCCTGTTGTTGGCCTGGAGCATGTTCCTACCTCCCATGGGCTCCAGGATGAGGGGGAACGTAGCATTGCAAGGTACCAGGCTGGGTTGGCGGCTAGTGGTAGGGATGGCGAGTTTGGCTTTCTCTTCCCCCTTCATGAACAAAGAGAAACCCAGGGTGACTTGCAGTGAAACTCTCTGGCTGTAGACAGCCCAGCCTCATGTTACCAAAGCTCTGTCTACTTTCACGTCCCAGTGGTGATTGCATTAGCCCAGTAAGGGCACAGCTCTCGCAGCGCGATTTTTATCATGTCTCGCCACATCTGGTGTTTTTCTTAAAGCCCCAGCTCCTGGGTCCATGTGATTAGAGGACACACTCAGCTTTCATTAATCCCCCTTGCTCGCCACGCCCCAAATTTCTAGCTCGCATGGTTGCGGAGAAAAGCGTGAACATGTGACCCCAATGGCTCAGAAACCAGAAACGAAATAAAATGAACCCAAATTTTAGGCTCCCCCCCCCCATCATAATTTTTAAACCCCTCTTGTGATTTTTGAATATGTGTAGTTGGCCATGGTGCTCCCATCTCCCCCTAAGAGGGCTAGTGGAGTTGTAGTAGCTAATGGTGCTTTAAAGAGACACACAAAAGTTGCAGGGGAGGAATCCAAACAAGGCACATTTCCTCTGTCGTTCCTGCCTGGGAGGGAAGCAGGGACCATGCTCCATTGAACTGAGCAGTGCCTAACCCTGCCTCAGACAGACCAACTTTATTTTTGTTGGGGGGCGGGGTCGGCTTTTCAAGCAGGAAGTTGCATTTACTGGTTCAGAAGCTCAGGGATTCTCTGCTTAGTGTTTAATTTTGGATCTTTGGCTTTAGCGGGAAGAGCTCTGCGGCTGGGTTGTGACAGGATGGTCCGTGTCTGGGGCCGGGTTCTGCCTGCTGCCCAGCGCTAAGGGGCTGCCCCAGTGTACTCGAGTCAGTGGCTGACTTTGTGTTTGCTGCAGTGGTGGAAGCTGATTCAGGCCCCAGCCAGGTCTCCGCTCTGGATGCTAACACTGCACATGAGGCTGTGGGGAATTCCTCCCCCTCCCCTTCAAACTCTCAGCTCAGGGTTACTTTCCACTTTCTCGGTGAAGGATTTTTCTTAGAGCCTTGTCCGCGGCAGGGGAGAGCAGCGGCTCCGTCAGTTGAGGACAATGTTCTACTGGGGGCAGTTACCCCTCTAAAGAAGGGAAATTGTTGCTGTTAAGAACGACTTACCTTTTTTTAAAAAAAAAAAAAAAATCTGGGAACAGAGAGAGCGGGGCTTTCGGGCTACCCCCTGGCGTCCATGAAAGTGCTGGCCATTCTGCCTACGCCGCCCTAGGGCAATCCACCACCCCCTTTAGAAAAAGGGATGGGTGAGTTTTCTCAGCCAGCCCTTTAGTGGCATCCATCCTTTCCCACTGGATGAGGATTTCACCCACTTGTTCTGATGGCCTGGGGGCTACAGGCGGTCAGATTAATGAGCCTGTCGGCTTTAGCACCTGTGAAGCCTCTTGACTATCCTCAGGGCTCCCTGCCCAAGGGGCCTCCTGGCCAGAGAACCCTGGGGCTGACCCTACTTGCTCTGTTCTCACATGGCGATGGCTCCCCAGGTCGGAGAGGGCATCATGCAGGATCTGCCAGGGGGCAGCTGCCGTTTCACTCCAGCTCACTTAGATCCCATTCAGAGCTCTCCTCTATGACCGGGCATTATTGCAGGGCCCATCCTGTGAGCAATGACTAATGCTTGGGGGCGCTTACCCAGCAAACCCGCCCTGGGACCACAAACTCCAACAGCATCTTCCAGTCCTGGCCCTGAGAACACTGCAGCATCGCGGCCGGGCGTGCAGCACGTTGGCCCATCACTCTAGCGTACTGCAGTGTTGCATTAACAAGACCGCCCCATAATTCTCAGTAGGTCAAAAACTCCAGGACTGAGACCTTCAGAAACAAGGCAGGGGGAGCCCCTCTGGCTTTTCAGTGATAATAGATCAGGTAACCAAGGCCCATGAGCCGCCTCCTCTCGGGTGGGGGGAAGCTTAGGTATGCATGTTGCAGCGCTACCGTCATGTGCTAGACATGGTGCAAGATCTGGGGCCAGCATCTCTGTCCAAGCCCAGCATGCGGCTCCTGGGCTGGCATCCCTCACCCCAGCCCTCCTAGGGTGTTATCCCATTGTTTACAGTAGGGTTAATTCTACTATGTATTGTCGGTCACTCAGTTGTGTTGTCCATTGTTCTGTTTTGAACCTCACGTGCTCTGTTATTTATGAGGGCGGTGCGGGGATCTGCTTTTTAACCACGTTTGTACAGGCCTCCCCTGCGGCTGGCGGCATCCCCGGCTTGGCCCGTGCCTTTTATTTATTGAAGACGATGTTGTTTTTAAAGCCATCATTTGTTTTTAGCCTCCTGGTTTATTTGTGTAAGTCGATAACTAACTAAATAAACCCAATGTCAAGTGAAGGTGAGGTGTTGGGGGATTTGTTTGTTGGTCGAGCCTCTTTCTTCTCAGCCTGTGTTTGGGGAGGCGGGCGTATCTCTCAGGCACTGCCACACCAGAGGCCTGCACTGCATCATTTACTTGCGTTGAGAGGAAGGATGGGATTGTGGGTAGGGCACCAGCCTAGGACTTGGGAAGCCTGCGTTCAAGTCTCTGCTTTGCCACAAACTTCCTCTGTGGCCTTGGGCAAGTCGCTTAGAAAGGAATATAGGTGCTGAAGTCCAATGGGCAGGTGCCACTGACCTTCTCAAACCATCATGCAGCTGCCACTTAACCATGGAGATGCCTAAGTTTGCATTGGTTGGTATGTACAAAGCTATCTCAAGGTCTAACGCTGCCCTCCAGCTAATGTGTTGCTTGGAGCCCTCGCTCAAGCCTCAGGATTCCCACAGGAGGTGAGCCCATGCCCTTCTCACCAGGCATGCTGAGAGACTTACAAAAGGCAGCTAGAGGTGAGCCGGGTGTGTGCATGTGCGCCTAGGTCATTAGGGCAATCCCCTAAGTTGTGGGAGGTCTGGGCTCCAGTCCCTGTGCTGCCTGATAAAGAAGACATGGACGTGGCTTAGGCACCTTCCCCCAGAAGGGGTTCCCAGCCGAGAACCATAAATAACTGAAGATCTGGGCCTAAGCCCTACCTCTTTCCTTGGCATTTCACGCCTGGTGGGTGTACACAGCTGCTTGCTCACTTCGGAGACTGCTCCAGCACCTCACTCTCCCCAGGCATCGTACAGAGAGCCTGGGGGCCTAGCTCAGGCCTAGGAATTGCACTGTGCAGCAGAGACCCCTAAGTACCTTTTGGGGGTCAGATCCTCTGCCTCAGTTGCCCAGCTGTACAATGGGGCTAATAGTATTGCTCTGCTCACAGGAAGGTGGGAAGATAAATACCTTAGCTCAAGGGTGAGCAAACCACGGGCTGCATCTGGCCCATTAGACCTTTTAATCTGTCCCTCAGGCTCCTGCTGGGGAGCGGGGTCAGGGACTTGCCCCACTCAGCACGGGCCGTGCCTCCATGCAGCTCCCAGAAGCAGCGGCACATTTCCACCCACACACACATACCCAGCTCCTATGCGTAGGGGCAGCCAGGGGGCTCTGCATGCTGCCCCTGCCCCAAGCACCAGCTCTGCAGCTTCCATTGGCCAGGAACCGCGGCAGCGCCTGCAGGCAGGGTAGCATGCAGAGCTGCCTGGCTGGGGTCGCATCTCTGTGTAGGAGGTGGAGGGGGGACACCTCAAGCAGCTCCCAGAAGCAGCGGCATAAGTGTTGCCCAGAGCCTGTACCCCTGACCTCCTCCTGTGCCCCAACCCCCTGCCCCAGCCCTGCTCCCCCTCCTGCCCTCCAAACCTCTTGATCTGAGCCCAGACCACTTTCTTTCACCCCAAACACCTCATCCCCAGCCCCACCCTAGAGCCAGCACCCCAACCCCCAATTTCATGAGCATTCATGGCCCGCCATACAATTTCCATACCCAGATGTGGTCCTCAGGCCAAAAAGTTTGCCCACCTCTGCCTTGGGCGTTCACGTACTATGGTCAGAAATCAGCTTGCCTTGGGGCTGCCCTGGGCCTATCGTCTAGTCTAGTGGCTGGCACTGGGCAAATCCCTACCTGTAGCCAATGGGGCTAGTGCTGGATGGCAGAGGGGCAAGACTAACCTGTCAGTGGTGCAGCAGGCCCAGAGTCAGTGCTTCCTAACACAGCTGGGGGCTTGTTTATTCCTGCTGAGTGGGGATGTGAGGATTTTAAAGCATCACAAGGAAGCTAATGACATTTACTAGCAGAGAAGAGACACTTTTCCATCCTGCTTGGAACCACCACAGCAGCTGCCTGTAACAAGTTCTGGGCCCAGCTTTGGTGGCTGCGTAAGTGCGTGCTGGGAGCTTTATGCTCAAGGATTGCGTGTTGGTATGTTAAGCCTTGTGGCCTCCCTGGGCCCGTACTAAATATCATCCCGAGCTTAGTGATAAGGAAACAGGGGCAGAGAGGTTGCTGTAAGTGATGTGCTTAAGGGATGTTGGCAAGGCCAGGGCAAGAATAGAACACCCAGCCAGTCTCCTTCGCTAACAGCTCTGCCCCACCTACATCCTCAGATCCGCAGAAGACTTTAAAACACCAGCCCAAGGCCGTCATTCTTGTCGCTCTCCTTGGGGCATCTAGAGCCAGACACCAATGAATAACCAGACTGGACAAAACCCCCAGGGGAAAGACTAAGGACCAATCCTGCACTGGCCCAGGGCTATGGACTGAGGGAGCAAATGAAGCCTTCATACACCTGAGCTAGGGTTCAGCCTGTGGCTTATTTCTTTAGAACAGAAGCCTGGCTCTGCCAGACTCAGTTTACCTGTCTGGGCAATGGGGAAAACCCCCTGCCTTTCTCTCAAGACTTGCCTCTCGCCTTGAAGGAAGGTGTGATCCTAGCACAGAGTATCAACATCAGTAATGCATCAGGGGGTCCGGCAGCAATATCAGCCCAGCACCTCCTTGGTAAAAAGACTGGAGCGCTTGGTTTCCTGCTGTGCCTGGCAGTGGAGCATGCAGCCCTATTTGTTCTCCTCACAGGAGGGGGGGGGGGGGGGAGGGGATGCAGCAAGCAGGCTCAACACCTCGTGAAAAAGTAGGTTAAACAGGACACGGAAATGCAATCAGGCACAGCAGCGAGGCAGACCCAGCAGCCAGCGTGCGCAGATAAAGGGGTGTGTGTGGGTGGGTGGGTGGGGGGGATTGCAGCAGGGAGGGGAAAGAATAAAACAGGGGTATGTTTAGTTCAAACCACCCACACACTGAGTATATACTGGCAGCCTCTGAGCTGCCTTAATGGACAGTGCATATGTATTATATATGTACACACATAATGGTATGACATGCTCTGTCGCTCACAGTCTCAGCTATTTATATATATATAATGACTAAGCGATGGAGAAAGAGACTCAAATATAAATAGTCTTTATATTTAGGAGCTAGAATACACTTTGTTTGAGTCATGGACAATCACCATTTATCTTTCTATAATAACAGTTTCCAGCGAGGAATATCAGATTTAATACATGAGCCAAACCACAGATGCTTAGTAATGCAATCTGAGCCCCAGTAAATAGTTCTCTCGTTAGTTCTGATTTAGCCAGCAGCTGATGCCGCCTGGCCTCATTGTAGCTATACGTGATTTCTGTCTCCACTAGATTTAAAGCTAGACTTGGCAAAACATGAGTGACTGTCTGGCCTTGTAGGAGACAGAGCAGCCTGCCTGGCTGTTAGCTCCCCCCAGCCCCAAATGCCATTGGCGAGTTTGTGTTTGCTCCCCTCACATAATTTTTTTTCTATGTTGGTTGCAGAGAAAAGCTTCCAACGTGGGAGTAATGCAGCACTGTCTGCCTGGGTCACTAATCACAGGCACTGAAAGGACAGTGCTGAGAGGTGTGAACGGCCCACAGTCATTGCCATTGAATGTTAATTCTGAAGTCTAATGATGTCACACTTGAGTGGTCAGCTTTGGTAATTATTTGAGCCTCAGGCCAGATAAATGATTTAATGCTTACGGGGGGGCACAAGCAAAAGCAGCTTAGGTTTTTTACCCTGTCTCTTCCCCGACCTTCAGGGCAAGTCCTTCATGTCGCTTTCTATTTAAGCTGTAAGGCCCGGCTCTTCAAAGGTATTTAGGCACCTGTGATGCATGGCCAGAAAAGGGTTAAGCATCCTGCAAGGTAAATGACTCAAATTCAGCTCTTAAAGACATATGGAGAGAGAATGTTTGTGGTTTTGTGTATTTACAGAGATATGGGTAGTGATCAACAATGTAATCAACAGACCCTGTCTATGCTGTATTCTGTTAATTCAGAGATCAATGGCATTTAATTGATTCAGAGATCTTAGCATTTAAATAAATTGTAAACATGGGATATTGCCGTATTCATCTCTTTGAAACGTATAGCTGATCATCTACAAATGGTGACAAACCGGGCAATTGCTTTCTGTTAATCCATGTAGCTAAGTACTGGTGATGGACCTACTTCAAAGTCGCATTGATTACCTATTGTAAGACAAGGGAATCCAACCTGTCAAAGAAGGCTTGAAATTGTATAAAAGCTCCTTGGGTCCTGATCCTGTCATCTCAGCCATCAGGCCTGAAATCCCAGATCTGACTAGACCGCCCTGAAGATAAACATTGGACTATAACCTATGGACTAAATTCTAAACGAACTCTTTGCAACTACAAAGCTGACCATCTCTGCTCTGAAGCTGAATCGCAGGATTGACTCATATCTGTATGAATATAGATCTTTTAACCATACTCTCTCTTTTCTAATAAATTTTAGTTTAATTAATAAGAATTGGCTGTAAGCATGTATTTGGGTAAGATCTGGAATATTCATTAACCTGGGAGGTAATGTGTCAGATCCTTCAGGAGTGGTAGAACCTTTTCTTTTATATGGTCAATAAGATTTTTCATTAATCCTTGTCAGATCTGTCTTGGGTATCTAGGTGGAGGCCTGAGGCTGGGTTACTTTAAGACAGGGACAGGCAACCTATGGCACGTGTGCCGAAAGTGGCACGCAAGCTAATTTTCAGTGGCACTCGCACTGCCTGGGTCCTGGCCACCAGTCCGGGGGGCTCTGCATTTTAATTTAATGTTAAATGAAGTTTCTTAAACATTTTAAAACCCTTATTTACTTTACATACAACAATAGTTTAGTTATAGATTATAGACTTACAGAAAGATCTTCTAAAAACATTAAAATGTATTACCGGCACGTGAAACCTTAAATTACAGTGAATGAATGAAGACTCGGCACACCACTTCTGAAAGGTTGCCAACCCCTGCTTTAAGGGAACAGTCTGAGTAACCAATGGGGTATAACAGAAGCTGTTTAGGCTGGCTTGGTAAAGCTAAGTATTGGAATATCCACCAGCTTTGGGGATTGTCTGCCCCATTCTTTGCAGTTCACCCTAATTGAGTGACCTCCGCTGCCTCCCCCAAGACCCCAGTCACAACACCTATTTCCCATTTATTTCAATAAGCGTTAGATGCCTCAATACCTCTGCAGACCTGGGCATAAATTCTTTGGGGACAGCGCCTGTCTTGCTGTGGCTGTGCAGGGCCCCGAGCCCCAGCTGTTAGTGGGATGCCAGTGTGCTGGGTACTGTACACACACCTACTGCAAGTATGCCTAGTGATTAGATCAGTGTCTCAGTCTCCCCAGCTCCCCCAGAGGGCTGCTGCCTGCTTTTGGTTTTGATGAAGGTTCATAATTTAGAGGCCTGGAGGGCTCCCCAGCTCTCAGCACTGGCAGAAGCAGAGCAACCCAGACTCCCAGGAGCTAGGGAGGGGTAATGTTCATGAAGTCAGGATAACAGCACTCCTGTGTGTGATGGCCTTGCCGTATCCATTTTTAGTTCGACGTCTGTCCACCCAGACCAGCACCGAGCCACTGTGATACGCGGATGCTAATGCTGCATCTCGGAGAGTGCACTAACTGGGAAAAGCCTGCAGTCTACATAAAGCCAAGAGGCATAGAAAGGCTAAGTGACTTGCCCCGGTTCATACAGCACATTAGTAGCAGAGCTGGGCTCAGGCCACAGAACTCCTAGGGGGCCTGTGCTTTAGCCAGTAGACTGGGCTCCCTCAGTGACAGCTGGCGAGTTCAGCATTGCCTGACGCGCAGTGAGTCCACCCCACCAGTGCCTGGCTCTGCCTCCCCGCAGCATGGCCCAGTTGTGTGAGTTCAGAGCCTGGCAGCGCCACAGGACTAGCTGAGGGACTGGGGCGGGTGATTTGAAGCAGGGGGACCAACTGCCTGCTGGGCCAGCGTGCATTGGAGCTGGGACATTAAGGGGCCATGGGTGTTGGTGACTTATTTTCAGCAGCACTGTGCTCCTGAGAGCCCTGCATTGCCGCAGCCAGCAGCGGCTTGGCCTGGCCGCCTCCATGCAGCTTTGGGACAGTTCCTGCCTGGGCCTCGTGGGAGTGCAGGGAAGAGCCTGGGACTGGGCTCGGGGCTCGGCTACGCTCCTCCCTGGCTGCAGCGCCACCTCCCTGTCGCACCGTCCAATAGGTGAGCCCAGGGCTCACTCCTGCCAGTGTCACCCACAGCACCAGCGCAGGCTGCGGCCATGGGAAAGATGGCCTGAAAGGCCAGCCCAGTCCCCATGCCCCACAGGGTAGGGTGCATTGCCTGGGGAAGAGGGGCTCAGGCCTTGTCAGGAGGTTTGAGAGAGAGGGTCGCAGAGACACAGCCCTGCTGTTTGCCCCCCCAGCCCCACCTCCCCTCTGCCACCCCGACACCTCCACCTCACCCACTCCCAACCCCTCACCTCACTTCCCTCCTCACCTCCAACCCTTCATTCCCCTCCCCAACCCATCATCTCTCCTCCCCCTCTCCCAACCCTTCACCTCCCTCCCCCACCCATCATCTTTGTGACGTTGTGCAGTCTATATGGTTTTATAAAACATAAGTGACTATAATGTAACTGGAATTTGCTTCATACAAAAGGTCTCTTGTAAGGTATCATTACAAAGCTTATAATCTACTGAGTGTAATCATCCTATTTGTATAAATGTACCACTCTTGTAACTAAAACTAGAAATATGAAATATAACTCTGAGGGCCTATTGTAATTATGTAAAGTGTGAGCCATTAATGATGGTTTGGAATCTTGATGACTCCCATTAACAAGGACCATTGTCTGCAGATGGCTGTGTTTACCTGTTAGTCTTCCTCTATATGTGTGGGCTGGCAAGTGGGCAATGAAGTCTTGCAGTGACATGTGATCATGTCACCTGAACTGGATTCCATCTTTAACCTGGTGCTTTTCCAGTGAGGGGGGGTGGAAACCCAGAGGGACAAAGGGTTCCTGCCTTATGCAAAAGATATATAAAGGGGTGGAAGAGCACAAAGGGAGAGAGGAGCCACCATGAAGAATCCCCTAGCTATCACCTGAGCTACAACAAGAGCTGTACCAGGGGAAAGAATTGTGCCCAGGCCTGGAAGGTGTCCAGTCTGAGAAACAACTTACTGAAGCATCTCTGAGGGTGAGATTATCTGTATTCAGTTTGATTAGGCATAGATTTACGCATTTTATTTTATTTTGCTTGGTGACTTACTTTGTTCTGTCTGTTACTACTTGGAACCACTTAAATCCTATTTTCTGTATTTAATAAAATCACTTTTTATTTAGTAATTTACTCAGAGTATATATTAATACCTGGGGGAGCAAACAACTGTGCATATCTCTCTATCAGTGTTCTAGAGGGCGAACAATTTATGAGTTTGCCCTGCATAAGCTTTATACAGGGTAAAACGGATTTATTTGGGTTTAGACCCCATTGGGAGTTGGGCATCTGAGTGCTAAAGACAAGCACACTTCTGTGAGCTGTTTTCAGGTAAACTTGCAGCTTTGGGACAAGTGATTCAGACCCTGGGTCTGTGTTGGAGCAGACGGGAGCGTCTGGCTCAGCAAGACAGGGTGCTGGAGTCCTGAGCTGGCAGGGAAAACAGAAGCAGGGGTAGTCTTTGCACATCGTGTGGCAGCGCCCAGGGGGGTTTCTGTGATCCAACCCGTCACAATCTCTCCTCCCCCACTCCCAACCCTACACCTCCCTCCCCTCCTCCAGCCCTTCACCTCATCTCCCCCACTCCCAACCCCTCACCTCACTCCCCTCCCCTCCCCTCCTCCAGACTGACCCATTGCTCACAGGCTCTTTCTGTACCCTCTCCCTCCCCTGGCCTGTGGGAAAGGGGGTGGCTGCTCCACTCCCCCCCCACACCCCCCCCAATGCCTCCAGCTGTTGGGGAGGGGTGTGCGGAGCTCTGGCTAGTTGTGTCTGCATCCCTGATTGACTGCTCCACCCTCAGCAGGCGGGGCGAGTAGGGAAGGCAGCCAATCAGCAGGGGTCCCCCCCAGGCAGGGCTGGTGTGGCTCCCATCATTGCAGGCCAGAGCCAGGCCAGCGAGGGGGGCGGGGGCAGCTGGCTGTGCTGGGGGTGCGCTAGGCTGCTGGGGGTCAGTGCGGGGTAAGCGGCTCTGGCTTGTCCGCTCTCTGCCCAGCCATCAGGCCAGCCTGCTGGCAAGACCCACAAGGGCAGGGGACACTGGCCAGGCAGAGCGGGTCCATGGCTGAGGACAGGGGCTGGAAGGGAGGCTGGAGGGGGAAGGACGGGCCAGCGGTTTAGGCCCTAGCCTGGGACGGAGGAGCCTGGTTCAATTCCCAGCTCTGCCACAGACTCTTTGTCCTTAACCCCACCCCCACCCCAAACCTCCTCGGTCACAACACCACCATCCGGCCTGCCACTCAGGGCACCTTCTTCGACTCAGACGTCTCTCTAGGGCCTCACCTCCAGGCTTTGTCTCAGTCTTGCAGCATCTTTCTGCCTAACATCGCCAAGGCATGGCCTTTCCTAGCCCACCACATGCTCAAACTCTCAGCCAGGCTCTCATCAGCTCACCTCTCGATTCGGCAATGGCCTTGTTGGCCTTGACGAACACAATCTTGCTGCACTCGCTCGTAGCCATGCAGAAAGCTGCTGCAAAGATCAGTCTCCTAGCCAGGCCCTTTGACCATGTCACCTCCCGCTTCGCATCCCTCCACCCGGCTCCCCCTTTGTGATCAAATCAAACATAAACTGCTTGGCTTCTGTTTCAGGATCCTTCATAGTCAAGCCCTGCCCTACCTATCACCTCTCATTTGTTGTGGAGCGCTCAGCCCATGATTTCAGTTCCACAGCCCCCTTGTTCCGTTTTCAAACCCTTGCCTTCGTGTTTTCTCCCACGCTGCCCCTCATGTTTGGGAGCAGCGCCCCGTAAATAACTGCAAAGCCACCTCACTGCCCCCCTTTCCATCCCGCTTTCAAATTCTCCTTTGCTGTGAGGCCTACAAAAAAAAACTTCACAACTATGATTAGCGCACGCTTCCCGGGGCAGCCCCGGCCCCACTGTGACCAGGGACCCAGAGCACACGCTGCCCGGGGTAGCCACAGATCTCTTGCAGGCAGCACTAAGTGGGTGTCTTGCTGGGGAGTTCGGGGGCGTGGACACAGTGAGGGTGAGACCCATTGGCGGATGCTTGGGGGAGGGGGATGTCAGTCACCTGCCCTGTGCTTTGCCCTGGAAGCGTGTGGGGAGCCAGCACAGGCCGGGTAAGAAAGCAGCCTGCTGCTGCATTGTTGCCAAGCCCTCCCCTGCAGCACACCGCTGCGGCCACTCGATGGCATCAGCGCCGCATCGTTCAGCGGGGAAAGGCCTGCAGGAAGGCGGCTGGGCGGGGGGGCGTCACAGCACAGACACTGCACCAGTGCAGACGTGCCGGAGAATTCCTCATTGGCAGCAATCTGCCCCTGAACATTAATGCCAGGGCTCAAGGCACTGTCATTTACAGCTTCCCCCCATCTACCCCCGGCCACCAAGCGACTCCAACTACCAGTGTCATCAATGCTGGCGCTTTTCTCCCGAGTGTCATGTTATTTGATGGTTTTTCTTAAAGCCCCCAGCTCCTGCACTATGTGAGACACTCAACTGTTACTAGCCCTTGTGGGTGCAGGGAAACGCTTAAAACAACCTGCCCCCGCGTGCATCCGGAGGGTGGGACCCATTGAAAACAAAGAAAAGGACGCCAAAAATGTATCAGTCTTTGTAACACATTTTTTTTAGGCCAATCTCAGGATGTGGGGCAGGCGCGTGAGGCCTGATTTTTGACCACGTGGGGCTGGTAGGACGGAGAGCGGTGCCCTGCAGCAGCACGTCTAGCCTGTCACCAGCGCCACAAAACTATTTAGGCTCCTGAACATTCGTAGCCTCACCCTCTAGGCCACCTGCAGGGGCAGCACTTTGGGGACTAATCGCGCCCAGTGTGGCAGCAGCACATACACAACCCCTCTGATGAACTGTGAGGCTCACCTTGGAACGGCGGAGGCAGAGGGCCACGAAGACACAGTGGCAAAGACAGCTTGGGTCATACCTGCCGGGCTGACACATGCTCTGGGTTTGCTGCATAATGAAAACCAAGGGGGTGAAAGGGGCCTGAGAATGCGTGTCCTGAAGCAACTCCCCCCGCAGTTAGGCCTGGGTATAGCATCGGTCACAACCCTTCCGCAACCCTGCGGGGGGGCGGGGGGGGCAGAGCAGGCCAGCCCATGCATCCTGCCCAAGGCATCTCGGCAGAGACTGCCCGCCGCACAGGGAGCAGAGTCTGGAGGCAGGCGATGGCCTGCCACTCTTCTCTGGGAGTGTAACCGTGGCTCTGGAGTCAGATGACAGTGGGGAAAGCCAAGAGACTCTGGATAGCTATGCCCCTCAGGGATGGACTCTTGGCCAAGCCAATGGAGGTTTCTTTTGGGGGCAGGCTGGCTTTGCCAAGGGGCCCTACATAGGGCAGTACTGCTATGCCCCTCTCCCTCCCTTTCCCCGGCCCCAGCAGAGTGCTTCATAGCCATTCAGAGCTTCATCCTGACCAGAGGCTGGTCTTGGCCAGTGGGGGCAGGGGACAGTGCGGGGGGCTTGGCTGGGCCCTGCCAGGCAAATGGGTCCTGAGGGAGTTCGGCCTGGGCAGGTCCCGCTCTTCTCTGGCCTGGCTGATCGTGCCATTCCCGAGCGGCCAGAGCAAATCCCTGCCCCGGGAACGGCCCGGCCTCGCTGCCAGCTCAGCCTGGCGGACACGGTCACCTCCCCGCAGGCTGGTGAGTGCGGGCAGAGGGGAGCGGGGAGAGAGGGGGAATTGGGTCTCTAAGGGGGGCTGCGGGAGGGGGCTGGGCAGTGGTTGGGGCAGGTTGTGTGTTTTAGGGTGCTGGGCAGTGGGGGGTATGCGGGGGCAGTCTGTGTGGGTTGGGGTGCTGGGCAGTAGGGGGTATGGGGGGGTGGAGGCAGTCTGTGTGGGTTGGGGCGCTGGGCAGTAGGGGGTATGTGGGGGGGTGGAGGCAGTCTGTGTGGGTTGGGGCGCTGGGCAGTGGGCGGGCTGTGGGGGGGGGGTGGAGGCAGTCTGTGTGCGTTGGGGGCTGTGGGGGTGGAGGCAGTCTGTGTGCATTGGGGCGCTGGGCAGTGGGGTGTTGCCGGCCCAGAGAGCCCCGAGGGGGCAACAGGGTCCATTGCCCGGTGTGCGTCGCACCATTAGACACACCAGGATGGAGAAGCAAACCAAATTTATTCAAGAGCTCTGAATAGGCACTAGGAGACCAGCATGTCTCAAATCAAGCGCAACAAATACAAGCATGTTTCCCATTTTATAATCCAAGCTGTTTGAGTAAGCCTTTTGTTCCGTTTCTCCCTCCTACCCCTCCCTTCCCGAGCAGTTACAGCAGGTACACATTGTGGCGTGTGAGAAAAGTTCTCATCCGCATGCTTATCTTCGACCTTGCAAGCTCGGCGTAGTAGGCCTTTCCCTCCTCCTTTCTCTTCGTTATCACTAAAGTTCTGCTTGTCTGAGTGAAACTGCAGCTGTCTGCTAAAAAGCTGACCATTACATATTCTGCTTCTAGGCTGTCAGCATGTAGGTAGGTTAAAGTTCACAAGATGGAGTTACTGTGGCTCACTTAGACCCAGAGCAGGGAGGTTTCATCGGCACTTATGGCCTTCCACTTCCCCGAGTTACCTGGTAGCTATGCCTAGTGACGTCAACAGGGGGGTATATGGGGGGTGGAGGCAGTCTGTGTGTGTTGGGGTGCTGGGCAGTGGGGGTATGTGGGGGAGTGGAGGCAGTCTGTGTACGTTGGGGCGCTGGGAAGTATGTGGGGGGGGTGGAGGCAGTCTGTGTGCGTTGGGGTGCTGGGCAGTGGGGGTATGTGGGGGAGTGGAGGCAGTCTGTGTACGTTGGGGCGCTGGGAAGTATGTGGGGGGGGTGGAGGCAGTCTGTGTGCGTTGGGGTGCTGGGCAGTGGAGGGTATGTGGGGGGGTGGAGGCAGTCTGCGTGCGTTGGGGTGCTGGGCAGTGGAGGGTATGTGGGGGGGTGGAGGCAGTTTGCGTGCATTGGGTTGCTGGGCAGTGTGGGGTATGTGGGGGGTGGAGGCAGTCTGTGTGCGTTGGGGTGCTGGGCAGTGGGGGGTATGTGGGAGGGTGGAGGCAGTCTGTGTACGTTGGGGCGCTGGGAAGTATGTGGGGGGGTGGAGGCAGTCTGTGTGCGTTGGGGTGCTGGGCAGTGGGGGGTATGTGGGAGGGTGGAGGCAGTCTGTGTGCATTGGGGTGCTGGGCAGTGGGGGGCATGTGGGGGGGTGGAGGCAGTCTGCGTGTGTTGGGGTGCTGGGCAGTGGGGGGTATGTGGGGGGTGGAGGCAGTCTGTGTGCGTTGGGGTGCTGGGCAGTGGGGGGGTGGAGGCAGTCTGTGTGCGTTGGGGTGCTGGGCAGTGGGGATCTGGAGGGTGCTGGGTACTTGTGAGGGGTGCTGGGCAGAGCGCTGGTGTTCAGGGAGCTGTGCAGTTGTGGGGGGGGGCATAGGGGATCTGTGGGGTGATCTTTTGGAGGGGGACTGGACATAGTGAGTCAGGGGGAAGTGTGGCATGGACCGTGGCACAAGCCCACCCCCGAGGGTTAGGGGCACGCAGGCAGCGCAAGGCCAAGCAGGCCTGGGTGTATCTGGCGGCTGCTGGTTTGTAAACAGTGGAGTGGGGCCACCCCTGCCGTGCCATGCCCATTGCCCCCAGCTGGTCCCTCGTTCTGGGCAGGGCCGTCCAGAGGATTCAGGGGCCCTGGGGCAAAGCGGGGGAGCAGACATAAAAAAAGACGCCACCCGCTGCAGCACTTGAACTCACCGGGCGGCGCTCCGAGTCTGCGGCGGGTCCTTCAGTCGCTCCGCGTCTTCGGCAGCACTGAAGGACCCGCTGCCAAAATGCCGCCGAAGACCCGGAGCAATTGAAGGGCCCGCCGCCGAAGTGCCGCCAAAGACACGGACCACCGCCGGGTGAGTAGCCAGGGAAGGGATTCTCGGCCAGGGCTCGCGGGGCCTGGGGCCCAGGGCAAATTGCCCCACTTGCCCCCCCCATGGGCGGCCCTACTTCTGGGGACCTCCCCACGCCATGCCACATTGGCCTCCATTGGGGCCCACAAATCTGTTTGGCGCTGAGCCCACAAAAGTAGGGTTACCATATTTAAAAAATAAAAAAAGAGGACACTCCACAGGGCCCTGGCCCCGCCCCGTTCCCACCCCCGCCCCTTCCCCAAAGTCCCCGCCCTAACTCCGCCCCCCCGAGCACCCCGCATTTCCCCCTCCTCCCTCCCAGCCACGCGAAAAGGGCTGCCCGAGCGCTACCGGCTTCAAGGTTTGCTGGGCAGCCCCCAGACCCTGCACCCCCGGCTGGCGCTTCCCCAGCACAGCTGGAGCGGGGAAGCGCCCAGCCGGGGGCACAGGGTCTGGAGGTTGCCCGGCAAACCGTGAAGCCGGTAGCACTCGGGCTTCGGGCAGCCCCCTTGCCTCTGGACCCTGCGCCCCCGGCCAGGCACTTCCCCTCCCGGGCTCCGGTGGCGGCTGTGCTCCCTGAACTCCTGGGCTCTGTAAGTGCCGAGCTGCCCGAGCGCTACTGGCTTCGGGCAGCCCCCATGCCTCTGGACCCTGCGCCCCCGGAGCCTGGGAGGGGAAGTGCCCGGCCGGCAGCTCAAGGTCCGAAAGCATGGGGGCTGCCCGAAGCCGGTAGCCCTCGGGCAGCTCGGCTTTAAACAGAGCAGAAGAGTCAAGGTAGGGAGCACAGCAGCTGCGGGAGGGGAAGTGCCCGGCCGGCGGTATTTTTCCCGGACATGTTCGGCTTTTTGGCAATTCCCCCCGGACGGGAGTTTGAGTACCAAAAAACCGGACGTGTGGTAACCCTACACAAAAGGTTAATCCGGCCTTGGTGCCGTAACGCTGCAGGGGCCTGTGGCTCCGGCCCGGGAAAGCCCAGCACAACGGCCTCTCTCCCCGCAGGCACCACAGCTGCTTTGCCCCTCTGCTCTGTGCCCAAGTCACAGCAGAGCCCCGGCTTACGCCGCGGTATGCACCGGCCTCTGCCTCTCCGGACGCGCTGCCGCCTCCGGACCAGCAGCAGCCCAGTGAGGAGCTGGGAGCACCGGGGTCAGGCAGGTGAGCGGCTACCTTCAGGGGGACCAGAACCGCCACTTTAGTGGTGGCTCTTTTCTGACTTTCTTTGGCTTATTAATCCTGCCGCACAAGGTATGAGGAAAGGCAGCGTCAGGGCCAAACCAGCACATGCCAAAGTCCCCCCAGGATGGCCCCCCCCGTACGAATTTAGTGCTGGCCAAAGAGAAGCAGCCCTTGGAGCCCAGCGTTATTGTGCATGAGCAGACGCAGGCTGAGCTCCCCCCCTGCCTTTTGCAGAACATCCCTATTGCAGCTGCCTGGCAGATCTGAAGCAAGGGGCATCAAAATAGCCCTCTGCACATGGAGTTCACTCCTTCGCAGGACCGCCCGGAGCAGCGCCTGCAGACCAGCTTCCCGGGCGTCGCTCTGTGCCAGCTTCCAAGCTCAACCCCCCCTTCCCCCAGGGCAAAATGAAGGCAATGTGAGGAACCCACACTGGTCCACAAGCGGCGTTTGTCTTAGTGACTGTCATACTGACACTCGGCCGCCAGGTGGAGCCCTCCAATGCTTAGTTGCATCGTCGGTGTGTTTGCAGAGGGCTCCGAGCAGGAGGTTGCATTGCAGAGCACAGGGCTGTTTCCTTCCTACACCTGCCATGGCTCGTCTCATCTGCAGTGGGCTCGCTGCCTAGAGCGCCCGCTCCGGCGGGGTGGGACAGGGAGGACGGTGGTTTGTGAAGGGTGTAGCAAGGGGACTGTTGTTTGGAGAGCAGGGCCTAGTCTCTATCAGGTGCCTGGTACGGGGCCAAGCGCATGGCCATTGATTAGAAAATAGCGGTTACAGTAGCACACACAGAGCCCTCTCTCTCTCCCCATTACCCCATCCACCCGCCCGTCTCTCTCCTGTGTTCACCTACCCTTCATTTCTCTCCCCAGCTGGTCCTCCTAGGATAGGGGCCCCAGCACGGTACCGAGCGTGGGGTGAGATTACTGTGGCAGGCGGCACCTGCCAGTGGCTGTAGAGAAGCTTCACACCTGCTCCCTGAAATTGCAGCCTTTGCCCCACATTCACCAGCCAACACCAAATTTCAATAGCTGAGGTACGGAACCTGGATCCCAGGATGTTTCCGCAGCAGCGAGGGGCCACAGAACAGCTGGAAAAGGATAAAACCAGGTGATAAGAAAATTGCTGCTCCCAGATCCCAATAGACACCCGCCAGCCTGGGATTCACACCAAGAACTCAGATCTCACTAACAGCACCGCAGGGGGGACTTCCCATTGAGATACTTTATCAGGTGGGTAGTTAAGCCACAGAGGCCAAAAAAAAAAAAAAAACGCCCGGCTTGTTGCACAATCAGGTGTGTTCTTGGCGGTTTTATGCTTTTGTGTTTACTTGTCTGTGCATTTAGATCCAGGCCGTTACCCTTTGGTGGCGGTGGGTTACACACGGGAACTGCGATGCAGGAACATGGGTGCTGCTCTGGCCCAGAGCCGCCGAATACCTGCTGCTTTGCTCATTTTGTTGCTGTAGCTCAAGACAATTGATCTGCTCTGGCAGCTCCTCTACACTAATAAGGACTCAATCTAAGCTAAGATGAAATTGTCTTGGCTGCATGTTGTGAAAAGTGGCCATTTCCCCAGGACTTTTGCTGTCCTATATAACTGCAGAGAAGCGTTTCCTTAGCTAAATTTCCTCTTTCAGGCCCCCTGTCTTAGTCTCTCCTATTACAACGGGCAAATGACTGAGCAAGCAGTTACTCTGCAGCTGTAGACCCAGGGGTGGCTCCAGGCACCAGCGCAGTAAGCGCGTGCCTGGGGCGGCAGCCGCGGGGGGCGGCGTGTCGGTTGCTGCGAGGGCGGCAGTCAGGCGGGCTTCGGCAGCATGCCTGCGGGAGGTCCTCCGGCAGCCGGTCCTGTGGTTTCAGCAGCAATTCGGCGGCAAGTACACCGAAGCCGCGAGACCACCCGCAGGTATGCCGCCGAATCCGCGTGACCACGGACCGCCCGCAGGTATGCCGCCGAAGCCCGCCTGACTGCCGTGCTTGGGGCGGCAAAAACCATAGAGCCGCCCCTGCAGCCAGCCACAGAAGTAAGTGTACTGCTGCTAGCCTGGCCTGCTGAGGCTCCGAGGCATGCGTGAGCTAAGTGTTGCAGTGAAAATCCACCTGGCACAAGAGCTGGGTAGGGTTGCCAGGCATTCATTTTTTGACCGGAATGCCCAGTCAAAAAGGGACCCTGGCGGCTCCGGTCAGCCGTTAAAAGTGCGGTGGGCGGTGCTGCAGGTCTAAAGCAGGCTAGTCCCTACCTGTCTTGGCACTGCACCCAGGAAGCGGCCAGCAGGTCTGGCTCCTAGGCGGGGGGGCGGTGTACCCACGGGGCTCTATGCGCTGCCCCAGCCCCACGCACCGGCTTCACACTCCCATTGGCAGGGGTGGCTCCAGGCACCAGCGCAGTAAGCGCGTGCCTGGGGAGGCAGCCACGGGGGGCAGCGTGGCAGACGCTGTGAGGGCGGCAGTCAGGCGGGCTTCGGCAGCATGCCTGCGGGAGATCCACCGGCGGCCAGTCCCGCGGTTTCAGCAGCAATTCGGCGGCAAGTACGCCGAAGCCGCGGGACCGGCAGACCACCCGCAGAAACACCGCCGAAGCCGCGAGACCGGCAGACCACCCGCAGGTATGCCGCCGAAGCCCGCCTGACTGCCGTGCTTGGGGCAGCAAAAAACATAGAGCCGCCCCTGTCTAGACCACCTCGCCCAAAGGGTAAGAACATGGGTCTAAACATGCCCACAATTAAACATAAAAAGGAGAGATTTAAGCAGTTATAATGGTGCTACTCATTCATTTGAATGGGGCAGCATTGGTGTAGCTGGGGGCAGAACCTGGTCAAAGCTGCCGTTGGTAGATACTGGGTCCCGCACACAGCTGGAGTGCATTAGGAATTGACGGCCAAGTGTCACAAGTAATTATGAGTATCTAAAGTTTCAGAGTAGCAGCCGTGTTAGTCTGTATCCGCAAAAAGAAGAACAGGAGGACTTGTGGCACCTTAGAGACTAACAAATTTATTAGAGCATAAGCTTTCGTGGACTACAGCCCACGAAGAAGTGGGCTGTAGTCCACGAAAGCTTATGCTCTAATAAATTTGTTAGTCTCTAAGGTGCCACAAGTCCTCCTGTTCTTCTTTTTATGAGTATCTAGTATAAACCCACTCCAAGTCTATTCCCCACAGGGTAGTCCTCCCTGCGGGATTAGCTGCATTTCTGCTGGAGTTCTTAGGACACCCCCCCCCCAGACCCTCTGAATTATGGCACCATCCTCGCCACACAAGGAAGAATGGATGATTCTCCTTCAGAGCCCATCAAAGGACACTCCTTAATTTTTTGGAAGGCACCACAGGTGAGCAATGCAGACAGTCCTAACTCTGAGGCTCTGGAGCTGCAGAGGAACATAGGACTGGAAGGTACCTCGTCAAATTCAGTCCCCCGCTATCACAGGTAACCCCTGTCGTGGAAAAAGTCACCCACGCATCATTTTGATCAGAGACTCAAGCCTGAGGCCCGTTTATTGCAATACATACCAACGCGTTGGGGGTAGCAGTTAGAAACCACTCCCCCGATTGGAGTACACTTTGCCTTTTTAAAGCCGAAAACCACAAACATATTACACGTTACACGTCATTGATAGGAATAGGAGAGTTAGGGTCTTTCCGCCCTTCCCGGCACCCCTGTTGCAATCTTCCCAGAATAGGGTGCAAATTGAGTGGAGGGCTTCTTGGGGGTTTCCGATACTGGCATCATCTTGCCTCATTTGGGGTGCCTATTATGCAACTGTTCCAGTCACGGTGCAGTTTACGGGAAGGGAGTTCATGCACTTGGAGAAGGGGGGTTAAGGGCATCCAAATGGGGAGATATGATTAGCCACTTTAATTAGCTACAACCTTACTTATTGCTTCACACAAGCGGTTATTATATTTCACCGGCCACACAAGCGGTTATTATATTTCATTAGGCATAAACACATTGTGATGGGTTGGATCTCAGAAACCCCCTTGGGAGCTGCCACCTGATGTACCAAGACTACCTCTATTCCTATTTTCCCTGCCAGCTCAGGACTCCAGCACCCTGTCTTGCTGAGCCAGACACTCCCATCTGCTCCAACACAGACCCAGGATCTGAATCACTTGTCCCAAAGGTGCAAGTTTACGTGAAAACAGATCACAGAAGTGTGCTTGTCTTTAGCAGTCAGATGCCCAACTCCCAATGGGGTCTAAACCCAAATAAATCCGTTTTACCCTGTATAAAGCTTATACAGGGTAAACTCATAAATTGTTCGCCCTCTATAACACTGATAGAGAGATATGCACAGTTGTTTGCTCCCCCAGGTATTAATACATACTCTGAGTTAATTACTAAGTAGAAAGTGATTTTATTACATACAGACAGTAGGATTTAAGTGGTTCCTATAGTAACAGACAGAACAAAGTAAGTTACCAAGTAAAATAAAATAAAATGTGCAAATCTATGTCTAATCAAACTAAATACAGATAAGTTCCTCACCAGTTCCAGAATGCTCCCTTTTACAGGCTAATCTCCTTTTAGCCTGGGTCCAGCAATCACTCACGCTCCCTGTAGTTAATGTCCTTTGTTCCAGTTCCCTTCAAGTATGCTGGGGGGGGGGGGAGGGGGGGAGAGGAGAGGCTACTTCCTTAGCCAGCTGAAGACAAAATGGAGGGGTTTCCCACAGGTTTAAATAGACTTTCTCTTGTGGGTGAAGACCCGCCCCCCTCCTTCCTATGCAAAGTCCAACTTCAAGACAGAGTTTTGGAGTCACCTGGGCAAGTCACATGTCCCTGCATGACTCAGTCTTTGCAGGCCGAAGCCATTGTCCACATGGTATCTTGCATGTCTCCAGGAAGACTTATGTGGATTGGAGCATTCCAAGATGCATTGTTCCCCAAGTGCTTCCTGATCAGGTACTTAACCTGGCGAATTCCTTCCTAAAGAAACTGATCAAATGCCTCACAAAGCTAACTTAGAAACCAAGCAAGTATACAGGCCATATTCTTAACCTCAAGTAGAAAATGGTAGATGTGTACAGATAGGATGAATAGATATAGTAGATCATAACCTTTACAGAGATATATTATATGGCACAGGCAGCACAAACCATATTCCAGTTATGTCATACATACATTTATAAGCACCCCCCCCATAAAGCCTTATGGGGTACGCTGTCACACACACACACACGCTATTATTACAGCTGCTGCTGGGGCTTTCCATCTTTCCCCTCCTTGGTCCCCCTCCCTCCTCTGGGCATAGTCCTTGACCAATTCTGGCAGAGAATGTGACAATTAGCCTGGTTCAGGCTTGCGGCCTGTAAGGTGTGTCTAGGCCGGTGTCCTGATCAGTGCAAGGGAGGCCGGCCAGGCCTATTATCCCACACCCCATCATGTAAACCTGTTCATAAACTGATCAACGTCCAGCTTAACTCTAGTTCGGCTGTTCGCCCCATTGCTCCTACTGGGAGGCTCCTCCAGACCCTCACTCCTCTGATGGTTAGAAATCTTCTTCTAATTTCCAACCTGACATTGTTCAGGACCGGTTTATCCCCATTGGTTCTTGTGCTAACATTGTCCTTTAGCTTCAATAGCTCTTCTCCCTCCCTGGTGTTTGCCCCCCTCGTGCATTGATGGAGAGTAATCAGGTCTCCCCTCAGCCTTCATTTCACTAGGCTGCCCAAGCCAAGATTTCTGGGTCTCCTCTCATAAGACAGGTTTTCCATTCCTCGGATCATCCGAGCAGCCCTTCTCTGCACCTGCTCCAGCTTAAGTTTGCCTTTCCTGACCACGGATGCCCAGAATGAGGTCTCACCGGTGCCTGGGACAACAGTATCAAAGCTTGTCTGTTTCTATTGGAAATGCCTTGTTTTTGCGACCAGGGGCTGCTAACAGGGAGTTTCGCAAGGGAGTTTGGAAGGGGAGCAGGAACGGGGCGAGGGTCCCTTGCCGGTTCTATCTGTTTTCTCTTTATTCCCCTTTGAACCTATAACCAACTACATTCAAAACTTCTTGCTTAAACAACCCTTTCAGCGGACAGGGGGCTGCAGACGGGAGTTTGACAGAGGGAGGCTTACGATGGTTAGGAAGACCCGCAACACCTGTGCCAGCACTGCTTCTGTCTCCTCCACCTGCGCCTGTAGCCAGACAGAGCGCCTGAGCATGGATGCTTCTACCCAGATCCTGGTGTGGTTTTGCAGAGTCTGTAACTTGCAATTTCCACTTACTGATATCCAGGCTGGGGGGACCATCCAATGTGAGAGGTGCCTGCTGGTGGAATCTCTCAGGCAGCAGGTGGGAGAGCTACAGGAGGAGGTGGCTAGGTTGAGGAGCATCCGAATCCACGAGCAATTCCTCGACAGTGTCCATGTGGAGACAGCTGAGGTAGCTGTCCCAGTACACAGGACTGCTGATACACCACTGGTGGAGGAGGAGATGGCTCAGGGTGGACACTGGCAGCTGGTTACTTCTGGCAGCAGGCAGCGCTCCACCCCTGCTCCGAACCCTCCTGCCGTGGTAATAGATAACCGTTATGCTCTTCTTGATACAGGAAAGAAGGAATCACTCCCTACAGTAAAGGAGGAGAAGCCTCGTACCCCTAAGGCTGGGAGGTCTGCTGCCACCACTGCGAATAGGAAACGTAGGGTAGTGGTGGTCGGAGACTCTCTGCTGAGGGGGACGGAGGCGCCCATCTGTCGCCCTGACATTTCATCTCGGGAGGTATGCTGCCTGCCGGGAGCCCGTATCCGAGACGTTACGGAGGCATTGTCGAGAATTATCCAGCCCTCTGACTACTACCCCATGCTACTCATCCATGTGGGCACAAATGATACTGTGCGGTGTGACACTGAGCGGATCAAGAGTGACTACAGGGCTCTGGGAGTACGGGTGAAGGAGTTTGGAGCGCAGGTGGTATTCTCTTTGATTCTTCCTGTCAAAGGTAGGGGCCCGGGCAGAGACAGATGCATCATGGAGGTGAATGCCTGGCTGCGAAGATGGTGTCGCCAGGAGGGCTTTGGCTTCCTAGACCACGGGATGCTATTCGAGGAAGGACTGCTAGGCAGAGATGGCGTTCACCTTTCGAGGAGAGGAAAGACCCTATTTGGACACAGACTGGCTAACCTAGTGAGGAGGGCTTTAAACTAGGTTCGACGGGGACAGGTGAGCAAAGCCCACAGGTAAGTGGGGAACATGGAGACTGGGGAGATGGGTCAGAAACGAGAGGGAGTGTGGGCTATATTGTCAGAGAGAAAGGAGGGTCAGGACAAAACTGGGAGGAAAGATCAAACCAGTATCTTAGATGCCTATATACAAATGCGAGAAGTATGGGGAATAAGCAGGAAGAACTGGAAGTGCTAATAAATAAATACAACTATGACATTGTTGGCATCACTGAAACTTGGTGGGATAATACACATGATTGGAATGTTGGTGTGGATGGGTACAGCTTGCTCAGGAAGGATAGACGGGGGGAAAGGGAGGAGGTATTGCCTTATATATTAAAAATGTACACACTTGGACTGAGGTAGAGATGGACATAGGAGACGGAAGTGTTGAGAGTCTCTGGGTTAGGCTAAAAGGGGTAAAAAACAAGGGAGATGTCATGCTAGGAGTCTACTACAGGCCACTTAACCAGGTGGAAGAGGTGGATGAGACTTTTTTCAAGCAACTAACAAAATCATCCAAAGCCCAAGATTTGGAGGTGATGGGGGACTTCAACTATCCGGATATATGTTGGGAAAATAACACAGCGGGGCACAGACTATCCAACAAATTCTTGGACTGCATTGGAGACAACTTTTTATTTCAGAAAGTTGAAAAAGCTACTAGGGGGGGGAAGCTGTTCTAGACTTGATTTTAACAAATAGGGAGGAACTCGTTGAGAATTTGAAAGTAGAAGGCAGCCTGGGTGAAAGTGATCATGAAATCATAGAGTTTGCAATTCTAAGGAAGGGTAGAAGGGAGAACAGCAAAATAGAGACAATGGATTTCAGGAAGGCAGATTTTGGTAAGCTCAGAGAGCTGATAGGTAAGGTCCCATGGGAATCAAGACTGAGGGGAAAAACAACTGAGGAGAGTTGGCAGTTTTTCAAAGGGACACTATTAAGGGCCCAAAAGCAAGCTATTCCACTGGTTAGGAAAGATAGAAACTGTGGCAAAAGACCACCTTGGCTTAACCACGAGATCTTGCATGATCTAAAAAATAAAAAGGAGTCATATAAAAAATGGAAACTAGGACAGATTACAAAGGAGGAATATAGGCAAACAACACAGGAATGCAGGGGCAAGATTAGAAAGGCAAAGGCACAAATGAGCTCAAACTAGCTACGGGAATAAAGGGAAACAAGAAGACTTTTTATCAATACATTAGAAGCAAGAGGAAGACCAAAGACAGGGTAGGCCCACTGCTTAGTGAAGAAGGAGAAACAGTAACAGGAAACTTGGAAATGGCAGAGATGCTAAATAACTTCTTTGTTTCGGTCTTCACCGAGAAGTCTGAAGGAATGCCTAACATAGTGAATGCTAATGGGAAGGGGGTAGGTGTGACAGTGTACCCCATAAGGCTTTATGGGGAGGGGGTGCTTATAAATGTACGTATGACATAACTGGAATATGTTTTGTGCTGCCTGTGCCATGTAACATATCTCCGTAAGGGTTATGGTCTACTATATCTATTCATCCTATTTGTACATATATATCATTTTCTACTCGAGGTTAAGAATATGGGCTGTATGCTTGCCTGATTTCTAAGTAAGCTTTGTGAGGCATTTGGTCAGCTTCTTTAGGAAGGAATTTGCCAGGTTAAGTACCTGATCAGGAGACACTTAGGGAACAATGCATCTTGGAATGCTCCAATCCACATGAGAAGTCTTCCTGGAGACATGCAAGATGCCATGTGGACAATGGCGTTGGCCTGCAAAGACTGAGTCACGCAGGGGCATGTGACTTGCCCAGGTGACTCCAAAACTCCATCTTGGAGCTGGGCTTTGCATAGGAGGGAGGTCTCCACCCACAAGAGAGAGCCTACTTAAACCTGTGGGAGACCCCTCCATTTTGTCTTCAGCTGGCTAAAGAAGGAGCCTCTCCACCCCACCCCCCCCCAGGATACTTGAAGGAGACTGAAACAAAGGACAGTAACTACAGGGGGTGTGAGTGATTGCTGGACCCAGGCTAAAAGGAGCTTAGCCTGTAAAAGGGAGCACTCTGGAACTGGTGAGGAAATTATCTGTATTCAGTTTGATTAGGCATAGATCTGCGCATTTTATTTTATTTTGCTTGGTGACTTACTTTGTTCTGTCTGTTACTACTCTGAACCACTTAAATCCTACTGTCTGTATTTAATAAAATCATTTTCTATTTAGTAATTTACTCAGAGTATGTATTAATACCTGGGGGAGCAAACAACTGTGCATATCTCTCTATCAGTGTTATAGAGGGCGAACAATTTATGAGTTTGCCCTGCATAAACTTTATGCAGGGTAAAACGGATTTATTTGGGTTTAGACTCCATTGGGAGTTGAGCATCTGAGTGCTAAAGACAAGCGCACTACTGTGAGCTGTTTTTGGGTAAACTTGCAGCTTTGGGACAAGTGATTCAGACCCTGGATCTGTGTCTGGAGCCAAACAGGAGTGTCTGGCTCAGCAAGACAGGGTGCTGGAGTCCTGAGCTGGCAGGGAAAACAGAAGCAGGGGTAGTCTTTGCACATCGGGTGGCAGCTCCCAAGGGGGTTTCTGTGATCCAACCCGTCACAGTAGGTTTAGCAGATAAAATAAAAAAAGAACAAGTTAAAAATCACTTAGAAAAGTTAGATGCCTGCAAGTCACCAGGGCCTGATGAAATGCATCCTAGAATACTCAAGGAGCTAATAGAGGAGGTATCTGAGCCTCTAGCTATTATCTTTGGAAAATCATGGGAGACGGGAGAGATTCCAGAAGACTGGAAAAGGGCAAATATAGTGCCCATCTATAAAAAGGGAAATAAAAACAACCCAGGAAACTACAGACCAGTTAGTTTAACTTCTGTGCCAGGGAAGATAATGGAGCAAGTAATTAAGGAAATCATCTGCAAACACTTGGAAGGTGGTAAGGTGATAGGGAACAGCCAGCATGGATTTGTGAAGAACAAATCATGTCAAACCAATCTGATAGCTTTCTTTGATAGGATAACGAGCCTTGTGGATAAGGGTGAAGCTGTGGATGTGGTATACCTAGACTTTAGTAAGGCATTTGATATGGTCTCGCATGATATTCTTATCGATAAACTAGGCAAATACAATTTAGATGGGGCTACTATAAGGTGGGTGCATAACTGGCTGGATAACCGTACTCAGAGAGTTGTTATTAATGGTTCCCAATCCTGCTGGAAAGGCATAACGAGTGGGACCGCAGGGGTCTGTTTTGGGACCGGCGCTGTTCAATATCTTCATCAACGATTTAGATATTGGCATAGAAAGTAAGCTTATTAAGTTTGCGGATGATACCAAACTGGGAGGGATTGCAACTGCTTTGGAGGACAGGGTCATAATTCAAAATGATCTGGACAAATTGGAGAAATGGGCTGAGGTAAACAGGATGAAGTTTAACAAAGACAAATGCAAAGTGCTCCACCTAGGAAGGAAAAATCAGTTTCACACATACAGAATGGGAAGAGACTGTCTAGGAAGGAGTACGGCAGAAAGGGATCTAGGGGTTATAGTGGACCACAAGCTAAATATGAGTCAACAGTGTGATGCTGTTGCAAAAAAAGCAAACATGATTCTGGGATGTATTAACAGGTGTGTTGTGAGCAAGACATGAGAAGTCATTCTTCCGCTCTACTCTGCTCTGGTTAGGCCTCAGCTGGAGTATTGTGTCCAGTTCTGGGCACCGCATTTTAAAAAAGATGTGGAGAAATTGGAGCGGGTCCAGAGAAGAGCAACAAGAATGATTAAAGGTCTTGAGAACATGACCTATGAAGGAAGGCTGAAAGAATTGGGTTTGTTTAGTTTGGAAAAGAGAAGACTGAGAGGGGACATGATAGCAGTTTTCAGGTATTTAAAAGGGTGTCATAAGGAGGAGGGAGAAAACTTGTTCACCTTAGCCTCTAAGGATAGAACAAGAAGCAATGGGCTTAAACTGCAGCAAGGGAGGTCTAGGTTGGACATTAGGAAAAAGTTCCTAACTGTCAGGGTGGTTAAACACTGGAATAAATTGCCTAGGGAGGTTGTGGAATCTCCATCTCTGGAGATATTTAAGAGTAGGTTAGATAAATGTCTATCAGGGATGGTCTAGACAGTATTTGGTCCTGCCATGCGGGCAGGGGACTGGACTCGATGACCTCTCGAGGTCCCTTCCAGTCCTAGAATCTATGAATCTATGAATCTATACATCCTTGGGTCACATTTGCCTTTTTCAGGGCCACATCACACGGGTGGAGGGCGCTAATGAAATGTGCTGAGGACACAAAGTTGGGAGGCCTTGTCAGTAGAGAGACCGAGCTGCTCCTCGCCACGCTCCAGCCTGGTAGTTCTCCTGTCAGCACCACTTGTCAAAAAACCTAACAGGATGTTGGGAATCATTGAGAAAGGGATAGAGAATAAGACAGAAAATATCATATTGCCTCTATATAAATCCATGCTACGCCCATCTTGAATACTGCGTGCAGATGCGGTCGTTCCATCTCAAAAAAGATATATTTGAATTGGAAAAGTTTCAGAAAAGGGCAACAAAAATGATTAGAGGCATTGAACGGCTTCCGTATGAGGAGAGGTTAATAAGACTGGGACTTTTCAGCTTGGAAAAGAGATGACTAAGGGGGGATATGATAGGGGTCTATAAAATCATAACTGGTTTGAAGAAAGTAAATGAGGAAGTGTTTACTCCTTCTCATAACACAAGAACTAGGGGATACCAAATGAAATTAATAGGCAGCAGGTTTAAAACAAACAAAAGGAAGTATTTTTTCACACAACGCGCAGTCAACCTGTGGAACTCTTTGCCAGAGGATGTTGTGAATGCCAAGAACATAACAGGGTTCAAAAAAGAACTAGATAAGTTGTGATAAATGAAGGGGGAGAGTAGTTCCCTTTTATGGACACCCAGCCAGCCAGTTAGCTATAAAATCTCTGTTAGTAGCCGTTCTCTACTTGCTTTACCTGTAAAGGGTTAAAAAAAGTCCACAGGTAAAGGAAGGGAGTGGGTACCTGACCAAAAGAGCCAATGGGAAGGCTAGAACTTTTTAAAATTGGAAAAAAAAACTTTCCTTTTGTGTCTCCGGAGAGAGGGGACAGAGCAAGACAGGGCTGGAGCTATGCTGTAAAAATCTTTAAAACCTGGTATGAAAAAGCATCAAATCATACCTCAACCGTACTTATCTGAACCCCCAGATATGTAAGTAAATCAGGGAATGTCTAGGAAGATGCGATTAGGGTTATTTCTTATTGGCTTATGGACTCCTCTGTGCTAACCGCAGATGCTTTTGTTTGCTTGTAACCTTTAAGCTGAACCTCAAGAGAGCTATCTTGATGCTTAATTTTTGTAATTGTTTTTTTTTTTAAGATCTAGCAAAAAGCCTAAGTTCCAGATGTATTTTCTTTCTTTTTATTTTTAATAAAAATTACCTTTTTTAAGAACAGGATTGAATTTTTGTGTCCCTAAGAGGTTTGTGCATGTTGTTTAATTAGCTGGTGGCAACTGACTGGTGGCTGATTTCCTTTGTTTTCCTTTCTCAGGTCTTCCCCAGAGCGGGAGGGGGATGAAAGGGCTCGAGGGTACCCCACAGGGAGGAATTCCCAAATGCGCCTTTCTGGGTTCTCAAAAGGGGTTTTTTTGCATTTGGGTGGTGGCAGCATCTACCCACCCAAGCTCAGAGAGAAGCTGTGACCTTGGGAGTTTAATACAGGCCTGGACTGGCCAGTATTAATTTTTAGAATCCTTGAGGGCCCCACCTTCTGCACTCAACGTGCCGGAGTGGGAATCAACCATGTCATGGCGGCAGAGCGGTGGGATCATTTTGAACCAGAAGCACAGACCTCAGGATTTGAAAAGGACACACTTTTCCTTTTGGCTGCTTGAAAGCCAGGGAGTTTTTTTTCCCTTTCTTTTCTTTGCTGCCTGTCGGGGAACAGGCACGCAAAGGGTTCAACCTGCAAAGCCAGGGAGTCCAACAAGCAGTTTTTTCCCCTAGTTTCATGGCAACGTAATAGCTAGGCTAGAATAGGGCAGCCCTATGCATGAGGTTGAGGTCGGGCACTGAAACCCTAGAGAAATCAGTCTTCCCAAAGCGGCACGCCACAGAGAGGACAGACCCAGACATCCAGCTCCATGATGGAAATGAAGGGAGGGGATGGAGGAATGGGGACTTCCCAGGAGGGAAGGGTCAGCCCTCCCCCAACCAAGATCCCGACGCCAGGGTGGAGGGATGTCCTTAACTCAGGCCGAGTTCTGACTGAGGCAGAAAGGAATTTCGTCCTAGAGATGAAGCGCTTGGAAGCGGAGGCGAAGCGCTGAGAGGCGGAAGTGAAGGCAAAGCACTTGGAGGTGGAAGCGGAGGAGAGGAGAGAGGCGAAGCACTTGGAAACAAAGCGCTTGGAGTTGGAAGCGGAAAGAGAGGTGAAGCGCTTGCAAGTGGAACTGAAGTGCTTAGAGCTGGAAAGAGCTAAGCTGGATCAATCAGGTAGCCCTAACAATCTTTCTCCAGGTACCGCTCACCATTCCAAAAAAATCCCCACATACAAGGTAGGCGATGATACAGAGTCCATCTTAAAAAATTTAAGTCAAGAGTGTGATGCTGGTACAACATCCTTAGAGACCAGTACATGGTGGAGCTAAGGCCACCACTCAGTGGACCCTTAGCAGAGGTGGCAGCTGAAATGCCTAAAGAACACATGAACAAGGATGAACTTTTTAAACACAAGGCCAGAATTCAGATGGGACTAACACCTGAGCATGCTCGTCGGCGGTTCAGAGACCTAAGGTGGAAACCAGACTTGGCATTTTCCCAACACGCCTATCACATTGTAAAAATTGGGATACCTGGATATCAGGAGCAAATGTTAAATCTCTGGAAGATCTGTCTCTCCTAATAAAAATTGAGCAGTTCTTAGAGGGTGTTCCTGAGGAAATAGAAAGGTACATCCTAGATGGGAAGCCCAAAACTGTAATCGAGGCAGGGGAGATCGGAGCCAAATGGGTGGAGGTGGTGGAAAAGAAGAAAGCTAGTACAGTTGGTGTGGATACAGAAGGGGCAACCTGAGACGCCACCCGGCCATCGAGGTCAGCCCCACCTCGCAAGGAGGAACCCTCCACACAGCCAGGTGCTCTCTCGTCCCACCAGCCCACTCTCCAACCACCCACCTCGCCCCACCCCACAGTCAGCTGGGTGATACTTTAAATGTAATGAGCTGGGGCATGTGAAGGCCAACTGCCCCAAGAGCACCAGCCTATTGTATTTCATCACCCCAGGGTCCCAACAAGAGTCTTCAGGCCCAGATGCCTCGCAAATACCCCCAGAGCGAAGGGAAACTGTGAGTGTGGGCGGGAGGAAGATTGCTGTGTGGAGAGACACTGGAGCACAGGTGTCAGCTATCCACCAATCCCTGGTGGACCCCAAATTCATTGACCCAGAGGCCCAAGTGATGGTGCAACCCTTTAAGGCCAACTCTTTTAACTTGCTTACAGCCTAGTTGCCTGTCCAGTACAAGGGCTGGTCAGGAATACGGACTTTTGCAGTCTATGACAATTATCCTATTCCCATGCTGCTGGGAGAAGACTTAGCCAACCATGTGAGGCTAACAAAAAGGGTGGGGATGGTCACCCGCAGCCAGGCTAAACAGGCCTCAGCACCTAACTCCATTCCCAAGCCTCCTACTGGGACCCAGCCAGAGGTGGTGAAACCAGACCCCAGACCAGAGTCTATGGCAGCGGTTGTAGATCCAGTTCCTGGGACTCGGCCAGAACCAGCCCAAGGATCGGAACTGGCGGAGCAGTCAGCACCAAAGGGCACCACAAAGCCTGCACCGCAACAGCAACTAAACCGGTGCAAGAAGCTCAACCGGAGCCTGAAATACAACCTAGTGCACCAGCGGAGAGTGGTTCACAATTGACGGAGACAACCCCATCACCTGCATCGCTTCCAGTGGGACCAAGCCCAAGTCCACAACCCAGTGAGGAACTAACATCTCCAGCATCAAGGGAGCAGTTCCGGGCAGAGCAGGAAGTGGATGAAAGCCTCAAGGGAGCTTGGACGGTGGCACGGAGTGACCCACCGCCTCTCAGCTCTTCCAATAGTTCCAGATCTGTTGTAGAAGGACTCTTATACAAGGAGACCCTTTCTGGTGGGCACAAGGAGGACTGGCATCCTCAGAGACCATTGGTAGTTCCAAGTAAGTATAGGGAAAAGCTCTTGAGCTTAGCCCACAATCATCCTAGTGGCCATGCTGGGGTGAACAGGACCAACGACCATTTGAGGAAGTCATTTCACTGGGAGGGAATGGGCAAGGACGTTTCTACTTATGTCCGGTCTTGTTAGGTGTGCCAGAGGCTGGGAAAGCCCCAAGACCAGGTCAAGGCCCCTCTCCAGCCGCTCCCCATAATTGAGGTTCCATTTCAGTGTGTACCTGTAGATATTCTGGGTCCTTTCCCTAAGAAGACACCCAGAAGAAAGCTATACATACTGACCTTCATGGATTTTGCCATCCGATGACCAGAAGCAGTAGCTCTAAGCAACACCAGGGCTAAAAGCATGAGCCAGGCATTTTTGCCAGGGTAAGTTGGCCCTCTGACATCCTTACAGGTTCGGGAACTAACTTCCTGGCAGGGACCATGAAACGTCTTTTGGATGCTCATGGGGTGAATCACTTGGTTGCCACCCTTTACCACCATCAAATGAATGGCCTAGTGGAGAAGTTTAATGGGACTTTAGGGGCCTGACACACAAATTCGTGAATGAGCACTCCAATGATTGGGACCTAGTGTTGCAGCAGTTGCTCTTTGCCTATAGGGCTGTACCACATCCCAGTTTGGGGTTTTCACCCTTTGAACTTGTTTATGCCCACGAAGTTAAGGGTCCATTACAGTTGGTGAAGCAGCAATGGGAGGGGGTTACATCTTCTCCAGGAACTAACATTTTGGACTTTGTAACCAACCTGCAAAACACCCTCAAGAACTCTCTAGCCTTTGCTCAAGAAAACCTACAGGATGCTCAACAAGAGCAAAAGGCCTGGTATGAGAAACATGCCAGAGAGCGTTCCTTCAAAGTAGGTGACCAAGTCATGGTCCTGAAAGCGCTCCAGACCAATAAGATGGAAGTGTTGAGGGAGGGGCCATTTACGGTACAAGAGCACCTGGGAGCTGTTAATTACCTCATAGCATTCCAAGACCCCACCCTAAAACCTAAAGTATACCATGTTAATTCTCTAAAGCTCTTTTATTCCTGAGAAATCAAGGTTCTCCAGTTTACAGACCAGGAGAGAGATGACGCTGAGTGGCCTGAAGGAGTCTACTATAAAGGAAAAAGTAACGGTGGCGTAGAAGAAGTGAGCCTTTCCATCACCCTTGAGCATAAGCAGTGACAGCAAATCCAGGAGCAGTGCACTAGCTTCGCACCAACATTTTCAGCCACCCCAGGATGGACAGAACGGACGTACCACTCCATTGACACAGGTGATGCTCACCCAATTAGAGCCCAACCCTACCGGATGGCTCCTCAAGTCAAAACCGCAATAGAAAGGGAGATCAAGGACATGTTACAGATGGATGTAATCCACCCCTCTGAGAGTGTATGGGCCTCTCCAGTGGTTCTGGATCCCAAACCAGATGGGGAAATCCGCTTTTGTGTGGACTACCATTAGCTAAATGCTGTAATTCCCCAGAAAAATATCCAATGCCAAGCACAGATGAGCTATTGGAGAAACTGGGACATGCCCAGTTCATCTCCATCTTATACTTAATTAAGGGGTACTGGCAAGTGCCGCTAGATGACCCCTCCAAGGAAAGGTCAGCCTTCATCAACCATGTAGGGCTGTATGAATTTAATGTGCTCCCTTTCAGACTGTGAAATGCACCCGCCACCTTCCAGAGATTGGTAGATAACCTTCTGGCTGGATTTGGGGAATTTGCAGTCGCCTACCTTGATGATGTGGCTATATTCTCAGATTCATGGGCAGAACACTTGGAACACCTCCAAGCCGTCTTCCAGCGCATAAGGGAGGCAGGATTAACCGTTAAGGCCAAAAAATGTCAAATAGGCCTAAACAGGGTAATGTACCTTGGACACCAGGTGGGTCAAGGAACTATCAACCCCCTACAGGCGAAAGTGGATGCTATCCAAAATTGGCCTGTCCCTAAGTCAAAGAAAGAGGTCCAATCCTTCTTGGGCTTGGCTGGGTATTACCAATGATTTGCACCACACTACAACCAAATTGCCACCCCACTGACAGACCTGACCAGGAAAAAACAGACAAATGCAGTTCAGTGGACTGAGAAGTGTCAGAAAGCCTTTAACCAGCTTAAGGCGGCCCTTATGATTGACCCTGTGCTAAGGTCCCTGAACTTCGACCAACCATTCGTCGTAACCACAGATGTGTCCGAGCGTGGTGTAGGAGCCGTTTTAATGTAGGAAGGGCCGGATCAACAATTCCATCCTGTCGTGTTCCTCAGCAAAAAACATTTTGAGAGGGAAAGCCACTGATCAGTCTCAGAAAAAGAATGTTACGCCATTGTGTATGCTCTGGAAAAGCTATGCCCATACATCTGGGGACGGCGTTTCCACCTGCAGACTGACCAGGCTGCACTGAAGTGGCTTCACTCCACTGAAGAAGTTTTTTGTTAATTTCTTCGAGTGAGTTTAGCTCTTCAAGACTTTGATTTTGAAACACAACACATTTCAGGAGCCTCTAACAAAGTGGCTGATGCTCTCTCCCAGGAAGGTTTCCCAGAATCAGCCAGGTAAAAATGTCCCTGCATTCTAAGTCATTGTAGTCCTTGAAACGTAAAAAATACTGTTTCGTTCTTCATGTAATTATTAATAAAATTAGTGCATGTATCTTATTGACTCTGTTTCCTAAACCTCCAGGAAGAAATCCCAGCCAGTGTGGACCTGACCTGAACCAGGCTGGCCAGCACCATCTGTGATTTGGGGGGCATGTGATAAATGAAGGGGGGGGGGGGTAGTTCCCTTTTATGGACACCCAGCCAGTCATCTATAAAATCCCTGTTAGTAGCTGTTCTGTACTTGGTTTACCTGTAAAGGGTTAAAAAAGTCTACAGGTAAAGAAAAGGGCACCTGACCAAAAGAGCCAATGGGGAGGCCAGAACTTTTTAAAACTGGGAAAAAACTTTCCCTTTGTGTCTGCCAACTTGTGCCGAGGCTTTAGGCCTCAGCTGAGCACTGACAAATTCATAGCTGGAAACCAGTCCAGCTCACCTGCTCAGTAAGAAGACCTATCAAAACTAAATGGGCCATTGTGGGACATCACAATACAAAGACTTCATTAATTGCCCCTTCACACCCATGAAGAGGCTACATGCAAAACGGCTCGTCCCATCAGCTTGAATTCTGGAAGAGGGAAATGAAGATAGTGAACAAGAACATTTTTCATCTCTTTTGCTGCTTGGACTCTCTCAGGGCTGGAGCTACAAAACAGAAGTAGAGATTCTCAGGGTCAACCTGGGCTAGCCCTAAAAGAGATTGCTACAACTCTGTCGCCTTTTGGAACCCCAGACTAACTCATTTGTGCATATAGCTTTGCTTGCTTTAAGCTGCAAATAACTCTCTCGTTTCTTTATCCTTGTTACTAAATCCTTAGTTAGTTTACTGCAGGATTGGCTACACGCGTTGTCTTTGGTGTGAGATCTAAGGTACAAACTGACCTGGGGTAAGTGACTGGTCTCTTGGGACTGGAAGCTACCTGAATCTTTTGTGATCTTTGGTGTATAGCAACCAACTATCACTAAGCCCAGCTTGCCTGGGTGGCAAGAGAGACTGGCATGACCAAGGGGACTGTCTGTGACTCCATGGTAAGACTGTTATAATGCTTCAAGAGTTCACATTTGTTCCTGGGTTGGTGAAATCTAATTATAGAACTTACCACCAGTTTGAGGTCTCTGCCCTGCTTCATGACAGTCTGCCCTGAGGTTGGCACTGACGGCCGTGAACCACTCCACACAGAGCGGCAAGGAGAAAAACTGTCATACACTTCAACCAGAGCAGAAAACCTGTATGGAAAAAGTCCTGCTATTGCATCCCATTGGGTGGCTCAATAATGAGCTCATTCTCGATTAAATTCTATAGGTTTTGAGAGCAGTTTCAACAGATCCCTTTTGTTTTGACCTGGTTAAGTTCTGTAGGAGGGATCAATAAAGGGTAAGGCCCCAAGTTATTCATGAATTCTTTCCCCTCGAATTCTTGTGGGTGACAAATCCCCCCAAAGGCTCAGTTGTCATGCATATAAATGCTCACAAATCAGAAACCAACTCCCAGCAATTTTTTTGGAAACATTTTAATAGTTATCGAATGTTCTACATCTTACAGTAAATATCATACAGTTACAAACTCTTGGCTTAAATCTGTCAGGGAGATCACTAATTGATCTTCAGAACAAAACAAAACAAAACAAAATAACCCAAAACAGATTTACACTTCATATTCACAAGCTGCGGCTGTGGGGCTTTCCAATGCTTAAACTCAAGGCTGTGTCTCTTACACACCATTGAGTCCTTTGATTTAAACTTGGAAGACTTGTTTACTTTTTTTTTTCAACTTTTCTTTCTTTCTTTTTTTTTTCTTTTTTCATTTTTTGCTTAAGAGTTCCAATAAAATTTAAAAACTAGGTAATCCAAGCTGTACTGTTGTTCAAAATTAATTAAAAAATCATAAAAAAAATCCAGAAAACAACAAAAAAAAAATAATACACACTCTGAGAGCAATATTTCTCTGTTATGTGCTATGAAATCTAAACAATTCCTGGATATTGGCATGGATTATATCGGCAGTCATGTTTAGGTCGCAAATGTCATGGCAAAAAGTGTGCAGAATTCTGTCCTGCTTGTAAGTGAACATGATACAAACGGGGGTAGGAGGAGGGGAGACAAAGTATGTACTAATCAGAGACAACTTGAGCCATCCAAGTTTAAGGCTGGCTGCCATCAGTAATAGAAAATGCATCCACTTCTATTCCTCACCATGTTTGATGACAGCAGTTATCTTTGTGAATTGATCTATCAGAGATCCTGATTCTACCAAGCACTAAGTCCCCTCAGTTCCCAGTTACCCAAGTTTGGCAAAACACTTGAGCCAATTCCTAATTCAGCAAAGCACTGGAGCACATGCCCAAATCCAATTAAAGTGAAAAAGATTTAAGCATGTGCTTAAAGTTCAGCACATGCTTAAGCACTTTGCTAAACCAGGATGGTTTGCTGCAGGGCCATGGAATAAGAGGCACTCACCATAGCACAGGACTGGACCCAAGGGGACTAGTACACAAGCGTGGCTTAATAGTCATAGTAAAGGAAAAGTCATGATCTGTGAGGGGAGTGGGTGGTCGGAGTGGGTGGGGGTGATGGAATTCTATAACCTCTTGAAATATAAAGAGGAAGAAATATTGTGGGTTGAAATGTTACATAATGATTTTTAAAAAAACTCGGCAATTTACCATTATCAAGAGGGAAAAGCTGTAATTATACCGTATAGTTTGACGCTCCCACTTTTCATAGACGTAGAGATAATCCTCATAACAGATTATTACCTGATTACCAATGAATCTAAGCGATCCCACATGAATGTCAATCAGAAGATGCCTCTTCAAATGCCCCCCCCCCGCAAACAATCTCTGCTGAAGAAAACGAGCCGTTTCTTTAAAAATCAGATTCAATAGCACATGGCACAGGAAACATCCAACCTGAGAGTCTGATCCCGCACACCCTCCAGCAGGCGAGTCACGTTACTCGGGGGTGAGTCCAAAGGAGCGAAATGGAACTGCTCACGCAAGCAAAGTGGGTCTAAGTGTTTAAGAGTTTGCGGGAGCAGAGCCCCAAGGAAACTAAGGGAGAATGGACACAATCCCAACTCATTTCAGGAATGTTAATGTGGCCCTTAGACGTTAACATCAAAATGGTCCCATCTAATGGTTTCTCTCCAAACGAAGTGCAATTATCTTAGGGAGAAATAAACAGTCAGGAAACACAATTTGCGTGAATTTAAAAGACTGCTCCCTAAGGCAAGGTAGGGTCTAAACATTTCTTACAACTCTATGACTGAGCATATGAACTGAAATGAAGAGCTCACTTGGACTGAAAATATTTTAAATAAAAGAAAACTGGATTTACAGAATGCTCGAAGGTTCTTATTGCTATTTTAAGCTGGTTGAGTTCTTTAAAAAACAAAAATAAAATGTGTTTTCAGCTTGGTTTTCCTTTCTAAAACAGCATGGCCAGATTTCATCTTCTCCTAGGTTTCTCTGACTAACAATGTCCATATAGCACTAAAATATTGGAATACGTAATCCAAAGTCCCTAGAAGATTTTTCTTAAATGAGTCCTAGGGAATTGCAGAAGTCAAGAAGTCAGTTGTCTATAGGGAAATGTTTAACATGTTGTCTGGACTCTAGATCAATGTGAACCTTACAACATAAAACAGATCTGACACCGTTTCTGTCTTGGGCCCTCATCTTGCAAGCATCTGTGCTGGCGCAGACCCAGGTGCTTGCATGGAGCCCCTGTGAAGACAAAGGGGCTTGTTGCGTGGAGCTGTTGGCAGGATTGGGGCCCTGTTTTGTGTGTTTCAGGGGGATTTCTCCTTTAATGCAAGAGGGTATGTGAGATACATGCTATACACATCACACATTCTCTGCCACTTGGCTGCTCTCGCCACTGAAATCAACCAACACCTTTAACAGACGCAGCCTGGCTTACTGTACAGCAGGGATAGCTATATGGGAAGGGAGGGGTGAGGAAAATATAGACTTGGGAATGGACATTTTAATTGGGATGATTGTGTCCTGGTCACTTAGTTTTTGCCTAGCACTCTAGGAAATGTTGCATACTCCCGTTTGAAATGAAAGCCCACAGACTTGTGTTCTGAAATGCTCCCTGTAGCTCAAAGAAGCATCCAACTTCAGTTCAACCATAAAGTTCCTCTAGTTAAGAATAATAAACATCAATCATTAAAACAAAAACTTAAATAACACGTATGGTAAAAAGCGCTTAAATTACAGATCAGAACTGCCAAAAGATTTACTAGGTTATTATTGTTCATAAAATACAGGAGCAAATACTCGTACACACAGCTGAGTCTCTTGGAATCACATTCTGTATGTGCTCCAAGGTTCTTTGACATTGATTTGGGCCAGCACAACTATTAATATGCATTTTTTCAAGTCTTGCATTACAGTACATGTCTTAAAGCAAAGGTATATAAGGGACTGGTTAATGGACATAACTGTAGCTTTGATAGTTATTTTCATTACAATGCTTTCATCTCGCCACCGTTCCCGTGGGATTTTAATCACCATATAATTTACAAGGTCTCCTTTAAAGGTGAGAAAAACAATCACAACAGAGGTAACACATCACCACAAAATGTGAATGCATTTTAACCCCTTCTGCACCGGTCCAACGACAACCCTCTTCCCAGTTAATCAGATGCAATTCCATAGCCCTTTGGCCCCCTTGTCCCTCCACTCAACTGCTTTCAATCAAAATGAAATCTATATAAGCAGAGCTCCAGCAAAAATTCCGCGTGTTAAATATTGGATCCCAATTACTGCAGTTAACTCACACATGGGCCAGATTTTCGGATCCTGACTCATGCCGAGTAGCGCCTTGCTTATCAATTAGTCCCACTGATTTCAGTGGGACTATTCAAGGAATAAGGCAATTCTCATTGTGAGTGAAGGTATCTGGGCTTCTATGTTAAATTTCTGTCCTATACCAGAATCCCACCCACAGAGCCTACCCTGCAGTCCCTCATCAGGCACGGACTTCAGTGAGAGCTTCACCTAAGTTGAGACTCAGTAAAGACCGAGATTCAGTGGCCCATGATGCCTCCTTTTTCCCTGCAAGGTGGACATATAATGACTGTATCTGAAACTCTAAGGGACCACAGTAGGCAGGATCTTTCAGGCCAAATGAAAGTGTAATTCACAAAGACAGGGAATCAGCAGCCAGACTCCCGATCACTGCCACAGCCATGACAGATCAAATGTGCTGGAAGGGAATCACTAAGCATTAGACCACCAGACCACTCTACAGCAGGCAAGGACTTGCTTCTCTGCCACAAATGTTTCATGCAATCATCTCATTAAACCACTGCCAATGTCCTAATCTCTGCATTTGTTACAGGATTATACCATGTGAAAACACATTTCAATCAGTCCACCTGCACAGCCATTAGCTCTGGCTCCCTTCCCTTTCCACTGAAAATATATCTTCATTATTGTGTGTTACTGGATGGTCTCTTGCTTTTCTATCCTTAATTGATTTAAACTATGTCCCTCTTTCCAGCAATCAAACACAAGTTCAGAAGGAACAGAACCACTATAGAAGACTTGACTGCTTGCAGGAAGGAGGCCCCCTGCCTTCTGCTTTTACTAGCTTTGGAATGTTTCTTGGCCTTGTTATTTCCCAGACGTTTCTATTTAAAAAACGACAATGGAATATTTCTAGGATAACAGTTTACAAATGGGATCCGATACTGCAACAACCAGAAGTGTTATCATCCAAGCAGAGACCAGACAAATGCAAATTAATCACCAGCCTACTGTAATTTCACTCCACAGCTAAGCTCCTTTGATTTACTCAACAGATAGAAAAATCTTCCAGGCCTTGACAGCAAAACCCCACGGGTACTATTCGGGTTGTACACCTGGACTGGAGTCAGTACCGGCATTCATGGTAGTTACCAGACTTAATCTTGCTCTGTGATTGAGCTGAAATGTCTTGATCTCCAATAGAATTTAGGGTTGCCACCTCAATCCGTGTAACTCCTATGTCTAAGATGCAGTATGGGTCTATGTCCTCTGGGCTTTTTTGGCCTCCTGCAAATGGTTTACTACTTAGAAGGGGTCCTTTCAACCCTGCTATGGGAGGCCCTCATTTCAGCATCAAATGGGAACGCACTGGGTCAGTTTCTGATCTCAGCGTTGCAGGTATAAATCCAGGGTAATTTCACTGCAGTTAATGGAGTAACTGTGAATTTACACCACTGTATGTGAAGTGGGAATCAGGCCCGCTGGGTTTAGTGTTACAACTGACCATAACATTATTGAAACTAAAATAGTTCACAGGGTTTTTTGTTGGTTGGAATTTAGCCCCTTTCTCTTATTTGAAAGTGAACTTGAATGAGGCTGGACGGTGCCAGCCCTGGAGACTAAGACCTCTCTTTATCCATCAGCCTGAGCAGCAGCAGTGACAGCGCAGGCTTCCCCTAGACTGCTCCCCACCAGTGGGCCTGAGTCTTCTTCTGGAGCCCCTCTCGAAGGATGAACAGACACCTCAGCCTCTCTCAGCCCTTCCAAAGCAGATGGCCAGCAAAGGTATTCGTTGGTGCTCCACAGGCTAGTGGCTTTGTCGTGGGGATCTCTCTCCACTAGGGAACTGAACTAAGAGCACATCCATAGTATTTAAAAAACGGCAAAGTAGTGGTGGGGGGGCCCCACAGCAGAATCTATTGTCCTGGGAGCTAGGACAAAGCGACTTTGGAATTTGGTCTTTTGTTCATGATCTGAAATACCCAAGGACTCTTCTGCGGAGTCACCTTTCCTGGCACTCTCCTAACCTTGGATGTCAGACACCCGGAAAATCCATCGTGTGACAGGTCTGTTTTGCAATTTCCTTATTATCCTGGGACTAATACACTCCTAGCTCTTCTCTAGAATGACGCCTGGAACAACTGCTCCTGTGTTTGTCCTGCATGTTATGGAATAGCTAAACTGGATTTAGCCCCTTGCAGGTGTTTTCAGTTATTCATTGTAAGGCTAATTCCATGATACACTGTAACTTTCTGGTGCACCCACAATCATTGCTTATAAAGCTGGGGACAAATATCACCGTATTTCAGCAAATAATCTTGCCCCCATCTTCCAATATGCGTCAATCAAAGGCAGCGACTTTCGTCAGTCGGCAGCTAAGTCAAGTTTGCACTAAAAACTCTGCTGCTCAGAAGCGTCTTCTGTGCCTGCAGCTGCAGTGACCTATTCCGCAGCCCCGGCCGATCTGCGCGGGGGCGTGAGCTCTCTGGTCCCTTGCTCAGACTAGGGAAAGGTATTAAAGAACTGCGGGGTAGCAGGAGAGGCCAGTCAACGTGGGAACTGGAAATGGGCACAAGCCAGAACATTTAGATCCAGATTTCGAACACCCTCGTGGGGTGAGTGGATCCAGAGTTTTAGCTGGGAACCATCGTTAGGGACAGAGGCCCTTTTGCAAAATTTGGTCCTGGGTTTGGATTCTGAACCTTCTTAAACATCAGGAGTGTTTACATCTGGGTCCCTCCTTATAAGCAATGACTGTTTCAGTGGCAAAATGGTTGTTATGAACCACTGCATACTTTAGCAGGCACTGCAATCCAACGCCCTGCGAGGTACTAGTCGGAATAGAGCAATAAAACTCAACAGGAACAACTCTATAATGTGTACCTGTGTGGGACTGTTTAGGTCTGAGGTTCTTAAAATCCTAAATAAACCCCTGGCAGCATCTATACAATGTGGTGGCTAATCAAAGGTATTCCCTACCAGGCTGTATAGATTCTACATCTTTGCACTCCAACTGTGCTAACGGACGTTTCTGCCCATGCATAACATGGTCAGATGGAACAGACCCGCTATTAATCCAAGTGAAGAAAAAACACTCAACCGATCTCATTAATGGCAACACATATCGGGCTCTCTCTCTCCTTAACAAAGGCATTTCCTCTTTATCTTTAGAGCCTTAGTCAGTAGTAATGGAAAATAGGTCGGTTTTAGGCCTAAACTGCTTTCAAAACGTCAACACTGCAATGCAGAGCTTTGATTTGGGGAAGTTAAAAGTCCTTTGAACAAACAACAAACGTAGAGTTTTGTCAAGCTAGAATGATTTCTCTATGCTCAATTAGGCACACTGAAGCTTTCAAATCCAAATTTAGTGTTTTCTCTCTTTTTAATAAAAAGCTTAGTATTTTCTTTTTAGACACGAAAAAGGGGATTGTGACATTTTAGGGATCCTATCTTAACTGCTTAAAGAATTAACGGAGTATATTACATACAAGTAGAACAATAGCTACTGAAGGAGGTTTGTTTTGAAACATACTAGTTTACATAGTCCAAAGTGTGCTAACAGCTCTTGAGACTGGGTAAATTCTAGTACCATCAAGTTTACTAGCATCATTTATTCTATGGTACATGTTCAGTGCAGCATGTTTAAACACGACTGACAGATGAACCTTGATATGTAGTCACTTTAATAGGAAACCTACAATATAGTGAGGGCAAAAAGGGTATTTGAGTGCTCTTAAATCCCCCTGATATTTGCCTGAATTTAATTTCAGTGAGTTACAAACAGTTAAAGAATGAAGTACAGTAATTACGTCAGTTAAAACACACATTCCCCTTTAAGTACTAACCCTAAGACCGGACTTTGCAAAGCTACATAGGTTAACACTGAATATTTTCTTTTCATTTTTTTATTTTTCCTTTTTCTTTTTTACAAAATCAAAGTGCAACACAAATACCACACGGTATAAATTCTTATGAAATTTTGCTTCCCCCCCACGATTGGTTTAAAAATAAAAAATACAAGTGATTAAAATGGCGGTGTTTCGGCTTTGCCAGTTTGCTGCTTTGGGGGCAGGGAAGGAGAATCGGAGCGCGACTCTTTTAAAAAGAGTTCCTTCAAAAATATAAACTCCTGCTTTAGAGTTGCTGACACACCATTTGATCTGGGAAAAGACCAGGATCAAACACCAACAACAAAACCAGCCGCAGAGAAAGCAGCCCTGACGCACCCCAGTTAAAACCAGGCTCCTGCCAGGTGCTGAGGTCCAGCCGCTCCCACTGACTTCAGTGAGAGCTGCAGATGCTCAACTGGAAAGTTCTTGAGCACGGGCTTAACTTTAAACACATGAGCAGTCCCAGAGTTCAATAGAACTACTCCTGTGCTTAAGTGCTGTACTGGATTGGAGCCTTACGCTGCTGCTGAAAGCCTAGATAATAAAAAAAAAAAAAAAATAAAAAAAGATTCTAGGATCTGGCATGTAGATGAACAGAATCTTTACCTGGGGGAAAACCCCAAACAGGTTCCCCCTTGTAAATCACTCTCTTGTCATCCCTAGCTAAAGGGAAAGGTCCAGTATGCATGATCCAAGTCCAGTGGTTAGCATGGACTATGATTGGCCAACACCATTAATTTGGGCTGGGAACCGAGTCCAGGCCTGCTGGCTGCACAAGAAATTATTCCCCATCAATACTTCTGTTAATTTGATTCTTTTTTAAAAAATGACTCTCGATTGGCCCACTACCAATGTACTGGAGGCCCAGAGAAATCAGAGCTGCAGACACGCCTTTGGGTGACTGGAACTCTTTTGGCACAGCTTGAAAAAAAAACAACACCAGTTTTGTCTACCAAAACAAAACAAAACAAACCACAGAACAACCTCCCTCCCCCCGTCTTGTGTGCTGTGCTTTGGGAAAATAACTGAAAAATAAGTCATAGGCTACCTTCCCCATCATTTCTAAATACTTGTATTCTTGCCTCCTTCCCTCTGCAAAACTTTATTGCTCTACTCAGACACCTCACAAATAGCCAACAAAATGGAAACGACACATGGCTGACGACACCAGCTCTCCCTTTTGGTAATTCCAGGGTTGAAAAACCAGTGACTTGCTCACATCCCATTGGCGGTGCAAGCCTGTTGCCTTTAGTTTCTAAACCAAACTAAATGACTGATTGCCCTCATTTTCCCATCTCCTCCAGTTAAGTGCCTTTTAGCTAGTAAGGCAACAAATTTATTGCTATTGCTTCATGTTAGTCACCATATTTCCTATTCTTTTCTGTTCAAAGCAGTGTGACTTCTAGCACCCTGTATCATCCTATCCACTGGCAAATGCCTTTTAATGCCTATTATTCTCTACAATGTAAGAAACTGTTTTCAGATAAAGCTCTCCCTGGGACTACTATGGAGTTAAATTGTATTAAAAGAAACAAGACCGGCACCCTGATTTACTGTTGCGATCTGCCCAGTGGTACAGTAGTTGAGCTCAATTAGCAATCAAAGTGACTGGAGACACTTTCACCTGCTTTAGAACTCAAGTTACATCATGATACAAATTGCACCCAAGTGAGTTTGAACTAAAAAGAGGTCTTGATATAGCCACCAACCTCACACTGGTGTCTCTGTGCCTGGAGTGGATGCAGGGCAAAGCAGACCTATATTCTCCCTAGCTCGACCTTAAACACTCTTCTCCACCAGCTTCTCCACCTCTCTTCCCAAATCGCTGGCCCCTGGGGAGGCTATTACGACTAACAACTGGAAATCCCTTTGTTTCCTTTTACAACTGCCCAGCGTACATCTGTGTTAGCAAGTGAAAGGAACCGTCCTGTCGGTTACACAGTGAAATTAATACGGACCGGCACAGGGGGTGTCTTGTTTGCCCAACAAGACCCAATTCCTATGGCAGTGTGCATCTCCCCTCCATCTCTCTGTTCTCATTGTATGGTTTTAAAAAGCAGACAAACCCCTGGTGGTGAACAGTCTTTCTGTTTCCGAAGACAAGTGTGTGATGCTGCTAAGAAGGTTTATATTCCCTTAATCCTACAGAAGAAGGAATGAGGTCAGTATTTAAATGTGGAGAATGAATTATAGCCTACCACAACACCTATCTGGAAGACACCAATTTTCTTGTAATGTGTTATGGAAAATTAAATAATGTATAATATTAAGCAAACAAAAAAAGAAACCAAACTGGAAGAAACTTGTCTACCAATGCTGTGCTTTTCACATAGTACCCTGAACATCAATTGCTCTTACTAGTCAAATAAAACAGACTCTTGGCAACAACAAAAAGTAACTAACCAACCAGCCAACAGGGATCTTTGCACCACTGAACGGGGCACCATAGAAAAGTGAATATTCTGAGCTTTAAAATGAGAGGACCAAAGAGAGAACTTGGCTACTGCTCAGTGTCAGTATGTGGTGTTACACAATTTGGGTGGGACTGGGGGGAGAAGAGGAAAAAAACAGAGACAGAAGATTAGAAAAAGCAGCTTTTACAAAAAACACTAAAGATGCATAAAGTGACCCTTGCACTTTTTGTTTTGTTCTTGCAAACAGACTTGGTGCTGTGGTACAGTTGCTCCAGCACCGATGTAAGACTTGAGTAGTTGCATACAATGTTTGACTCCAGATCTGTAAAAGAACAAACAAATTAAAAGACAAAGTTAGAAGCACGGATGCAGAAACAGACAGGGCTGGATTTTTCTCCCTATCATGCATTGTCTGCTTGATAGGTTTCACTGCTATAGTTTATAAACACTTTTTCCTTTGAATGGGTTTTCTATCGGATATAACGAGAGAGGGCTTTGGCCTTCTAGCAGTGTCAGTGCATCTCACAATCGATTTTAAACACACACACGGGATTAGAAATACTCAGTTGAGATGCTCTCAGCTAATTGTACTGTGTAACGATTATTCACAGAAAAGATTAGTCAGACATAATGTATTCTGTGAGGAGAGATTTGTTTAAGATAACTGCCCTCAGGATGAATTTGAGACGCAAATGCATTCACCTCACCTGTGTGGCATGCAGGGAAATCTCAGAGCTTCACCCGCTGCTGTGAGAGGTGCTGCATGCTAATTGAGTAGGCTGGGCGGTATTCTCCCCACTCCCTCGTGGCTGTCTGGCAGCACAAAGGGGATGGCTTCAATAGCCAGCCGGGTTTTCCAGCACCCTAAGAGTAATAGGAACCCAGTCCTGATGGGGACCCCGTGAGTGCTACCATGATATATAAATGAACAACTGCAGGTACAAGAGACGCTGTCCCAATAAATAGCGGCAGACCAAAATGACATTTAGTGTCAGTGAAGGCTGCGGCAGGACATAGCCATCCATCCATCCAAAATCTTCAAAGCACGGAGGCCAGAAGTGAAAGGGAAAGACTTGTGTGTTCCTTCCCACCTTCATATTGCCAACAACACTGTCGCTAACACACCCCAGGGCTCCGTAAGGCTTTTGCTGCCATCTCCAACAGACATCCAAAAGGAAGATGTGCCCCAAGTTCCTCGAACTTGCACTCTAAAGCAAAACCTTACCAGGGACCTCACATGCTTTTGTATCAGTTCTACCAAGAGATCAGCATATCTGACTGTGGCATGTTTCCCGCACTTGGGAAGTACTTGTGTCTTAACATTGCTGAGGTCACTGGTAAAGCTTCACATTAGAGTGCAGGCCTGACAAAGGTGGGTTAGGTATTGCTAGAACACCAGCTGCAGCACCTCCGTTTTCATTACCCCCTGCTATTTGGCTTTTTGGTGGCTAGTGTTAGTAGGTTTTTCTGTATTTACAAAGGCATAAAGAAAGGAGAAAACCTGCAGTTCTGCAGCAAGGGGAAAGTAAATGCTATCCTGACTGCTACTACTGGGACATGCAGCGTGTTCTACTACAGTGGTTTGATGTTTGCAGCTCACCTTTTAAGGCCTACAATGAAGATTTTAAAAACCTCATGCACATTAGACATGTGTCAGCACTTACATGGATTGGCCATCACGTTTACCAGTGTGGAGGTACATAGCTGTAGGTAGGGGCTCCTTGAGCCCTGTACGTTGGCACAGAAACTGGATGTGCTCCAATTGCAGTGTGTTGTGGAGTGGTCAACAGGGTTCCTGAAACAGGAAGGAGAGAGAGATGGCAGACAGCATTTAGTCAGGGTGGCTCTGCTGACTGGGTCCAGCCTTCCTGCTCTGACTGAGGCAGGCTCAGTGCGGCTGCAGAATGACTCCTTGTTTGCCTATATACAGGGTACGTTTACACAGCAGTTGGAGGTGTAATTTCCAGCTCCGGTAGACATACGTGCTAGCGTTGGTCATACACTAAAACTAGAGCTGTAACCGTAGCAGCATAGGCAGCAGCACGGTGAGCTGCCTGAGGACTTATCTGTGGGCTTGGACAGGTTGTACTCGGGAGCTAGCCCAAGTCACCGCCCAGGCCCCTGTGGCTATCCTGCTATTTTCTGCACTCTAGCTCAGTCCAAGCCAGTGCATGTATGTCGATCCAAGATGGAAATTACACCTCCAGCTCACACCTGCCCACAATCTCTGCTACCATTATGGAACTCGCGTGTCTGGGCCAACGCTTAGAGACTTTCTTGTTAATATAGCGTCTTTCATGTGCAAACTGCCAGGATTGAATATAGGTGTCTTCAGCTCAGTGATGGAGGATTTCATGTATCAGTTCTGTGACCACCACCTAACCTGGGAGCAAAAGCATAGCTTCAAACCGGCCCTTTCCTAGATCTTGAGCCAACTGACAGCTGACACAGCTGCCCCGGGGAAGAAATGAAGGGAGGGAAATGAGGGAGTGCTGAGAACCCGCATTTCTGAGCATCAGGCCCCTCATGAGAGGGAGGGGGAGTTGCCACTGGCCTTGTATCACAGATTAACACCCTCAAGACTTTACAGCATTCTGCTGGCTGAGTTTTGTGATAAGGACGCCTGAAGCTGAACAGATATACACCTTCAGCTCACATATCACAGTGTCCACAGAGCACTGTGCCACAGATCCTATATCTGAGGGGAAAACATACTACAAGCTGCCTTTATTCTTCCTTAACTCTTCCTAACATGACTGGGCTAGTGAGGACTCAATCCCAGGCATTTTGCTCAAGTAGGCAATGTTAGATAAAACAGTGAACAGAATAAAGCTGTTTAATGAACCTCTTCAAAACTCTGAATTCATTTAGGCTTAACATATCTGCATACACTCAATTCTTCTCCTAGCTTCCTTTCTCCAGGTTTCCCCTGTTCCCAGAGGCATATAAAAAGCGGCCCATTGAAACCTTTTGCAGCCCGGGAAAGATGATGGAAGAAGTTACAACAGACACAACAAAAATGTGAAGTACATAAACACCAAGGAGGGTAAATGACCAGGGAGGTTTTAACTAAAAGTGATGGGATGAAGTTTAGTCTCTCAGGGCAAATTAACTCATGATAAGGTTTATCAGACTGGGCATTACCTCCCACAGAAATAGGGGGAAGGTCAATTGTTTGAGTTACTTAGAGCATTGGCGAATATTGTGTAGGGAACCAAGCCATGTCAGCAGGCGTCGAGGATGGACTGGATGTCCTATTAGGTCTCTTCCACCTCTAATTTCTACAAAGTCCACTAGTCCATTGTTGCTAACACATCAATAGTTCTGAAGGCTTTCAAAATAGCACTTTCACACAGCCTTAGAACCATGTGTGATGTGAGGTGCAGAATACAATTCAAGACTGTTTTGTTCTAAGTGTCACCTTGATGTTCAGAATGACTATTTAAAACAATTATGCCCATAGAACTTTTAATTGTTAAAAACTGGACACTGACCACATGGAGCAATTTCATTTCCTTCCCAATGTAAGTTTAGGGAATACTACACGTACCACAGGGAAGAGAACTGTCCATTTGAATGGCATTGCCATTCGTGACAGAGATTCCCATAACAAACAGCTATTTTTGATTCGCAGATTACTGGAGCGAGCAAAGAAGACATGCAGTATATTGCTGTGAATGTATAGCTGTGACAATCTTTAAAAATCCTGCTGCACAATTCAAGGAGCAATACTGACAATTGTTTTTTTGAATATCAGCTAAGGACAGAAATACAAACTGTAGTGCAAATAAAAAGATTCTTTGTCCTTTGTTTTAGGTGATATCTATTAATCTGCTTTTATCAGGATTTAAATATTGAGAAAAAATTACATATAATTTGGGCATTATATATATGCCAACCTTAATGTTTCTGTTGTCAAAATATTTAATACTAACATCTTCAACAACATTATAAGGACCTTATAAAAGGAACTTGAGGATATGATCACAGTGTTGTGAATAAGGAATGAAGCTGCTTATTATATTGCTCCTGGAACAGATGGAACAGAGTAGGAATAATATACCTAAAGTCTTAAGAATGTGTCCCTATAGGGTGAGCCAATTGGAGGGTCTACTTTGTTATCTTTGAAAATGTGAATGTTAAATCGCTACTAGGAGCAAATGGATTGAACCTTTGTTTAAAAAGGCATTGAGGTTGGCAGATAAAGCTACATTTAGCTTCCCTTTTAGTGCAGGAAAAACTCATTATGTTTGTGGCAAGCACTTTTGCACAATTAGCTATGGAAATTAGGGACAATAAAATGCAGTTTGCACTGGGTGCTTTCTTAATTTAATCCCTGAAATAACTTTGAGGGTTGTTGGCCATATTTCAGAAGCAATCATGTATAAACTGGTTTTGAAATTACTTTGTTGCAATGTGCTATATTACATCAACGTTTAAAGACTGATTCTGCTAAGTTTATTCAGGCAAATTCTTAATGTGCACAATAGGAGTAAAGACCGCAGAGACACACACTGAATTTAAAATGGACAAATATTTAGGGGCTGGCATCTTTTTGATTTACAGAGATTTTATTTCTCATGGCACAATCAGCTACGAAAGTCCCACCGTTACATCACAACAACAGAGCTGCATTATTTCTGCAGATATTTTGAGGGATCCCCTTACTGGCCATATTCAAGAGTTAATTCTCACCTGCTGACATTGCCATGGTGGTCCCAGCAACCATTCCCATGGCCACACCATTAGTCCTAGGTGCAGTAACAGGGGCTGGATAGATAGCAGATGGAATGCTGTTTGGCTGAACCACGGTGGTGTGATGGATGACGTGAGGCTGTGCCGCATACACAGGCTGTGTATAATAAGCTCCCTGTTGGAAAGAATAAATAGGAAAATCTTTTCAGTTTGACTGAAAGCACACGTCCTGATGGAAAGAGAATCTCCGAGTTTGTTACTTTATTTCAAGATGATCGCAGACTCTGCACGCCCTAGATCTCAGTCTGATAACACATGCTGCACTGTCAGCACTGAATTACACCAACACAACCATTTGGGCTTAAATCATGATTATTTATTGTGCTCCTGTGATGCTGGCAGACCAGGTGCCAGCTTGTGCCAAGGTCTCCATGTCTCAACTGAAGACTGACAAATACATAGCTGGAATCAGCTTGGCTCCTCCATGTGTTAGTACTGTTAAAACAGGGATTAGGATTATCAAAATGTGTTCACTGTTCAGACTTCATTGGATTGATGCATACATTAATCTCACTTGTAACATTTCTATCCCACATTGTAAGGTAATATTTGACCATTTGTATTGCGAGCCCCTGTGACTGTGTAAATCACCAGACAGGAAAGAGACATTAATTCGTGTAAAGTGCTGGTCTCCAACAGACGCTGTTATGCTCTGCCCAACAGAGAAGATCCACAGACACCAGATGAACTATTGTGGAACATTAAAAAGGACAAAAGACGTTTTTTGTTTTGCCCCCTCCTTGTGAAGATGAATCATGCAAGTGAATTCCTCCCATCAGCTGAGTTTGCAGCAGTGGCGTAGCTAGGAGTGGAAATTTGGCTGGGCCCCGACTTTCGGGTGGACGGGCAATGACAGACTGTGTTAGCTCAGCTTCTGCCCCGATGCCACACCCCCTTCCTAGCCCTGGTGTCCCCAGACACCTGCGAGTTGGGCATGCGCATGCGGCAGCTCCGAAAATGGCATGGCAGAACTGCCGTAGCGTAGCTTTCTGAAGGGCGGGCGCAGAGCTCCGTCCTGGATTGCAGGTGCCAGAGTGATGCTCCGGGTCACTGTGGCAGCACTACAGCCTTGTTTAGATTTGGGTGGGCCTGGACACTAAGTGGCCCACCCATGGCTACGCCCCTGGTTTGCAGCTAAGAGCATAAGTGAGAAAGGGGATAAAAATCTCTAAAAAGAAGAAACTGAATTTCTATGCTGCATGGACTGTGCAGGACAAGGTATCTAGGCATAAGCAAGAGATCCCCAACTGTGTAGTCTGGAATCGTCTACTTTTTGAAATTTAAGATTGTAACTAATTTGTGTATATATGTTTACCTGCTTTAACCTTGTAAATAACGCTCATTTCCTTTTCCTATTTAATAAACCTTTATATAGTTTAGTATAGATTGGCTACAAGGATTGGCTTTGATGTGAGATCTAAGGTGCACTTGACCTGGAGTGAGTGACTGGTCCTTTGGGACTGGGAATAAGCTGAATGTTGCTGTGATTCTTGGTGTAAGGGCCATCTATCACAAAGACAAGCTTATCTGGCTGGTGAGACAGATGGCAGTTTCCAACAGGACCATCTGTGACTCACATTAAGGCTGCTATAGTTCCTGAATCGTTTACACTTGGTAATTGGTTGGTGAAATCTAAGAGAACTCACCACCAATTTGGGGTTTGTGCCCTGGTTTTTAACCATCTGCCCTGAGGTTGGTACTCATGCTTTTGAGTCACAGAAGAGAGCACATCATCATCATCAACATGCTTGATGCTGTAGCTAGGAGAAGATACGTAATCCACCCCAATGGGGTGACAATCTAATGCTCAGTAAAACACAATATCGAATACACTGGCTGACCAGGAGCAGTTCTGTTATTGTGAAATTAACTCTTTGGCAGATTCTCACTGAAACACTTTTGTGCATGAAGCACTGGCAACAGCTCCCATTTCATCCACGTACAACTTCTTCCTTTTTAAGCCTCCAGTCTTTTAAAGTTTTTCCCCAGAACACTTTTGACCAGCAAGTTGTTTTCCTACGACTTTGGCTCTTCTAATCTCCAAACAACATCTGCACTGAGCGGAGGAGTTCAGTTTACACACTGATATAGCCTTAAACCTGAAGGCTCTCAAGGCACTTTCCAGGATATTTGATCCTCCATGCCCCTCACACCCAGCACTCTCTGTGGCTTTCCTGGGAGTGTCACTTGCCATAGGTGTGAATCTGGGCCCAGGGATTACTTCAGCCCAACTAGGGCAGAATATGGGGCAGAATTCTCTTTAACTGAGAACAGCGAGACATTACAGCAATACACAATAAAATGGGACAGGAAGCGAAGACGAATGCCATCTCCCAGGGGTTATCAAATTGTGGCCCGTACTGAGCCCTTGCAGGTGGTCCATATAGTGCTGGCTGTTATAAAAGTTTTGTCTGCATTAACCCTTTCCCCACTGTTGGTCTAGCTCTACCGGTGGCCACGATGGTGGAAGCATTAGGGTAGACAGGACGCAGTTGTTTTTACCAGCACGTCATCTGTGGAGGGCTATAAAGCAGCTGCAAAACAATGAGTAGGACTGACTCTATTTAGGGCTGCTGCTGTGAAACGATTCAAGTCCTGCAAGAGCCAAAAGATGAAATGTTAAGCGTTGCCCATGCTTCTTGCCGAGAAGAATATACCGCCTATGTACACATACGTTGAGCAGTAAGTGTGGTCAGTAGATATTTTGTGTAGCTGCTACCTTACAAAATGAGTGACAAGTAAAAGAAAAGGAGGAACGCTCGCCTTAATTTTGAGGCATGCTAAGGACATAACTAGATGCAAAGAGAGATCAGATAGCGGCTACACAAAAGGGAACATAATCTAGTTAGGGTTGTGATCAGGCCTAAAGTGAGATTGAAAGATGGGAAATGAAGGCTGCTGAAATTCAACAGAGCAGATTCTGGACCAAGGTGGTAGTGCTGGATGGAATAACACAACGGGTGGAAAATGGTATGTTTCCAGAAAATAAACTGCATTAAACGTAAGTGGTTTAAAGAAGAGAAACTGTAGATGGAGACATGTAAGGACAAGGCAATTAAAAATGTAAAACAAAGAGGAAGATTAGAGTGTGTAAACAATGAAGAGAGATTTCATGAGAAGTCAGTGATAGCCACTGGAGAACCTCTAACAAGGTATGGTGTTGACTGAAGAAGGGGATAAACCTGGGCTATTAAATTAGCTCTTTCCTTCAGTCTCCACAAAAGCTGATTGGACAAATGCCAGAAGCAGAAATATATTTCGCAAGGGAAGAGGAAGAAGTGCTAAGATAAATCAGGATCATGCCAAAGCAGGCGATTGAGAAATCAGCCTTTGACAACAGAGACTATGTCAAGGATCAAGTAGAATTCCACCCCAAATTCCAAAGGGGCTGGCACAACAGACATACAGGGAAAACACTGCACACTGACAGCCGTTCAGACAGCACACCGGATTTATGTAACACACATACGAGAATATAATCACATGTATCGCAATTTAGACTAAAGTTCAGCTGCGCAGTCTTCCGCCGAGAAGCCAAAGCAGCTAAAATACTGAAACACACACAGTGTGCAGGATCCACTGTTCTTCCTATCGAACCAGACAATGAGGAGACTTTTTGCTAATGTTTAAAACATGCAGGTGAACTCTGGACTAGAGGAGAAGCTAATGTAACAAGAGAGGAAAGGATCTAGGAAAGATCCGGAAACTATCCAGCTTTACCTTTGGTTTCAGCGGAGGGGAAGATACTGGGAACACTAGCCTCTTGAATGCCTGTTGTAATAACTGGGGTCTATCAGGCCTGCCCTGATTGTGAGCATAACTGTTGGAAAGTTGCTGAGGGTTCATAAAATACCACAATCACCCACAATAAAGAATGCTGACAGAAAAAGGTACAAAGGAAGATAGAAAGACAGACACTAAAAGAAGACAGAAACATTGAATTGGTCCAAACGAAAAGGTTTACTGATATCACCAACTGACCGTGTTAAGATCGTGACTGGTAAACAAAAGATGGAATTGGAAATATATGGACCAAACCTGGTACTTCAGAAATTGGTGGACAAGATATTGAGGGTTGCAGCTATCCTGCACATCACCTGTTTTTGGGGTCCTTAAAAGGGAAACTTTGGGGGGAGATAAAAATGTGGAGGGCACTGCTGAACCGCAAACAGCCAGCTGTGCCATCCTGGCTCCCACCGGCACCTTCTTCTGGGATCCCGGGATCCACCAGCACACGGTTGGGCCTTCATCATCCTGATCCCAACAGGCATCCTGACCAGACTGGGCCAGAGAAGGGAACAAATGAATTGTCACCGCCACTATTTTTCAGCAAAAACCAGAACAGCACCTGGAATGTGAGAGATTTGGGTTCCTACTCTCCTCTCCTCCCTCCTTTGTCCTTTTCCTCCCCGCCATATTTCTTCTCTTCCCTGTCTAGTCTCTCTTTTCCCTTTCTGTTTAATAAACATCTGGCTGAGCCGACCAAGACAACTATATCTTTTGCAACACTACAGTGAGTCTGTGACCAGTGAGGCAGCTAAAAGCAATGCCCTAAATTGCCTGATGCTGGTACAAGTCTCCAAGCCTCGCTGACAATCTCGGAGTGGCTGGTAAGACCCTGTGCTGGCTCTGCGTTTTGCCAGCGGTGAGGCTGCGAGTGAGAGTCAGCGCCAGAGACAGAAGCTGAATTTTTCTCTTTGCTGTTCCTTTCTCCCCTCTTTTGTGTGTGCGTTTGTCTTGTTTTGTTCTTCAGGGAAGTAGGACTGGATTTCAACAACAGCTGTAACCCAGCTCAACTAACTTTTTCTCTTTTCCCCAAAACAGACAGTTATTACCACCTTTAATATCATCTAAAATCCTGACAAATGGGGACTTTCCCTATAAAAATTCTCCACAGCTCAAGAGAACACGGGCGGTTGGAATGAAAGCCTCATTTCACTGTTTAACTGTTTTCCCTCTTTGTCTGTATCTTTAATAAAAAGTTGAACAGACTTTGAATGGTGGTTGTTGCCATGGGCTAAGGTGGCCCAGGTCTCGGTTCTCAAAACCTTGAACTATGTTTAACTATTCAGTGGTGAACAGTGACTGGGTCACAGAGACCCTCAAGGCTCAGGTATTCCATCAAAATGAACTCCACACTGCCCAATGGCCGTAGCAAGGGACAGAGCTCAGCCATTCTTGAGGGCTAAGAATAGCCAGTACATGCTCAGAGAAACAAAGTATTTCCTAAGAAACATGGCAGAATTGTGTTCAGCTGTATCTAGTTTCTTACCCCCCGCATCACTATGGTACCTGAGCTGGGAAAGGTGGGAGGAAGTGAAGAGTTGATGGGGATGGAATGGAAGATGGGGGGCAGAATTTACCCGATCTCCAGCAAAGATCTTTTAAAAAAATTAATCGTCCATAAAGTGAACCCAGTTCAACACACACACACACACACACACACACACATTGTGGCCATCCTGTGTGTCTGCTCAGGCAGATAAGGCACTTCCCTCTTGCTCCCTTGTGCCAGCCATCCTATACTGCCGACAGCAGCATAGCAGGGGAGCTATATCCCTTCCCATGAAGGTGGGAGAAGAAGAAGGGAATGGGATGAGCCTACAGCTGCATCCACACCCCAAGGAGTAAGGGGTGCCAGGAACAGGGCTGGGATACATTACTTCCCCCGGCACCCGGAGCAGGCAGGGAAGCAGATTATAACTCTCCAAGTGACAATTTAGATCCTCGGCCGCCCTTAGCGCAGGGCAATTATGTGACCCAAAGCCACAACTGGCTTCCAAGATACAGAAGTGGCACCAAAAAGAAAGTCCACTGAGTTACCTGCCAGGACCTATATCATTATCAACGGTCTAGCTACATGCACCAAACCCACAGGGGATCTTCAGTCTGTGGTAAAAATCAATCAATCAGTGAAGGCTCCATTAATGGCTTCACCACCAGCTCTGTTGGGAATGAGAAATTTGCAATTTAATCGGATCTCACATTCTAACTGTGTGGAGCCCACCTGACATCAGCAGGGGGAGAGGAATTTGGAATTTTCATAGATATGTTTAACAGTGACCTGCAATGTGGAAAAAAAGGTTTAGTATCTTTTCTCCCCCTTCTTTATGATGTAAGAAGGGATGAAAGTTTCATCATTTTGTAGTTCGTTTTTACTTTATTTTATTTTTTTTAGGTCACAGGAAAAATTGAGAATGTCAAGTCTGGTATGTTTGTTGATTTTGCTTGGAGACTTGTTGGAGATCTCCATGTGTATTGTGAGTTCCCCAGAAAGGGTAGCTTGTTGAATCCTTAACAAAGACCATCCTTTCTCCCATTCCAAAGGCCTTATTTGCACTGGAGTTTTAAACTGGTATTAAAAAATGAAGTTTAAAAGAGTCTGGCTAAAAAATCCTTTCCTTTCTCAACTGCTTGGCTTTCAGCCTTCCATGATGTCATAATCCCACTAGTTTGCCCATCTCTATACAGCCTTCCAGGGTAGACAAGACCTGAATTTCTAATGCAAAGAACAAGTAGATTTAAAAAAACAAAACAAAAAATCTCTCAACCTTTGAGGTCACCTTCATATATCAAAAACACAAAAGAGGAGACACGCTCCAATTTCCCCCCATCCCTTTGCAGATCACCTTAACAAAAACATCCTTCTTCACTGTGAAGGGGAATGAGTGCAATCCATGGATTTAATGCATGCCATACAGAGATGATTACACTTTAAGGTCAGTATGTTAGTACTGAGCCACTGCACTGAATACAAACACAGAGGGTAAGGCTGTGTACAGAAGCAATTTGGCAGATAGGGATGTCACTGGTGTAGTGCTACAGGCTGAGTGTTGGGAGAAATGTTGTTCTTTGTATGTCAGTAAGCAGGAGAGTGGACATAGGATCGTGGCATTCATGTGAGGATGATACACAGTTGGGAGCAGGGGGTCACAATACCAAGGAGAATGACAGGGGGACAGGGACATATTATGTCTAAACTGGCTTATGTAAAAGTCAGCGTGAAGAAATGAAATGTTAGGATGTAAAAAATGAGAAGAGAAGATGCCCTAGTTTCACTAAGTCACATACAAACACTAGGGGAGGTTGTCAGGCACCAGATTTTCCAAAGTGGCTAGTAACTTTGGGTGCCCAACTTGGTTTTCAGAGGGTGGGTGATAAGCACTTTCTGACCATCGGGCCCCTTTAAGGTGTCCCAAGTCAGGCCCAGAAAATCGCCAGTCACGTTGGAAAATCCCAGTCCGGATACATACGCGGAGGCAGTAGCTCTGAATGAACACGGAGGAATTTATTTGAGTTCCATAAAAAAAGACACGTGGAGGAAGTGGGATGAGTGTTTGCGTCTTGTCTACATAGGCTTTGTTCTGAAAAATGTGCCCCCAAGGCAGCTCCCCAGGAGATAGTGATGGTGGAGGCACTAGGGTAGACAAGGTCCAATGGTCACCAATGTATGTGTTACCGGGTTGGGTAGCCTCAGCCTGGCCCCCATCTACACTGATGCTCCCACCATTACCACCCTCTTGGAGCTGACCTGGAACTAGCAATGGTGGGGAAGATCAGAAACAAAGGCTAGCACAGACAGCCTTGGAATTGGAGAACCTGGAAGTCAGACATGTTGTTCTGGACGTACAGCCTGATGGGAATGTAACCATTGACTTGGCATTTGATCAATTCCTGTATGTCTTATACTACAAATACTGACTTCCCCCCCATTTCTCTCCTTCACCCTGCACAAATTCTTCCTCCGGCCTAGCCAGCTGCTCTATTGCAGTTACAGTGTTTTAGAAACCAGCAAATGGCCCCAGGTCCTTTATAGGGCAGAGTAATAAAGACCCCATTTCTACTGTCATACTCGTGATGGGAGAAAATCTGGAGAACTCTACAGCTCGGCCAACAGACAAGCAGCCTTGGTCTAACATACTGAAAAGAAAGCAGCCAGCCAGCCATGAAAAAGACCTTTAACATACACACTGCATCCATTCCGTGTTCACCACTGTACTAACACTGGGTAAATGCATGAGAATTGAGTTCACATGTGGATAAAAATCATTAGCTTGGGCACCTCCTCGTCCTTGTCCTTTGCGGCTGTTGTGAGAGTGCTAAGGCAAGTTCTGCATTATGGTTGGGCAGCAGCATGCTCTGCGGGTCACTCATTCTCGCCCTCACATGCACAGCTGGGGAGGGCACAACTCCCTGATCCTAGGCTACAACTCCCTAACACTTTAAGGGCTGGTTTCAGAGTAGCAGCCGTGTTAGTCTGTATCCGCAAAAAGAACAGGAGTACTTGTGGCACCTTAGAGACTAACACATTTATTAGAGCATAAGCTTTCGTGGACTACAGCCCACTATCCGAAGAAGTGGGCTGTAGTCCACGAAAGCTTATGCTCTAATAAATTTGTTAGTCTCTAAGGTGCCACAAGTACTCCTGTTCTTTTTACTTTAAGGGCTGATTTTCAGTATTTTAAATCCCGTGGGGCTGATTCGGATCTCATTTATCCCTGTGTAAACCTAGAGTAACTCCATTAACTACCAGAGTAAAACAGGTTGAAGTGATATCAGAATCAGGCCTTATCTTGTTCTGGTTCATGTTGTTGGCTTTAACTAGCTGCTATGGGGACAGGGCTAGGATTCAGTGACTGTACTTCTACTATGCACATTTGCTGAGCATACAATATGAAAGGTTGAAATTTAGCACAGGTGTGCTGATGAGGTTTGCACAGCATCTAGCTGTCCCTGAGGTCCTGCCCCCTGCACAAGGATGGGGGAAGCAGCCACCCATTGCACTGACAACTGAGGAGAGCCGCAGAGGAAACACACAGCCCAAGACAAAAAGAGGAGTAAAGCCACAGCTCCCTGGGGCACGTCTAACACTGAAGCAGGGTGTGCCAGGGACTGCCGAGAAAGGCCGGTGACTGAACCAGGGACAAAGGTTTTTGGGGAAAAGAGGGGAGATTCCTTGAAAGTGAATTGTCAAGAGTTGATTTGTTGCTGCTCCTTGTGCACCAGCCTGTTGGGTTTGGTTCTTAGAGCCCATTCAAACCAAAGTCTGCTGGATGCATGCAGCATTAGTGAACACCTTTAACACTAACAAAAAGCCGCACAGGGCCAATGACCACAGGTGGTAAAGATCTCATCCAAAAGACAGCATCCGCCAGCAGCATAATGCTTCTTAGAATTAGAGTGGCTTGGTTCAGTCCTGACTCAGAGCAGAGAGCACCACAGAGCAGTAAAATCCAATTCACTGACATGACAAGCTACGTAAGTGTAAAAGACAACCCCAGCAGATATCATTCAGAGGTAGGTCCACCCTGCTAGGCAGCACCACCAGCATCACTTATAGATTCATAGACTCATAGACTTTAAGGTCAGAAGGGACCATTATGATCATTGAGTCTGACCTCCTGCACAACGCAGGCCACAGAATCTCACCCACTTCCTCCAACATCTACAGAAGGCTTTTCGTGGAGGTCTCCCACCCACATACTGACCAGGTCCAAGCTTATAGGCTGTGGTTTGAAGTTTGCACAGATGGTATAGATACAAGATAGAAACAGGTGAATTAACATAGTCTGAAACATAGTATCTACACCAGTAATATGTTCTCAGTTACTTGGATGATACACAAGCTTTTCCTGTTATTTTTTTCTGTAGTTTGCTAGACACGTACCTGGGCATACAGGTTCTGCTGCGGATAGGCACTTCTGATGGGGTACATAGCAGTTTGGTAAGGATTTGGAGATGGAGAATAGGGAGGTGGTGCATTGTTACTCTGGGTAGGTGGGACCTTGTATGGAGTCCCAGCGGTGTACCCTGTTAAAAGCAAAAACAGCTTGCATTAGTGCCATGATTTAAGCTTACGGGAGACAGCTGCTGGCGCATTAGCAATTTAAACCATGCTGAGAACACCATTTTCACTCAATGTTTAGAGTGCCATAAAAGATACACAGCCACTAGTGGTCCTAGGGATGCAGAAGCCACTCATTACGAGTCTAGAGCAAACACTGGCTCAGCATGAAGGACAATTTCCATATCAACAAAGAATTAGGGGGGCTCTGAGTGGTGGAACACAGTGTGATCTGCAGCTGTGTGAGCTAGACGAGGCCACACTAAACCTAATTGCTCTTTGGGGTAGGGATGGTGTCTAATATGTCCAGCGTCCAGCACAATGGGGCCCTGATCCTGACTGGAGCTTCAGGGTAATACAGTTACTAAATAATTATAATAGGTTCCATCTCCCAATGCCATTCCTTTGGGGCGCTTGGCCTGGAGACACTGCACCGACGGTCAGGACAGCTGAGGTAAAACTCCTCACTCTGAGTCAGTTTGGGGAGCAACAAAGCGATGCTGGTTCCTGGCTGGAGACCGACAGATCTACTGACTGCCCAGCCACTGCTTTGGGATCACAACAGCTGGAGATCAGCCTCTTCCCGCTGACTGCAGGGAACAATGCCTTGTTTCTGGGACCATGGTGGAGGAAGGCACATGGGCTACATATTAAAGACATGTCTCCCTATTATTATTAAATGTTTCTGTTCCAGAAGCCTCAACCCAGTCAGGGTCACCATTGTGCCTGGCACTGTACAAACACAATAAATGACAGCGCTGGCCCAAAGGGTGTACAAGTCTAAAGGGGATGTTACACTGTTGCCTATACACTGCTGTCCCATTAGGGGAGACATGGCTAGGGTCAGACTTGGATTTTTTAACCATCATGTCATTTTTATTAACTTGTTTGAGTCTGGCTATGATGCCATATAAGGATTTCTGAATGGTTCTGGAATGTGAACCCATTATGGGTCCTTAGAACAATAGGTTTCAGAACACGGGGACAGATTCCCCAAATCCGGGGCATGGAGGTGTACAGTACACCCCACTGTATGGCAGCTTAAGTCCTTGTGGGGTTTTTCTTTCCTTGGCTGGGGGAAGGTGATGCAGATAATAGTCTGAAAAACGCGTCTCTAACATATCCACAACTGTCCAAACAGTTACGTTTTCATGTCTTCAGAAGCATTCATGTGGTGTCATCCCTGGGAAATGCCAGTACTCACAGGGTTAAAAAACCGGGCATGACTTGAGGGGATTGCGTCAGAACTCAAAATGTCCTTCAAGACAATATATATATTTCAAGTAATTTTCTCCCCAATCTGGAAGCTTTTGTCCTCTCCCATTGTCTGCTGGATGCTTAAATCAATAATGTAATTGTTGGGGATTCTAGATTGCACGAGACTATTTTAAGTGTTTATGCCACCAAGTAGTGACTGGAAAGCTTGTGATAACACTGCTGGAGAGGAAGGGCTGAATCTTTCTTGTCCTTCCCTAGCGCTGAACCTTTCAATGTGAACAATTAAGATGTCTGAAAGCTGTTGTGAATCCACTGCTCTAACCATTCATCTTCATTAAGATTTAGAAGCTCAATGTGAACCCAGGCTGTGGCTTAGGGTGACCAGACAGCAAATGTGAAAAATTGGGACGGGTGGTGGGGGGTAATAGGAGCCGATTTAAGGAAAAAACCCCAAAATCGGGACTGTCCCTATAAAATCGGGACATCTGGTCACTCTACTGTGGCTACATAGCGGTGTTTAAACCTAGCAGTATTGACGGGGATCTTATTCTGACAAGCATGCTAATCAAACCATGCTACGGACTGTTCCCACTAGGTAATGTACTCTAATCTAGGTTCATAATGTTACTCAGAGAACAATACCCTGTTCAACATTATATGTTAGAGCTGGACTACGCAAACATAAGTGGGTTCGTACACTTCCAACGGTAACCTGACTACTAATGCTCACACATCATAACAACAAAGGCAAGCAAAGCTTTGCAGAAGCAGGGGAAGGCAAACAGGAGGGTGCAGCACAATGTCCTCTGTGGACTATACTATATGAACCCAAATAACTGGTTAGACATTAAAGTGATGAGCCGCCTTTTAATGCCTAAAATCATCAGATTGAGCCAGAAGTTTCCATTGATGGTTTCCCAATCTGTCAAGTGGGCATATTGCTTCCAACCTCACAGGGCAATTGAGCAATGCGTACGATGGACCCAATCTATTAAGGTCCTGAACATCTCTCAAGAGATGCAAAGCCCTCAGCTCCCACTGACTTCAAGATCAGGCCTTATGTTTGCAACGCACTTGGAGATCTCGGCATGAAGAGTGCTACAGAAGTGCAAGAGCATTACTGCTCTTCCTGATGAACCCTGACGCCAGAAATATGCACAATGCCAACATGACTAGTGTGCTGATTTCACTTCATGGATCGAGCTGTGTGGGGTTTTTTTAAAGGCATTTTATAATATAATAAAATGGGTGCTGTTGCTTTCATAATTCAAATGCAGGAATAAAACACTTAGAAATCAAATGCAAATTGGAGGCCACAACTATTGTCACCTATCAGCACAGCATGTGAAGTGTGCAATAATAAGCAAGAAGGGCCCAATGTCTCTTGCACTGGTCTGTGTCTACACTGCGATTACAAACCCGCGGTTGGCCCGGGCCGGCTGACTTGGGCTTGCGGGTCTCGTTCATTGCACTTCTGGGCTTGGACTGCAGTCTGAGATCTGGGACCCTCACACCTCATAGGGTCCTGGAGTCTGGGCTCCAGCCCGAGCCCAGACCTCTACGCTGCAGTGAAACAGCCCCACAGCCTGAGTCCTGCAAGCCTAAGTCAGCTGGCACGGGCCAGCTGTGGGTTTGTAATGGCAGAGTAGACATACCCAGTGAAGTCAAAGGCAAAGCTCTTCCTGACCTCAATGGCAGGAGGAGCCAGCTCTCAATGACAACTGGCTTGCCGATGAGTCTGTATGCAGTTCTGTCTGCTCTATGCAGCTGACGCACCGTTCTAATTAGCATCTATCCATTGCATAACTTATTTTTATGTTTCTAGCCGCACAGATTTGGCAGGACAAGACTGTACACTGAATAATTTGTTTTCCTTATCTTGCAACTGAAGCACTGTTGAACCCCATCAGCGTCACAATTGCCTTATTCTCCCCTTTAAGTCTGCAATTAACAGAAGCCCATTTTAAACAAAGACCTGAAATGTAAGCAGCTGCACCTGACAAATATGGAAAAGTGCTGACTTCCAGCTATGCTGAAGCTGCTGATTCCCCCACATATGACAGATCATAATAGGGGATTTGTGGGCTTGATTATGGTGACTAAACGGGTAGTGTATCTACAAAGGTCACCATATTTTATCGGGCGTTTCTCAGATACCTTTTGTACCAGCCCTGCTCCCTGCCGTCCATTTGCACTATTGACAAAAGCAGTGAGCCTGCTCTATTGCTGTTAAGAAACACAGCCATTTGCTCCTTGTGTGCGGCTGGAGTCCAGAAAAGGGAACCTGCCCCCTCCGCTTACAGAGGCAAATCCTGTCTTACGCAGCAAGCCAGAACAACGAGGCTTGGCACAGGGCTGTCTTGTGGAAGTATGGGATGGAAACGTCTCTCCTTGTGCAGCCGGGGGGCTCTGGAGCCACTCCACGAACTGGATGGCATCCTCAGGGCTGCCATGGCAATTTAACACTGTTGCCCATCATGCTATCAGGTGTCAATGGCTAACTGATCTGTGTAGTTGAGCATGCTCTGACCTAGCACCCCCCACCCCTGGGGAACAGTGAGCCCACATGGAGCTAGGTTCCACCTGGGCACATGGTGTGTAGACTCCCCTGCATGGGGTGCTGCAATCCTGTCCCCTGACCCTGAACTGCATTGCTCCCACAGCTGGCAGGGCCCTTCAGAGAGAGAGAGAGCGCGAGCCAGGAACGTTACTCCAATAGTGCTGCAATCACTGAGGGATGAAAGACACTTCTTAAAAGAAGCATCATCTCTTTTATGTGCAGACAAACACTGGATCCAGAGGAGTTGTTAGGAAAAACAGAGTAAAATCTCCACAGCGAGTTTATTGGGTCTGCCCTGCTTCAGAAGGAAGCTTCTCTGTCATGGACAGATGAAAACAGGGTTGGGCTCAATTTTACTAGAACCCCCTGAGAACAGCACCTACTCTGCATCTCCCCTCTTCCCCTAAAGCGGTTTTTACACCTCTGGGGATTCCCCAACCCAGCCAGGTAAGTCAGCTTTCTGCCTGCTTTGTCCCACCAGAATGACAAAGCAGGAAAAATGGGGCCATATCTGTATTCTAGGACACAAGTGGCCCATGTGTGTCTGGCATGCTGTGTTTGACTGAATTCAACAGTGTGTCTTGTGGTTACCTCCATCTTTCAGACAGAGGCATGGCCCACAAAGACTCATCCCAGCATGCAATGCACCATCATTTAAGCAAAGGCTATTTGGCTCACCTGGAACATTACATGCAGAGACTGGCAGTCTCCAAGGGATGCACCTGACATGACTGACAATGGCAGCTGCAGCCTCTTGTGCTTTATGAAAATTCAGTGCAGCCCTCAAAACTTCTGAGAAGCCACGAAGAACCCAGCCTTTGGAGGGCAAAGTCTGGGTGATCCAGGGTGGATTTCTCCATAGCCTCACCGGGGAAATAGCCCTTTGTAGAAAGTGCACCGCTTATCAATTCAGCATATGATCCACTAATTTTAGATCAGTGATACTGACACAATAAATCATTTTAATCTCCTGTCCATTTAAAAAAAACAGAGAGACTCTGGCTTTGTCCAATTCTCCTTTTTACAAGGCTAATTAGCTGCAACCTTGGAGGTTCAGAAATACATTTTACTGAAAGCGGTGCCACATTACATTTCAACACAAGGAACACATGGTTAATTTGCTATTTATAATAAATGCCAATCCTTTGTCCTATGAGCCATTCACATGTGTTCCAGAGTTAAAAAGTTGTTGGGCTGGTGGGTAATGAACGAAAGAGATTTTTCAAAGAAGCAACATTTTTTGGAGACAAATATGCAGAAGAAACATTTACACTTTCCTGGGAGAGGGGGAGAAAGCAGGACTGTATCAGTTGAGTTTTCACCTGGGTATTCTCAACAATGGCAGGCAGACTGACTTTTCTAAATTCTGCTACTGCTCACCATACATAAATTCTTGACCTTAGACTACTTCAGTGTTGCCAACTAGTCTCACGAGACTTGGCATTTTTTCTTAAATGCCTAGCTCCTGGAATCACATGACAATCTCAGCTTTCCTTTTTAAAAAAAAGTCAGTTTCCATCCCTTGTGGTTGCAGAGAAAAGCTGGCAAACGTGCACCTTAAAGGCTCAGACACCAGAAGGGAAATAAAAAAGTCCCACCCATTCTTTTAAAAATCATCCTGGTTTTGGGGGGTTCCAACTCGCATTTTTAAATGTTCGAAGTTGGCCATACTGAAAATTGGAAATCTGTCAGATGGAGAGAAATGACACTTGCCTAAGAAAAACATTCTCAACCGACACTGGAAGCGTGGATTCCAATGCCTGATTTTCTCTCTTCAAAGAAATACGCTGAGAGTTCAGTCATTTCAGCTGGAAGGCTAGACTCGGCTGCATATAGCAGTGAATCCTCTCAAACTTCACTTTGACAGCAGTGCCCCTGCTGAGCACAAGACCCTGCCCACCCCCTCACTTGCCATACCAATTCTTCTGTAAAAATGCTCTTTGCCTTATAGTGCATAACAGCAGTAAAAAAAGTAAACAAAGTTCTGAGATATATAGAGAACAGCCAGGACAGAGGAAATTATTGGATTCCTGTAAAAAAGGGTGTAAGGGTACCTGAATTCTATGTTGATTTTCTCCCTTTAGAGTTAAAGGGTTACACAGACACTTAAAATGAAGGTCATGTGTGTGAAGTTTTGATTGAATCATTTGTACTTAATGGTAAATTAGTGGGGGAATTCTAGAAAGCCTTACAGCTGTGCTTTAAGTTCTTTTTTAAGGCAGTCTAATAAGTCTCTATGCGCTCTAGCCTTTCACCTCAGTACAAACCTGACTTAGGTCACAAATGAGTTTGAGAGTCTTAATATCGTCCATGGAAATGTGTTCATCTCACAAAACCACCACAAAGGTCTGTATCACATTTAGTCTATGCTGAGGTGTAGCTAAAGACTAGAATAAAGAGGAGTGCTTGCAAGTCAGAATAGTAGACAGAACTGTGCAGGGGACTCGAAAAATCAGATGAGCAAGGAGGTACTGCAGATGAGGACTGAAGTGCAGCGGAAGAGGTGTATGTGAAAAGACTGCCCCAGTGCTTGCCTGCAGTGTCTGACTCTCACTGGAATGCCTCATTTTTGTGAACATTAGAAATCATATTTATAAAGCCTGTGCAACATCAAAAATAGATAATCTAACACAGAAGACTGATGAGTTGCAGCACAGTTTGAAAACAGCAGAGTGGAAAAGTGGAGCCTCTTAAAAAGTGATTACACATCAAAAAATTCTGACACAGTGAAAATTTAATCTGTCGATGTTCACAACAGCAATTAAAGGACAAGATTTCAGTTCCATTAATATTCCATCTTATCCTCACAACCCTAAAACAGCTTGTAGATAATAGCACACTTTATGGGACTAGCAAACAGCCTCTAAATGCTTTCTGATCCCTGTAATTTGGAACAAACATGTTAATAAATGGCAGAATATCCATGATCTTTTCTCTGACCTACAGAAATGTGCGTATGTGGGAGTAAAAACTTCTTAAAGCTAAGATGGAAGCATGGAAAGGGAATGCACAGGTATGATTTGTAAATGACAAAGTAATCCTCATCCATTCTTTCCCTGCTAATGTGCCAAAGCTCTGGCTTGGAGGGACCATTTCTAGGGATGGAGGGGGAGCTTCAAGCTATGCCTACACTTAAAATGCTACAGCAGTACACCTGCAGCACTGCAGCCGTGCCGCTGGAGCATTTCAGTGTAGACACATACTACAGTGATGGGAGGGGTTCCCCCGTCAGCATAGTTAATCCACCTCCCCCAGAGGTGGTAACTAGGGGCTTGTCTACAATTGAAATGCTACAGTGGCATAGTTGCACCCCTTCCATGTAGATACTACCTATGCCGACGGGAGAACCCTCTTGTGGGCAGAGGTAATCCACTTCTCTGAGAGGCGGTAGGTCGACTGAAGGATTCTTCCATTGAGCTAGTGCTGTCTACACCAGGGGTTAGGTTGGCTTAACAACACTATTCAGGGGTGTGGATTTTTCACACCCTGGGTCAACCTAACCTTTTAATGTAGACTAGGCCTAGATCGACGGAAGAATTCTTCCATTGACCTGGCACCGTCTACACTGGGTGTTGGGTTGGTTTAACTAGGTCTCTCAGGGGTGTGGATTTTGCACAGCCTGGAGAGAAGGAGCCATGCCCATGTAACTTTTCAGTGTAGACCAGCCCTCAGTCATCAGGGCCCATTCAGTTCTCAGCCCTGGTCCACACTACAAACTTATGTCCTTATAATCACCCCCCTGAGTGACGTACTTATACTGATCTAAACCCCCATGTAGAGAGCGCTATGTGAATGGGAGAGCTTCCCTTGTTGACACAGCTACCACCTTTCAAGGAGGTGGAGTACCACTACCAGCACGAGAAGCTCTCTCGTCAGTGTAGGTAGAATCTTCACTAAGTGCTACAGCGGTGCAGCGGTGCCACTGCAGTGCTGTGAGTGTAGACAGGCCCTCAGTCTCTGCTGAGACTATCAATAAAACTGCTAATTGTGACACTCTGAGGTCAGGTCTACACTACAGACCTGCATTGGTATAACTACATTGCTCAGGCAGACGACTCGTGCCTGCTGATACTGCGGGGGACATAATGTAAATGGGGGGCACAGGTCTGCCCCACCTCCCTGGGTCAGGGCAACCAATCCTGCTGGCTCCTGGGGAGCTGGCGCCACAGAAGTGGGGAGCTCATGCCTCTGGGCTGGGCCTGGCCCCGGGGGACTCACAGCACCACAATGTCTCTGGAGATCCCGCGCCCTCACGGACACCTCAGCAGGAGGAGCAGCGTGGGCAATGCCCTGAACTCGGGCTGAGCAGAGGCCAGGGAACTTGCTCCTGGCACCTTCTCCAGCGACCCCCGCATCCTGAGCCTGGCCTGGGGCTGCCGCACTCTCCCCACCAGAGTTACCTGCGGGCAGAGGGCTCTGTCCTTCTCCTGCTGCACCTCCTCCTCCGGCATGTTTTCGGCTCGTTCGGCCCCTGTCCCTGGCAGATGGGCCTGGGCAGGGAGTGGAGTGGGCAGGATGGACCCTGTTCTCATACGAGCTGAGAGTAGCCGCTCAGGGTCACTGCCTCTGTGTCTGCGAGAGCCCGGCTGGGGAAGTGGCGGTGGCCTGCCCCCTCCACTCCCCACCCAGGCCCAACTGCGGGGGACAGGGGCAGCGTGAGCCGGAACCCCGCCTCGCCACGTTTCTGGCTCACTTGGTCCCACTTCCTGGCAGCCAGGCCCGGGTTGGGAGCGGAAGGGGCAGGCCACCGCCACCTCCTCAGCCAGCTGCTGTACTGCACAGAGGCAGCAACCCAAAGCAGCCACCCTAGGGTTGCCAACTTGATAATATTTTTAAAACGGGCACTCAAGCTGGAGTGCCGGAACCTCCGCTCCTCTGCCTCTTCCCCCAAAGGCCCACCACCTCCACACTCCTCTTCCCCGCCCTCCCCACTGTCACTCACTGCTTTTCCCCTTCCACTCCTCCTGCCCAGGTCAGGAGGGATTTGCCGGCAGAGTGAGGGCTGGGAACTGCAGCCGCCCCCGGCTGAATAGGTAATGATCCAGCGCCTCCCTGCCTCCCTTGCCCACAGTAACTGAACTTTGGGTGTCCCGTCAGTAGATCTGACTGGACATTGCCAGGTCCCCTTTTCGACTGGACTTTCCAGTCGAAAACGGGCACCTGGCCACCTTAGGCCATCCTCACCCAGTATGAGAAGTGGCTCCATCCCGCCCCCTCTGTCCCCTGCCCGGGCCCGGCTGCCAGGGATAGGGGCCGAGCAAGCTGGAAACATGTCGGGTGGGAGGTGCAGCAGGAGAAGGAGAAGGAGAGCTCGGCACTCGCAGAAATCTGGGGATGCACATGACCCCATGTCTCCCCACTCACGCGTCGCCTCTGCGCTCACGTGTGAAAAATCCACCTCCCTGAGTTGTACCGACCTAATCCCCAGTGTAGACAACTCTACGTCGATGGGTGAGCTTCTCCCATCCACATAGTTGCTGCCTCTTATGGAGGTGGATTAAGACGACAGCTCTCTCCTGTCGGCGTAGAGCATCTTCATTAAAGAGCTACAGCAGCGCAGTGTAGATTTTAAGTGTAGACGTGACCTGAGTAAGTTTCCCAGATGTGAAGAAGAACTCTGTGTAAGCTAGAAAGCTTGTCTCTCTCATCAACAGAAGCTCTCCAATAAAAGATATACCCTCACCCACGTTTCTCTAATATCCTGGGACCGACCTGGCTACAACACTGCTTATACTATACTAATTGTGGGGTGTCACTTACCCACTAGGAAGTGGACTGAAACAACCCATTCATTTCACACAGACAATCTAACAGCCTAAAGGAAGAACCTCCTGTGTTTCCATAGCAAATGCCCTCCAGCTTAAAAGTGCCAAGAGCCAGCAGTGCTGGCTTTTAAAATAAAGTGGGCCACTTTCCATCTAGCTAATGTTTCAGTTCTGCATCTAGCAACACAATTAAGAATCACAGACATTGACCCAGGTCATGGTTAGCCTAGCAATGGGAACTAAACTAAAAGTGGGGAAGTGAGATTGAAAAAAGCTTTAAAGTGATATTACTAAATGTGTAATCATTTAAAAGCCCTATTAAAGCAACGACCTTTCCATTCACCTCCACGTTTACCATATCAGTGGAAGGGGCAGGAACTGCTGTTTTAAAGGCTGGTAGAATTCTTTATGTACATAGCAAATCCACTTACAAACTTTTTACTCACCACCACCATTTTCCTCCACAATAGCGTTCTCACTGCTTTTGGCCTAGATTCTTTTAATCAGTTTAACAAAGACCTACTAGATTGTGATTAGTTGGCATCAGATCTCATTCCTGATTAAATTTATATGTGGATTTAGAGGAAGTGGAAATGCTACGCGTTGCATGTTTTTACTGCTATGATCTGTAATCACTCAAACCTGCCAGAGTTTCAGGATTCCTGATTCACTGATTTAGCTGTTGCTTCAAAATAAAAAATAGATGACACAGTACTCTAGACAGATGTAATCTAAATCTGGTGTGTTTATTAACTGGAAAAAATTAAAACAGAACAATTTGTACTGGTTTGTGGATTAAAATCTTCTTTAATCAAGTTTTAATGACGCAAGATGTGTGCGAGTTTTAGAAACAGTGTTTAGAACAGTGTTAATTTTAAAGCCTAATTGTGATCATTTTACCAGGGGCAGCAAGTGAAGGTCCCCCTTGGGGGAGGCTAGCCCCCTGCCCCACCTCTTCCAGCCACACCCCTGCTCACTGCTCTCAGCTCCCTGTGGTCCCATTCGGGTTGGGGGAGGGGGGGCCGAGAGCTCAGCCCTGGCCTGGGTCAAGCTCTCAGCCAGGACAGCAGCAGAGACCCTGGCTGGAGCTCTGAGCTTGGAGCCATTCCCCAGTTCCGCCCTTTCCCCCGTGGCTCTATCCCCATTCTGCCCCTTCCCCTACTCACCCCTCACCGCTGTGGCCCCGAAACCGGTAAAGCTCTGTGCCCCTGCTGCAGCCCCGGGGTTGTGGCGGGGGAGATTTTTGGGCCCCAAATCCAGCACTGCCCCCCCCCTCCGGCGTTGCGAGGTTTGGGGAGGCTTAGCCTCCCCCAGCTTCCATTACAGCACCTATGGATTTAGCTATTAACCCCTTCTTGGGATGAATGAGGAAGTTTATCTATCCTTCAGTGTGTTTGGCTGCAGGTTGAGATTTTCGAAGAAGAGCTCTGTGTAAGCAAAACAGCTTGTGTCTGGCACCAACTGAAGTTTGTCCAATAAAAGATATTTCCTCACCCAGCTTCTCTCTCTAATATCCTGGGACCAACACGGCTACAACACTGCTAGAAGAAGTACAGGCCACTTAGTCATTCATCTTCCATTACAATTAGTGGAAGATGTGTGGCTAAATCCCCTGTACCCTGTAAATCTCAACATTGTAGATTCTGCAGTACTGTAGTTCACTGAATAGCAGACGCATTCTTTTCATATTAATTTTTAGACTGATAGAAAAAAAATCCTAAATAGGCAGAATTTTCCATCTCTGAGGATTTCCGTTGCTCCTACCTAAATAATATTTCACAGACAGATGTTGGGTTATCACCAAATAGAAAAACCAGATGTATTCATCTTAGGCTGTCCTTCTGTATCAGTACTGAGCTGTGTGGCCACTTCAGAGGTACGGCCCCATCTTGGGGCAGAGAAGTGACTTTTGGGGGCTGATTGTGGACCACGTATGGCTTGCGTTTAAAATGGCAATTGTTGCATGAGCTTTTAGTATGCACAGTATAACTTTAAAATTGCCTAGTTAATTAAAGGATTTGCACTGGAACAAAGGTACCCTTGTGACTATATACATACATTGACCGTAGTTGAAGTGTGTAGTGGAAAACTGTTGCCCTGCAAGTTGAAACAAAACAAAACAGGAAACTTATCAACAGAAGGATACATAGCCATCGGTTGGGGTATTGTGATAACTGGGGCTTAGTGAGCCTAACAGTGGGAAAGTGGATGGGAAAGTCCTACTGAGAGTTTCACTTGAATCCCTGGAAAATCATCTGTATTTGGGGATTACCAGCTTCTGTTGCCTTCTTGAATGAAAGATGAAGTGACCCTCTCTTCTCCTGGATTCCGCTCTACATAAACTATTTTGCTTAATTACTGTGTGTGTTCTGTTGCTTATTACCAAAGTAGAATTCATTATTTGACCAGAGAGAGTCCAAGTACAGTAATCTGGCCAAACCTACTGTACTAGATTTCTGCACATTTAAGAGGAGGGGCATCATACACTAAAGTATTAATATATATCTGAAAATGATTTACATTTTTCTCAGTGATCAAGGATACAGGTAAAACAGAGGCTTCCCTACTCAACCCCATACTTATCTTTTTTTAATTAACACAAGTAGGTGTTTCCTCCTTGGCATATTTTTATGGATGCAAATTTATTTGGGAGAAGTGATATTTAGCTTGGCTTCAGGACAAGAAGGTATTCAGAGATTAGTAGGATTTAAGTCCAGAAGGGACCATTATGATCACCTTAATGTGACCTCCTGCTATAGAATTTCAGCCAATAATTCCTGCAGTGGAAGGGAATTGTTCTTCCCAACTACGTAAGTAAATGCTATCGAGCCCAGTATTATTAATAATCATTTACTTCTTTTGGTACCCAATACCCAAAGCAGTCTTAACAGACACAAAGTTAACCAACACATTGCCAGCAGACCAAATGTCCCACATAAACCCCCAAACCACTGGGGGGTGGGGGGAGGTTAAACAGAAGCAAAACAACAAAGCAAAACCCCAGAAGAAAAGAGATTTATTTACTGAATGCTGCAGATGAAGCTTGGTAAGTTCTGTTCTCAGTCCCAGTGTCCACTGGGAGGTGAAAGGTACCCTCTGTGGCACAAGAGGAGGATGTCTGTGGCCAGGCCTGCTTCATCAGAAGTGTAGCTTGAGTGAAGACAGAAGAAAAGGTGTTATACAGGAACAAACAGCGGGATGTCAATTACAGTGACTACACAGTATCCCTTTTTTGATGGTGAAATTAAAACTGTCATTTTTTTAAAGGAAAAAACATCTAGGAATTTTATATCATGATTTGTCACGTTTCCTGAGGCTGAAGGATATGGAAAACCAGAAAATTACCTATCAAGGATTGGTGGTCTCTTAAGGAGAGAGCATGGGCGTAGTTGGGGGTGGGGGGCAGGCCTCTGCAAACTGCCAGCCTCGGGCAGGCGAGGAATTTGCCGCCCCCATCCCCACACACAGCCCCATTGGCCTCACTGGAGCTGCCCGCCCACCCAAATATAGAAGTCAAACTATGCCTATGGGTGAGAGTCCTACACAGATCTACACTATTAGGCATATGGTCTGCAGGGATAGTTTTGAGAGTGCTTGAAAGGTCCCAGGGATTTTCAAGGCAGCATCAGCAGGCTAAGGCTGTATATTTACACTATATCATAGCCTCCTCCAACCTTCCTGTCCTTTTTGAACAATGCTGACAATACGCATCTAGAAAGCAATAGACTCCAGCTCTTGGGAAGAGGTGCGGGAGGGAATGTGAACTCATGTGAGAGGACTGCCAGGCTGAGGAGACGACCAGTCTGCGGTTAAAGGATGGGTTGGGAGTCCGTGGAGCTAAGTTTTACGCCTGGCATTGGCATTACTTCCTGCGTGACATCAGACAAGTCACAACTGCTTCGTGCCTCAGTTTCCTCATCTGTAAAATGGAAATGTTAAACCTCGCCTACCTCACAGCTAGGCTGGAAGGTTTTGATTCATAGTGTTAGCAAGACGCACCTATGGCAGGTGCTATAGAGCACGAGGTAGAATTAATTGTGCCTATCAGAAGGTAGACGGGATTGGCAGTTCCTCAGTATCCTGTTTACACTGGCTTTGGCTGTAGAACATATTATGCCCTTTGGAAACAGGGGTCAGTAGAAACAATAGTTTCTGGCAGATCACCTTGTAACTGGAAAGGTGATCATCACTGTCCGTACAAAGTCAAAGTCAGAAGAGTTGCAAAAGCCCCAAAACAGACCAAAGCTTGAGGCACGGCATGATTCGGGAGGGGTGATGATGTTTGGTTAATATGGCTGTCTTGAAGCTCTTGAGTGGAAACCCCCTAAGGTTGCCTGCCATCACTGATACACCTCTAGCAAAATGAGCTTTTATATGACCTTCAAGTAACAGACTCCAAAAACACTGAGAAAAAAACACAAATCCACTTAGACATGGTTCTGAGACACCAGAGAACTGACAGTTATGTCTCTGAATAATAAGAAACAAACAGTTGGATTGACTTTGACTTTCAAGAGTGGCATTACTACTCCAGACAGAGCTCCTGAGAGCTATTCAGATCTACTCCATGGAGCATGGCCTTACTGGGAGTTGTATGAAAAGCAGAGAAAATACTGGCAAGACATGGACAGCTTATCATGCCATTACAAGCATTATTAAATTGAACTGAAAATTGATAGACAAAAATTCAGAACACTTTGGAAAGAATTTCCATGTTCGTTTTTTTCATGTGTTTGTATCTACTTAGGTCACAAAGCCTCTGTGCTTACTTGAAAAGGACATTCGAAAACACGCAAAGCAAGCTGATGAGGACTACCATTGACTTTGATCTTAAAGAGTCTTTTATACTGCAATCAAGTGCATTGTCAACATGTGTCTAACGGTGACAAAACGGCAGTCACTAAACCAGGGGCTTTCTGGCAGCACATCAAGAACAGCGAGGTTAGCTCATCAATAGGAAATAGCTGAGCTCGGCAGTAGGTACATGCTGTACCCTGAGCTTGTTAGTCAAAGGTTTAGCTGGTCTCCTTTCTCTCGGACAGTATGGAGCCCTGGCCATTTTTTGTTGCATATTAGTATTAAACTCTGGTACCTACTGTCCAACACTCACCCTTCGGGGCCCAGGGTAGATTTGGGTACCATATGATTCATGGGTAGCCAGTTAAATTGGGCACTTTAGCTGGCATTTTCAAAGGGGCCGGAGGGACTGCCCAATCCCAGCTTAACTCCTTTAGGCCCTTTGAAAATACCAACCCTTGCTCACACCTCATATTCTAGTCGAGGGTGGGTCAGCACTGAACTTGCTGCTCACTGACCGTACAAGCTGAGGTTTCTGCCCTCATAAAAGAAATGAGTTCTAGAAACTGGAACTCTCTAAATCAGACAGCACAAAAGAGGGCTTCCAATATTTAGGACGTACAATTGTTTTTCCTCCAGAGAATCCTGGCTCTTAAATAGGGTTTGTATGTATTGTAGTTTGCTTTTGATGAGTCTGACTACTAAAGAATGAAAACCAAGTGATGGCTAGATCAATCCCCAAGAAGTGGCCTACTGATTTGATTCTAATGTGAAATCGTTGTGGGTGGAGCTGGTGAAAAGATACAATTGTTCGAATTGTTACAAATGTCCTCCAATTAATTCTTATTTAAAAAAATCCACAAAAACAAACAATTTTTGTGAATTCCTTGTTAGGTGCTAGGATGACTTGACACACCAGTTATGGACCAAACTATTTAATCTGCCTCATTTCAGGGGACAAGGTGTGTGAGAAAAACATGCTCTGGATCTGAGTAATCAGAGCTGGTGAGACTGGAAATCCAGCGTGATCAGCTATGACTTTGTCCATCAGCAGTGGAACAAGCCAGTGGGCACGAGAAGTGTTTCTCCTATAGTAGGCTATTGTTTCCATTGCCAAAGTTCCCTTTCTATCTTCTCATATAGAACACTGGGAGTTTCCTATGTGGGCTTGTAGTGAAGAAAGAAATTTGGATTCTGATCCCTCTCCTACTTGAAGATCTGATCGCTGTGTCGTGAGCCTGTGACCATTCCTAAGTGCTTGTGAGGGACTGAGGATTTCCATATCTATTGCTTATTCCTGCATGGCACCCAGCAGCGTGAATGTCATATTAGAGACTGCCTAATGCCCGATGGTAGGAGGTTACAAAATCCCTTTTGTTGACTGTTTGCACTTACACTTTTATTCTACAGACCTGAAGACTGCTCTCGTTTCTAAGACCCATGTTATCTGCATTTCTGGAAAGACCAATTATCTTAGGGGTAGAATTAAATCCTTGTGGGTGACTCCTCGCCCCCCCCCCAGTTCGGATGGATTAATGGTTCAAATGATTTGGACTGAGCGGTTTGGAAGTTTGCATCTTGGCCTTATGCAGTTTGTTCTTAAATCACTAACCCTCACAGAATACATCGCTTAGAGCTACACAAAATACGAATTTCAGGATGCATCTAAGAACAGAAATAGCTTATGGTCCTTTGAAAGAGCTACACAGCATGGATAGTACAAGTACAGTTCTCTCGTACGCAGATGTCAGAGCCAACATCCAGGTTCTGTAAGCAGAGATATCACAGGAGGCTAGGGGTTGTAAACTGCCCTCCAGATGTCAGGTCAGACACTCTTCCACCATACGAGGTATTGTCTGAGATTAGGGTGACCAGATGTCCCGATAAAATCGGGACTGTCCCGATATTTAACCCTTTGTCCCGCGTCCCGATCAATGTACAATCGGGATGCCATTTGTCCCGATATTCAGGTAAGGAGGCGAGCAGGAGGGAGGTGCTGACCCTGTGGGTGCTCCAGGGTTGGAGCACCCACAGGGAAAAATTGCAGCCAAGCTCCCCCCTCCTCACCTCCTTTTCCCCTGCTTACCCCCAGTGCGCCGCGTTCCCACTCCTCCCGCCCTCCAGCGCTTCCTGCCGCCTAAGAGCTGTTTGGCAGTGCTTAGCGCTTTCCAGGAGGGAGGGGGGGAGAAGCGGGTATGCGGCGCGCTCAGGGGAGGAGGCGGGGACTTGGGGAAGGGGGTGGAATGGGGCGGGGTGAAGGCAGTGCAGGGGCCGGAAGAGGCGGGGGGTGGGCGAGCACCCACCTGGCAGAGGGGAAGTTGGCACCATAGGGGTGAATGGCGAGCGGGGGGGTGAAGAGGCGAGTGGCGGACGGGCGGGGAGGCGAGCAGTGGGTGGGGGACTGAGGAGGGACGCAGCAAGCCAGCGGCAGGCCGGGGAATGAAGAAGGGCACAGGGCGGAGGGGGGGCGAGCAGGGAGGGGGTGGGACCGGGGGCAGAGTGGGGGCGGAGCTTGGGAGGAGCAGGGGTGGACTGTGGGCGGGGCTGATGGCACCCCAATGTGTCCTGATATTTTAGTGTGGTGATCTGGTCACCCTATCTCAGACAAATACAGTTCAGATGATTTAACATAGTTCTTCACCTCGTTAACACCAATATCTGCTGGATTTGTTTTAGCCTCATTCCAAGACTATTAACTGACAAGGAAAAGCTTTCACTTTTATCCGTCTCTAACAGGGTTCCTCTGAATTCCAACTGTTGAGCTGGACAAGTAATTGGAGCTGAACCTAATAGCTACAGCACTGCAATGATGGGTCCTCATGTCCTGAATCCTTGATCATCCCATCATCTACTATATGTAAGGGAACATGTGCTCCAGTCAACATGACTACATGATGATAACACATGGAAAGCCAAAGAGGCAAAACTCTCAACTAGACGTGTAAATGGTACATGTATGGAGCCAATCTCATTAATGAGTGCACACAACTGATCCTGAGATTAAAGAAAGTGGAACTAAGCATTTAACTATATGATGGAGTATATCTTTTCCTCTGCCTTCATTTATTCATGACCTGGCATCTTGCAAAAAATGCCTGGAATGTGGAGCCAGGTTTGGGATAGTCTTTCCGTAGGTACTTATGTGGTCACCATCAATGTAGTATCTGAGCGCCTCACAATCCTTAATATATTTATCTTCAAACAGTCTTGTGAAGTGGGGCAGGGCTGTTATCCCCATTGTACAAATGGGGAACTGAGGCACAGAGTGGCTAAGTGACTTGCCCAATGTCACACAGGAAGTCTGTGGCAGAGCTGGGAATTGAACATGGATTTGTCAAAGCATTAGCTAGACTCCTAACCCCTGGCCTATCCTTCTTCTCCTCCTCCTAAAGCACATGCGATCTATGAGTAGGGAGGGAGGGGGTGTATGCAGGATACTTTATCTTTACACCTTTACAGAACAGAAATTATCTTGATGAAGTACCCAGAAATGGGAAATGGGTGGGGGGGGGGAGGGAAGACAACTTACGAACTCCATATTGTGAAACGAAAAACAGATAAACCTAATTTCCTGGGTTGACTTTCTGCTAGATGAGAGCATCAAAGTAATGGATGGCCTGCGTTATTCTCTACTGCATTATTAATAGGTAGAGTTAAGGCAGAAACCATTCTCAGTGTGGATAAATGTGTGTCCTACTTACAGGAAAGTAAAATGGATGTTTGAATGCAGGAAGTTAAAACAAAAAAAAAAAACATCACAGAAAGACAGAAGGCCTAGAGGGGAACATGCATTAGGTTTAAACAGAGATCCTGTAACCCTGGAAAGAGTCTGATATTCTTTAAAAATATCACTCCTCTCCTAATAATTAGCATGCTTCATTTCTTTACAGCACTGGATTCTAGGCACACACATTTTGTATATGGGAAAGGAAAGGTTGTAGCGAAATTGTCTGGCAGCCGGACTCGCGTAAGCTTTATCAATATTTGAAATGCTGGAGTTCTGTATTGATCTTTCAACCTGCCTTGTCTCTCTCATTCTAACAGATATTGAAAGATCTGAAACAAAGTCACACACAACAAGGAGTTGGCGTAAGCTGGAAATGTATTTTTTCACTGGCGAGGGAAGGTTTCTGAATCCCAGCAGAATGAGATATACGTTCACCTGCATGATGCCAGGTTTTGTTGCTTCATTTGATGTAACTCAGGTTTGCAGAGAATGCAATGGCTGGTGGCTAACTATCTCTTGGACAGGTTTGGTGCAAAATAAATCAGTAGAGAGACCTTAGCACTCTTTTCTTTTAAACTACATTTCACTGTCTATAAATGACACACAGAGAGGGAGAGAGACCTATTGATGCCAGCTTAGCTTTGCTTTTGTTTTTCTAATGAGAGTCAAGTCTGGGTGAAAGTGGCAGGATTGAGAGGATTTTGGACTCGGGGGCTCTCCCAAAATTCCCTCCATGTTTCATTAAGCCCCTCTGGTGCGGGAAGTCAGGAGGTCTGTGATGCTAACTCCTTGAGCCTGGCTTTGAAAATTGAGTGGTGTAGCTTTAGGCTGTTTGGGCATTTTGAGTCTGTCAGTGCCAAGGAGGTTAAAAACCTCGCTTTCCTCTGCCAGTCCCATCTTCAGCTTTACAGTTCTTTTAGGAACCTGCTAATATCTTGTACTAGCAACTTAGAGTTCCTTTCTAAAGAACCACCATGGAAGATGCAGGTATCTACTCCTGTCGCCTTCCTTTGTGGAGTCATCAGTAGCACTGTTTTGTTATTGTATAAATAGTTTGGAATAGATCAGGGATTGTAATTAAATGTCAAATGGATTTGACAAGAAATAATGGATGCTGGTGACTCCTCCTAGTGGAATCTGAGCAGCTGCGTTCCATGGATTCAGCTGTCTCACCGTGCTGGGGAAATACCAAGGACTGAAGCTGATTGTCTCTAAGCAATGAGTATCTGCCCATTTCATGTCACTTTGCTGGGAATCTCTGAGGGTACGTCTACACTACCCTCCGGATTGGCGGGTAGTGCTCGATCTATCGGGGATCGTCCTGCATCAGGGATCGTCTAGACGCGATAAATCGATCCCCGATCGCTCTGCCGTCGACTCCGGAACTCCACCACGGCGAGAGGCGGAAGCGGAGTCGACGGGGGAATGGCAGCCGTCAATCCCGCGCCGCGAGGACGCGAAGTAAGTGATTCTAAGTCGATCTAAGATACGTCGACTTCAGCTGTGCTATTCTCGTAGCTGAAGTTGCGTATCTTAGATCGACCTGCCACCTCCCCTCCCCTCCCCCCACACACAGTGTAGACCAGGCCTGAGAGAGATAGTTCTGGTGAAAGGTGCCGGATCAACAGGCCTGGAGGTCCCATGTTCTTTGTTTGCAGCATGAGCTGCAGCACCACATTTTTGCTCTGCTGCTAACATGCACCAGCTCCCACCAGCAACAGCTACCTCTATGGCAAAGAGGAGGTCAGTCTCCATAGACCATTTAATGTTTGGCCTCTGCTGAGCTGCCATGTGGGCCAAAAAAGTTGGTGGGGGGACGGACGGACGGACTCGGGCTTTCACCAGTGGCTTGCCCTTAGCTCTCTTCTAAGCTCAGGCCCAGCAGCCAGCCAGGAGTGCTTCTTAGCTCCCCCGTCCCTGCTAGGGTTGCGAACTTTCTAATCACACAAAAACGAACACCCTAGTCCTGTCCCTTCCCCGAAGCCACGCCCCTTTCCCAAGGCCCTGCCCCCCATTCACTACATTCCCCCTCCTCGGTGGCTCGCTCTCCTCCACCCTCACTCACTTTCACTGGGCTGGGGCAGGGGGTTGGGGTGCAGGAGGGGTGAGAGGGCTCTAACTGGGGGTGTGGGGCTCTGGGGTGGGGCCAGAAATGAGGGGTTCAGGGTATAGGAGGGGCTCCAGGCAGGGGCAGGGGGTTGGGGTGCAGGAAAGGGTGAGGGCTCCAGCTGGGAGTGCAAGCTCTGGAGTGGGGTCGGGATGAAGGGTTTGGGGTGCAGGGGGAGGCTCCAGGCTGGGGGGTGGAGCTGAGGGATTTGGAGTGTGGGAGGGGGCTGCAGGTTGAGACAGGGGGTTGGGGGGATGGAAGGGGGTACAGGCTCTGGGGTGGGTCCAGGATGAGGGGTTTGCGGTGCAGGAGGGAGCTCCAGGCTGGGGGGTGGAGCTGAGGGATTTGGAGTTTGGGAGGGGGCTGCAGGTTGAGACAGGGGGTTGGGGGTGTGAAGGGGGTACAGGCTCTGGCTCTGGGGTGGGGCTGGGAATGAGGGGTTTGGGGTGGAGGAGGGGGCTCCAGGCTGGGGGGTTGGGCCGAGGGATTTGGAGTGTGGGAGGGCACTGCGGGTTGAGATGGGGGAGGGGGTGAGAGCTCCGGCTGGGAGTGCAGGTGCTGGGGTGAGGCATGGATGAGGGGTTCAGGGTGTGGAGGGGCTCCAGGCAGGGCAGGGGGTTGGGGTGCGGGAGAGGGTGAGGGCTCCAGGTGGGAATGCAGGCTCTGGAGTGGGTTTGGGGATGAGGGGTTTGGGGTGCAGGGGGAGGCTCCAGGCTGGGGGCTGTGGCTGAGGGATTTGGAGTGTGGGAGGGCACTGCAGGTTGAGATGGGGGTTGGGAGGGGTGAGAGCTCCGGCTGGGAGTGCAGGCACTGGGGTGGGGCCATGGATGAGGGGTTCAGGGTGTGGGAGGGTGTTCTGGGCTGGAGCAGGAGGTTAAGGTGAATGGGGGTGAGGGCTCTGGCTGGGGGTGGGGCGGGGATGAGGGGCTGGGGTGTAGGAGGGGGCTTCAGGTTTGGGGGGGCTCAGAGCTGGGGCAGAGGGTTGGAGCGCAGGCTTACCTCGGGCGGCTCCCGCTCAGCGGGTGCAGTGGGGCTAAGGCAGGCTCCCTGCCTGCCCTGGGCTCCACGCTGCACCCTGGAAGTGGCCAGCAGGTCTGGCTCCTAGGCATGGGGGGCAGGAAGCTCCGTGCACTGCTCTCGCCCGCAGGCACTGCCACAGTTCGGGGGTGGGGGCAGAGTGCGGAGCCCCCTGACATCCCCCCCGCCTAGGAGCCGGACCTGCTGGCCACTTCCAGGGCACAGTGTGGAGACAGGACAGGTAGGGACTAGCCTGCCTTAGCCCTGCAGCACCATCAACCAGACTTTTAATGGCCAGTCGTAGTGCTGACCAGAGCTGCCAATGTCCCTTTTCAACCGGGCATTCCGGTCAAAACCAGATGCCTGGCAACTCTAGTCCCTACTAATACTGAGCTATCTGTTCCGCTGCAATTCCACTTGGCCTGCCAGGAGCACTGCCTGCACTCTGCTAGCTCCAGCTCCTCTTTATAGGGCCCTCCTGGGCCCAGACTGGCTGCTCCCTGAAGCCTCTCTGATTGGGTACTTCCCTGCAACCACTCTAGTCACTTGGAGGACTTCTGCTCCTCCCTCAGACAGAATGGGGCAGGACCCTGAGGCCTCTAGCAGGGGCTTCTGGGCCTGCTCCACCCCATCACAGAACCACTTACTCATTTCTCAGTGTATGTCTACACAGCAGCTGGGAGCATGCTCCCAGCGTGGGCAGACAAATGCGCTAGCTCAACAGTAAAAGGAGCAGCATGGCCGCAGCACACAGGTGGTGTCTTGGCCTAACCACCCGAGGATGCACCCAAGGGGTCGGGTGCACGTGTGTTCGGGAGGCAAGCCTGAGCCACTGTCCGTGCCACCATGGCCGCACTGCTACGTTTAGCACACCAGCGTGAGGAGAGCTAGCATGTGTCTGTCTGTCCCCACTGGAAAGCACGCTCTCAGAGTCCCAGCTGCTGTGTAGACATACCCTGAGAGGCTACTGAACGGCCAGCAGAAGGTACTTTGTCTCTACTGACCAAATATGAAAGGCGCTCTATCCTCTGAGCCAGCCAGTCTTTCCAGTAGCAACCTTTTTTGCATTTCATAAAAAGCAGCTTTTAATCATGAATACGTATCCCAGCATGCCCTAAGGGGTCACTGGTGAAAGCCGCTCTCTCCCTCGGGCTGTTTACCCCTCCATATCAGTTCTACACATTCATCATGTTACACATTAATAAGCTTAACATAGACGAGGATGAACAGTTCTCCTACCATTAGCTGAATGCAGGAGTTGAAACTCTGTTGAATAAAAATTATTTGTTTTAAATGATCACTAAGGATTTGTGCCAATATGTACACAGCATACAGTATGCTATACAAATATGTGTCCCAGTAAAACACTTTGCCTGTAAACTGGACAGAATTGAGAACAGCAGTTCTGGAGTCTGAAAATGTACAGTACTGCCTTCCACAGCAAGGCAGCTGACGTCTTAACATCAAAACAACCCACATGTACATTTTAAAATTGGGTTATATTTTCAAAATTACAACTCTTTAAATAAAGTTGAGTCTCCCCTACTATAAACATATTTAGTGGGTTGCATGAACCTTGACAGCATGTTCCTTTCAGCAGTTTGATTATTTCCAGCCTGCTCTATGACAGAAACTGATTCAATTTGAGTAAAAGCTCCTTGTATCGATACAGACCACTGGTTTTAACTCAACCACTGAACCACAGTATTACTTCAATTCAATTCCATTTAACACAGTGGAGAACATTCCCCACTCTGTCACATATAGCCATGGATGGAATACTATAGAAAGCTCCTTTTGTACCAGTTTTTTCTTAAAAATCCTAATTTTTCTGTTTTAATTATACCGGGTATGTTGGCTATACTGACGTGACTGCTAACAAAGGGCCCGCTCTGCAAGGTGCTGAAGGCCTCCTAACTTCAGTGGCAGGGACTAAATCCCAAAGGATGGCTTTAGATATTACAAATATTCCCAATGAGCTTTTGGATCAGTTAATGTAGCCCCCTACTCCCATGCTAGTGATCATGATGATGCAGGATTGGGATTTTAAAGAGGATCACGCACAAAAGTAGAGAAGGACTTTGAGAAAGCTAGCTGCATAGAAAAGCCCTAGAAATTCCGGAGATGTCAACTTTGCCTAGGAGTTAAAGTAAGGATACGTATACAACTTAACTCTGCCTCATATGTGGATGCTGTAGGATGCAGTTTTATTCACAGGACCACACACTATCTCTCAAATAACATATCACATGTTTTTTCCCTATAACCTTAGAAATGCATACACAACATCTCATACTACTGTGTACTAATCTCTGTATACCCGTCTGAGTCCAGGAAAGTTATTTGTATACAAGACATAGAATGAGTGAACCCAAGGTTCAGTGCTGTGGCCCATACAAGGTGCGCCTTCAAAGGCTGTTAAATACAATAATATCATACAAGGTTTTTAATTTGAAAAATACCACATGAAGAGAAATTGGAAGGATTAGTTCAGAGGGAGAGGCAAGAGATACACAAAATGATGAATGGTATGGAGACGATTAACCAGGCAACAAACAGTAAGATAAATGATAAAAAATTTTTTTGTACAACGCTTAATTAACCTGGGGAACTCCCTGCCACAAAGCATAACTGATTATAAGAATTCAGCAAGATTCCAAGAGAGATGAGGTATGTATACTGATAACACTGGTCTACAATTTCTGAGAAGTCGTCTGCTTCAGAGATAAAATGTGCTATTTATTATGTATTTTGATGTGCTGAATTCAAATATGACAATTAAAACAACTGATTGGCTACTGTTTCTAAGATATTTAAGTTTTTACATTTTATGTCTATGTATATTGTGTAGATAGTAGAGTTTTAATCATAAATTGTAAACCTAGGTCTTTTCATGTGTTTATGGTTGCTTTACATGATAATATTTCACCTGTCCTGTTTATGTAACACTTTAAAAATCAGCAAAAGGGTTATATAAATAAAATTTATTATGAAACAAAAGGCAAAAAACTATTATGTACATAGTTTAGTCCTATTCAGTGTCTACTCGGCGCTTCTTGGCTTGTCTCTTGTATTCATTAAATAGAGAAACTCTTGTCACTGTCCAGCAATATTCTGCAAGCATTGATGGGCTCCATTTGCCCTGATAGCTTTTCTCCATTGTTGCAATGTCCTGGTGAAATCGCTCGCCGTGCTCGTCGCTCACTGCTCCGCAGTTCGGTGGAAAAAAATCTAGATGAGAGTGCAAAAAATGTATCTTTAGTGACATGTTGCAACCAAGGCTTTTGTATGCCTTGAGGAGGTTTTCCACCAACAACCTGTAGTTGTCTACCTTGTTGTTTCCAAGAAAATGTATTGCCACTAACTGGAAGGCTTTCCATGCCGTCTTTTCCTTGCCATGCAGTGCATGGTCAAATGCATCATCTTGAAGAAGTTACGAATCTGAGGACCATCAAAAGACATCTTCCTTTATCTTAGCTTCACTTAACCTTGGAAATTTTCCACGGAGGTACTTGAAAGCTGCTTGTGTTTTGCCAATGGCCTTGACAAAGTTCTTCATCAGACCCAGCTTGATGTGTAAGGGTGGTAACAAAATCTTCCTTGATTCAACAAGTGGTGGATGCTGAACTCTTTTCCTCCCAGGCACCAATGACTGTCAGAGTGGCCAATCTTTCTTTATGTAGTGGGAATCTCTTGCACAACTATCCCATTCGCAGAGAAAACAGCAGTACTTTGTGTATCCAGTCTGCAGATCAAGCAAGAGAGCAACAATCTTCAAATCGCCACAAAGCTGCCACTGATGTTGGTCATAGTTTATGCAGCTCAAAAGTTGTTTCATGTTGTCATAGGTTTCCTTCATATGGACTGCATGACCAACTGGAATTGATGGCAAAACATTGCCATTATGCAGTAAAACAGCTTTAAGACTCATCTTCGATGAATCAATGATCAGTCTCCACCCATCTGGATCGTGAACGATGTTGAGGGCTGCCATCACACCATCGATGTTGTTGCAGGCTACAAGATCACCTTCCATGAAGAAGAATGGGACAAGATCCTTTGGACGGTCACGGAATAAGGAAACCCTAACATCACCTGCCAGGAGATTCCACTGCTGTAGTTTGGAGCCCAACAGCTCTGCCTTACTCTTGGGTAGTTCAAAATCCCTGACAAGGTCATTCAGTTCACCTTGTGTTATGAGGTGTGGTTCAGAGGAGGAGGATGGGAGAAAATGTGGGTCCTGTGACATTGATGGTTCAGGACCAGAAGTTTCATCCTCTTCCTCGTCTGACTCAAGTGAGAATGATTCTGGTGCATCAGGAACTGGCAGTCCTTCTCCGTGGAGTACTGGGCATATAGCTGATGGAATGTTTGGATAATGCACAGTCCACTTTTTCTTCGTTGACACACCTTTCCCAACTGGAGGCACCATGCAGAAGTAACAGTTGCTGGTATGATCTGTTGGCTCTCTCCAAATCATTGGCACTGCAAAAGGCATAGATTTCCTTTTCCTGTTCAACCACTGGCGAAGATTTGTTGCACAAGTGTTGCAGCATATGTGTGGGGCCCACCTCTTGTCCCGATCTCCAATTTTGCAGCCAAAATAAAGGTGATAGGCTTGCTTAACCATAGTGGTTATATTGTGCTTTTGTGATGCAAAAGTCACTTCACCACAAACATAGCAGAAGTTATCTGCACTGTTCACACAAGTACGAGGCATCTCTGCTCACTTTGGCTAAACAGAAATGTGTCCCTTTGCAAAATCAAACACTGACAAATAAGAGAGCACGACACTGTATGATTTCTAGAGCTGATATAGGGCAATTTGTTCAGCAGAGTGATGTAAGCTTCGTTATGATTGCATCATCCATGACTTCTAGGAATAACATGATGCAATTCATATCATGTATGACGCAATACCAGCTTCAGATTGCATCATTCATTGTTTTGCCTAAAAAGCAAGTACTGTCCAAACCCAGTCATAGATTTATTCGTAGATCCAGTCAAAGATGTATTTTAGTCATTTCTGGTTTAAATTGAGATCCCTTCCCTTTATAACTCACTTATCCTCCGCCATTCCCAAGTCAAGGGTCGTATATACTGACCCAATAGCATATCTTGAAAACTAGAGCCAATCAACAATTTTAAGCATCATTTTCGTTCTCAGTAACCCAGAATTAGTAAAGTTTGACCACATTTATTTCAGAAGCATTTTGGCTGTAGAGCAGTGTAAGGAGCACCTGGCAGGCTGGCAGAGCGGGGCAAGCCCCTGCGCTCTGACCCCACTCCCTGGCAGGAGCGCTGGGCGGGCAGGCAGCGTGGGGTCAGGGCGCGGGGGTGCCCATTTTCCAGGGCCCCCCAATTGGCCAGGGTGCCTGGGCACAGCTCCGTTGGCCCAGTGGCTAATCACCACTGATGGCTGCGTGTAGCCTACACACTGCCAACAGTGATGTGCCGTGTAGATATAGCCTAAGAGAAAATCGTACTCAGCCACATGTTGATAGCCTGGTGAAGCAGTCTTTAACTGCAGGGATTTCTTTCTTTCTTTCTTCTTATTAAATGCGCCTACAAACTTTTTCATAAGTGAGGTAAAAGAATGTTTTGCAGTGGGTGTAAATTGAGAGTCAGGTGTGGAGCGGATTTATTTCTGAACTACTGTCAGTTTGATAAGCAATTTGGGAGCATTAGTTTGACAGCAGCTGATTTTTAAAACCCCTTCTACAAATGAATGATAAGAATCGGCGAGAAATCACGAAAGAGAAGAAACGAGTCTGACTTCACCTGTACTGTCTGGTCGGAGATACACAAGGAAGTGGGAGTTGTAACACTTTCTGCTCTCCAGAAACACCCGAGTCCCATTTTCAAATGGGGCTTTGGCTCCAAAGAGCTAGGCTCCTATGGGCCAAAATCACTTTTGAAAAATGTGACTTAGGTGACCTAGTTATTTCAGCGCTTTTGAAAATGTAACCCTTAGTGCCTACAAAATCCTTCTCTGTCCACCACAGCTGCTGTGGAGTATGTAGGAAGGGATGGTGCCAAGCACTGTTGCCATTCTGTTATTTGTTATTATCTGTTATTTATTTCATAAAGATAAGGCACTCTGCTATCACAGTAGGAGAATCTGAAGAGAACAGCTTAGGAGAGCTGCTTGTTTGAGTACTATGCAAATCTGTACAGAATATGGTTAAATCTACTGGCTCCAAGCACTTCCCTCCCCTTGCATGTCTGAAGAATGTTTGGGACAAATATTTATATGCCTTTACGGGGATGCATGTTGTTATTGGACCCAGAAGCTCGCAACACGCATGGAGGACCAGAAACCTCAGAATTGGCCACAGTAACTAAGGGATCAATAGAGGCCTGGTGTGATGTGAGCGGAGGGCTGTCAGAAGTTGAGGAATGTAGTGGCTTCTCTGAGATGGGGACTGGGACAATCAAGAATTAAATTACAGCAATTACTTTAACAACATGAACTTCAGCCACGGCTTCTGGATTTCCCCCTTAGAATCTACCGTAGTGGCGATTGTTTAGGTTTTTGTGGTGTGTGCTGAGCACCCTTGGCTCCAGTTTACCAAAAGGGGTGTTCGACTTATCTCTGGATGTTTGAGTGTTTGGTTACCACCAGCATTACAGAGCTTAATAAGCAGTGTCAGAAAGATTAAGAGACTCACGTTTTGAGTGCTTGCCTTTCCTGATCTGAGGATATCTCTTTGAAATTCCCATACCAGATCAAACCAGTGGGCCATTTAATTTGACATCTTGTCTCTGACAATGGTCTGATCCGGATGCTTCAGAAGAAGGTGACAGAGTTCTTGTAACTGTCAAATATTATATAACCTGTCCCTAACCCTTCACAGTCAGTGGCTGGCTTATGTGCTGAAGTATTAAGATGTACATCCATCCTTCATGTTTTTGTCCCATCTAACGTAAGGTGTAGATGTTCTAGTTATCAGTATACATACCTCATCTCTCTTGGAATCTTGCTAAACTCCTGTCCTCAATTATGCTTTGTGGCATGGAGTTCCCCAGGTTAACTAAGAGTTGTGCAAAACAATTTCTATTATCATTTTACTACTTGTTTCTTTTCAGTTTCATTGACTTTCTCCTGGTTCTTGCATTTGTAAAATAGGAGACCCTGGTTAATCTTGTCTGTACCATTCATCATTTTATGTACCTTTCTCGCCTCTCTCTTTGAACTGCAGTCCTAATCTTTCCAATTTCTCTTCATGGGCTATTTTTCAAACAAATGCAATATAATATCATACAAGCTTTTAAACAACCTTTGAAGATACATTGTGTACGGGGCACAGTACAGAGCCTTTGGCTCATTCACTCCACATCTTGCATATGAATAACCTTCCTGGACTCTGTCTGGTCCGCAGAGAATAGTACATAGCACTATGAGATGTTACATGTGCATTTCTAAGGTTGTTGGAGTCTTTCCAGAACCCTGCTGCCAGACTCTTTCCCCATTGCTGGAGTCCTTCCGTCTGGCGGGGAAAGACTCCAGCAGCAGAGGTGCAGCGGGACATTACACTGCTAAAAACAACCATATAGATGGGAGAGGCACTGCTTGGGCAGGTAGGGTGCATACCTAGGTACATATCCACGGGGCTCAGGCATGTCCTTGCTCTACTTGCCATCCACATTCTGCTAATTATATCCAGGCTAGGGGGACATGTAGGGTATGTTCTCTATATGCTACCAAAAGGAGAGTGCAATGTAGATGAACCTTTAAATGCCTGCCTCCCTTTGCCAAAATCCATCAGTTAGTACATTATTAACCCGTTACTCAATACTGCTTCTCTCTCCTGGATCTGTTCTTAGTTTCTTTCTCCTTATATATATTAGTAACTTGATCCCCTTTCCATTGGGTTTTATTAATTGCACAGCACACATGTGGACAATCAGCACAGGCTGAATTCCAAAAGATTGGTTAACCAGCTGGAAGTATGCCAGCAGCTCTCCAAAACCCACAAACAGGACAGAAGGTTTCAATTATTGGCTCCAAACATAACTTCCTACAACTGAATGAATCAAAGCCTGAAGTCTTCCTCCTGGGTAAAAAGTTCTCTTTGTCCCATGTCTCTGACACTGCCATCACTCTCCTTAATGTTGCTCTGAAGGTCTGAAATCTTGGGATCATTCTTGACTGTAAACATGCTTTTTCCTCCCACATTTCCCCTGAGGAGGTGTGCCTGGAAGGTGGCCAGAACTTGCCCATACCTTGCGCCTGCCTCTGCTAAAGCTTCTCTTATGCTTTAACTCCTTTGCTGCTGAATGCACCAGCATCTCCATGTGATATTTTCATTTTGGCCCTACCAAATTCATGGCTCTGAAAAATGTGTGTCAGGCCGTGAAATCTGGTCTTTTGTGCACTTTTACCCTATACTCTACAGATTTCACAGGGGAGACAAGCATTTCTCAAACTGGGGGTCCTGACCCAAAAGATGGTTGCGGGGGAGTTGCAAGGTTATACTAAGGGGGTCGTGGTATTGCCACCCTTACTTCAGCACTGCCTTCCGAGCAGGGTGGCCGGAAAGCAGTGGCGCTGGCCAGGCGCCCAGCTCTGAAGGCAGCACTGCCAGCAGAAGCGCAGAAGTAAGGGTGGCAATGGGCAGCCGGAGAGTGGCAGCTGCTGGCTGAGGGCCCAGCTCTGAAGGCAGCCACACAGAAGTAAGAGTGGCAATACCATTCCAAGCCACCCTCACTTCTGCGCTGCTGCTGGCAGTGGCACGGCCTTCAGAGCTGGGCTCCTGGTCAGCAGCTGCCACTCTCTGGACGCCCAGCTCTGAAGGCCGTGCCGTCACCAGCAGCAGTGCAGACGTAAGGGTGCCAATACCACAACCCCCCTACAATAACCTTGTGACCTCCCCCACTACCCTCTTTTGGGTCAGGACCTGACAGTTACAACATCGTGAAATTTCAGATTTAAATATCTGAAATCATGAAATTTATGATTTTTTACATCCTATGACCATGAAATTGACCAAAATGGACCGTGAATTTGGTAGGGCCCTACTCATTTGGCAGCAAGCTTTTAAGTGGTGATGTTCAGCTGGAATGAGAGCACTTGAGAAGAGGGACACACACGTACTCAGCTGGGTCATCAATTCCCATCGAGGCTACTGCACAGTAGCTCACTCCCCTCCAGCTTCACACACACTATCCTCCTGGGGCTCCAAGCTGCAGAGCTCTCCTCGTTCTCTCCTTGCCTGCTCCTTGAGTGACTGTATCAGAGACTCCACATACTCCAACTCCTGTTTTTGCTTGGTGTTGCAGAACACAACTGCTAATTTGATCAGCCTCCTTTTGGAACAAGTGCAATTCCTCTACTCAGTATAGATCGGGACTACCTCAAAATCTACCTCAGGGTCCTATATATTTAAATTCTGACTATTTGCACCATTTTCTTAAACTGACCTCCTTATCCCTGCTATCCAATACCCTCACCTGACACAGGTAATAATCCTGAAGAATAACATCCCAGATGTCCTCTTCCGAAGGTTTACCTCTTAACTCTCAAATTTACTAGAGACAATCTCTTTATCAAGCTTCCCTGGGCCACTGTCTGTCATAAGCTTCTAGCACACTAGGTACATCCTATAATTGTCACTAAGAAAGCTGGTCGAAAATTTTCCAGCACAATGCTTTTCTGCTGGAAAATGGAACTGAAAAACCCAGGGTTTGTTATAAGCAGTCCCTTCCTCCCCACATAAATTCCAGGTCCCTCCTTTCCCCATCCCATCTCCAATGCCCCCAACTCCAGCTGCCTGCTTTCACCCCCATCTACCCACTTCTCCCCCTTGCATCCCTGCTTCTTTTGCCACCGCCATTCCCCATGCCCCCAATCGCCTCTGGATCCCTATTTCCCCAGTCATTACCATCCCACACCCCTACTACTTCCCCCCACCCCAGATTCCTGCTCCACACCCCTCTAACATCCCTCCAGACCCCTGCTTCCACCACCACCAAACACCATTCCTCCCCATCCTCACCAGGTCCCTATATCCTGGCTTCTCCCCTACTCCCTCCCCACAGGGTTCTTGCTTCCCCCATGGCCACTACCCCACCCCTCTAGTCCCTGTGCTTCTTCACCCCTCCCCGCCAATATCCCTGTAAGAACAACCTTGTGGCTTAAAAAGCAACAGGTAATATGTTATATACTTCAAAAACATTGTGGTTACAAAAGGAGATATTGCATCTTTTTATGCTATCATAGAATCATAGACTTTAAGGTCAGAAGGGACCATTATGATCATCTAGTCTGACCTCCTGCACAACACAGGCCACAGAATCTCACCCACCCACTCCTATATCAAACCTGTGTCTGAGCCATTGAAGTCCTCAAATCATGGTTTAAAGACTTCAAGATGCAGAGAATCTTCCAGCAAATAACCCATGCCCCACGCTGCAGAGGAAGGCAAAAAAACCCCAGGGCCTCTGCCAATATGCCCTGGAGGAAAATTCCTTCCTGACCCCAAATATGGCGATCAGCTAAACCCTGAGCATGTGGACAAGACTCACCAGCCAGACACCCAGGAAAGAATTCTCTGTAGTAACTCAGATCCCACCCCATCTAACATCGCTTCACAAGCCATCAGGCATATTTACTGCTAGTAGTCAAAGACGAATTAATTGCCAAAATTAGGCTATCCCATTATACCATCCCCTCCATAAACTTATCAAGCTTAGTCTTGAAGCCAGATATGTCTTTTGCCCCCACTACTCCCCTTGGAAGGCTGTTCCAGAACTTCGCTCCTCTGATGGTTAGAAACCTTCATCTAATTTCAAGTCTAAACTTCCTGATGGTCAGTTTATATCCATTTGTTCTTGGGTCCACATCGGTACTGAGTTTAAATAATTCCACTCCCTCCCTGGTATTTATTCCTCTGATATATTTATAGAGGGCAATCATATCTCCCCTCAGCCTTCTTTTGGTTAGGCTAAACAAGCCAAGCTCTTTGAGTCTCCTTTCATAAGACAGGTTTTCCATTCCTCGGATCATCCTAGTAGCCCTTCTCTGTACCTGTTCCAGTTTGAATTCATCCTTCTTAAACATGGGAGATCAGAACTGCACACAGTATTCCAGATGAGGTCTCACCAGTGCCTTGTATAACGGTACTAACACCTCCTTATCTCTACTGGAAATACCTCGCCTGATGCATCCCAAGACTGAATTAGCTTTTTTCACAGCCATATCACATTGGCGGCTCATAGTCATCCTGTGATCAACAAATACTCCGAGGTCCTCCTCCTCCTCTGTTACTTCCAACTGATGCGTCCCCAGCTTGTAACAATAATTCTTGTTATTAATAAGGGGGGACATGATAGCAGTTTACAGGTATCTAAAAGGGTGTCATGAGGAGGAGGGAGAGAACTTGTTCACCTTAGCCTCTAAGGATAGAACCAGAAACAATGGGTTTAAACTGCAGCAAGGGAGGTCTAGGTTGGACATTAGGAAAAAGTTCCTAACTGTCAGGGTGGTTAAACACTGGAATAAATTGCCTAGGGAGGTTGTGGAATCTCCGTCTCTGGAGATATTTAAGAGTAGGTTAGATAAATGTCTATCAGGGATGGTCTAGACAGTATTTGGTCCTGCCATGCGGGCAGGGGACTGGACTCGATGACCTCTCGAGGTCCCTTCCAGTCCTATAATCTATGATTCTATGATTAATCCCTAAATGCATGACCTTGCACTTTTCACTATTAAATTTCATCCTATTACTATTACTCCAGTTTACAAGGTCATCCAGATCTTTCTGTATGATATCCCGGTCCTTCTCTGTATTGGCAATACCTCCCAGCTTCATGTCATCCGCAAACTTTATTAGCACATTCCCACTTTTTGTGCCAAGGTCAGTAATAAAAAGATTAAATAAGATTGGTCCCAAAACCGATCCCTAAGGAACTCCACTAGGTAACCTCCCTCCAGCCTGACAGTTCACCTTTCAGTACAACCCGTTGTAGTCTCCCCTTTAACCAGTTCCTTATCCACCTTTCAATTTTCATTTTGATCCCCATCTTATCCAATTTAGCTAATAATTCCCCATGTGGAACCGTATCAAATGCCTTACTGAAATCAAGGTAAATTAGATCCACTGTGTTTCCTATATCTAAAAAATCTGTTACCTTCTCAAAGAAGGAGATCAGGTTGGTTTGGCACAATCTACCTTTTATAAAACCATGTTGTACTTTGTCCCAATTACCATTGACCAAAATGTCCTTAACTACTTTCTCTTTCAAAATTTTTTCCAAGACCTTGCATACTACAGATGTCAAACTAACAGGCCTGTAGTTGCCCAGATCACCATTTTCCCCTTTCTTAAAGATAGGAACTATGTTAGCAATTCTCCAGTCATATGGTACAACCCCTGAGTTTACAGATTCATTAAAAATTCTTGCTAATGGGCTTGCAATTTCATGTGCCAGTTCCTTTAATATTCTTGGATGAAGATTATCTGGGCCCCCCGATTTAGTCCCATTAAGCTGTTCGAGTCTGGCTTCTACCTCGGATGTGGTAATATCTACCTCCATATCCTCATTCCCATTTGTCATCCTACCATTATCCCTAAACTCCTATGTACTGTTTAAATTACATTGTGTACGAAGCAAAAAATAAACAAGGGCCATATCCTGAAGCTAGGGTGACCAGATGTCCCGATTTTATAGGGACAGTCCCGATTTTTGGATTTTTTTTCTTATATAGGCTCCTGTTACCCCCCCCATCCCCATCTCGATTTTTCACATTTGCTGTCTGGTCACCCTACCTGAAGCACTTATTTAGCCCCTGATTCTGCCATCCTCAGTCATATTGAGTAGTACCTTACAAAACGAATAGTTCCCCTGAAGTCTCAGAGCCTGCTCATAGTGTAAGGAACTAGTCAACATGAATAAGGGTTTTTATTTGTTCCACCTGAGACCCTGATTGAGAAAAACTCTTAAGCAGATGCTTAACTTTAAGCACATACTTAAGTGATTTCTTGAATAGGGACCCTTTCCTGAATTGGGGTCTAAAGGAAATCTTCTACTGGCTCCAAGGAGAATATAGCTTGAGTAAGGACTTCAAGGTTTGGGCTCAAAATGCATGAAACGCAAGTGGTTTGCTTAGGCAAGAAAATTACTTTAGAATAGTCAAAATTAATCACCAGTGGAACCTCGCTAATTTGCACTGATGATGCGCAGGAATAATTTATTGTGAATTATTGAATGTTGCCAATTATTGATTAAGTGCACGCACTGAAAAGGAAGGATAATCCATTACAACATAGGATTATCACCATTACAACATGTTCTGTGTTCACCTATATGACAATGCAGCTCTGTTTTAATTCTTTATAATGATACTTTTGATAAATCCTAGAGAGGAAGGATGGTCCAGTGATTGGGCTACTAGCTGAAGGTTTGGGAGACCAGGGTTCAATTTCTTGCTCTGCCATAGACTTCCTATGTGACCTTGGGCAAGTTACTTCTTCAGTTCCCCATAATAATAGTGCTGCCCTGCCTCACAGAGGGATCGCGAGGATAAATACACTAAAGATTGTGTGGGAGCTCAGATGCTGTAGTGAGGGGGCCATAGACATACCTATGACAGGGATTGGGAAACATGTGGTGACATATTTTGTGAAGTAATGGGGGAGTTTACTACAGTCTCTGTACTATTTGCTGAAAAACATATGGTGACAGCAGGGTTCCATGTGCCAGTTAACAAAGGGCAAATGAGTGAAACTCTCTTGTATCCTTAAGCACGTTGTGAACTGTTTCCAGAATGAAAAGTTGTTTTTACCTGGGGCATAGCCAGGGCTACTGGTTGGATACATATTCGGATTGTAGGCAGGGGCAGCTGTGGGATACCCAGTTGGATAACCTGCAATGAGAAGGACAGAGAAAATACACTTCTGTCAATAAGAGTAAGGAGAAAAGAGAGCACCCTAGGAGGAAAAAAAAATCTGTCTCAACAAAAGGATGATTGGCACAGCTGAGATATAAAGCTGAACATATATTATCAGATGGGCAGGAAACGTAGACAGCACAGAACATAGTAATAGTTTTCCCTGGTCATCTTCAATACTGAAATACTATTCTCCTGGAAACTGAAGGCAAATAACCAACATGTTGAAGAACACAGGAATATTCAGCGTATTCTGTAGAAAACTACCTGTTCTGTAAAACACTACTACTACTCAGCTGCTCGCAGTGCCATATTAACGGGATGTATTAGTCTTACTGAACTCACAATAAAATGTCAAGATTGAAGCACACACGTTTTATTAAGTCTTCATTTTGCTAAATAGACAAATCACTGAATTTAAAAACAGATCTTAAATTAGAAAGTTTTGCTACTGCTTCTTTATGATCCAATCCCGTTTAGTCCTACTCCCACCGGGAACTGAGAGAGCTCTACGTCTCGCAGCAAAGGGTCAGCACTTTATTCAGGTGGGCCCTTCCCCATCATCAGCAGAGTTTCTGTAAGCCAGATTCCTTTGTTATGGAAAAGCTAGAGACATTGCATGAAAGCACTACAGCTCTTGGGGCCACTCATCACTTGCACAACTATCGTTAATAGGAGGTACCCAATTATCTGCCAAGCCTCCTAGAAAATGACAAGCAAGACAATTTGTACCATTTGGAACTAACAGGTAAGGCAAAGGGTTTTAATAGGCATTTTAACAAAGGCTACAAATGATCCTTCTTCAATCAGCTAGGGACATATAGGTCCCAGTGAATTCAGAGGAAAATCGTTTTTAAAACTAAAAGCCCTATTTTTCAACCCTTGCTCACATAAGCAGTGCAATTGAAGTCAACAGGACCCTAACCCCTCCTGAAAAGCATCATTTACTGCACACCTGAAAATCATTCCATCATGTGCTTTCATAAACATATGCATACATACACAATGCACACATCCAGCAGCATGCTTTTCTCAGTACACTACAGTGTTATTGTATGTTCTCCTCTTCTATCTGGAGTTCAGCCTGTGGGAGACTGGTTGGGTTGTTTGGCTTTTTTTAAAGCGCCACAGCTTTTGGCCTATTCCACAGACTGAATACTTCATTCCAACTCAGTTAGTGTCTTTCTAGCTAAACCGCTCATGCAGGTTCAACAGCCCTACAGGTTCACTTCCTGCTGGACCATGGTGTTGTGTGCTGTTGAACAACTGCTGCCCACAGAGGTAGGAACTGTTCTGTGGAGGAGAAAGTGAATCCGAGGCAGTTTCCTATGTTGAACTGACAAGGACCATCTTCCTGTAACCAGCACGTCCCGTAGAGGGGCAGTTAGTAAAAGACCACAGACTGATTTTTTTTCTCTCTTCTAAACAAGACCAAGATTGGTCTTTACTCCCCCTGAGCTTCCCTCACTGTTAAAGAATCACTTTGCCCCAAACCGCTTGCACAGCCATGCATACACTTATACAATGTCCAAGCTTGTACGCTAACTCAATCTCCAGAGCATGGCATCCAGCGCTAAGCCTAGTGCTACAAAGATTTTTTTTAAAGTGAATTTGAATAAATTTAATTCAACAGTAATGACCACTGTACTGGAATAAATTACTGTATGTTCTACCCTTTCATTTTCATCAGTATTACAATTGGCTTCTAAATCAGGTTAATTAAAAATTGCTATCATTAATGCTGGATATGCTGAGGTTTAACAGATTCCCCCTCCCCCCTATATAAAACCATGTTGTTGATGTGTTTGGGAATATACAGGATTTTAGCAATCAAGCAGCTCTTAGGAAAGTTATTTATAGATTCAGTGATTGCACACAGAACCCTAATGAGGAAGAAGTCAAGTCAGAAATATCCACACTTAGTTTCACATTCATTAGAAGATTCATTTTCTTTTTTTGAAGTACCTCCCCCCACCCCCCGCCCGAAATGATGTCCATATTGCCACAGCCTGTTTGTAGCTATTTTTCAGGATATAACACACATCCATTGCACATATATTAACAGACTGGGCCCCTGGAACCATGTGCAGAGAGCCCGGCCGGGCTGCACAGAAGGGAGAGAGTGTGCCACCCCTGCAGCACTGATCCCTTTTCCCCCTGTGACGAAGTGGGAAAGTTCTTAATGTTTTCTCTGAACACTGTGTGCACGCCTCAGTTTCCCCTATGTATTGCTTAAGTATCTGGCTGGTGGGATAAGCGTGTGTGATCATTGCAGAGACTACTAGAGGGCAGGTGTGAGTACCCTCAGGACAGAGAATGGCCAACACCCTGTAACCTAGCAACTGATAGCCAGCCCCCCCCCTGCAAGGTGTTGGGAGCAAAGAGGTCAGGTGACCTTTTGCGGGGGGGGGGGGGGAGAGGAGAAAGGGACAAAGGACATAGTACGTGCCATGGGGGTCGGAGGCTGGGCTGGTGGAAACTGGTCAGTCTCTTGTTTTGGGACTCGGGGGGGGGGGGAGGGGAAATCCAGGGCACCAGGCCCTGGAGCCCCCCAGGATGGACCTTGTTGAAAATTCCTGATTTCTGTCCTAACAATATCTGTTCTAGGCTGTGTTCCCGTCGACTAATAAACACTTCTGTTTTTCAACGCTGGGTGAGAGTAACTGCTGACTACGAAGATGGGGTGCACAGGGGGGTGTAAGGCTTCCCCAGGTGTCCCATCCAGGTGGATTCACTACCGGAAGTTCACGGGGTGAACAGGGGTGCTGCGTGGTCCGAGGTCAGGAAGTGCCAAAGCAGCTTCCTGCCATGGTGTAAGAGTGACCAGAGAGGGGAGTCCTGCTGCACCAGAGTCGTGACTGGCTTCACTCAGAGCAGTTCCAGAGCACCCAGACTGTGACTCCCATGATACCCCCCTCCCCCAAACAGATGGGCTCTGTGGCTCGCAAAGTGCCAAGGCAGAGACCATGTGCCATCATTCCTACCAGCACTACAGCCAGGCAAACTGCCAAACAGTTGCTTGAAGTTGTAGTAACTTTTTTGTGAGCCCACAAGGGTAGCTGGCATGGAGACAAGGAGGAGCTGGAGCTGAATTGGGCTAGGAGGGAGAAAACCCCAGCACAAACTTTTCATGTCAGAAACCTTTTCAGTATGTTCACCTACGTTGGGAAACCTGCAAGATCCATGAAGACTGCTCTTGTGCCACTTAAAGCCTTTTAAACTCTGTTCTCATCTATGGTCATTAGGTGTTTGCAGTCAGGGCCGGCTCAAAAAAAAAAAAAAAAGTAGCTCCACTCCGCCGAAATAACCCCTCCCGAGCGCCGCCCTGCCCCGCCGAAACAACCCCCCCCCCCGAGCGCCGCCCTGCCCTGCTGAAACAAACAAACAAAAAAACCTTGAGCTCCGCCCTGCTGAACCAAAAGAAAAAAAGAACCCGAGCGCCGCCGCGCCACCTGAAGTTTGGCCGCCCCTTACAAGGTGCCACCCCAAGCACGTGCTTGGTTGGCTGGTGCCTGCCCTGTTTGCAGTTCATATTTAAGATCTCTGCCCTGAAAGCAGCACAGCTTGTAGGAAATGATCCCCCTTTTTTGCTCAAGCAGGAAAGGCTCTATATAGCCTTCCTTCATTCCCTGTGTTTAGGCTTTGTCTAGACCAGGATAAAGGGTGAGCTTTAAGAACATGTTAGCTAGGGCTGGCTGGGCCAAAAAAAGGAAACTTTGGTATTTGTTTTCAGTACAATGAAGAACAAAACTGAGACCTTTCAACATTTTTTGCACAGAAAGATCCCAGCTCAAAATATCCACTAGCCCAATGACTAAGGCACTCACCTAGGAAACCCATGAGTCTCTCACGGCAGTGCCCTGACCATTGGGCTATAGAGTCAGTCTCTCTCTCTCTCTGACCCAATGAATGTTTATTATTCATACAAAGTGGAACAGTTTCAACAGGAGACACTGCGAGTGAGACACACACAGACTGACCACATAGCCCGGCAGTTAGGGCTCACCCCTAGGCTATAACTCAACCAATTTAACATGTATTAAAGACAGTGTATGTTCCCTGGCTTCACTTGACTTGAACACCAGACCTTGCACCCTAATCTAGACAGGATCTTAGAGGCTGAGCAGGTGTTGTTTTGGTTTTTGACCTCGTAGGACAATCTGTAAGAAGTTCCCAAACAGCAGCAAGAAACTGTTGGAGTTGGAGACTGCAAAAAAAGGAATGGTCTCCACAGCCCAGCCAGCCTTACCCTCTGCACAAACTAATCTACTGGGGCACAATCCAGGTCATCATGGTCAACGAGCAAACTCTTGCACTGCTAGAGTTCGTCCTTCTTCTGCCTCCCTTGCCCTCTGGCAGGGCAGTCTCTACAGATCCTGCCTTGAGTATGTATCCTCCCACTTCCTTGTCTCTCTGGTCCCTACACCCCCTTTCAGATTACTTTCATCTGCCCCATCCCTCCATGATCTATGAAGGCGTCTTCAAAGAGCAGGCAATGACAGTCACTCATTTATATAGCCACTGTATGCATTCCAACTCCAGACAGGATTGCATTCATTGCCTTACAGAAAACAGGTATGGGTTCCTGTCTCTCCTGTACCCCTTTCCTATCTTATTTCTAAATAAACCTCCCCCACTTCAAGGGTCCTCTTCTCTTTGTTCCACCCTAATGACGCAGCTCCTGCAAGTTGATTGTCCTGGCTGGAGGTGTCAAATTGACTCCAGCTCACTGTCTGCCTTTAAAGAGACAAGGCACATATTCCATATAATACTTTCAACTCTATTTCTACTATATAATAACAATACCACCTAGCTCTTACATAGTGCTTTCATCCATAGATCTGAAAATGCTTTACAAAGGAGGTCAGGATCATTACCCCCCATTTAATAGATGAAAAAGTGAGGCACAGAGAGGTGAAGTCACTTGCCCAGTCATCCAGCATGCAAACAGCAGAGCCAGGAACAGAAAATACAGTTACCCTTTTTGTAGCTGGGGTTCTTCGAGATGTGTTGCTCATGTCCATTCAACTTAGATGTCTGTGCTCGCTACATGCACTGGTGCCAGAAGTTTTTTTCCCTTAGCAGTATCCATAGGGGACCGGCTCTGACGCCCCCTGGAGTAGCATGCATATGTCGCAATATATAGGGTGCCGCCGGCTCCCCCCATCCTCAGTTCCTTCTTGCCGGAAACTCCGACAGTGGGGAAGGAGGGCGGGTTGTGGAATAGACATGAGCAACACATCTTGAAGAACACCAGTTACGGAAAAAGGTAACTGTCTTTTCTTCTTCAAGTGCTTGTTCATGTCGATTCAACTTAGGTGACTCCCAAGTAGTACCCCTTGGAGGTGAGTAGGAGTTCACGGACGTGTAGACTGCAACACAGCTCTGCCGAACCCAGCGTCATCCCTGGCCTGCTGAGTGATGTGTAGTGGGCCGTGAACATGTGCACCGAGTACCACGTCACGGCTCGACAGATGTCCTGGATCGGGAAGTGTGCCAGGAAGGCCGCCGAAGATGCCTGTGTTCTGGTCGAGTGGGCTCTGACGATTGGTGGCGGAGGGACTCCCGCCAACTCATAGCAGGTGCAAATGCAAGAGGTGATCCAGTTAGAAATCCTCTGTGTGGACACCGGCAGGCCTTTCATTCTGTTAGCTGTAGCAATGACAAGATGAGTTGACTTATGGAAAGGCTTTGTCCGGCCTAGGTAGAAAGCCAGGGCCCTTCTCATGTCCAAAGCATGAAGGAGCCTCTTTTCACCAGTCTTATGGGGCTTGGGGCAGAAGACTGTAAGGAAGATATCCTGGCTCCTGTGGAAAATAGACACCACCTTGGGAAGGAAGGCCAACTTGGGCCGGAGCTGGACCTTGTCCTTATAGAAGACCGTGTATGGTGGCTCTGAGGTCAGGGCTCGCAGCTCGGAGACTCGCCTTGCCGATATCACAGCTGCCAGGAAAGCTACCTTCCATGATAGGGGAAACAGGGAGCACGAGGCCAAAGGCTCAAAGGGCAGGCCCGTGAGCCTGGACAGAACCAAGTTGAGACTGCTCTGAGGGACTGGGGACCGAACTTGTGGAAAAAGTCTCTCAAGACCTGAGGAACCTGACTATCGTGTCATGGGAGAACACTGTCTATCCCTGGATTGGCGGATGAAAGGTGGAAATGGCCGCCAGATGCACCCTGATAGTGGAGTGTGCCAGGCCCTGGTTCCTCAAATGAAGCAGGTAGTCTAAGATAGATTGCACCCAAGAATGCAAAGGGGGAGATGCCCCGTTTGGCTGCCCAGCAGGAGAACCTCATCCACTTTGCCAGGTAAGTCTGTCTAGTCGAGGGCTTTCTACTCTTGGGGAGGACCTTCTGGACCCTTTCCAACCAGGCCTGTTCCTCAGGGGTCAGCAACGCAACATCCATGCCGTGAGGCGGAGGGACGTGAGATTGGGGTGCAAGAGTCGACCGTCATCCTCTGACAGCAGGTCCAATCGGTTCGGCAGGGGCCAGGGAGGGATTGCTGCCAGGCTCGACAGCATCCCGAACCAGTGCTGGCGAGGCCACGCCGGGGCGATCATGAGCCTTCTCTCTCTTGATTTTCGCAATCACCTTGCGGATGAGCGGAACCAGAGGGAACGCGTACATCAGCCTTCCTGCCCACAGCAGGAGGAAGGCGTCGGAGAGGGAGCCCTTGCCCAGACCCTATCTGGAGCAAAACCTGTGGCACTTCCTGTTCTGCCAGGTGGCGAACAAATCCACTTGAGGCGTTCCCCACCTCTGGAAGATCGTGCCAGCTACCTCCGGATGGAGCACCCACTCGTGGTGAGAGGAGAAGTCCATGCTTAGGTGATCTGCTAGTGTGTTCTTGGTACCCGGAAGGTGACATGCTTCTAGATGGATTCTGTGGTCAATGCAGAAGTCCCCTCTTGGCAGAGGGCCGAAGATCGCGCTCCCCTTTGTCTGTTGATGTAGAACATCGAACCTATGTTGTCTGTCAAGACTCTGACCACTCTGCCCGACAGGTGAAGTAGGAAGACCGTGCATGCCCTGCACACCGCCCTGAGCTCTTTGACGTTTATGTGTAGTGTCATTTCCTGTGGGGACCACATACCCAGGGTCTGGAGAGTGCCGAGGTGCGACCCTCAGCCAAGGTCCGAGGCATCCGAAACCAACTTGAGTGAGTGTGTAGTGCTGACGAAGGGAACTCCTTCCAGGACTTTTCCGGGGTCAGTCCACCATCACAGCGAGGTAAGTATCGTTGCGGGGTTGGTAACAACCTTTTCCAGGAGGTCCCTTGACTGGGAGTAGACCATTACCAGCCATTGCTGCAGGGGTTGCATCCGAAGCCTGGTGTGGCGCACCACATATGTGCACGCTGCCATGTGACCTAGGAGGTTCAGGCAAACCCTGGCTGTGGTCAGGGGAAACACGGGGACTTCAATGATGAGGTCCGTCAATGCCGTGAATCTCTCCAGCAGCAGGAACGCCCTGGTGCAGGTCAAGTCGAGCACCGCTCCGATGAACTCTATCCTCTGTACTGGAATTAACGTGGATTTTTGATCGTTTACCAACAGGCCAAGGTGACAGCAAGTGGCTAACAGCCTCGTAACATCCTTTTGTACTTGTCTGTGTCTCTGAATAGCCAGTCATCGAGGTACGGGTAGATCTGGACACCCCGATGTCTGAGGTATGCAGTCACCACCGACATGCACTTGGTAAATACCCGCAGTGCTGTCGCTAGGCCAAATGGGAGGACCACAAACTGATAGTGGTTGGGACCTACCGTAAACCAGAGGAAGCCTCTGTGTCCCTTGAAGATGGCGATGTAAAAGTACGCATCCTTCAGATCGAGGGCGGATCTCCCAGATCCAGAGAAGGGATCATGGAGGCCAGGGAGATCATGCGGAACTTCAGCTTCGCTAGGAAGTGGTTCAAGTCTTGCAGGTCCAGGATAGGTCGCAGACTCCCTTGGGATTAAAAAGTAACAGGAATAGAAACCCTTGTTCCTGTACTCTGGAGGAATGACCTCCACCGCACCTAGCTGCAGTAACCTCTCTACCTCCTGCGCGAGGAGACTCTCATGAGAGGGGTTCCTGAAGAGGGACAGGGTGGTAAGGAGGGGTAGAAAGCAACTGAAGGGTGTAACCCCACACCACCGTACTGAGGACCCATCGGTCCGATGTTATAGATTCCCACGCAGGGAGGAAAGGAGAAAGGAGGTTGGCAAAAATAGGGGAGGAAGGATCCTGGGAACAGTCTGGTAGGTCGCCCTCAGGCGTACCCTAAAAACGAGCTCGACTGAGAAGCCTGCGGAGGCTGGTGGCAAGGACACCGCTTGTAGCCTCTGGATTTCTTATGGGGAGGTCCCTGGCGAGGGTGGCTCCCCTGGCCCGGAGGCTGCTGCAGCTTGAACCGCTTGCAGGCAGGGCCAGGAACATACAGGCCCAGCGTTTTAAGGGTCGTGCAGGAGTCCTTGAGGCCACAGAGCTTATTGTCCCTCTGTTCCGCAGACAGGGCTTGCCCATTGAAGGGAAGGTCTTGCATCGACTGCTGAGCTTCAGTTGACAAGCCAGAGAGGAGCAGCCAGGATGCCCGGCGCATAGCGATGGCTAAGTCCATGGTTCGGGCGGCGGTGTCTGCCGCATCCAACGCCTCTTGGAGTGTCGCCCTGGCCATAGTCGTGCCCTCCTCCATGATTGTCCTGAACTCCTTCCTAGAAGCCTCAGGGAGGGAACCCTCGAACTTGGCCATGGTTTCCCACATGTTAAAGTCATAGCATCCCAAGAGGGCCTGATGGTTGGCCACCCTCAACTGGAGACTAGAGGACAAATAAACCTTACGCCTAAACAAGTCTAGTCTCTTGGAGTCTTTGTTCTTAGGCGTAGCCCCGGGTTGACCCTGTCGCTCCCTGTGGTTAACTGCCTCTACCACTAGCGAGTTGGGAGCAGGGTGGGTGTACAGGTACTTGTGGCCTTTGGATGGCACAAAGTACATGCGCTCAGCCCTCTTGGAGATGGGGGACAGGGAGAAGGGAGTTTGCCACAGGGCACTGATGATCTTTTAGACCCCTTCATGAAGGGGCAAAGCCACCCTGGCCGGTGCTGTGGAGCAGAGGACATTGAAGAAAGTGTCCGAGGGCTCCTCTAACTCCTACACCTGAAGACCCAGGTTAGCGGCGACCCTCTTCAGTAGTTCCTGGTGTGCTTTTACATCATCCAGAGGAACCAGGGGAGGGGGTCCCATTATAGCCTCGTCTGATGATGACGAGGAGGATGCCGGTGCCATAGGGTCCTCCCCAACCATTGGTGGTCCAGTGGCTTGCTCCCCTACTCCCTCTTGGACCTGCAAGGTCCTTGCACCCGAGGCTTTGTGCACCGGAGGGGAGCGAGAGAGAGAGGCAGCTGTTCTCTCCAGGTGTAAAGAGTCGCCCAGCATGGGACCTTGCTTGCACCCAGTCTTATCCTTTCTCTTGCAGGAGGTTGGAGACCAACCTCGCACCGTCTTCTTGGCCGGAGCAATGGATGGGACCGGTGCCGGCCAGTGGATGGTCCTGGTGGGGCACTGCATACCGATGTCATGGTGCTCGGCGTCGAGTCAGAGTGTTGCTCTGGTGCTGGGGTGAGGGCCGACTCCATAAGGAGTGCTCTGAGGCGAATATCATGCTCCTTCTTAGTCCTTGGCTTGAAGGAGTTGCAAATCTTGCACTTTCACTAATGTGCCCTTCACCCAAGCAACACAGCCAGCTGCTGTGTGGATCACTAATGGGTGTGGGCCTCTTGCAGTGATCACAGGGCTTAAAGCCTGGGGACCGTGCATGCCCCACCCCAATGCAAAGTCCCATTTCGGGACCTACGAAGTCTCTAACTATAGCTAAGGGATTTACTAACACTAACAGAAAACTATCTACAGTAACTCCTCACTTAAAGTCATTCTGTTTAACGTTGTTTCGTGGTTATGTTGCTGATCAATTAGGGAACATGCTCGTTTAAAGTTGCGCAATGCTCTCTTATAATGTTGTTTGGCAGCCACCTGCTTTGTCCACTGCTTGCAGGAAGAGCAGCCCGTTGGAGCTTGCTGGTGGGGGCTTGAACCAGGGTGGACCGGCAGCCCCCCATCATTTCCCCACTCCCCTAAGTTCCCTGTGCAGCAGCTGCCCATTAGGCTACCAATTGCTGGCAGTTCAGCTGTCCCTCCCCGCACTGCCATATGCTGCTCCTGCCCTCTGCCTTGGAGCTGCTCCCGGGATCCTCCTGCTTGCTGTGCAGGGGAGGAGGGAAGAGGGGGGCTAATATCAGGGTGTCCCCCCCCACTCCTGCCCCCCACTTACCCCTTCTCCATATAGAGCAGGGTGGGGACAGGACAGGGCTCAGGATGGAGAGAGCTTGCTGGCCCCAGCTGCTGTCTCAACTTCCTGATTTTTTTAAAGGCAATGTACTTAGAGTGGTGTCAGCGTACTTAAAGGGGTAATGCACATCTCTCTCTCTCCCCCCCCCACACAGGGTGTGTGTGTCTGTCTCTCTCTGCCATGCTGTCTCCCCTCCCTCCATTCCTGCTGCCTAGTAGAGTGTGAGGCTACATTTACAATGTGTTAACCCTTGAGGGCTCAGCCGAGTGCTAGTTCATCACTTAGCAGTAAGGCATTCCCTGGGAAATATCCCACCCTCGTCCACCCTCTGACTTCATCACCTCAACCAAGCTTCACAATCATCATTGCTGTGTACAATATTAAATTGTTTGTTTAAAACTTATACTCTGTGTTTGTGTGTATGTGTATATTTCCAGGGAAAAAAATTTCCCTGGAACCTAACCCCCCCATTTATATTAATTCTTATGGGGAAATTGGATTCGCTTAACATCATTTCGCTTAAAGTTGCATTTTTCAGGAACATAACTACAGCGTTAAGCGAGGAGTTACTGTACACTAGAGTACAAGAATTAACGAGTTTGTATGAACCAGAAAACAACAGCACCAGCTGAAGCAGCAAGAGTTCCAGCACCATCACTGGCGGCAAGAAGGAACTGAGGGGGGGGGGAGCCGGCAGCGCCCTATATACTGTGGCATATGCGCACCACTCCAGGGGGTGCTGGAGCCGGTCCCCTATGGATACTGCTGAGGGAAAAAACTTCCGGCACTGGTGCATGTGGCGAGCACACACCTAAGTTGAATGGACATGAGCAAGCACTCGAAGAAGAACTTAGCTTTTCCTAAGTACCAGTCCAATGTTCAATCCACTAGGCCATACTTTTTCTCAAATGTGATTTATTGGCAGGTTAAAGTGAGTTTGTCACAGGCTGATGGAAGACATTTATTTGTATTATGGCAGAGTCTAGTTTATGCAATATCAATCTTTACTTCTATTCTGCACGTGCAACACTAGTAGCAACAGGAACACCTTGTGTCCTTGTCTTCATCTCCTGTATGCTCTATACTCGGATGGTGACATTTTGCTCATACCTAGACTATAAACTCCTTGGGGTGGAGATTGCTTTGTTTCCTGATTGTACAGCACCCAGCACAACAGGGCTCCAATCCTGATGGACGCATCTGCAAACTACTGCAATACAATTAATAAGTAATGGTGCATTAATTCAACATATGTTAACCGCAAGTACACTCCTAAGTGACTACATTTTGAAAAAGTTCCATCTGCTCTCTTTGGTACATTTCCAGCAATCAAATATTCTATACTACACTGTACCGGAAAACTACTACTACACTGCAAAAAAACAAAACAAAAAAACCCTCTCTCTTCACAAGGCTTTTAAAAACAAATCTTTGACCAAAATTTTCAAGGTTAGGCACTTAAATAAACAGGCCTAAAATAAATCGGACCACTTTTACTTAGATGCTTATATAGATGTAGTGCTTAACCATTAGGTGCCTATATTTGAAAATTTTGGGCTGTGTTTTTTGTTGCATTTCTCTGAATTGATTGCTTTAATTATTCAAATAATTGGATGCTATTTAAAACATACAGAGACAACAGTGTGTTATAGGATATTCTTATTTGTGTTGAATTGCTCATGTTTGAGTCTTTTTTTAGCTTACGCACAGCCTGAGTTCTTCGTTTTTATTTTTTACTTTGAAATACAATAAAGCTATGACTATTTAAAAAAATGATTTCATTTCAAATAAATCTTTATTCCATTAAAGAAATTCTAATAATCTCACCCACAGGAGCACATATTTGACCTTTGCTCTAGTCCCTCTTCCCCCTAAAGAGATCAGATCACACATACCTCAATAACTTTGTAAGTCTTGACCTTCAGCAACAAATAATTGTCTCTTGTTTATTAAGGAAAAGTGGGAGAAATGGTTGCTGCTTTGTTCCTACTGCTAATACTGAAAAATGAGAAGGTCTCAGAATCCAAGGCAGTCTGGTCTGGTGGATAGTCAGGCAGTTTTGCCAACCCTAAGTGTTCAAAAATAATAAGTTAGAGCCCTCCCCCCAAATTATGAGATTGGCTTAAAAATTGTGAGATTTAAAAAAAATAATACATTTGAGTCTTTTAATTTGCCTTCTGGTTTTTGAGACTTTATATGGTTTATGTTTTCCAGCTGTTCTCTGCAACCTTGATGACTACAAACTTACTTCTTTAAAAAAGAGAAAGCTGAGATTCTCATAACTACAGGTGCTGGTGCTTTAAGAAAAAAACAAAATATTGCAAGACTTGCAATGAAATCATGAGAGCTGGCAACACTGTGATGACCTGGGTTCTATTCCTGGTTCTCCCACTGACTTCCTGTCTGACTGTGGGTAGTCACTTTCCGTCTCTCACGCCGTCTGTCTTGTCTATATAGGCTCCGATCCTGCTCAGAGGACAGTGTGCGCCAACGAACTGCTGCCCCTGTGGGGAGGCCCCAATGACTTAGATGAGGGACCTACATTTTTTAATTCTTTGGGGCATGGACAACACTGGTCCTAGCAAAACGGGGCCCTGATATTGGCTGAGCCATCTAAGTGCTGCTGCTGCTGCTGTAACAACAACAACAACGTGAGTACTGAGAGAATTTGGGGGGACTACGTCAAGCAAATTTTTATTCCAGTCCTTAGAGAAGAAAAAAGATTATTTTTTTAAATTTTCATTTCCGATCATTCTGAAAATTAATCCACAATCAATAGTAGCAGCAAACTCAATGTTCATTTAATATTCTCCCTGCAGAAGAATTATGGCACTATAGATCCGAGAAACACTAACTGAACCAGTTTAAAAATTATGATGTAATAACTGGCTGCGTAAAATGAAAAGCACTCAGGGCTGTAGTACTTACTCAAGTACATATTTTAAAGCTGCCTTTTATTTTTCATGTATTTCTAAATGTTTCTAGAAAATTATTACCATCTCTGCTCTTCATTATGTTCTCCTATGCAGTGCTGCCTTTGATTAATGGTTCTTAGGCCTTGGTTCCTAACCACCCCAATCCCTCCATTTTGAATAACTTTTTAATATGCACATCTTGTAGAAACACAAAAGAAAAGGAGTTCCGGCAATAAATTATAATAACTGATGGATACAGCCTTTTGACTGCTTTAAACCAAAAGGAACAGCTTGGTTTAGTTCTGTCCCTGAAGGTTATACAGATTGCCTATATTTCCAGCCATATAGTTTACTGCCTACATTCAGACAGATGTGCTTAAGTTTATACATGCGAAGACCAGCACAAAACCCTACCCCTTCTGATACGCTGAAATTTTGCGGTGTAGTGAACAGCATATCCTGATGGTGCATCAAAGACATGTCTCGTTCCATTTTTCTGACCTCGAACACTGCTCCCTAGTATTTCTGTGATGACTTATTCCTGCCTCCAAACTGCCAGCTGTCCCACTAGTGGCATTTCCTCAGAGGCCACTGCAGTAAGACTGTACATCAACACCAGAAAAAGGCTGACAAACTGATGGGAATTCAGAGGAGAGCAATTCAAATGATTAAGTGGGTAAAGGACTGACGTCTGAGTGGACTTGGAAGGATTAGATTTTTACTGGAAAACATTGATAAATGTCAATTTCATCGTACACACACAAAGCAATGAAAATATATAATTTACTTATGTTTGTTTATTTAATATGATTGATAAGAATCAAAATGTACAGATAGGCAAAGTAAGAAAAATGCGGATTGAGGACTTATTAGAGTTTGATTTAACACTATTTACTTTGTATATTTTGACATGATGTTGTCAATTTGTGTTTTAATGGTTTTATTTTTTAATGGTTTAATTTTTTGAATCTCAACTATCATCAAATAGTTCTTGTCTGATCTGCCACCATTGGCTGAGCACCCCCATGATTTCCCACAACTGTGAAAATCTAATTGATAAAAAATAATTTAAAAATGCTTAAACCCCATAATTTTGCATGACTGTGAAAATTTAAATACATAAAAAATGTTACAAAATAAACATGGATATTATCAATTAAAATTATTTTTAAAAATCTAGTTCTGCCAAGCCTACCCATGAGGGACGGCTAAACATGTGTAGCCTGGGTACATGGCTACTCATAGGGTGGAGTGATTACAGAACTCGAGAAGGCAAACAATGAGGGTGAGAGATTTTTTTGGGGGTGGTCCAAAGGTTAGTATTTCCTTCATTTATTTAAACATTTGAAATGCGCATACTCATAGTTCTGGGTGCTGCACATAATTTGCTAACATAGTGCGCACAGTTAAGTTCCTCCAAGTCACCTAAAATAAAACTCTCCCTCCATCAGACCAAAAAAAGCTTGGGACATGGGCCTTCTATCTCGCCCCGCAGATCAACATACTCAGGCTCTAATTGACTAAGCATGGAACACAAATGCCAGTGGAAACCATTCTTTGTAATCACTCCCCTTTACCATTCTGCCATTTAACCCTGAACACCTGAAAGTGAACATGGCACAGCACAGAAGTAATGTGCTCCCTGCAGAAAACAAACTGCTGCATTGTGTATTAACTGAAGTTCCAGAGCAGTCCTCACATAGAAAGTGTCGCACGCAGTAATCCATTCAAAGGTGACAAAGGCCTGGATAACAACATTGGGGCCCACACCACAACGAAAAGATCATAACCTGGCCACATACAGATGCAAGAGAGCACTGTCTGGACATCCAGGAGCAGCAGAAAATCCAAGACAAAGAGAAAGGGAACTTGATCAAACAAAAGGTATGCAAAGCCTCCTTCATCTCTGCCATTTCATGTTTCCCCTTCAAGTGCCCACCATTATTTCATTGACTCTTATGTGGACTAAGGACTGGTCTACACTAGGAAAAATCCACACTCCTGAGTGACACAGTTAAACCAAATTATCTCCTGACAGCGCTAGGTCTGTGCTGCTGCAGCATTTTAAGGGTAGACTGTTACCTCTCAGCTCTGTGTTCTTGGGGAACCAGGGCACAGTATCCAGCCTGTCTGACTCATGAAGAACACTCCTCACCCAGCCTCTGCTTGAACCAAAACCGATCAGAAGAAAGACTTACAAAAAGCAATGAAAAGGCCGTGGGAGACACACCTAAACCCCTCCGGGCAAGGGTGACAGGATTGGGGCAACTCCCCTAGCCTCATTTTCATCAAAGATGTGATAGGGAGGCATCTGTATTAGCATACAGAATGGAGAACAGTGATTCCAAGGCAAGAACTGTGAGGAAGTGGGAATGTTCTTAATGGGTTCTTTGAATACTGGGTAGGGAGTATTGACCTGGGAAGGTTGCAGGGGAGTTTTGCTGGGACTGTCTGCATTGGGGGATGGGAGACTTTCCTTGAGGGAGGATACCTGAGCAGGTAACATGAGAACCCAGGAAGGGGGTTGGAGGCCAGGTGACACCTCTGCCTGGGAAAGTGGACAAAGGCTGGGGGAGGAGCCGTGGGGAGGCTGAGGGAGACGACTGGAGGGAATTTCAGTTTGGAGCTAGCTAGGGACTGTGGAGTGAAGTGCAGACGTGGGTGTCTGGCTTACTGCTCCCCAGGATGGACCCGGCTGAGCAGGGCTGGCTCCAGGCACCAGCCGAGCAAGCTGGTGCTTGGGGCGGCAGCTTGTAGGAGGCGGCATTCCGCCCAATCCTAGGGCAGCACGGCCGCTTTTTTGTTGTTGTTGTTGTTCCGCTCTGGCCGCCCTGTAGGGGGCAGCGGCGTAGAGGACAGGAGCGCCCTGCAGCAAGCCCAGCAGGGCAGCCCGCGTCCTTCCCTCCCAGCCGAACGGAGCGGTGCGGAGCCCTCCCGGCAGAGGGCACGGCGGGAAGGGCCGCATGGCAGCACCCCGCTGAAGCTCTGGCCGCCCCCTTTTCTCTCTCCCCCCACTCCCTCCCCCTCCCCCCACTAGCCGGGGCACATCTGCAGGGCAGGGAGTCCCCCTGCACCCTGGCTCCGGCCGCGCCGCAGGTTTTTTTTTTTTTTTGCTTTGCTGTTCTGGCCGCCAAGTTTTTTTTTTTTGCTTAGGGCGGCCAGAAAGCCAGAGCCGGCCCTGCGGCTGAGGGCTCCTGTTCTCTGTGCCTACAGGCTCTGTTTTAGACTGTGTTCCTGTCATCTAATAAACCTCTGTTTTACTGGCTGGCTAAGAGTCACGTCTGACTGCGAAGTGGGGGTGCAGGACCCTGTTGCTTCCCCTGGACCCCGCCAAGGCAGACTCGCTGTGGGAAGCGCACGGAGGAGCAGAGGATGCTGAATGCTCCAAAGGTCAGACCCAGGAAGGTGGAAGCCGTGTGAGCTTCTTGCCCCGAAGACAGTCTGCTCACAGAGAGGAGACTTCACCAGAGTCCTGACTGGCTTTGTAGGGAGCAGTTCCAGAGCATCGCCTGGGGACTCCGTGACAAGAACCGCACTGAACTCTGGGACCAAAAAAGCAGGGAAGCACTGCATGATGGTGGATCTCTGCTCCAGATATTAATGAACCCATGCCTGCACACACCCAGGTCAGCAGTTATCGGACCAATTCTAGTAATAAATCCTTTATTGGTATCCAAAATAGTGAAGCTGCTTAATTGCATTGCGAGCTTCCTGGAAGGAACACCGCCCATAGCCAGGAATGATCAGTTCCTATTGTCTAGCCTGAACAAAACCACTTTGGTATACTCCCTTGAGCCATCAGTTTACCCATAAACAAATCTAGTGTTCTCCCTTGAACCATTGTTGTTTCCCTACAAAAACCCCTACCCACATTCAAGTAAGTGTTCTGATGCCTGGATCCAAAATCTGCATCAGTTCCACTGGGACTTCATCTTCTCCTGACTCATCGTGCTGGGGGCTCTGCCTGTATCCAGCACTCCGGACCCTCAGCTACCATCACCACCTGGGAATCCTGACCAGTTCAAGCTTCACGGAAGTGGTGAAAACCCAACTCTCTCTGTCTCTGTTTTTTTTTTTTTTTTACTCTAGGTATAGCTTTCTAACCCTGACTTGTGTGATCAGGTATAGTTTTCTAAACCGGAATTTTGTAATCAAATTTATGTTAGATTTAATATTATAACTGTTCTGTTTGTTTGGCTCCCCTATGGTTATTACCTGGCAATAAACAACTTTTATGGTTAAGCTGGTTGCTTCCCTCCCTCTCTCTCTCTCTCTCTTTTGTGTGTGTGTGTATTTTTGGCTTCCCCATTTGCTCTGCAGCAATGCTCCTCTTACCTAAGCTAAAGATCCCTGTAGTGCCCAAAAATCCTGTAGTGTTTGCTCATCAAGTGGGTTACTACCAGAACAAATGAAAGTGGGGATAGGGACGTGCTGAACCTGTGGCATAGGAGGGTGGCAGCTTGGAAGTGCTGCTCGACCCAGCCTGCCGAGTCCAGGGGCATATAATAGGTCAGCTCAGATGCGGGGGGGTGTGCGCGTGCGGGGGGGTGCGTGTGTGTGTGTGTGTGTGTGTGTGTGTGTGTGTGTGTGAGAGAGAGAGAGAGAGAGAGAGAGAGAGAGAGATTCTGGGGCTGGAGGAATCTAGCCCTGGGGAACCTAGATCCTGCAGGATAACTCCATTGGGAGGGAACTTACAGAAGGGTGAAGTAGAGCTCCGTATGAAAACACAAGTGACACAAGCAGCACATTGATAGATTACAGAACCCCTACCTTCCCAGAAGAGTGACCCTAATAAATGAGCATACCCCAAAGTAACGGGCAAATCTGATAACAAGACAAGTCCTGAGTCTCAGCCAGCTTACTCCCATCCCAAGTCCTTACTTTGATTAACTAAACATTGGAAAAGCCATTACATGTTCCCTCTGAGTGGTGAAATGGAGACATGGATCTAGCTGTCCTCAGCATACCAAAGGCACCACAAGCTACATCACCTCACTATATCGCACAAGAACTCATATAAAATGATAAACAGGAGGGATGGCAAAAAAAAAAAAAAAAAAAATACCCAACTCCCTACCCCTTTCCAAAAAACCCAACAACATGATGCCTCATATGGATGAGCTCTTGGGGCAGATGAGCAATCACCTAAAAGTACCCTCAGGATTCTCAGAGAGAAAAGAATGGAGTCATTCAAAAGCAGCTCCATCCATCCGTGTCATGGATATAGGAGTAATGGAAGAAAACTGAAGTAATGAAAATGAAGGCTACATAGCAGCATTACCTAAATACTGAGGACCATTAGACTGTGGAACAGTGTCACTAAAGGCAGAGGTGCAAACTCAATCACTAGAGAGAGAAAAAACTTGAGTGGAAAAGTGAAAATATTCTATAGGAAATGATTCTGCATTGATGGGGGTCTCAGTAAGATGACCTAAACAATCTTTACAGTCCAAGATTCTCTCCCACTGTAAGATATTTTAGCTTTAGATGAAGGGTAAAATTTTCAAGAGCACCTAAGTGCATTAGATCTCTATATCACATTGAAAATCAATTGGACTTCGGTGCTTTTGAAAATTTTACCCTAAATCACAATGTACAAGGGAAAATAGAAAATGAGATTGCAGTTCTGTGCAGAAGTGACCAGTTTGTTACCCCCCATTTTCAGTTTCCCATAGTTGGGTACAGTAATTGTGATTTATAAAACTGATTTCCAGAATGTATCATTTATTTTTTCAACAATAGGCTTAGCCTCTCTCTCGGTTATTATCTGATTATTGCTTAAATTGCTACAAGCAGACTACATTAATTTACAAGACAATATGTTCTACTTCATTCTTTCCCCATATAATTCTAGAACAGTGATACATTCCTCATAGCAGTTATATCACAAGTATTGTCAAATGCTAGATAATAAAGTCCCTTATCTAAGCACTGGACAAGGCACTGTGTAAAATGATGCTTCGATCCATTCACCATCCATCACTGAGGGCTCAAGCTCGTTGGTGTTCAGACACCTCCTGCATTATCTCAAAAGCCAATTAACTACTAAAATTCGATACAATACAAACCGAGGCAGTCAAGCAAAACTGTCTGTATTATGTAATTCATTGTTACAAGTCGAGTAATTCAATGGACCATTTTACTAATTCCCCCTTTAAAACCCTAAACATATTTATGCCAATTTGTTTCCATTAAGTGACATCTTTACATGTCAATGCAACCAGAAATCTTTTGTCTTTACTGTGACATATTCAGTTCAGAGATATTAAGCCAATGCCTTTTTACCTGCACGTTATCTGTATATTATATCTTAATGACCATCGTCCACCAATTTTCATTCAGTTACTTCCTAGATCTACCTAAGAAATACTTAAAAGATAATATGTCTTTGCTGCATTCGTCATAGCACAGCAAAAGTGTGCCTCTTCATGTCCTCAGGTGCTTCCAGCCTGCTGTAGTTTATTTCCCATCAGATTGACTGGGGACTTATGTCAGCAAAGGCCTCACATTTTGCAAAGTGCATAAGGGAATTTGGTAGTTGAGAAATTACCATAGTGAGGCACCAGGCAGGTTTCCTCACACCGCTCTGCCAAATCCTTCATAATCTAGTCTTGCAGCAATGCTCTCCTTGAGCAGTGATTGCCAGTAGCATTGAAAGCACAAATAATGCACCTAATTATGTGATGATTTAGGGATATGGAGAAAACATATGATACGGACAGTTGTGAACTAATTCGATATTTGAAACCAGGTCTCCAGAGATGGAGGGCTATTACATTAAGGAAATGACTAGCAACAGAGATTGTGTGCAGGTGCTCTGCAACTATTATGCTAGGCTCCCCCAGTCTGGGCTAACAAGACTATTTGAACTTTTATGGCTCCCTTCCACAACAGAGCTGTGGGCTTGGCTCACAGGCATCTCCTGCTCCTTGTTGTGAGCTGTCCCAGAGATGCACAGTTAGCGGCCCTGCTCTGCACTGGAAAACGGAAGTAGGAATGCAGGGAGAAGTGGGGAATTAAAGCCTTAACAATACATAGTTCTTATGTGATTCCTTTCACAGACATTTGATTTTACAAGTGAACTTGCTTAGTTTAAGATGTAAAGCCCCCCAAATCCTATAGTATAATACTGTCTGAGTATTAAGTATCAGGGGGTAGCCGTGTTAGTCTGTATCTACAAAAACAACAAGGAGTCTGGTGGCACCTCAAAGAATAAAGGATTTATTTGGGCATAAGCTTTCGTGGGTAAAATCCTCACTTCTTCAGATGTTAGTCTTTAAGGTGCCACCAGACCCCTTGTTGGTTTTGTCTGAGTATTGTCTCCCTCATCAGCCACTGCTGCTTGGCTCTCCCCAGAACCAGCTGCTGGCCAGCTCATCCACCCCCCTGTACCTCCTGCTGTCTGGCTCTCATGAGATTCTGTTGTTGGCCTTCTCTATCAGGCTGCTTGTATAACAGTGCTCCTGCTGCATCTGCATTGGGAGTACTGCTATATCCACCCCAAGAAAGGGGAAAGCAGGGTAAATTTTTCAAAAGCACCTAAATTATTTAGGAGTTTAAGTCCCTTTGTCACCAGTGATTTATACACTCAGGATCTTCACTAAGGCCCACTGACAGAAGATGTTAAGAATACATTTATTGCTATGTATCTGAGTCGAGGAAGGGACACTGCAGAATGGGTTAGAAGACACTGCAAATTTACTATTGTTCATGGTCAAACAGCAGGATATGATTAAAACACTGAGTCAAACTCAGCACTGGGGCATTCAGGCATAGTTTAATTTGGCCTTTTACATTTAAAAGGAAAGTTTGGTGTATTGAAATGAGTTTCTTTTTGTGGTACAAAATACCCTGCCTATAATTCAGGGAACTTCCCAAATGAAACATGTTTAGAAGCAAAATCTCCATCGTGAGAGGACATAGTGAGTTCTACTAGACAGCTTTGATTGACTTTTGAGAGCAGTATCTTAACTTCCTAAAACACGAGACTGAATTCATCATGTCAAGGTGGGTGAGGTGATATCTTTTATTGGACCAACTTCTGTTGGTGGAAGGTACAAGATTCTGAGCTTCATAAAGTCAGGCATGTTAGCGCAGTTACAAATACCATTAAAACAGTATATAAGCACAATATTTTAAAAAATATTGAAAGAATTCATCAAAACAGTTTAATAATGAAAGGCGGGCTCTGTGGTCATATACATGTGCATGACAATCTTTGGCAAACACACACACACGCTCTGTTTTTCAGGAATTAGATTTCAAATGCAGAAGGCAAGGGTCTAGAGTCTGAGAAGCAGTTTAATGCTTTGTCAGAGTGTGACGGGTTGGATCACAGAACCCCCCTTGGGAGCTGCCACCTGATGTGCCAAGAATACCTCTGCCCCTGCTTTCCTGCCCTGGCAGCTTAGGACTTCAGTGCCCTGCCTGGTTTGAGCCAGACTCGCTAGCCTGCTGCAAACCCAGACCCAGGTCTGAATCATGTCCCTAACAGCTGTAGGCTTGACTGAGAGCAGCTCACAGAAGTGTTCTTGTCTTTAACACTCAGATGGCCCAACTCAGTGGGGTCTAAACCCAAATAAATCCATTTTACCCTGCATAAAGGTTATACAGGGTAAACTCATAAATTGTTCGCCCTCTATAACACTGATAGAGAGATATGCACAGCTGTTTGCGCCCCCAGGTATTAACACATACTCTGAGTTAATTAATAAGTAAAAATGATTTTATTAAATACAGAAAGTAGGATTTAAGTGGTTCCAAGTAGTAACAGACAGAACAAAGTAAATCACCAAGCAAAATAAAATAAAACATGCAAATCTACGTCCAATCAAACTGAATATAATCTCACCAGTTCCAGAATGCTCCCTTTTACAGACTAATCTCCTTTTAGTCTGGGTCCAGCAATCACTCACACCCCTTGCAGTCACTGTCCTTCGTTCCAGTTTCTTTCAGATATCTTTGGGGGTGGAGAGGCTCCCTCTTTAGCCAGCTGAAGACAAAATGGAGGGGTCTCCCCTGGGCTTAAATAGACTTTCTCTTGTGGGTGGAGACCCCCTCCTCTCTCCTATGCAAAGTCCAGCTACAAAATGGAGTTTTGGAGTCATCTGGGCAAGTCACATGTCCATGCATGACTGAGTTCCTTACCAGCCCAGCCACATTCCTGGGAAAGCCCAGATGTGTATTGGTGTCTCCAAGTTCATTGTTGGCTTAAGTGTTTCTTGATGGGGGACTTACTGAAAATAGTTTTTTCTCAGGAAGCTGACCAATTGCTTCACTACAGCCTACTTAGAATCAAACAAGTATGCAGCCAATATTCATAACTTTGAATACAAAAATGATACATGCATACAAATAAGATTAATAGATTCAGTAGATCATGACCTTTACAGAGATATGTAACCTGGTATATGTAGCATAAAACACATTCTAGTTATGTTATATATATACATTCATAAGCATATTTCCATAAAGCCTTATGGGTGGCACCATCACAGGGAGGTCAAAGGTTTAGTTGAGTCTTGTTATTTTATTTAGGTCCTCATATCTTATTGCCAGATCCTAGCTATCCATTTACCACAAACCTATTCCAACCTATGTGCAATAAATGTATAAATAGAGGGGAAGTGCAAAGCAAGGGTGGTATCATTTGGAAGAGTGAGCTAATGTATGGTGAAGAGTGTAGCGTTTCTAAAGTCACTGAGGATAATGAACACATTCATTCTTATGAAGAAATGCCACCCTCTTATTACTGTTTCAAGCTTCATCAGGCCAAGGGATAAAGTAAAACACTGACCAAATGAAAATATATGCAGTCAGGCACAGCAATTATTTGAAAAGATTAGTTCTAGCACTTGACGAACTACACAGCTCTCTTGTATACCTTTTAAAGATTTGTTCTTTTTTGTTCCATCCACTCTTTTTTCCTTGTCAGCAGCAATGAGTCACTTCTTGCCCACAGGCTATGACTGTACAAAGCTGAGGTTCACATTTACTGACAGCAGACCGACAATGTTTGTTGTACTGTTGTTTTTCCCATTTTTAAACGTTGACTTCACTATGGAACGATAGAGTTTGATTTAAACTTTATGTTGTATACATTATCACTGTGCCATAAAACGTACTCTACGTTTGTTGCTACCAACACTAAGTCAAGGATATAGTCTGACTGATTTTGTGGAAATCACAGAGATTTTATTAAAATATTTTATAAAGGGCTTATTTACTAGTAATTGTCATTATTTGAGAGATGCCTCTGTGCACTCACTTTGGAAAGTGGCGCAGCTTTGGGTCCGGCCGCCCGGCCCGGCCCCCGCAGCGCAGCTCCGGCCCCCCGCCCGACCCCCGCAGCGCGGCTCGGCTCCAGCCGCCAAGGGGCTCTGGGCCGGACACAAGCCCGGCGAACACGGCCAGAGTGCGGCTCGATTCCTGGGGGCGGGGCTTGCAGCAAGCCCTGCCCCCAGGAATCGGGCCCCGCTCTTGCTAAAGCCGGCTCTGGGTGGCAGATGATAGAACAAGAAATGGTCTCAAGTTGCAGTGGGGGAAGTTTAGGTTGGATATTAGGAAAAACTATTTCAGCAGGAGGGTGGTGAAGCACTGGAATGGGTTACCTGGGGAGGTATGGAATCTCCATCCTTAGAGGTTTTTAAGGCCCGGCTTGACAAAGCCCTGGCTGGGATGATTTAGTTGGGGTTGGTCCTGCTTTGAGCAGGGGGTTGGACTAGATGACCTCCTGAGGTCCCTTCCAATCCTGATATTCTATGATTCTATGAGGTCTAAACTGCAGAGGAAAAAACATGGCTCTTAAGTAGCCTATCAAAAGTGATCTTCTGTACTGAGTTTTTTACACAGGATCCATTTTAGAAGAGTCTAAAGACTGGTATCACTTCTGAGGCTGGGTATTCTGTGTTGAACAGCAGGGGGCTGCCTCTGAAACTGAATGGTTATATAATATGGCTTCCTTTTAGTAACTGATGCATACTGGGAGAGCCCCCTAGACTTGGGCTGGGACTCTTAGTTTTAATCTTTTCCAGAATGTCATCCATCTTATCACTAAACAGATCAGAGCCCTCAAATGGAAATCTTTGATTAGCTTCTAAAAGCCTGGAACAAGGCCTGATGTTCAGAGCCATGATGATCTCTGTAGAGCTATTCCAGCAAAGCCCTGGTTGTTGAATCTGAGGGGTCATAAGCTATCCTCACAGTATGCCTGGCTAATGTCCTCCTCTCAGCAACAAGTTCTTCACAGCTTCTCTTTACTCCTCAGGTACTGAGTCCAGCGTGGATTCCTGTAACGCACAGTTGAATTGTGACGTGACGTGACATGACATAGCCTCAGGGCCGGTGCAAGGATATTTCGTGCCCTAGGCAAAACTTCCACCTTGCACCCCCCCTCCGGCAGCTCCCCATTCGCCCCCCCGGCCCTGCGGCACTCCCCCTGCAGCAGCTCCCTGCCCCCCCTCTGCCTGGGGAGCCCCCCCCGCGGCATCTCCCCGCCCCAGCTCACCTCCGCTCGGGGAGCCCGCCCTGCGGCAGCTCCCCGCCCCAGCTCACCTCTGCTCTGCCTCCTCCCGAGCACGCCGGCGCCGCTCCACTTCTCCTGCCTCCCAGGCTTGCGGCGCCAATCAGCTGTTTGGCGCGGCACACCTGGGAGGGAAGGAGAATATGAGTGGGGGCGGCGTTGTCAGGGGAGGAGGCGGAGCGGAGGTGAGCTGGGGCGGGGAGTGGTTCCCCTGCTCCCCTGCCCCCCGTTACTTGCTGCGGGCGGCCCTCCCCGCGCCTCCCTGCCCCCCTGCCCCAGCCCACCTCCACTCCATCTTCTCCCCTGAGCGCACTTTTTGGCACACCCAACCACTTGGCGCCCTAGGCGGACGCCTAGTTCGCCTAGTGGTTGCACCGGCCCTGCATAGCCTGCCACACAGAAACACAGAGAGGCAGAAAATTATATATTATTACCAACCACATCTAACCTATGCCCTTCCTTTTGCCAGGGAGCAGATATGGATGCTCTGTTACCGTTAGACATTTCCTGAGATGCATAGACCAGCATGGCCGTTAGCTGACAGATGCTGATGCATAAGTCACTGTACCTTCTTAACAACAGACATCCTGCTTTCTCTCCCCCTACACTGAGACAAACCACTAAGATAAATTAGATCCCTAAGGTAAAGTAGAGTTCTAAAACTACTTAAGATCAGGCTTAGATATTTTGTGTAATATTAATGCTCCATAGAATTATATACTTCATTCTGAATTTGGTTAATTCATCAAAACAACAGCAGCAGAAACAACAAGAGATAAGACTGTACGTTGTTGGGTAGAAATTATAAACCCTTGATAAAGAATCCATGGAAATCATTCTTAAATGCTGATCTTTTAAATTGTGGGTCCACACTCTCATTCAGTGTCACCCCAGAGTAAATGCTGGGCTGAGTAGATTAAAATAGTTTTTGATAGCAGAAGACGGCTAGACTAAAAGGAAGCTAAGGTGTGTTCACACACAAAGAATTTTCAGCATATTCAGATAAAAAGAGAGGAGCAATTCCTTTAAAGAAAGTGAAAGTGAAGTCGCCTATCTCCCATGCAAATAAAACCAGGTATCCACCACAGGAACAATGGATAATCATTAATATACTAGTCCAGACAAGACAGAAGAGACCATGCAGCCAAACTAACAATGAGTATGTTATGTGATCTTCAAGCACAACCCTTGCTAGGCTGAATTACACCACTGCACAGAGAGAGAGGGACATAAAACGGTAAATACTCTAAACCTCAAAGCAGGAGTTGAAGCCTTTGCAAAGAGGTTGTTACCAGTGTCTAAGGAATGGCTTCCACCCACAAGCAGTGGAATCAATGCCTCAGGAAGAGGCCTCTTTTTAGCAGACAGCTTCAGACCCTCCCCGAAGGATGAGACTTATCTCTTAAAGGAACCCTCAAGGAAAACACTGCCTCTCTGAAGATGCTGCATTACTATAGAAATTAAAAACTCATACTAGAGAAAGACAAAAGGAATTTTGAAAGGATTGTTGGCTACCGTTATAGAGTAAGCAATATAGCAAAGATTCAGCAGTAATTGGGTCACATGCCAGCTAACAGCTAGACTTCTAGAAGAAATCCAGTCAACCTAAAAGTGTATATACCAGTGTATTAGCAACTGACAATTCATTCAGCTCCACAGCACTATTTATAAAACTTTTACTGTTTTGAATCATCCCATAGAGGAGTGAGACAAGGAGCAAGTGTGCACTACCACGATTTGAATAGCTTCTGTGAAGTCATCTACAGATCTTGGTTTGGATCATCTGGAGCAGTGTGATACCACCAGCAAAGCAAGCCTCATCTTTAAGAGTGTGAGTTTTATATTAGATATATCCACTATATCGGCTTCCCCACAGGAAGACTATCTCAGTTCTCTTGCATAGGCAGACAAAGCTTTTTCTCTATCTGAAATTCCTCAACAAGAGCAAAGAACAGACACAGGGTGTTACCTAAATCTATTTAATTGCTCATTTATGCCTAAATGTACAAAACTAGCCACTAATTTTGGATGTGTCAGATTTTAGGTACCAACCTGAGAAGCCGAAAGCTCGAATTCCAGATGTGCTGAGCTCCCACAGCTCCAAATCCAGTCGTGGGGATGCTGCAGGAGCTCAACATCATCAAGTTCCAACTATACGTTTGGTAAACCACCATCAGAAAAGCTGTCCTAATTTCATTCATGGTTGGATTCATTGTGTGCCAGAGTTCACATTTCATGAAATATACTGAACTGTACTAAAATGCTGGACAAGTGTTTATCAAAGACAATTGTAACTATATGGAGGTTGTGGAAGCACCTTCGCTGGAGGTTTTCAAAAGGATGCTGGAAAACTGCCTGCCTTGGATGGTTTAGACACAACACATGCTAAATCTTGGCAGGCAGTTAGACTAGATGACCCTTGCAGTCCCTTCTAATTCTATGATTCTATATAGGGGAACCATGCTATGAACTGGATGGAAGAAGATAGAGTAGTTACAGGCAACAAAAATAGTAACCCTTTTAGATCTTATATAGTGCTTTACAGACACCAAAGGCAAGTATTATTAGCTCAGTTTTACAGATGGGAAAACTGAGGCACATGGAAACAAAGTGATTTGTCCAAGGTAACACAGGAGGTCAGAGGCAGAGCTTGGAACAGAACCCAGGTCTCCTGCAGGGCAGACACTTCCACTAGGCAACCCTAGGTGGTTGCTTAGGGTAGCAGGATTTGGGGGGCGGCATTTTGCCGTCCTTGGCAGAAATTCGGCAGCGGCGGGTCCTTCCGCTTCGGGTCTTCAGCGGAAATTCGGCAACGGGTCCTTCACTCGCTCCGGGACCGCCGCCGAAGTGCCCTGAAGACGCGAAGCGGAAGGACCCCCGCCGCCGAAAGCTCAAAGGAGGAGCGCTGCTGCCTAGGGCGGCAAAAACCCTGGCTCCGCTCCTGGTCCCCTGACATTAGTCTGGTGCCCTTCCCACTAGACCACTCTGCCTCAGAAGACTGAGCCAGTCATTTCAAAACCTAGACATCTCAGGAAACTTTTCCAAGTATCAGAGTGGTAGCCGTGTTAGTCTGTATCAGCAAAAACAATGAAGCACTGATACCCCCCAACAACACTATACTGCATCAGGCAAATTGTATTAGAAAGATTTTAAATTTAAAGGGGACAATAACAATATTTCTTCCTGCCCACTCTAGCTATGATAGCTCTCACACACACACCCCACTACAAAGGGTTTTTCTTGAAAATCACTAAGTTTGTTTTCCCAGCACTGATTATAACATTTGAAAGGTCAGCTGCAAGCGTGTACATCAGGCAAATGGGAGGTAGAGCAGAATTTCTGATATGGCAGCTAAGCAGATCCAGGATGACAAACTAAAGTGAGGTTATGGTCAGAAAAGTGCCTGTGTCATCTTCTTTCTCAACAGATCTGCTTGCTGCATGTACTCAGAGTCAAATCTGCTTATTTCACAGACAGAGCCAGGTTTGTATTACAGGGTATGTGTACACTGCAGTAAAAAACCCAATGCACTGAGCTGCAGAGCCCAGGTCAGCTGACTCAGGCTTGCGGGGCTAAAAATAGCAGCATAGACATTTGGGCTTGAGCTGGAGCCCAGGCTCTGAGACCCCTTCCCCCCTCACAGGGTCTCAAAGCCTGGGCTCCAGTTCAAGCCCAAGCATCTAACACTGCTATTTGATACCCCACAGCCCCCAAGCCTCATGAGCCTGGCCAGCTGCGGCTGTGACGCAAGTCTTTTATTGCAATGTAGACATACCCACAGTTCACTCCTGTTAGCCCTGCAGAGTCAACACATCTCTGGGAGAGTGAACTGGATTCTATTCTGATTCACACATCATCAGCTGAATTATCAACTAAGTTCTGAAGGCAAAATATATATTGATTTACTTGCTGAAAGTGCCCATCTTTCTTACTTGAACATGGCATGCCATGATGCCATTTTGACAGATTCAATTTTATTAATATTTGTAAAACGCTATATAAAACCTAAAAATACTATTTTGTATTACATTTTACAGTCTGCTTTCTCTTCTTCCACTCAGTCCACAGTCTAGTGAGGGTGTAAAAACTTGAAAGAGTTCCTTTCCCTAGAACTCGCCTCACACTTGCCTCAGGTTCTAAACCTCAGAGAAGAGTGGGTGATTTTCATCCTGAAATGTCTAGCGCAGGCAGATTGATATTCCCATGAAAGAAAGAGGAGGAAGTGTAAGGTGATGAGTCACTCCTGTGCTAGGCTCCAGTCAATCCACCGGCCAGGAACTGGTTGTGTGTCTCCCAGACCAGGTATAGAAGTCCCACAGGAGGAACAGCAGCACAGTCTGCTCAACGTCACTCCACAGTTTGGAACTCTCTCCTGCCTGATGGTGGCAACAGACTTCCCAGGCCTTAACCTGCTCTTAGCCCTGCTCTCGCCACTGCCCTGCTCCCAGTCACGCTCCAATCCCATCCTGGACTCCTGATTCCGGCTCCGACCACTAGGCCCGACTGCTTCAGTGCCGATCATTAGGCCTGACCATCTCCATCCCAGTTTCTGACAGGAAGAGCAGGGAGACTCTATGGCTCAAGTCTTCCAATCTGTAAAATGGGGACACCACCACCTACCTGCCTAACTCACAGCAGTGTCTGTGAGGCTTAAGTCAGTAATTTTTGTACAGCTGAGATCCTCAGACAGACAATGCTATAGAAGTGTGAATGATTATCATATGTAATTCATTTGCCAGCCTCTGACAAGCCTTTGATACAGCTAAAACATCACCAACTCTTTCAAAAGCAAGCTTTGCTGGTTAACCTTCTGCTTTACCGACCACGCTGGGAACGTTTCCATAGCAACTCCACTGATAGTCTTGAATGGAACTATTTCTGTTCTGCTCTTTCTAGAGTAGTTGTAATGTAAATTCAGTCAGGCATGTCTCCCTGTCTGAGAGCAATTCCACGTTCTTTGTTCCCTCTGGTTATAGGTTATGACAGTATATTCGTAATAAATGTTCAGAAAAGATTCCTTTGTTATTTTTTCAATGTATTTGTTCATCTGGCTAATTTTCAATTCATCAGTTTCAGCTCTGCACACAAATCTCTCTGCTAACTTCGCCTGGCAGCAATACTGAGAAAAATATTTTCCAGTCCCGGCACATTGTTCCATATTTCATTCTGTTCTATAACACAGGGCATAATATGATCAATAACTCTACTTTTCAAACTATGTAAAGGAAGGTAGCAATCTTCAATTATTTCATACTTGCTCTTGACTTGAAATAGTGAATTTTTCAGCATTGTTTTTAACCATAATTCTTATTTTCTGATCTGTCTATTTGTGTGCATGGTTGAACAGGTCTGAAATTATTACCAATTAATTATTTGTATTACAGTAGTATCTAGAGGTCCCAACCAGAATAGGGCCTATTGTGTTAAGTGTTGTACGAACACTGAAAATACAGTCCTGTCTCAAAGAGTTCACGGTTTAAGTAGACAAGACAGATCAAGGAAGTATTATCCCTATTTTACAAATAGAATTGAGGCACAGACAAATTAAGTGACTTGCCCAAGGCTACACAAGAAGTCTGTGGTACAGCGAGGAAGTGAATACAGGTCTCCTGAGTCTCAATCCAGCACCTTAATAACAAGACCATCCCTCTTCTCATGTCATTGGTTTCAGAGGTATAAAAATGTATCATTATAGCAAATGTACTTCTAAATTTTCTATGGCATCAGGAGTTCCCCTCCTAAATAAGAAGCCTTGTTACTGCAGACTTCCAGGTATTCTGCTGGCCAGGCACCTTCTCGCTCTCAAAAGACCAATGTCAAAAATACGACATACCAGAGCTCTGATGTGTACATTGTTTGCCTTTGTAAGGAGATAATTATTCAATATTTTTAGAGCATGTAAAGGTATGCTGGGTCACTTTAAAGAGAAGCAATGAACTGAATATTACATACTGGGCATGCAATGTATTTAATTGTCTTTACTATTTTTTAGGTTCTTGAATTTCAGGCTTTGAAAGCTCGCTAATTTTGAATTTGCACCACCTATCTTAAAGATGGCATTGAAGGGTTCAGCAGCTCTGATACCATCCCGCCAGGCCTCCCAGCCACTTCAAGTGCTGGGTGCTCTGTGTGACACAATATACCGCACACTGATTCATGTATCCGCAGGGCTTGCGAAATGAACTTAAACATACAACATACAACAAAAACAAAATAATGATAGCCAAGCCTCCCGTTTGTGGGGCAGGCATCTGCCTCCCTTCCTGGAATTCTATATTTCCAGGGCCTGGCTCTCTTCTGACATTAATTTTATGTCAGCGGCAGTGTCAATTCCATTGACTTCAGTGGAGTTACTCCTGACTTACACCAGTGTAAGTGCCAAAAGATTCAGGCCTAGGAAATTTAGAGTATCAAAATTAACAGTTCATTTTTTTGCACTGAATATTTCATATATTCAAACAAATTCCTGGTGCTATAGAATTTATTTTTCAACTACATCTAGTTATATGCATTTCTAATACACCTATCACCATATTACATAGACATCAATTATTTCAAAATTAAGAGTGACAAATCTATATATCCAAAGGTGGACCCAGCGCTTCTGTTCATTACAGACAGCTTTCTAAAAATGCTTCACGAAAGGTGAATGGAATAAAAGGTCAGATGCAGATATCAACTAAAACTGATGACAGATACAACACAGTGAAGTTGTAGGTATTCTTTCCCAGAGCAACACATTTATAGTAAAAATGCCATGCAACAGCTATTTAGTGTATCAGTATGCCATATGGATTGGCTGTGGGAGACAGCACACGGTCTCTAAAGAAACACGTGCAACTGCCAATCTGGCTAGCAGTACTGTTATAGTCTTCCTTTGCCAGTTATCCTAGATAAAAATTGATCATTATAACATGTCTTGTGCTGTACAGACAGGTCAGTCTTGATCTAAATTCAGGAAGGCTGAAGAGTCAAAGTTCACATCACCCTTGAACTTGAGATGTTTAATTTTTAAATGCTAATTAAAATGTCCATATGGTATTTTGGATAGTTTGGATTTATACCAACAAAGTGAATTGCTCTCAAATAGATTTGCTTTAGACAAACAGCAAAGCAGATGGAGCATACACGCAATACTAACAAAACCAGTTTTAGCGTGTTAAAAGGCTTAATGGGTTTCTCTCATGTCTTTGGGCCAGGAGATCAGATTCAAACGATGCTTGAGGGAACTGGCAAAACTCCACAGCTGTGTTTGCAAAAGAATTCAGCAAAAATAAATAAATAAATCTAATTTCATGTGCTGGAAAGTGTTGAAGTTCTTCTCAAAGAGGAGGGAAAATTTTGTTGGCTCACAATGGTTGGTATCCTGCTGTCACTATTATTTATATTGTGAGAGCAATCAAAAGTTCTAACCAGCATCAGGGCACCATTGGACTAGGTATTGTACAAAACACACAGGCAGATGTGGTCCCTGCTCCAAAGAACTCTCAATTAAAAACAGGAAACAAGTGAGTAACAAGCAAGAGAAGGGAAGGCATGGTAACAGTAAAAAGAGCATGTGGTTACATAGGCTAACAATGCATTCTGAATCAAGTATGTGTGTTTCACAGATGGATCTTTATATCCTGCAACTTATTACAAACCATAAATAATGCTCCTCCCCCCACGATCCTTTTCCTAAAAAAATAAACTCAATTTAGCAAGTGTTTTAATTAGATTTATATTTCTGCACCAGCTGGTTCAGTAGGACTCGTACTAAAGTGAAGTTTATAACACTGTTGTAAATATTTTACTTCTTACTAAAACAGATTTCTACCCAGGAAGAAACTACAAACATACTGAAACAAACTTAATGGGGGGTGGGTGGGAAGTGATAGGTAACAGCAGCAGATTGCTTTAATAAAGTACTATTTCTATTTGGTTGCCATAGAATAATGTTGTCTATAATCAGTCAAACTTTAACAAGCAGCTACAGCTAATTAGGTGGATTACATTTTATAGTTAGTGTGCTCTCCTTGTTTGCTCAAAACAGATGTGATAAAAACTCTCCTCTTTTGCTGTACTTTCTTGCGTTTGTCACAGTGAAGAAGTCTGGCTTGTCTGTTAAAAAACAACAACAAAAAAACACCAGGATTGTAGTGTAGCATTGTCTCACTACAACTTTCCTTTTGGTGTATATCACACCGCTCATCTTAGAATCTCAAAACAGGTTGCAAGCATATGGCTGTACAACACTCCTGTTAGGCAGGTATTAATACCTGGGTAAATGTAGGTACAAAGAAGCTAGGCAACATTTTGAAGGTCACACAGCAAGTCAGTGGCGAGGCCAGAAATAGACCCTACCTAGGCACTGACTTCCAATACATATTCATCGATTCCAAGGCCAGAAGGGACCATTGTGATCCTCTAGTCTGACCTCCTGTAAAACACAGGCTGTAGAACATCCCCAAAATAATTCCTACAGCAGATCTTTTAGAAAAACATATTTTATCACTAGACCAGGGGTCCTCACACCTTTTCGTAGAGTGGCCTACATCTCAATAAAGAGACTGCTGCACAGATCACCCCCTATTCATTTGCTATCATGCAAACACTCTGCCTCCCATTTACTGATGCATAGCAACTACAGTGAATTGCCCATGTGAAAAAATATTAGGAATAGTGTTTGCTTTTCAGCTGTCTTTAATGCATTATTAACTGGAAACAAGAAGGAGAAGGTCAGCACCATGTGCGGAACCCGCTCTACCTAGATCACCAAGGCACCCTTAGTCAGGGACTGTGGCACTAGACCACAGCAAATTATTACATTATATGAGTATCATTGATTCGTAGGGAAGAACAGGAGGGATTTAGCCACACACATTTTAAAATATTTATGACGTTATATCAGATATATAAGCCTTCCAGAAATACATAATATGAGTGTGCTGCAGAGGTGGTCGGTCGATCTATATTCATGACATACACACCTTTCTGTTCAAACTGAAAACATACCATGTAACAGTAAAAGCATTCCAGCTATAGGATAGGAAGCCACATGGTATTCTGATACTGGGTTGATACATACAAACTCAAATGATCAAAAGCAGCCCACTGATCTCCTCATTTAGTATCGACTGTTTTCCTATGTATGGGATGTGGCTGAGTTGGGCTGAAAGCTCATTGAAGCAAGGACACAATTTTTCCACGTTTCATAAAGCCCTGTGCATAATTACGGGGCACCAAAAATAATAACCAATCACATTCCTATTTTTTCAGTGTCATTTTATAGGCAGAATTTCTCTATGATTTAAGTCTGAAGTGCAGCTCTCGGAAGGAGGGGGTCCTCTCGTATGACACATGAGAAACAAAATGCAGTACACGCCCACTGCTCTGGACATTAACCCTCTTGCCACATGAAGCCTCTCCACAAATTTAGAACACTCTAGTCCCAATGTCCTCCAAGAGCAGTTGTTTTTCCTTCTGTGTTTCTAGTAGCCAACTACTAAAAAGAGATCAGTGTACGACTGAAGTAGGAAGGTTTAAAACGTACAAACCACAGAGACCTGTAGGCAATGTTCAGACCTGTAGGCAATGTTCAATTTTCAGTAAAGGGTCTAAGCTCAGGTTCAGTAATAAGGTATCAAACCATTGGTTGCTATAGCAAATTAATTTGCCTAAGGTCAGGTCTACACTACCACTTAAATCAATTAACTTACATCACTCAGGGGTGTATAAAAGACACCCCCCTGTGTGACGCAAGTTACAGTGTCCTAAGCGCTGTCCACACTGGCATTATGTCAGTAGGGACTTGTCTATACTTACGCGCTGGTTCGGCGGCAGGCAATCGAACTTCTGGGTTCGATTTATCGCGTCTTGTCTGGACGCGATAAATCGAACCCAGAAGTGCTCCCCGTCAACTCCGGTAATCCTGCTCGGCGCGAGGAGTATGCGGAGTCGACGGGGGAGCCTGCCTGCTGCGTCTGGACTGCGGAAAGTTCAAACTAAGGTACGTCAACTTCAGCTATGTTATTCACGTAGCTGAAGTTGCGTACCTTAGTTTGAATTGGGGGGTTAGTGTAGACCAGGCCTAGGAGACGTTCTCTCACCGACATAGCTTCTGCCTCTTGTGGAGGTGGAGTAATTATGCCAACAGGAGAGTGCTCGCCCATCAGCATAGAGCGTTTTCACCAGACACGCTACAGGGGCACATCTAGACGTGCTTCTAGCGTATACTTGCCCTAAGGTCTCACTTCATTCTGCTAGCTACTTTTCCCCACAAAGGAAATGAATTTTTGAAGTGCTTTAAATAATAAATAATAATAATAATTAATAAAAGAATGTATGATTTTAAGCTTTATTTAAATTCTTACACCTGGATGAATTCAGGAAGATATATAAATGGATCGCATAGAAATAAATTTGAAAACTCTATTGGCTTCTTTTGTACTTCTATAGACCTTTTCTTTAAGGGCTCTTAAAGCACTTTACACACATTGAGAGACTCTCACAGCCACATCTAATTTAGGGAAGCAGTATGATTTATAGATAGCTTCTGAGCTTCATTTTACCTAATTTACTTGCTTAAGGTCACACTGTGTTTATGGCCTACTCTACTCTTAAAATTTAGGTTGACATAGCTACAGCGCTCCGGGGTATGACAAATCTACACTCCTGAGCACTGTTGCAATGTTGTCCTAACCCCCAGTGTACACACAGCTAGCTTGTCAAAAGAATGCTTCTTTGACCTCGCTACCGTCACTCGGTGAGGTGGAGTTCCTGCAGCACTGGAAAAATCCCTGCTGTAGGCTGCATCTACCCTATGGGGTTATGCTGGTGTAGCTAAAATGCCATAGTTATGCTGCTATAGTTCTTGTAGTGTACCCAAAACCTATGGCAGAGAATGGTCTAAATCAGGGACTCTCAAACATTTTCCCATTCCTGATCATTCACACGCCTCCCTGCCATTCATGACTGTGTGGACCTTCTCCCCTTCCACCGATGACTGACTAAGACTATGTCTACATCAGTGGTTCTCAACCAGGGGTAGGTGTACCCCTGGGGGGACTCAGAGGTCTTCCAGGGGGTACATCAACTCATTGAGATATTTGCCTAGCTTTACAACAGGCAACATAAAAAGCACTAGCGAAATCAGTACAAACTAAAAATTCATAGACAATGATTTGTTTATACTGCTCTGTAAACTGTACACTGAAATGTAAGCACAATATTTATATTCCAATTGATTTATTTTATAATTATATGGTAAAAATGAGAAAGTCAGCAATTTTTCAGTAATAGTGTGTCTGTGACACTTCTGTATTTTTATGTCTGATTTTGTAAGTTTTTAAGTGAGGTGAAACTTGTGGGTACACAAGACAAATCAGACTCTTGAAAGGGGTACATTAGTCTGGAAAGGTTGAAAGCCGCTGTTCTGCACTACCACTGACATCGGTATTACTTATGTCACTCAGAGGTGGGAATAAGTCACACCCTGAGCAACGTAAGTTACACTGACCTAAGCACCGGTGTGGGCAACGTTATGTCGGTGGGAGAGTTACTGCCACTCATTGGGGGTGGATAAATTAAGTCGATGGGAGAGCTCTATCCAGTTGGCTTACGGGGGGTGGCCTGCCGGTCGCCGTGAGGACGGCAGTCAGGCTGCCTTCGGTGGCATGCCTGCGGGAGGTCCGCCGGTCCCACGGTTTTGGTGGCAATTCGGCGGCGGGTACGCCGAAGGCGCAGGACCAACAGATCTCCCGCAGGCATGCCGCTGAATCCACGTTACCGGTGGACCTCCCGCAGGCATGCCGCCGAAAGCCGTCTGACTGCCGTGCTTGGGGCAGCAAAATACATAGAGCCGCCCCTGAATATTAGTCAATTTATATTTAGTTTAAAAAAAAAAAATCAAAAGCAACTAGTTACATGATGGAAAGCAAAACAGTGACATGCACTAGGTTTACCAGCAGAGCCCACGCCACATGGAGTTTTTAAATCATGCTGTGCTATACAAACAGAGGAAAGGGTCTACTCAAGTGAGTTTCTTGCACGGTATTCGAGGGAAATACTATTGTAGAAAAAAGCCATTAATAATAGAAGGCTTCCATTAGCTCACCTCACTGCAATATGCTATAAGAGATGGAGGAAAAAATACCCCTTAAATTATTTTCAATACAGAAGGCATGTGAAACTGAAAAAAATAGTAATAAATGAAATTGTTTGTGAAAATTCCTACAATTTCTTGCAGGCTGTTTTGCTCTGGGAAGAGTCATTTTTCTGTGAAACATCACTAGCATGAGTGACTATGTTCTGTAAAGAGAGAAGCAAAAAAAAAAAAAAAAAGTCATCTCAATCAGAGCTGCCAATAGTTTGGTTTTGGTTAGGAGTGTCTTTACTCACAGTGCTTTTCGATTATGGAATGAGGAACCTGGATTGTAGTTGTGACGGGTTGGATCACAGAAACCCCCGTGGGAGCTGCCACCTAATGTGCCAAGACTTCCTCTGCTCCTGTTTTCCCTGCCAGCTCAGGAATCCAGCACCCTGTCTTGCTGAGCCGGACACTCCCGTCTGCTCCAACAAAGACCCAGGGTCTGAATTACTTGCCCCAAAGCTGCAGGTTTATCTGAAAACAGCTCACAGAAGTGTGCTTGTCTTTAGCACTCAGATGCCCAACTCCCAATGGGATCTAAACCCAAATAAATCCATTTTACTCTGTATAAAGCTTATGCAGGGTAAACTCATAAATTGTTCGCCCTCTATAACACTGATAGAGAGATATGCACAGTTGTTTGCTCCCCCAGGTATTAATACATACGCTGAGTTAATTAATAAGTAAAAAGTGATTTTATTAAATACAGACAGTAGGATTTCAGTGGTTCCAAGTAGTAACAGACAGAACAAAGTAAGTCACCAAGCAAAATAAAATAAAATGCGCAAATCTATGTCTAATCAAACTGAATACAGATAATCTCATCCTCAGAGATGCTTCAGTAATTTTTTTCCTCAGACTGGACACCTTCCAGGCTTGGGCACAATTCTTTCCCCTGGGGTACAGCTCTTGTTCCAGCTCAGGTGGTAGCTGGGGGAGTCTTCATTATGGCTCCTCTCCCCCTTTGTTTTCTTCCACCCCTTTATAGATCTTTTGCACAAGATCTTTTGTCCCTCTCTGAGTTCCCACCCCCTCCTTCTCAATGGAATGACACCAGGTTAAAGATGGATTCCAGTTCAGGTGACATGATCACATGTCACTGCAAGACTCATTACCCACTTGCCAGCACACACATATACAGGAAGACACACAGATTCCGTATCACAGTCTATTCTGTAGATACCAGATGTAGGCCAATGTCCTCCTGACTCTGGATGGAGGACATGTATAAATGCTGCTCATCCCACTGTGAAACTCCATTTTATGACCACCTTCCCTTTCATGCAGGGACACAGAAAAGCACTCTCCATCTGGAGCTTTAAAGGAAGTACAGTGGAAAAGTCCAGTTAAAGTGGCCACAGTTATAATGGGCCATACTGAATATGCACTTCATGTTGTCGTTCTTGAGGAAGTCTGATAAAACTAAGGCTATGTCTACACTATCGCGGTAAGTCAAACTACACTACGCAACTCCAGCTATGTGAATAACGTAACTGGAGTTGACGTACCTTAGGAGGTCTACACCACGGGGGATCGACGGGAGAAACTCTCCTGTCGATTTACCTTCCTCTTCTCGTCGGGGGTAGAGTACGGGGTCGACTGGAGAGCGATCTGCTGTCGATTTGGTGGGTCTTCACTAGATCCGCTAAATCGACCGCCAGTGGATTGATCTCAGAGCGTCAATCCCGGCTGTAGTGTAGACACAGCCTTAGTTAGGGCACTTTGTAAAGCAAGGTATGTATAGAGAACTGCCATCCCCTTAACACTATAGGTCATGTTATGGCCACTGTCTGATGCCACAAACCGAGGAAGAGAGGAGTTGTAGTAACACACAAGACACACGCACATTTGTAATATAGATGCTTGTAATACATGAATTACTACTTCCATGTTCCCACTGAGCTGGATTTGTTAGATTTTGTACACTCAATCAATAAGGGTTGTTGCATATAGGAAACATGCCAAATTTGACCATTCACAAAAAATCATAAACCACTTTTCTCTGGCGATGTGTGTATATTAAAGTGTACAATTTCTAATGTCGAGAAATGAAGGATCATCTGAGGTCCCCTGTGAAGTTTAAAAGATCTCTGAAATGCAATAAGTATTTGTTTGCCACTGAATTTTTTAAATGTCAAATTCCCCTCAATATTTGCAATACCAGTGTGTGCAGAAAGGATCCAACAGGCAGTCAGGACAGTATCACAGGACACAACCCTTTGTCCACACAACCCTATATAAACTGGTGGGAGGTGGTGGTGTCATAGTCCACTGAATAAGGGTGATCTTTTAAAAGCTACATTCCGTTATTTTCAAAATTAATCTAAACCCTTTGGGATATCAAATGTTCAGATTAAAACCCCTGCAACTCCACACATTGTAGAAAAACAACAAACAGCCATTTACAAAACTATCTAGGGTGGCTCCTGGCTTCAGCAGGGTTCCATGTCTGATGTGAGATTACTGACACCTGGGCACAGAGTGAAGGACAAAAGACCAACTAGCAAAGAACTGGGGAGTGTGCGTTTTGTAATAACAAGGACTGACAGGGGGTTTGGATGTGGCAGAAGGGCTGGATTGTCAGCTCAAGGGGCAGGAAGGGATAGTGACAGGAAAGGTGAGGTATGGTGCATGCTTAGATAATAAGACAGTAAATATCATAATGCCACTATATAAATCCATGGTATGCCCACATCTTGAATACTGTGTGCAGTTTTGGTCACTCCATCTCAAACAGGATATATTAGAAATGGAAAATGGACAGAGAAGGGCAACAAAAATGATTAAGGGTATGGAACGGCTTCCATATGAGGATTTAGAAGACTGGGACTGTTCAGCTTGGAAAAGAGACAGCTAAGGGGGATATGAGAAAGGTCTGTAAAATTATAAATGGTGTGGAAAAAGTAAATAAGGAAGTGATATTAACTCCTTCTCATAACACAAGAACTAGGGGTCACCAAATAAAATTAATAGGCCGCAGATTTAAAACAAACAAAAGGAAGTATTTTTTCACACAACGCACAGTCAACCTGTGAACTCCTTGCCAGAGGATGTTGTGAAGGCCAACAGGGTTCAAAAAAGAACTAGATAAATTCATGGAGGATAGGTCCATCAATGGCTATTAGCCAAGATGGGGAATGGTGTCCCCAGCCCCTGTTTGCCAGAAACTGGGAATGTGCGACAGGGATGGATCACTTCATGAATACCTTTTCTGTTCATTCCCTCTGAAGCACCTGGCATTGACCACTGTGGGAAGACAGGATATTGCGCTAGAGGGACCTTTGGTCTGACCCAGAATAGCCGTTCTTATGCTGGCTTAGTAACTGAAACATTGTCAAACTGGTCAGGAGGTGGAGATTCAAAGACAACTGTGGGTCACAGGATCTAACAAAAGAAGATTGCACCCCTCCGCTTCACCTGATTACAGAGGACATTTGGCACATTACTAAAGTCAAGGGTGTGACACTGGCAAACCAGCTAACCTATATATGACCCTTACAGGCTTAACAAGTGGCATTGCCATTGTCATCAGGACAATTCACTTGTGTGTGGGTATCAAGAAATCTTAAAAAAAGAACAGGAGTACTTGTGGCACCTTAGAGACTAACAAATTTATTAGAGCATAAGCTTTCGTGGACTACAGCCCACTTCTTCGGATGCATATAGAATGGAACATATATATATGTTAAGGTGCCACAAGTATTCCTGTTCTTTTTGCGGATACAGACTAACACCGCTGCCACTCTGAAAGAAATCTTAAGTAGACCAGCAATCACTAACGCATTCATTTGTAGTAACAGGAATCAAGGATAAATGCTAAATGTGTTTGTCTGTGTACCTATATCCTGTTAGAAGTTTATAATATAATCAAATTGGCTTTTAGATGCTAAATCCTTTTCATGTCTTAATTGCCTTTACATTATGTATGCGACTGTGTTCAATCAACCTTAAGATCAAAGAGGTATAAATGGTGCACGAACTAATGATATCACTTACATTGTCTTCAGCTTATCTATCCCTGTTATAATGAGTGACCTGCAATTGCCTTATGTAAATCAGTGTAGAGGGATTACCTGTGTATGAACAGGAAATACAATGTTCACTTCAAAGGATGGGTCATTGTGGACTCAGCAAAGAGAAATCTTCGAACACATACTGCGCTCAAAAAATGTGGCAGTTTGTTTCAATTATAAAAGAGAGACATTAGGCACGATCCTGTCATGTCTAGTCTGCTAAACTTTAAACAGGGAAAGTTTAAGCCATTGGATGGAGAGCTTCAAGTAACGACTTGGATTGCACTGGATAATTCACGGAAGGACTCTAACAGACTCTACCACCTAAACTGTCATTTGGACTCGAATATTTTGGATGATCCAGAGAGACTTTGTGCAAGCCAGGAAATTTACCATCACTGCTACAATTCTGATCTACAGACTCTGCAATAAGAACAGGAGTACTTGTGGCACCTTAGAGACTAACAAATTTATTAGAGCATAAGCTTTTGTGGGCTACTGCCCACTTCTTAGTAGTAGCCCACGAAAGCTTATGCTCTAATAAATTTGTTATTCTCTAAGGTGCCACAAGTACTCCTGTTCTTTTTGCGGATACAGACTAACACGGCTGGTCTGTAGACTGAGACTCTGCAATGTGTATCATTCCTTTAAGCATTTAATAACTCTTCTTTTCCTTTTTTTTTAAACTAAAGACTCTTTAGTTAGTTTACTAACGGTTGGTATTTTGGTGAGATTCTGAAGTGTATATATTGACCTGGGTGTAGTGGCTGGTCTTTTGGGATTAGAAGAACCTTATATGTGGTGTTTTGATTTTAATAATCATGCATAATAAATGTCCAGTAGTCTGAGAAGGAAGCCAGGGGCTGGAATGCCTAAGGGGACTGTGTTTTGGCTTCTTGTTAACCAGTGTGGTGATACAGGAACTCATTTTTGTTACTGGCTTGGTGAAATCTAATTATAGAATAACCCACCAGTGTTGGGGTGTGTCTGCCGTACTTCTTGCAGTATGTCCTGAATCTGGCCTTCTCAGTGGTGACCCATACCAGGTACAGTGACAAAAGGAATGTGAACAATTATTATTGCAAGTCACTTTAAACAATTTCTCTGCTGATAGGAAGATGCCTATCTACTGAATGTCCTAGCTCACATTAGCCAACATATATATTATGTGTATTGCATACCACATTGATGTGTATTACACACATGACACTTATACATACATACATATATATATATATATATATGTATATGTGTGTGTTGGGTAGTTATGCTGAGTGGTATGCTGTGAATTGTATTGTTTTCCCCCAGAATGCTGTTCACTCCTGTTCTTTCACACTAAGGTTTACCCCATAACATTGCAACAGTTGGGCACAAAAATACTAACCCCCTGAGAAGCAAGATGAATGAATGTGTGCCCTTTACAGTTAGGGATTGCTTTCATGACCCATTGATACCTGGAATGTGGTATCCAAAACAAAGATAAGGAAGGTACAGGACAGTGCAGAAAAACAACTACAAACTGGTGGGTGATATATAGGGTGCCCTCCAACTTGTAAGCAATTGTACTTAAACATAAGTTAGCCTTGGGTGCATACTTTTGAAGCAGACCTTCTGAATAAGGTGAACTGAGTGCTGCAAGAATGACTGGTTCTCAGAAGGAGTGGTATGTATACCTCCTTTTTGTGTTGTCCTGCTTCGTCTTTAACCAGTAAACTGGCTAAGCTTGGTTATCTGTACTCACAAATAATTTTAATATTGAACCCAGGGTGTCGTTAAACAATTGGCTGTACCTTAGTTAAAACTCAGTTCAGGACTTTCCAATGTAGTAATTCTGAGCACCTGTTGATGATTAAAGTTTCACTAGAGTTCTTGCAAAATGTGAGGCTCTCGTATAACGTACACTAGTCAATAAATAATTAACAAATGTCAAGCCAGAAATGCCTTTTATGAGGGAGGTCACATTTTATATGGTGACAAGTTATATATTTTTTTAAGTGCACTGTAAGGTATTTCCCCAGTGTGTTTACATTCTATAACTTTATACAAACTAGTTTCCAGATAACACGTTTTTAATGCAGACTTTTTTTTTTTTTTAAATGTAGCCCCACACCATAGGAGAGGTCTTCTAAACTTTTAACCAGCCTTGGTAAAAACCCTGTCTTGGTTACAGAGTAAATTGAATCAATCTCATGATGTCAAACTTTACAAAGAAATTTACTTAAAATCCGATCTGGTATTACCAATGATGTGTAGGTTTCTCAGCACCAAATGAATAACTCTCACAAGAATTAACACTGTGCATCTACGTGCATTCTCCCGTATATGACTGTAAGGTCATACATAAGGTCTCCAGTGGAGAATTTTCAAATATCCACCATCCATTCAAGAAAGCATGTGATTTACAGCCAGTTTTTCAATAGGAATCTGCTTTCGTCAGATTGATGTAAGATAAGAACGCCTATATTGGGTCAGACCAATGGTCCATCTAGTCCAGTATCCTGTCTTCCGATGCCAGGTGCTTCAGAGGGAATGAACAGAATAGGCAATCATCGAGTGATCCATCCCCTGTCATCCACTCACAGCTTCTGGCAAACAGAGGAGAGGGACGCTCAGAGCATGGGGTTCCATCCCTGTCCATTCTGGCTAATACCCATTGATGGACCTATCCTCCATGAATTTATCTAATTCTTTTTTTAACTTTGTTATTGTTTTGGTCTTCACAACATCCCCTGGCAACCAGTTCCCCAGGTTGACTGTGCGTTGTGTGAAGAAATACTTCCTTTTGTTTGTTTTAAACCTGCTACCTATTAATTCCATTCAGTGACCCCTGGTTTTTGAAAGGGGTATATAAAACTTCCTTTTTCACTTTCTCCACACCATTCATGGTTTTATAACCCTCTATCATATCCCCCCTTAGCTGTCTCTTTTCAAAGATGAAAAGTCACAGTCTTTTTAATCTCTCCTCATACGGAAGCTGTTCCCTACCCCTTAATCATTTCAGAAGTTGTCTTATTGAAACATTCCTGAAGACAAGGAAAATCATATTTTGCCTTTTTCCTTGATACTGAAAAGAACAATTATAAGGTCACTTGGCAAGTACTGCATACTACACCCAGTTAATTGGTTCACAGGTATTTTCAGCATTTGTATTCAGAGCATGCAGACTACATATGTACCCTCTTTTCCCAGTCTATTCTCCTACTCATTTTGGTCAATCAGCCTTTGGGCTAGTCTACACTACCTGATCGATCTCTCGGGGATCAATTTATCGCGTCTCATCTAGACGGATAAATCGATCCCCGAATCGATGCGCTTACTCCCACCTCGTCAGGAGGAGTAAGTGCCGTCGATGGGGGAGCTGCGGCGGTCGATTTGCCGCCGTCCTCACAGCAGGACAAATAGGATACGCCGAATTCAGCTACGCGAATTTGCGTATCTTAAATCGACCCCCCCCTTAGTGTAGACCTAGCCTTTGAGTAGCTCAGCAGCTGATACCAGTATTAGCCTGTTCAACACTCATGAAATTCTTTAGATATATAAGTGCAAGACCAGTGCACTCCAATCATTTTATACTGAGCTAGTTTCATTAAACACCATTAAGTAGCAAAGAACTGGGGGGGGGGGGGGGGGAGGAGAGAGTTTTAACTAAGGGCTTGATTTTAGGGTGAAACCTAAAAATCTGATTCCTATTCCCTGAATCCAAATGTCAAATTTTGAGTTAAATCTACGTCCCTGCCCCCAAAATAAAATTTAAAAACAAAAGCTTTAAAATTTTTACCCATTAAGAGTATCTGAGCCATTGAAATCAACGGTAAGCTTTCCACTGAGTTTAATAGCCAGTGGATCAGGCCCTAGTCAGCAACAACCTCATTTGAGCTGGGGGCCGAAAACATTGAATTTCTCACCACTCAAAGCACATAGCTCAAATTTTCAGTGCTAATGGTCAACAGACGGCTACTGAAAATCCAAAACCACTACTGCCACTATCCCAAAAGAGTTACTTTCTTCCAACTATGTCCTATGTGTAAAATGTTAATTTTATAATCACCATATACCATGAATGAAGCAATGTTCCAGAACATGCACTGAAAATGAAACTGATGCTGCAAAGCAACTTGTTGACAGAATTTTTTTAAGGTCCTCTGAGAAATCACCAGTTTCAATATAAAATTATCAGTGTTTATATGAAATCTGAAAAAGGCCAGAGCTTTAAAGGGCCAGAAATGCCCTGAAATTGCAATTATATTATTTCTCCATATTTTTAACAATGAATTAATCAAACAATAAAACTCTAAAACCAGATGGCCTAGCTAGGAATTTATTGACATGAAGGAAACTAGGGCTCAGGGGGTGAATTTCACAAAACAAATATAAAGTAACCCAACAGTAAAAAAAAATTAGAATATAATGAAGATGGAAACTAACTTTAGAGTTTTCCCCTTCTAACATAGTACATTAATGGGAGATCTAGAAATACCAAGATAGTTTGAAATGTTTACATTGCTAGAACATACCTGGATATTATTTTACATCAAGATTAAGTCCTCAAACCCGCAAACACTTGCACATACGCACAGTCTTATTGTCTTCAATAGGACTATTCACGTGCTCAAAATGACGCAACTGCACATTTGCAGGATCGGGCCCCAAACTAATACAGCTGAAAACAAAGGGCCAGAGTGAGAAGAATTACAACCAGAATAATTAGGAAACCCATAATGCAGTTTCTCTCCTGAAAAAGCAGTAGTAAAACTATGAAATCCCAGAGAGGTGTAAGAGAAAAATTATGGAGACATGCTGACTACATTACTGTTACATAAATCTTAATCAGGGCACCCGTCTCAAGACAGTAGTAATTATAGTAGAACATATTTCTGCAATTAGATAAAAATATTACATTAATTCACTTGTTCTCCTATCCTTCCAAATCTCATATTCAAACAAAATTAAATTAGAATTCTGGCTTCCTATAACTGCTGTTTGTACCCAGTCCAAAATGATAATTTATACCTCTCTTGAAAAAGTCAGAGACCCAGGTGTGATTTACCCAGCTTTCTGGACTCCAGGGTTCTTTTGTCACTGTAGCTCTGGAGAACTTGGAAATGAGGTCTTGATTCTCAGAATTATCCAGATATAAAATTTAATATTAAAAAACCTGTAGACAAGAATTTAGCCAAGTAAATAGCTATGTAAAAAGGCAGATGGGGATAATACTACACACCAAAAGAAATTTAAAATCAGTGAAGTGGAATTAATAATAGGTGTACAAGTGATAATCACCCTGAACACTCTTGACTGAATGTTGTATCACATTCCCTCACCTACCCATGTGTCTGTTTTGGTCTTTTAGGACCAGATCCTCCAAATAGACAAATAACTTCATGCCTGAGTAGTACATTTCAGTCTATGTGTTTGCAGGACTGGAGTCTTAGCTGGGAACTTCTCTGGGGCAGGGACTGTCTCTTTCTAAAGACTATACAGTGCCCAGCACATTCTGGATGCTACACCAATACAAACTCTTTCCAACTCCATGTAAGCTCTCACTGTCAAAAAAAATCTTCAACTGAAAATTTGCTTAAAATCTAGGATGGCCACCAAAACAAAGTGTTACATTAAAAAGAAGTGGTTGGAATGGCACTTTCTTCTGAACCACTTGGTGCTTTAAAACAATAACAAAGTTTAAGCCAAAATTTAATGTGGTTGTGCAGATCCTGGTGTTTAACAGACGTCACTAACTATCTAATAAACAAAGCTTTAGATCTGAATGATGGGAGTTAGGAAGTATGCTTACATTATATATAAAAATCTGCATCTGGGCATATATAGTATTGACAATAAAGAGCGCCGTTTTTTTCAGTTTAAAAACTTGTTTCTTTAAATCAAAAATTTCTATTTCACTATTGTTTAGTCTGGAGGATTATTTCAAAGGGCAATAAAAACAGTGATCAAGAAGCAGCTGTATAAAATGGGGTTCTGAACAAAAGAAAGTTACCCTCTGCTTCAATAAAGCCTGCGGCTCAATCAGTCTCAAGTTGCTCCTCTGTCCTGATCACTGCAGTGTTTGGTTTCATTAACTTTGTTGATGTTTTCCATTAGAGCTGGCTGTGCCCTTGAAACCGAGCAATAGAAATTTTAGAGATGGAAAAGATCTTTTAAGTTACCCATTCCATCTCTTTGTCAATGCAAGATTGCTCTGTACAGTTCACGTGCTGGGGCATCGTCCAGTCTAGTTTTAAATGCCCAAAGCTTCCCCTAATCACTTCCTTTTGGAGACAACTTTGCAGTTAAAATGTTCTCACTGTCAAGAATACTTCTGACATCTTAAGTTTTTTTTCTCTTGGTATCAATCCATTATTCCTGGTTATATTCCCTTACACCAATCTAAACAATCCTCCTCCCGCCATCATGTTTTAACCCTTCCAACTTTGGTACGCTTCTGTCCCCCACTTGGTGTTGCTTAGCCAAGCATATACACTCATCTCTTCGGTCCCTGAACTGCCTCCAATTTGTCAATATTTTTCTGGTAATGGGGTTCCAGGAGCTGAGCTCAGGATTCTAGATGAAGTCACAAGAAAGCTGAACAGTGATGGTCTGGTCTAGGATGTGGTGCTTGGGCTACTGCAACCCAACACTTCAATGCCCTTTGTTTTGGTGCGAACTCACACCTGCTTTGTTTCTCACTGTTACCCCATGGGTGTCAGTATTATTTCACTCTAGCCTCAGCTAAAGAGTCAGTATGTTCAGTGGAGTGATGGCATCAGGAGCCTTTCTGGTAGAGAACTGGGTATGGGGAAGGCACAATCATGAGCTACCCATGAGGAAACTATATAGAAAGGAGAGGAGGAGGAGCCATATAGGACCCGTGATGGGAGGGAGTGTGTGTGAACTCACCTGATGTCACATCGTTTCAGACATGGTTGGAACTGAAGTTTTTGGTTCATACTAATCCAGAACAAAAACATAGGTTGGTCATGAAGCCATGAGAAGCAAACTTGCTGTTAAGGTTTCACCAAAAATCAATCAGGTTTCATGCAGCCCAACAATTAGCCAGCTGACTGGGTTTGGGGACAAACTAGCTTTGGTCAGGTGACATCTGACTACTCATTCAAACAACACGAATGATAAATATATAAAGCAGTTCTAGCTGGACAACATATTATTATTCACTTCTAGTCATACTGTGTTCTGTAGCCTGGGATGTACCTGTGAAACACCTAGGAAATTCTACCTTCAAGGTTGGATGTAGAAATTCCTATATAATAATTTGTAAAGCACCTTGGAATCCTTTAGGATGAAAGATGACATAAATATAGAAAAAGAAATTGTGAGATATGAAACAAACATGTATGTGGTATATCTCACACACACTAACTTTTTTCTCTTGAGCAATAACTAAAACATATTTTAACATGGAGACACAGAAAATAAAGAGAACAGATATTTACAAAAAAAGAAATACATCAGACAATACTGGACCTTCAAAACAGCACTATGTATACAATAGTTGGTGAAATTTAAAGTCCCATTGCAACGCCGAATCAAGTAAGTAAAGCTTTGTAAAGTTATCTAAAGGTCTTCAACTGGCTGACTTGCAAATGTCAAGGAGCAGAAATACCCTTAGGACAGTTTGTCACTGTCACAGGTCTGGCTGAATAAGTTTTAACATCCCCCCCCAAGCAATTTTCTGAAAAAGTACAATAAAAAGGGCACAAAGACAACCATTTATTTCTTTTTACTGCAGAGCTCCTCCCCACACAGGATAACCTAATGTGGGATACCAAACATTTCAAAATCTAGATGGACTTTCAAAAGGTTCCACCTGCTGTTGATAAAAATAAAGGCTTTTTTAAAGAGGCAGATACGAAATAAGACCTTATCATAGCAGAATCATACCATGTAAGGCAACCATACGTCCCGTTTTGGCCAGGACAGTCTCTATTTTAAGCCCTGTCCCAGCTGTCCTGATTTTTGGGGGGGCAAAACTGGGCATTTGTCCTATTTGCTCTTGCCAACTGATTATCAGTTGGTAAGAGGAAACTGAACAAATGCACAGTTTTGCAAGAAAGTTGGGTGTGACCCCTAGCAGGACGTGGAGGAATGTGTTTGGGGGAGGGGGGGGGCTGCTGTTAGGCTCTGTGAGCCCATGCCAAACCCTCAGCTCGGGCTGTCACCCCAGATTGGGTGGGTGGCTCCAGCTGTGAGCCCCATGTGGCTGTCAGTGCCCCACAATGCCCCACCACAGTCAGTGCAAACACTCCTGGTGAGGATGCGCACCACTGGCAGAACGAGGGAAGTGTGGACACCAACAGCATTACTGCGGTGGCTGTACATTGACCTAAATTAAGCAGACCTAATTTTGTCATGTAGACAATCCCTGTGTCTCCAATATAAACTGAGCAAGGTGATGCCAGAAACAATGGAAGTTACATTTACAGGACTGTCGCATCTTACGCGCATTTAACATGCGCGATTGCAGCTTTACGCGGTCGGCAAAAACAAAACAAAAGCAAAAAAAAGAGAAAAATAACAATTTTAATACTGTACCTGTAGTGCGGGCGATTCCGCCCGCCATTACACTCAATGTAATTTTGACTATACGCGATTTTCACTTTACGCGCTGACTGCGGAACGTAACCCCAGCGTAAGATGCGACAGACCTGTACATACAAGTCAACAGGAAAAGACAAACAGCAGTGGAGAAGAACTTTATCTGGGGATTCACGTCAAAAGAATATATTTCAAAGGTTTATTGGACTATAAACAGAAGTGGAGAGAACCTCTTAGTTATCCGTCACTCAGGGGGTAAAGGGGATAGCACCCTCTGTTTCTGTGAATATTGGATCCTTCTGCCTGGAGAGCTGGAGATGGTAGTAGCTTGATATAAGTGAGAGACTGTTTTAAACCAAGATATAGCTTGCTAGAATTAAGTTGTAGGCACTAGAAAGCATGGAGTTTTTTTGTTTGTTTTCTTTGTAACCTTTTCTCTCTCTTTTATTCTTGCTGGGTATTGCTTCAATCTGTGTTCAATAATAAACTACTTATTTTATTAAAAACCCTTCCCAGTGCTGTATAGTACAGCGTGGGACCTCAGCTAACCTAACAGATTGGTCCGTGCACTGTCTCCCAACCCCCAAGCTTTGGCCAATAAACATTTCCTGTTGTTGTGAGTAAACTGAATTGTGACCCTTGATTTCTATTTCTGAGGTACTTACTATCTGTCATTTCCAATGCTCTGACCTCAGTGAGATGAAGGTAGCTTTATGTGTACTGGATCAAAGGCACACAGAAGGCTGCTATCTCCCTCTGGAGCAGTGACACACACATGAATTGATCAGAGGCAAAGATTATGAACAAATTTAAATAAATGAAGAAGAAAGAGATGGCCAAACAACAACCTCAAGGGAACAAAACTCACCTAAAAGACAGACACCATTTTCTCTGCTGAAAACTTTCCCAAGAAAGAACAAAAGTCTAAATGATAGTGATTAATAAAAGGATGACTGGCTTGAACATATCAATTGAACATATCAAAATAGAAAGGCTCTATACATTATGCCCATCATGGAGAGCCAATTCTAGTCACATGTGGTTTGATTTTTGACCTTCAGACAAGAGGCTTTTGCACAGTACATGTCTAAAAGGTAAAGGAATGGATCCAGTAAGAAAGCAATATTTTGGAGATGAGGGTATTTCCTTATATGGTCCACAGAGAGCAGAAGTGGTATTTTTTCCCCCTCAATTCAAATTTAATTGGTTTTCTAACCTCTACAGAATGCAATCTTCTTTCCTTGTTATTAGGATTAGGACAGAATGAAGGTAAAACTTTATTATTATTATTGAAATCAGAAATTACTTTCAAGAGAAAACCGGGGACTGTTCCTAATACTACTTTATCTTTGGAGAATTATAAATCTGAAGAGCAATAAGAGGGTTTGCAGCTCCAAGCTGAGCAAGGTACACTAAGAAAAACTATTTTGATGAAAAGATAACATTACTACAGTAAAAAAGAGGTCAACTGAAGATGCCCAATTTTTAAAGGGATTAAATTTCCACAAAAAGACTAAAGATTAATTTATTGAAAGATCTGTAAAGAATCCACATGGTGTGAGGATCATTTCCAGATTTGAATAGCTAACTTTGTTCCCATCTTTAACACTGGCTTGCTGATATTCACACTTTGTCAAAACTTTCCTACTGAGAGTCTAACATGTGAGAAACTGAGGGACATGGTAGGATTCAAATTGCTTCTGTTCACATCTGCTGAGGAATTTGAGAGAATGAAGACCAAGCTCTTTTTCTTCTTTTTTTTTCAGGTTATCTGGTTATTCTCAGCATACCTCTTCTATTACTTAACAGCGGCTTTTCTGACCCATGTTATCATCTGAACATCTCAAAATTTGTGGATTATAGGCTAGAATAGCAACATGTACAAACAAAACTTCAGCCAAGTTTAACATCACAAATCTACTGCTCTTTCTTGACTTTCAGTATCATTGATTTCTTGCATCTCTGTACTTTTCCGTAAGTCAACGGCTCCCCAATTTTAGCACATTAGCTGCAGTAGAATTGGATGCAGAAGCTTGCCGCTCAGTCAATCAGGTGCCTCTCCCTGAACTGCATATAACAAACACATGAGATCTGCCCAGGTCAGTGTGCAGTAAGTTTCCACAGACACAGTGAAAGCCTTGTGTCTTGATACAGGCCACAATTGCACTACTGTGATTTAATCTTTACGACCCTTTTATAAAGGCACTTCGGAAGGACAGGCGGGATAAGAATTCTCCATACAATTATGGGATATGACGGTGAACTATTAATTCCTAAATCAATGTGTACATGAGTGGGGAAGAAATCGCTCTTCCCAATCCATTAAGCTAGCACATAAGGGGATGAAAGATAGAGGGTGAAATCTTGACCCCATTGAAATCAATAGAAAAGTCCCCATCGACTTCAATGGAGCCAAAATTTTACCCAGAGACGGAGTTAAAAAGATTTTTTTTTCAAGTGATAAGTGCTCAGCCACATTAGAGAGAGTGGAAAAATGTTAGGATGAAAATGGTAGATCAATGAAGGGAGCTTTGGTGGCGGTGTCCGCAAACCAGCGATGAAGCTTAATATCTACAACCGCATTTTTCTGCTTATAAATACTGAATACAGCATCTTCAAGAAACAAAAGAAGATTTGGAAAGAGAAAAAAAGAAGTTTCCTGGCAAGTTTAGTCTGGGAAATTTTAAACATCTATCAATAGTAGGTATGAAGCCATTTTCTGATAGCTCTCTACATGCAGACTGCATAAAAGGACATCAATATAAAGGGAACCATATGATGTATCATATTTGTTCATTTTATCATTGGATGCCTGAGATTAATGGAGTTTTCAAATGGAATTGTAGTTCTGTTAAGCCTAGAAACAAAGGCATTTACTACATACAGAGGAGTAAGAAGGAGACAGCTGAATTTCATCTTGAAACCCTTCATACACTTTCCAACTGACAGGAATCTAATGCACCATCGGGGCCACTCAGGTGCCTGACCCCACACCTGTGCTGAGTGTGGGCAGTGCTTTGCCCAGCTGGCACACCTACGGGAGCACGGGCGCACACACAGCGGGGAGCAGCCATTCCGCTGCAGCCAGTGTGGCCAAGCCTTTGGGCACCGCTCAGCCCTGGCTGCGCACCAGCGCGCACACAGTGGAGAGCGCCCCTACCCCTGTGCCCAGTGTGGGGGCCCCTTTGCCCAGCTTGCCGGCCTGGTGGAGCACCGCCGGCGGCATACGGGTGAGAAACCTCACCAGTACCCCCAGACCTGCCTAAGGCTCTGGGAGGGGGGTTGGGTGGGGAGAGGAGGTCTGGAGTGCAGGACCTGGGCTGGGGATTAGGGTGCAGGAGGGGTGCAGGATGCAGGGTCTGGGATAGAGTTTGGGTGCTGGGTGCAGGCTCTGGGCTGGGGCAGGGGGTGAGTGTGCAGGAGGGGGTGAGGGGTGCAGGCTCTGGGATGGAGTTTGGGGATGGAAGGCAGTGCAAAGGGAGGGGGTGCAGGCTTTGGGAGGGAGTTTGAGGGTAGGAGGGGGTGTGTGGGAAGGGGGAGGGGGTTTGGGGATAGGAGGGGATGCAGGGGTGAGGGCTGTGGGTCTGAGGATGAGGGGTTCATGATCCAGGAGGGGGCTCAGGGATGGAGCAGAGGATTAGGTTGTAGGGGGATGAGGGCTGGGGCTGAGGGGTTTGGGGCACTGGAGAGGCTCAGGCTAGGGTGGAAAGGCAGGGTAAGGGCAGCCTGTCTTCCCATTAGTGGATGCGGGCACTAGGACCCAGGGGCAGCAGACAGCAGTTGCTGCTGGCTCTGGCTGTACAAGCAGACCAGGGAGAGGCGGGGGGGGGGGGGATGCGCGGAGGGGGGGTGGCAGGTGGAGGCCGGGGACCCATCCAACACTCCCCCGCTCCCTGACTGCCCCCCTGGACTCCCCTTACCATTCTGGCTCCACGTGCTTGCAAAACACGCTGCCCGGTGGGTCGGTTTGTGTGTTACACAGGGCTGCAGACAGAGGGAGGGGGGAGCAGGGGAGAGCTCTGGCTGCTGGAGGCCAATGGGAGTGGGTCAATCGGCCCAGCCACCCAATCAGCAGCCGCTCTCTGCATGGAAGGGAAGGAGGGAGGTGAGGGAGAAAACCCCCCCGGATATTTTAACCTTGTTACCAATTCCTCCTGGATGGCTATTTAGAGACGCAAAGGCCGGAAATATCCGGGGAAATACGGACGAATGGTAACCCTATTTAATCTCTCCTCATATGGGACCCGTTCCAAACCCCTAATCATTTTAGTTGCCCTTTTCTGAACCTTTTCTAGTGCCAGTATATCTTTTTTTAGATGAGGAGACCACATCAGTATTCGAGATGTGGGAGTACCATCGATTTATATAAGGGCAATAATATATTCTCAATCCCCTTTTTAACGATCCCTAACATCCTGTTTGCTTTTTTGACCCCCTCTGCACACTGCGTGGACATCTTCAGAGAACTATCCACGATGACTCCAAGAAGGAAGCAACTGGCACTGCTACTCTAATGAACTCTCTTGGCCATGACAACAGGATTCAGTGGGAAGCCTGATCCTGTCCCCCTGGCTCAGAGGTCACGGTGGGGGTGCTCATAGCAGGATGAGAGTGCTTCTGTTGGAGAGCCGGTGATGGGTCATGTTAAATAGATAAGCTGTTCCATGGGTATGTGGGGAGAAAAAGATGCTCTATAATGAAAGGCCTGTTTCAATCTCAGGGACTCCTACAACCTTGGTCTGACATCTTTAATGACTATTATAGGCATTGGCAGCATCAGCAAGCATAAGCCTTTATCCGTGGCCGGTGACAAGGAAGAGAGCTGGAACTTGGGGAAGGCAAAACCAATAACCTACTTTACCGGAGATATCGAGGCAGGGTAACTAATGATGCAGTTAAGAGTAGCTCTTCCTTCCCCAACACTGTATAGCTGGTTGCAAAGTCTAAATAATTATATATATAAATCCTCACAGACCAAAAAATACTCTTTAATGTTTATTAGAAAAAGAAAAATGAATAAACTAATGTTTAATTTATTACCTGTCATCTGGAAAGGGAGAGGAATAGTGAAGTAATAGAATTGGCAGATGATGCAAAGATATTTAGGTAACAGAGGGCTAGAAAGGGCTGTAAGAGAGACCTAAGCAAGCTGGGAAATGGCAAATGAAATCCAGTGCTGGTACATGCAAAGTAGTGCACATTGAAAAGAAAATATTCACACCCCACACATGGTTCTAAATTAACTAACAGCTCAAGAAAGGGGCCTGGGTGTCTGCAATGACAGATCAATGAAAACTTCTGCTCAATGCTCAACAGCAGTCAGAACAAGTTACAAAATGTTCGCATGCCCAGGGAACGAAAGGAATAGAGAATAACATGGATATTATTACAATGCCTTTGTATAAACTAGTAGTGTGTCCTTATCTGGATACTTTGGGCAGTACCAGTCACCCCACCTCAAAGAGGAGCTGAGGGGAGGGAGGGATTTCAGAGAAGAGTGATGAGAATGATCAAAGGCCTGAAAATACTCACCTATGAGGAGCGATTGAAAACATTTGGATTGTTACTTTAGAAAGGAGGTCAATAAGGGAGGACATGAGAAAGGTCTATAAAATAATGAACTGTAGAGAGGAGCTCAGGAGCTTCTAGTCTCCTTCTCTCATAACACAAGGGGAAATGCAATTAAACTAAAAGGTAAGAAATTAAAAACGCATAAAAGGAAATGCTTTTTCATACATGCAATTACACTAATGAACTCATTGCCACTGGAAGTCACTGAGGCCAAGAATTTATCAAGATTTAAAAAGGGATTGGACATTTATATGGTTATCAAGAATATCCAGAGTTATCATAGTTAATAAAATATTGTGGAAGGGATGTTAAACCTCATGCTTCAGGGCTTAAACCAATTAGAGATCAGGATGAGACCTAATATGGGGGGGGGGGGGGAGAGAAATGGACATTACTGTGGAATTCTTATACCTCACAGTGAAACATCTGGTGCCAGCCACTGTCAGAGACAGGATACTGAACTAGATGGACTGCAGTTCTGATCCAGTCTGGCAATTCCTTTGTCCTTAACCAGTGCTGCAGTACCACCACTGTAGCCCTTAGCCTGTGGTACTCCACTTCCCCAAGAGGCAGTAGCTATGTTGACGGAGAAGCACTCCTGTCGACATAGCACTGTCCACACCAGGAGTTTGGTCAGTATAACTGCATCGCTCAGCGGTGTGGATTTTCCACATTCCTGAGCGACGGAGCTATACCAACATAAGTCTGTAATGTAAACCAAGCCTAAAGAAACAGAGTTCAATTTCAAGCTTTGAACAGCTAGTTATAAATGGGGGAACTTATTTTATATTGTTCCAGAGATACTTTAAAATGCACCAAAAACACAAAGATGCTGCAAAAACATGGTATAAAAATGAAGAACTGAGGACAGAATTCTAGCAATGGCAAACTCTTACCAACACTACCGTTAGTGTATCTGTTTTATAAACACCAGTTAAATGCCTCATTTGGCTTTTTGCTTTCAGAGCCAGTCTTTGCTCTCATAATTTCCATCTTACATTTCACCTGTCATAGTTTACGTCCTCTGTACTGACATCCCTTGCATTGCATTTTGTCTTACAGAAGGATAACTTTCATATGAACACTTTTGTATCTTACTGTTTAATTATATATTTCCCCCCAACTTTCTGCTTTTGTTTTTGTTTCAGAGTCCATATGCGTTCCTTGTCTAGCTGCCTCTGTTTCTAATAACAAAGACATTACAGTGAAAGCTAGTGTGGTGGTCTCTTACTTCAGTTTTCTTCCTTCTCTAAATTTAGCTTCCAAGATCTCTTTCTTACATCACTATACCAAATATAGCTGTTTTTAACCTGGATGTATCACAGGCCTCTTCAGCACTTCTAAAAGTCTGTCTATACATCTCATGAATTCCACCACCCTTCCGCCTGTCAGGCAAGTCACCAAACATTTCTTGTGCTCACCTCATTACTAGATATCAGGATTTTTGATGGTGAAATCCTCTATGCCCCTACCACTTAACTGAACTTTGGTGCATGAGGAATACAGTAACTCCTCACTTAAAGTCGTCCATGTTAACGTTGTTTCGTTGTTACGTTGCTGATCAATTAGGGAACATGCTCGTTTAAAGTTGTGCAATGCTCCCTTCTACCGTTGTTTGGCAGCTGCCTGCTTTGTCCACTGCTTGCAGGAAGAGCAGCCCGTTGGAGCTAGCTGGTGGGGGCTTGGAACCAGGGTGGACCGGCAACCCCCCATCAGCTCCCCGCTTCCCTAAGTTCCCTGTGCAGCAGCTGTCCAGCAAGCTATCAATTGCCAGCAGTTCAACTGTTCCTCCCCCGACTGCCATGTGCTGCTCCTGCCCTCTGCCTTGGAGCTGCTCCCTGAGACTCCTGCTTGCAGTGCAGGGGGGGGAGGAGGGAGGAAGAGGGGGGCTGTCAGAATGTCCCCCTCCCCCCTGCTCCTGCACCCCGCTTACCCCATCTTCCATAGAGCAGGGGGGACACACGACAGGGCTCAGGACGGAGGGAGCTTGTTGGCAGCAGCTGCGGTCTCAGCAAGCTGATCTAATTAACAAGGCAGTATACTTAAGAGTAGGGTCAGCTTACTTAAAGGTGAAACGCGCATCTCTCTCTCTCACACAGGGTGTGTGTGGCTGTCTCTGTCTGCGATGCTGTCTCCCCTCCCTCCATTCCTGCTGCCTTGTAGAGTGTGAGAGTTAACCCTTGAGGGCTCAGCCAATTGCTAGTTCATCATTTAGCAGTAAGGCACTCCCTGGGAAATATCCCACCCTCTGACTCCTCCACCTCAAACAAGCTTCACAATCATCATCACTTTCTGTGTGTGTGTGTGTGTGTGTGTGTGTGTGTGTGTGTGTGTGTGTGTGTGTGTGTGTGTGTGTGTGTAAGTAAAACCCAACCCCCTCATTTACATTGATTTTTATGGAGAAATTGGATTCGCTTAACATTGTTTTGCTTAAAGTCGCATTTTTCAGGAACAGAACTACAACGTTAAGTGAGGAGTTACTGTAATCACATTCCTCTTCCGGCAACTCCTGGGATGGACACACAGGGGGCACCAGCTAAAGGGGAAGACATGTGACTCCTCCCCACCCCACCCCCAGCCTGGGGCCCCTGCACTCTCCCCATCCCCTTCCCATCCCACATTACCTGGGGGAGGGGGCTCTGTCCTCTTGCTGCGCTGGCTCCCCCTAGCTTGTTCAGCTGCTCTTCCTGGCAGCCGGGCCCTGGAGCCACTCCTAGATACTACCCAGCAGCTGCCTGGGAAAATGCCTAGCTGCAGCAGCAGTGGTCTGCCTCTCACTCGGGCTTGGCTTCTGGGACAGCAGCTGAGAGAGTTGGAGTGCCGCCCCCCCCCGCCGCAGCATGTTTAGTCTTGGCCGCTGTCTCCAGAAGCTGAGCCTGGGCAGGGGGCAGCCTGTTGCTGATGCAGCCAGGCACTCTCCCGGTCAGCCACTGCACTGGGCAGCGTCCCAGGCAGCATGGCTGGAAGAGGAGAGACTCTACCCACCCCCTTCCTGCTCTGGCCCCACCCCTTCCTCTCCCCACCCAGGCTGGCTGCTGGAGGGTCACTTGACCCTTTATCAGGGGGTAGCCGTGTTAGTCTGTATCTACAAAAACAACAAGGAGTCTGGTGGCACCTTAAAGACTAACAGATTTATTTGGGCATAAGCTTTTCACGAAAGCTTATGCCCAAATAAATCTGTTAGTCTTTAAGGTGCCACCAGACTCCTTGTTGTTTTTGACCCTTTATGCCCCTCCCACAAGTTGCCACTATGGGGGCCGGGCTTCCTTGACCGAGGGATTGGTTCTGAGGTGGGACAGTTCTAAAATTGCACTGTTGTAAGGATGAGGCCTTTTACTGTAGCCATAGTGTAAGGTTTGAAGCCATTTTCTGCAGCCATATTAGGAGAGCAGCAGCCTAGAGCCAAGAAGCAGAAAATCACATCCTCACATTCCATCTAATTTACATTAAACCAATGTAATATCGGGCTGTTAAGAAGGAGATCCTGTCCTAATAGTACCCACCATCACCAGATCAAGAAACCGATCTTAAGATGGTTAAAGAAAACTTTGTTTGATAGCATCCTGTCTGGCAAGAAATCACTCATCAACAGTTGTGGTTGTGAAATCCCTACTTCTTTACTGTTTTGTTTTCATGGTCCCCACTTCTCTACTATTTATCTGGATAGTCCCTGTCTGGTTCTTTGATTGTTTCTGTCTGTTGCATAAGTAATTTTGTAAGATTTAAATCAACTAAGGTGGTGGGATATGATTGGTTAAAGAATTGTTTTGCAATATGTTCGGATTGGTCAAAGAATTATTTTGTAATATTTTAGTAAAATGATTCGTTAAGGTACAGCTAAGCGGGACTCAAGGTTCACTATATAATCTGAGATCCAAGAAGGAGACCAGCTGGGAAAAGAAGAAGAAGAAGAAGGAGGAAAGTCCTGGAAGAAGAACAACTCACCTCTAAAACACAGCCTAAAATCAGAACTGCTAAGAATCCTCTGCACGACCATGATGTGCAGCAACCACAATCCAGATGAGATTGACCATGTCTGGCCCACAGGAGAAGTCTGCCTGCACGATCGGGATTTGTGAGCGTCGCATTGTATGCTTAGCATGTGTATTCTGCTTGGTCATTATTAATAAATAAAGGGTAAAGATATGTGTAAGGCTCTTTCACTGGCAAAAGACCCTGCAAATCCGCAGAAGATTACGCCCTGAGCCCTAGGAATTGGGTAAAGGTAAGTGCTTTCCCCCCAGAGCCCTAGGAACTGGGAAAGGGTGGGGGTGCCTAAACCACCTGGGTTATGCCTTGAACCCTAGGAACCGGGAGCCCTAGAGTGTGTGGGTCACACTGTGTTTTATAAACATTTCTGTGTCTTGTTCATCCTTTAGTACACCAAGCCTGGCTTCAAGATGCAGTACTTGGTTTCAGGGGGCCTGGAGCTGTTTGTACCAGATATATAGGTACAGAATGCCACTTGGCAAGTAGTCATCCAGCCTGCAATCAGTGCAATAAACTCAGTAAAACTCCAGCAGAGACTAGACTTCCTGATTCATTGGCCACCCATAGCTCTCTGTGGGTTTTAACACTGGGTAAGATTGATTTCACTATGGCTGGGTGCATATTAGTGTTTTCAAAAGTTATTTTTAGTGGGGGTTATTTATTTAATCCATTAAATTCTCTTTGAGAAGTCTAATACCCTGACTCAGTGCCTGAACACCCACACAGTCCAAACGCCTTTAGAACTGGAGCTCCACTCTGCTATTGCCTCTCAGCTTGAGACAAACCTCTTGTTAGCAAGCAAGCACTGCACTTGTACCTTCCTAGAACAAAGACTCAGCCCCTCCACTCACAATCAATCACCCCCACAGAGAATCGCAATTCTGTAAATGGCAGCCTCATAAGCCGTCTTTGGTAATAGTATAAATAGCTATAATAGTCTATGTTCTCACGAGGAATAATCCTTGCTATGATCAATAGGCAGGAGAGGAGAGGGACCTCCTAGACTTTAAGGCCAGAAGGGACCATCGTGATCGTCTAGTCTGGCCTCCTGCACACTGCAGGCCACAGAACCTCGCCCACCTCTGTATAGACACCCCTAAGCTCTGAATTACTGAAGTCCTCAAATCACGGTTTAAAGACTTCACGTTACAGAGAATCCACCATTTACACTAGTTTAAACCTGCAAGTGACCCCTGCCCCATTCTGCAGAGGAAGGCAACCCCGCCCCCCCTCCCCCCCACACACACACACAGGGTCTCTACCAATCTGACCTGGGGGGAAATTCCTTCCTGACCCCAAATATGCCTGCACATCTCATTGGTTGCTTTAGGCCCCAGTCCTGTGAACGCTCACTCATCATGTGCTTAAAGTTCAGAGTGTGGATGAGTTCGCAGGGTGGAGTCTACTTTTAAAGTTTTGTTCTCCTAAATATAACAGAGTAAGAGCATATATAGAGAGCTTTCAAAATATAGGTAAACTCTCTTATGGAATCTGTCATGATACTACAGTGTTACAAATGAGTATGTACATTTCATGGCATTGAAAACTTGATTGCACTGGGTTGAGGCTGAGCATTTTCAATAAAATACGAAGCTGTACTATTGACTCTCATAACTGTTTTCTTCCTCACATCCCCTTTTTAGTAGTTCTTCCTTTGCCTGTGGCTTGGTTGCAGTACAAGACAAGACAAAAGGTCCATGCTAGGTCAACACTGCAATTGCAAATGTTTTAATTAGCAGATCTTTTTGCTCAACATGTTGAAGTCTTGAAATTCATCAGTAGTTAATGTGATTATTAGGTGTAGAAATGAATTGGGATTGCAGAGAATGTTACGGAGAGTCCCACAATTGAGCCATTGTTTTTAGGTGACAAGTCTGAGGAACTGTCCCAGACTGAGGAGTCAACAGAGGTGGTTTTGGAACAAACTGATAAAGTAAACACAAATAAGTGCTCAGGACGAGATGGAATTCACCCAAGAGCTCTGAAGGAACTCATATATGAAACTGCAGAACTACTTTAAGCAATGGGTTACATCGCTTAAATCAACCTCTGTTCCAGACGACTGACGCCTATTTTTAAAAGAAGGCTCCAGAGGCGATCCTGGCAATTTCAGGCCAGTAAGCATAGCTTCAGTACCAAGCAAACTGGTTGAATCTATAGTAAAGAAAAGAGTTCTCAGACACATAGATGAACACAATATGTTTGAGGAAGAGTCAACACAGCTTCTGTAAAGGGAAATCATGCCTCACCAATCTATTAGAATTCTTTGAGGGTGTCAGTAAGTATGTGGACCAGAGTGATTTAGAGGATATAGTATACTTCAGGGGTGGGCAAACTACAGCCTGCGGGCTGCTTCCAACCCATCAGACTTTTTTATCTGGCCATCAAGCTCCTGCCAGGGAGTGGGGTTGGGGGCTTGCCCTGCTCCACCCGCCCAGTGCTCCCCAGCCCCTGACTCACAATTCCCTTGATGAGCGCCATCTTCTGGCACGCAGAGCCACACTGGGCAGGCACGACTTCACTGCGCTGTTTCTGGGATTGGAAATCCACCCCATGCGGCAGCCCCCCCCCCCCCCACGGCAGCACACCCAGTCCCCTCCCAGTCTCCTGCGGCCGCACCCTCGAGAGCCTCGAAGCCACCCAGGGGCTACACCTGTCCCAGCTAGGATGCCTCCGCCTGTGGCAGTGCCTGGTATGGCCTCCTTGGTGTCACTTCCAGCAGGGCCCCTATGAGTCCCCGGTACTGCCCCTGTAGAGCCTCCCCACCCCGACACCACACAAGTCCCCCCTGCTCAGTAACATCCCTTATAGATCCCCTCCATGCTACACCCCATAGAGTTCCCTTCCCACACCGGGCATTCATGGCCTGCCATACAATTTCCATACCCAGATGCAGCCCTCAGGCAAAAAAAATTGCCCACCCCTGGTGTACTTGGACTTTCAAAAAGCCTTTCACAAGGTCTCTCACCAAAGTCTCTTAAGCAAAGTAAGCAGTCGTGGGGTAAAAGGAAAGATCCTCCCATGGATCAGTATCTAGTTAAAAGATAGGAAACAAAAGATAGGAATAAATAGTCAGTTTTCCCAGGGGAAAGAGGTAAACAGCAGGTTCCCTCAAGGATCTATACTGGACCAGTGCTGTTCAATATATCCATAAATGATCTGGAAAAAGGGATAAACAATGAGGTGTCAGAGTTTGCAGACGATACAAAATTCCTCAAAATATTTAAGTCCAGTGCAGACTATGAAGTTACAAAGGGATCTTACAAAACTGGGTGAGTGGGGAACAAAATGGCAGTTGAAATTCAATGTTGGTAAATGCAAAGTAATGTACATTGGAAAACATATCCCAACTATACATGCAAAATGATGAGATCTAAAATGATGTTATCACTCAAGAAAGATCTTGGAGTCATCGTGGATAGTTCTCTGAAGACATCTGCTCAGTGTGCAGCAGAAGTTAAAAAAGCTAACAATATTAGGAACCATTAGAAAAGGGTTAGATAATAAGACAGAAAATATCATATCACCAGTATATAAATCCATGGTATGCCCACACATTGAATAGGGTGTGCAGTTCTGGTCAACCCCATCTCAACAGAAATATATTAGAATTGGAAAAAATACAGAGAAGGGCAATAAAAATGATTAGTGGTTTGGAACAGCTTCCCTGTATGAGGAGAGATTAAAAAGGCTGGGACTTTTCATCTTAGAAAAGAGGTCACTGGGGGGAGAGGGGGTATAATAGAGGTCTATAAAACCATGAATGGTGTGGAGAAAGTGAATAAGGAAGTGTTATTTAACCCTTTGCATAACACCAGAACCATGGGTCAACCCAATGAAATTAATAGGCAGCAGTTTTAAAACAAACATAAGGAAGTACTTCTTCACACAACACAAAGTCAACCTGTAGAGCTTGTTGCCAGGGTATGTTGTGAATCCCAAAAGAACAACTGGGTTCAAAAATGAATTAGATAAGTTCCTGGAGAATAGGTCCACCAAAGGCTATTAGCCAATATGGTCAGAGATGCAATCCCATGTTCTGGGTGTCCCTAAACCAATGACTGCCAGAGGCTGGGACTGGATGACTGGGGATGGAGCTCTTGATAATTGTCCCATTCTGTTCATTCTCTCTGAAGCATCTGGTATCAGCCATTGTTGGAAAACAAGATACTGGGCTAGATGGACCACTGGTCTGACCCAGAATGGCCATTCTTATATTCTTATGGGATTGTTTGGGGGTGAAATGGGGACTTGGGCAAAAGATTGTGTGTGCGCATGTATCTATCTATATAAAGATACTCACTCTGAAGGCAACTTGCAGGGATATAAATAACCTCCACTTCAATATGTAACAACATCAGTTACATACAATATATGTCATGTAGAAAAATGCAGGTTATTATAAATTATGTATTAAAAGACCCCCTTTAACTAAGCCTACTGATTGTGTTTGAGTTTCTACTTACTGTAGTCAACAATTGCATTTCACCCACAGAATGCAATTTGGAACCAAGCAATTTCTGATAAATGTGAAAGTTCAGCAGTAAAGGTTATAAACTCCAGCTTTTCTGTGATTCATCAGCCATCAGCTCCATAACAGTGAATCATTAGTGATGACGAGAAAGGATTATGCAAGACCTGTCAGTTCTGTTGCCCCTCATGTTTGTATTCAATACACAGAATTAATGAAACACGATGAAAGTGGCAGGCAGGAAATAGAATAGGGACCAGATCAGTTCTGTGGGCACTACACTGAATTGCCTCTCATCCCTGAGAGCACTCCATCATAGTGATGACCTGGATCACTACAGTTCTATAAAGAAATATACTTCAGGTTCCAGGGCTGCTACACATCTAACAGGAGCAGAGACCCAGCAGCTAGCAAACAGAACTGAAACCTGGGGAGTTTGAGTGGAAGTTGTCATGGAGGAGAAAGGAGGAGGCAAGCACCTGTTCCTTATGGGCAGTAAGTTCTTGTTTTGTGTGTTTTGTTCCCCTTCTGTTTGCAGGGGCTGGTAGGGGACAGTGTGCTATGAGAGAAGTAGAGCATTCCATCACAGCAGAGCCCTAATTAGGGGGTGGGGCTGCCCTGATTAGGGGGACCTATAAAGGCAGCCAAACAGCCAACCAGTTTCCCAGGAGTGAACCTAACAGGCAATGATCAAGTGATCTCTCTCCTGCCATCCATCTCCACCCTCTGACAAACAGAGGCTAGGGACACCTATCCTGGCTAATAGCCATTAATGGACTTAACCTCCATGAATTTATCTAGTTCTCTTTTAAACCCTGTTATAGTCCTCACCTTCACAACCTCCTCTGGCAAGGAGTTCCACAGGTTGACTGTGCGCTCTGTGAAGAAAAACTTCCTTTTATTTGTTTTAAACCTGCTGCCCATTAATTTCATTTGGTGGCCCCTAGTTCTTATATTATGGGAACAAGTAAATAACTTTTCCTTTCTCCACACCACTCATGATTTTATATACCACTATCATATCCCCCCTTAGTCTCCTCTTTTCCAAGCTGAAAAGTCCTAGCCTCTTTAATCTCTCCTCATATGGGACCCGTTCCAAACCCCTAATCATTTTAGTTGCCCTTCTCTGAATCTTTTCTAATGCCAGTATATCTTTTTTTGAGATGAGACCACATCTGTTTGCAGTATTCAAGATATGGGCGTACCATGGATTTATATAAGAGCAATAAGATATTCTCTGTCTTATTCTCTATCCCTTTTCTAATGATTCCTAACATCCTGTTTACTTTTTTGACTGCTGCTGCACACTGCGTGGACATGAACTTCAGAGAACTAGCCACGATGACGCCAAGATCTCTTTCCTGATTAGTTGTAGCTAAATTAGCCCCCATCATATTGTATGTATAGTTGGGGTTATTTTTTCCAATGTGCATTACTTTACATTTATTCACATTAAATTTCATTTGCCATTTTGTTGCCCAATCACTTAGTTTTGTGAGATCTTTTTGAGGTTCTTCACAGTCTGCTTTAGTCTTAACTATCTTGAGCAGTTTAGTATCATCAGCAAACTTTGCCACCTCACTGTTTACCCTTTTCTCCAGATCATTTATGAGTAAATTGAATAGGATTGGTCCTAGGACTGACCCTTGGGGAACACCACTAGGAGCAAAAAACCTAACTAGCTTGAAGACTGAGCCTGATAAGTTTATTGAGGGGATGGTATGATGGGACAGCCTATAATGGCAGGTAGCTGATCTGTGACTGCTAGTAGTACACCTTCCCCAATGGCCAGTGTTGGGACGCTAGATGGGAAGGGCTCTGAGTTACTACAGAGAATTCTTTGCCATGTGTCTAGCTGTTGGGTCTTGCAGAAATGCTCAGGGTATATCTGACCACCATATTTGGGAGTCGGGAAGGAATTTCCTCCCCACGCTGCCCCCCCCGGTTAGATTGGCAGAGACCCCGGCAGGTTTTCATCTTCCTTTGCAGCATGGGATATGGGTCACTTGCAGTTTGAAACAAGGGTAAATGGTGGATTCTCAGTAATGAAGTTTTTAAATCATGATTTGAAGACTTCTGTAACTCAGCCAGAGGTTTGGGGTCTATTACAGGAGTGGGTGAGTGAGGTTTCATGGCCTGCAAAGTCCAGGAAGTCAGGTTAGATGATCACGATAGTCCCTTCTGGCCTTTCGGTCTATGTGTCTAACCTCCGTTAGCCATTTCTTCTGAAATGATCTATTTAAAAAGTGGTAAATGATTATTTTTCATTAGCCAAAACATAATACTAACTGAAGTTACATAGTTTGCATTATAGCAGGAATAATTCACCCTCCATCTGGAAAATTTGAATTAAACAAATTATTCATGATATGCTAACATTCTCGTGGGAGTGCTGCTGATCAAGCAGCTTTTTAACTGAGAAAGTGAAGTCATCTAGAGTAATGCCCCAATTCAGGAAAACTTCCCTAGTCAGGAAAACACTTAAGCACGTGCTTTGGTGTTTTCCTGAACACGGATGGATTTAAGGCACTTGCTTGAGTGCCTTCCTGAACTAGGGTCTTTGGGACCACAGACTGATAGGTCCCCTTCTCAAGTCCTGCAGTGTTCTTTGTATAAGTGTTCTAAAGCCCTGATATACTTTTAATCTTATTTTTCTTCATATTTCACTCAAGCTTTAGCGCACAAAAAGTGATCCATTACTGTCGGCAGTGTTATAAACACTGACAAAAACCGAAGGCATTTAAGAACAGCAAAATTGGAGCAATTTTCCAGTGTACTGTAAGACTTCAAAGAGGGAAAGATATAAATTAAGAAAACAAGATGAATTAGCAATCACAACACTACAAGAGAAAGCCAATGGAATGTATAATTACTTATTCAAAAAACCTTTGTGTTCAAACAAACCTTATCTACTAAAGTATATCACAGCAATTTTCATTAAAACCATAACAAACTGAAAGCCTAGAAAAAGGAGTGATAACATTAATTATTCATGAGATCGTCACCATGAGTTTCAATGTGCCTGAACACAGACCATTTCTCCAACTCATTTAGATTTGCTTTACATTTAAAAAGGAGGCCAATCGATCATATTTAACAGATTATTGTATAACACTGCACTGCAGCGAGGGTTTCCCAGTTCAATAGGAATAGCCATGAAGTCACTGGAAAAACAATCCCTTCAGCTCTGACAGAAAACCTCCTGCTTTCCTTACCGTCTCTCAGTTGCTATTCTCCCACCCCACTGTTAAAGCAGCACCTTTTATTTCTCCGCTAACACCACATTTTAAGAAAACAAACAATATTATGAACGAGGCACTACAGTATTCTGAAAAGACGTGTTGACACTGATGGTGTCATGAGTACATTGGTATGAATGGGATTTTGTTTCAAATGAGATGACAGTATCACTCCTTTCCTGTTCCTATATAGTGACTCATCCCCATGAATTTGGGATGATGTGGGAGTCCATTGACAAAACAGCAGCAGCTGCAGCAATTTTCTGTTCACTGGCCCTTTAATTTTTTTTTTTTTAATCAAAACTCAGATATTGGTGGTGGGGGCAGGTTGGCTCAGAGAGTGGAAACAAGATATGGAACCTTTCACATCTAGGCCAGCAAGGATTGGAATGAAGATGATGGTTCTACCTGGTATATAAGTTCCCTTTCTGAGCAGCAGATGTCAAGACCTGAATCCAGCCTAGTCCCACTTTGCAGCAGGAGCCTCCCTCAGTATGGAATCTGGACTATGCCTCATGGAACCTCTGATAAACCCAGGGAAGTTTCCTGAGAAAACTAGGAAGCTCTGTCTTGGACCACAGGCACCTGTTCACACAACTGTGATCTTGATGAAGATGCTAGGAGACAATGCGAGGCCAAACGGCAGAGAAGTATACTAAAAATTTCAGTCTTGATTCAGAGTGAAGCAAGGGCTTATTTGATCCAATGGAAGTGAGCAGGTAGATATCTTTCTGGAATATGGATGTGAGGAAATCTCCTAATTTCACTGTTGCTACGATAGACTGACTGTCCATCTTGGATTTCCTGTAGGTCACTAAGGAATTGAGCCACTTCTAATCTAAGACTAGACAGAGGACCATTGATCTAATGGGTGCTGCAGGCAGCAGAAAGAAGACCCTTGCTAAACATTCCTGCTCTGAGAACCTGGAGACAGCTTGGATGCCCAGGAGGGAATGCAAGGCCTGCCTCAGTGCTCCTCACTTTCCCTGTTTTCTGGGAGAGGGGACAAACCTGCAGAAAAGTGCAAGTATTGGAGATCCACAGTGTTTGGATTAGACCAAAGAGAACTCCCAGCATGGCCTGTTATCCACCCCAACTGCTAATCGAAGAAGCAGTGCCTGACCCTCAGGGCAAAAGTGGACAGGCTTTATTATTATTAGGTGCTACTGCAATGCAAGAGGCCTCAAACAAGAAGCTGGGTCGCCGTGTGCTAGGCATCATGTAAGCACATGAATAAGTGGGTCTGCCCCAGAGAGCTCACAGTCTACAGAAGCAACAGAGAACCAAACTCAAATTAAGTGTGTCTGTGTGTGGGGGGAGGGATGAGATGGAGAAGGATGATATAAAATTAACACGCTATGCACAAGTTCTGAGCTTGCCTTGAGTTCTAACCTTGCTTCCCAGCTATCTAAAGTTTAACCAGCTTGGCAGATTGCCAGCTTGGCCCTGTTCCTTGGAGCACCAATGACCTACTGTTCTTTCTGGGAGTTCCACCTCTGGGTCTGCAGCTACAGGGATCTTCTGTGAGATTATTTATGAGCAAAACGTGACTGTCTATACTATTATGATCACTACTTTCACAAGATTGTGATAAATTTTGTACAAAGTATGCCTTGTGATCATTTAAAAAGTTATAAGGGTCTACTGTACGATTGTTACTGAAATATGTTGTAATTTTGGACCAGTTTCTCAGAGTCAAAGACACTCTAGCACCCCAGACAGGTGTTGAAGGGCCATCACCTTCTTAAGTGGCCATTCTCCAGCAATGGGAAGGTGTAAAGAAGAAATTTACATTACATCACAGGAATCCTTGAAGAATGGAGAGAGTTATAAATATGAGACTGTGATCTCCAACTCACCTCTCCTCTTCCCATCTCTCTGCTCATGACCTCAGCAACTCTCAAAGAACTGAACTAAGAGGGGAGTGTTGCGAGGCTGGAAGGAGACCCAGCCTTTGAAATTCACAGCAGTGTATGGTGAGATAAAACCTTTGCTCTTAAGGCCACATAACTTGTTAAGTTAGGTATTAGCTTGCATATTACTCTTCTATTTTCTTTTGTAACTAATCCTCACTTTTATGCATCATCACTTGTAATCACTTAAAATCTATCTTTCTGTATTTAATAGATTTATCTTATTGTTTTATCTTAACCAGTGTGTTTTGATTAGTGTGTGTGGGGAAACTCCATTTAGAATAACAAGGCTGATGCATATATCATTTCCTTTGACGAAATGACAGACTTCCTATGAGCTTGCATTGTTCAGCAGTGTGCTGGACAGTACAAGAGACATTTCTGGGGGAACAAGGCTGGGACTAACAATTTACAGGTATTGCCCTCTATGTAGTTCATGAGTGACTGGTCAGAGTGCTCATGTATTTAGCTGGGAGTGAATTTGCATGCTGAAGGCTGTGTGAGCAGGCCAGGTGCGCCTGTTCTAAGAGCACAGCAGAGTAAAAGGCACCCAGGCTATAGAGATAAGGGACACTGTGGTTCAACAGTCCAGATTGTACACCTGGGGAATGTCCCACATAAGGGAGGCCAGGCTGATCATGTCCAAAGAGGCATCAGATATAAAATCTGAGACCTAACATTGATTGCCCCAGGGTCTCTTCATCTGTTTGTAGTGGACAGGGACACTGAGTATGTCTATAGTGCAATTGGAGGTGTGACTGCAGCACATGTAGACATACATGACTAGCCTTGATCTAGCTATCATGAGTATCGATAGCAGTTGAAGCCACCGTGACACAGCCTTCAGTGCAGGCTGTATAAGCCCACCCAGGACCTTGGGTACTTACTTGGGTGACTAGCCTGCACTGAAGTCCGTGCTGCTGTGGTTTCCCCGCTGTTGGTACTCATGCTATCTAGATCAAAGTTAGCTCAGGTATGTCTACATGTGCTGCAATCACACCTCTGACAGGATGTAGACATACCCTAAGCTGCTTGGCTGCTCCTCCCCCCCCCCCCTTTAAAGGGGGTGACTACCTACTTTGACTGACTGAGATGTCCGGGAGAAGAGGAAGGGGAGCTGTCCCTAACCTGCTGAAAGGAGGCCCAGTGGAATGAGAAGGAGTAAGCCGTGTTTCCTTCTCTAGGGTCTTGTGCTGCTGGCTTTTGGAGGGAAGCAGAAATGGAGTTTAAGAGGGTCACCAAAGCAGGGTTACAATTGGGAGGTAAAAGTGAGAACACACTATTCCCTTGTCCATGCCCCCAAATATGCTCTCTTCTAGGTTTTTGTCTCAGCTGCCCTCTGGGATGGTCTGTTCACCCAGAGTCTGCATGAGGGAAGGAACAGTGTCTCATTGGACCACCTCTCCTTCTTAGGGAAGAATTGAAGACCAATGGGGCAAGTGGGGCAGAAGGGACCTACCACAGAGGGAACCAGGCCTGCTTCTCCATCTCTGCAGAAGCCCCCTCCCTCTGCTCTGATCCTGCTGCCACCATTGCTGCAGAAGCTTCTGTCTGACTGTGAGGTAGCAGAAGAATGGAGCTGAGTGAGGGCTGCTTGGAGCACCCAAAGCCCAGCAACCAGCTAGGAGCTGGATCTACCAAGCAGCGAGGAGCAGCAGCCTAGATTCCAAACTGGAGGCTCTTCAAAGAAAGTCATTAGCATACACCTTATGCTAACATACTAAATCATTAGCATTGCCCCTGCAAAATGAGGTGCCTTTGCAGTCCATTTCCTAGTGGAGAGGTGTTCACATCACAATTGGTATCAATTGTCACAGCATCATTTACAAACATAGCACTGTCAGCATATATTAGTTTGCCTAGAGAATAAAGCGAACACAAGCAGGAACAGCCTGTATTTGATATGATTTTTAAAAATCTGTGCACATAGGCAGTGCACAAGTGGTGGAAAAATCATATACCCCAAAAATACCCAAAAGGAAGCTTGATTTATGGCATATATAAAATAAGTACAAAAAACACTGATATCACAATCGTGTTTTGGAAAAGAAAGAAAGATCAGATACATTTGCTGAATTTTGTGGATTTCTTTTTAAACTGGAAACCCATATTATTTTTACATGGTTCTGTTAAAAAAACCCAACCCACACCACATACAAGACTAAGTCAGGTTGTATCAACTACATTACATTTATGGAATAAAAATGACTCTCAGCCCTGACACGTCAAGTTTCAACCCGTAGAAAATATTGACAGCAGAGCTATTCACCCTTAAAGAGAGCTTTATAATGGAAATTCTAATGTCTTGAATCTTCTTCTCACAGATTTTTCCCTGCACTATTGCTTATTCAAGGTTCTGGCTTCTTTTCAGCCATGGATGGAAGTTTTGTGATGCTGACTAGACAGAAGCCACTGACAGAATTTAATTTAAAATGACTGTAATGTTTTTTATAAGTTTGGTCAGAGTTCAACAGGAACCACAATGCTAAAGTTTCAGTCAGCAGTGACTAATTTGTTAAAACATCAAACTCACCCTTGGCTGATGGAGCACTAGCAGAGTAAAATGCTGCTTTCTTGAAGTGCCAGGCTTCACTTGAGAATCTCCAAAGATTAAATACAGAACGGTTATCCTACATTATCCTCCCCCTAAACCTACCCATTAGGCTGAAATCCGATAGCTACGGGATGGGTCCATGGCACCCCAATACCATGGTGATCAGAGCATAAAGTGGGTAGGTAGGTAAAAGCTGTACTTATGGTGCCACATCATGGAAAACAGCAGATAAGAGGAATTTCTTTTGCGGTGATGTGGTTGCTGCTGGTATGGGTAATGGGTTTAGCAAGGGACTTATCCAGGAGAGTGAGAGTAGACTCAGTATTGCAAACCTCAAGCACTCAAAAATCATGAGATTGCTTAAAATGAGGATTTTTAAAAAATAATAAAACTGGGGAGTTTTGTTTGCTTTCTAGTTTGTGAGCCTCAAGGGTACACACAGGTCACATTATCATGCTTTTCTATATAAGCACAAGGGCTAGAAACTTTTTTTAAAATAAAAGCTGAAATTCTCATGAAACATGACAAAGTTTTCACAAAAACACCAAATGTTGTGACATGATAAAATCACAAAAAAGTTGGCAATACCGGAGAAGTATGCATGACTGGGAGAGAAGAATGAGAACAAAAAGCAGAGATGATGATCCACCTCAATCCCAAAGCAGAGGATCTCCCCAAAGAAGACTCCTCAATAGCAGCCACTTAAGGGCCACATCAGCTTATGTGGCCACGGTGAGAGAAGAGGGCTTAAGAAAGACAAAGCGTGGCTGATTGTCAAATCGCTCTCGGTGGGAGTTATGCCAGAACCTTGGGATACCTCTGGAATGCCTTTATTTCTTCACATTTGTATTTGAAAATGCCTACTCATAATTAGGTGCTTTTTATAAAATTTGAAAGAATCAAAAATAAAAATAATTTCCCCTTCATCTTATCAACAACCTCCTGCTACAGCACCCTACAAAACAGTAAACCTCCCTGTCATTCAACCACTACGTACAAGTGCAAAATATTAAGAGTCAGGCTAAACTGAGCAGTATGCACTTTTCACAAGATGGGTGTTACTGCATGAATAAATGTATTTTTTTCTTTCCTCAGAAAACTCCACTCATGACTGTAAAGTTCTCTTTTCTCCTTGTGTAGTGATCCATTTCCCTTCACTTCATGCTTTGGTAACTGCTCATGCATGAAGCCCAGTGATTTAATGCTGAAACATGAATATTGCGAATAATTGAAAAAGCATATTTTGCTTTTTTATCCTTTTCTTTACAAAATCCTGGCTCCAAAAGGTTTTTGGTTAAACTACAGTCCAAGTCCAATTGCTTTTATAAATATTTAATAAATATATATTTATAAAAGCTCATGTAAATATATAAGCAGAGAAGAAATTACTGGGTTACTCTACAAGATTAAAATATAATAAGGCTGTCAGTCTGGTTACTTGGATAACACATTGAAGGTTGTACTGTTACTGAATAATAATTCCACATCAGAATACTGAATGCATGGTTAACATGCTGCCAATGATGTGATGAATGCAGTGCAGATGCTTGCACAGGTACTGTAGAAAGACAGACTATACAATGTTACTTTAGCAAAACCAGACAATCAGCATTACAAACTATAGCTGCTAATAAAAAAAAAATGCTTTGGCAAAGTCAAAGACAGAAGAACAAGACCCCAAGCTGACTGAAAAATGTTTAACCTTGTCTTTATTCTAGTTGGAATTAAGCTGCTGAAGACCTTTCAGTTTAAAGTCACATGCTCCTACACTACAGTGACACTTATTACAGAGTATCTGCTAGGCAGAGGAAAGAGGACACAAAATTGTTAGTGAAAAACACCACTTAACAGCCCAGTCTCCTTAAACAGTTTATTTTAACTCCACGCCACTCTTCTCTGTTGTATTTTCATTTAAACCAATCTCTCCCTAAAAATGTCTAGCTGTCTCCAAATCTTGTAAAGTATATCCTTATAGGTGCCATGCTACTTATTCCATACATCGGCTACTCTAGCTGAAATAGTACATCCTGAATTCCCATCTTCTTCCTCTTGATTTTCACATTAAGTCCCTCAGCATGACCAGCACATCTTTCAGTCCTTTAACAAACCTTGTGCAGTTTTTAATTTCTGTTATACCGTAGAACCTCAGAGTTATGAACACCTTGGGAATGGAGGTTGTTTGTAACTCTGAAATGTTCATAACTCTGAGCAAAATGTAATGGTTGTTTATTGAAAAGTTTACAACTGAACCTTGACTTAATACAGCTTTGAAACTTTACTATGCAGAAAAAAAATACTGCTTTTAACCATCTTAATTTAAATGAAAGTTTCCTTACCTTGTCAATTTTTTTTTAAATGTTCCCTTTTTTTTTTTAGTAGTTTACTTTTAACACAGTAAACAGTACTGTTCTGTAAATAAGGTGTGTGGTTGACCAGTCAGTTCGTAATTCTGGTGTCCGAAACTCTGAGGTTCTACTTATCAACTAAGTCTTTAATGCGAATGAATTCAGTGGTCCAAATGTGCAGTGCTTACTTAGAAAAACTGTTGATTTCCACAGGAAGGACTAATTGTTTGCCAAGGATGCCAGCATGCCCTAACCCTTTCCCCTCTACTCACTGGAGCTCCTTCACCAGAGGCATGGACTTTGTGACAGAATTCCTGATTTTTTCTTAAACACAATTTTCTAAAAATATACACAGAAAAGCCTCAAAAATGAAAACCCCAAATAGGAAACAATAGACACCACATATAGAACTTTACCAGATGTATTTTGGCAGTCTATGTACCATACTATTCACTGTATTTTCTTTCTCCTTTCAGTAGTAATCATTTCACATAAATTCACCAAGTTAGTTATCAGAGCAGAATCTCTGCATGAGATTAGTCTGACATCCTGAATGTCTCATTTCACTTGTCAGCCATATTACTACTCCCTCTAAAAAGCGATAATATATGGAATTCGAATAGGAGAGGATATATTTGGATATATTCATTTACTTTACAATGGACAAGACTTGCATGTCATCGAAAACAATCTGGCATCTATGTTAAGCTTGAGTAATAAAATTGTCAAGGCTAAAAACCAGAAGACACTTAAAAAAACATACAAACATTTCCTGAAATTAATAAGGTTAATATGTCTCAAAAGTGGACTTTTACACAAAAGCAACACAAAAACATGTCCTCTTATGTAACTGGTACCTGCTAACAGCATTTCTTTATCTATCTCTTTGCACATATCTGTCCTGATCCAGGAAAGCACTTGAGCACATAGAATCATAGGTATGTAGGACTGAAAAGGACCACAAGCATCTGAGCAGTGGCACTGACTTCAGTAGGATTGCTTAGGTTCTTAAAGTTAAGCATGTGCTTTTCTGGACTGGGGCTTAAATGAGTGGTTAGAGCACAGGACTGGAATCAGTACACCTAGGTATGTCTATGTAGAGATAAGAGCCCTGTGGCACAGCCATGGCTGGCCCAGGCCAGCAGGCTCGGGCTGCAGGGCTAAAAACTGCTGTGCAGATATACAGGCTCCTGCTGGAGTCCTAGCTCTGGGATCCTCCACTCCCAGAGCTAGGGCTCCAGCCCAAGTCTGAATATCTGTCCAGCAATTTTTCAGCCCCAGAGCCTGAGCCCAAATCATCTGACAGGGCCAGCTGTGGGGTTTTTTTTATCCCTGTGTAGACATATCCCTAGGTTCTAATCCTGATTCTGACACTGACCATTTGAGTGGCCTCAGGCAAATTCCAACCTCTCTGTCTCAGTTTCATTAGTTATAAAATAAGGGAAATACTGATCTACCTGCTTTATCGGGCTTTGTTAGGATTAGTATTTGCAAAGCACTATGTATAAACTATTATTATTACAGAACTTAGGGCACTGCCAGCACTTATCAAATAATCAGTAATCAACTTGTAATATATCCTCTATGACTGCAAACCAGTGGAGAGATGTTTAAGCAGAAGGCTCTGGAATTCTTACAAGAAAGTTTTCATGAAAACAAATAAATATGGGGCAAATAAACAAAATAACTCCCTCTGAAGGACATTTTATAACTATGTTAAATGAGCACAAGTAGTACATAATACGAATATAGTCTAGTTTAGAAAAGCGTGCAAGCCACCATTTTACTCATAAATATGGTCAAGAGCACATTAATAACTAACATTACATTGCCAACACTTGCTCAGCTCAATATATGCCAGGTTTGCATGCAAGTTTCTTCTGTTAAAGTAAACGGTTGACCAAAGTTGGAGTGGAAATGTCAATGAGAAAATTGGAGCTGGCACTTGGCCAGGATGGGTGCATTATCGGTACATGGCTAGAGGTAAGAGGACCAGGGAAAAAGTTGTTTGCCAAATAGCACCCTCAACAATATAACATAAAGGAAAAGGAAAAGGGCCTTATTATTAAGTTGTCCATCATAAATCAGCCAGTAATCTTCAGGCCCAGGAACAATAGGCTGACATCCTTGGGAATGTGCTAATGACACTCACTTTGTAGGTCAAAGCATCCCCAACCTCTTCAGGGCAAGAAAACCAGAGACTAGAACTGGGAATCCAGTCTAAGCCTCCCATGTCAGGTCTTAGCACAAATCAAATGAAAATGTAGAAGTAGTTAAGGCAGAGTCAAATCCACTGGCTTGACTACACAATGCAGAGTGCAAGTGTGATGCTGTATGATTGAAACATGACCATTTATATCAATGTTGCTATCACTGTTATACAATCCCAACAAATCTTATACAAAGCCGGTCATGTAAGGTATCAATGGAAAAGTTACAATCTATCAAATAGGACTATCCTGTTTGTATGCATGTATCATCTTTATATCTAAAGTTATGAATATTGACTATGTACCAGTATTTCAGATGTGTTGGATCCTGGAGTAACACCCTCCAGTTTAAATCTACATTGTCGCCAGACAGCTTTGTGTTGATAGCCCATCAAAGACAACTGGATTGTCACAATGGGCCACAGAAGAAACTCATCTCACCCCGCAAGTCTTCCTGTGGATGTGGGTAATGGCTGCTCTTGTGAGTAATCAAAGCTCGTAAGGGCATGTGACCCTGAACTCCATCTTGTGTCTGTACTTTTCACAAATTGTGCAGAGAGCTTTGTTTGGGGACAGTGAAATTCCCTCCACATGGGGGAGGATATAAGAATGCTGGAAATATCTCTAATTTGTCTTCATTTCTTGCTTCATTTCTCTGGACTGGATTTCTAAGAAGGAAGCTCTAAACAAGGACTGATGGCCACCTCACTCCAGGAGCACCGCCAGCTTTTCTGCCGCCCTAGGCGGCGGAAGGTCCCGCCCCGAAATGCTGCCCCCCACAGAGGCGGCGGAAGGTCCCGCCACCGAAATACCGCTGCGGTCGCCGCCCCCCAAATTGTAGCGCCCTAGGCGACCGCCTAGGTTGCCTAATGGGTTGCGCCGGCCCTGCCTCACCCCCAACCTATTTGGGTAATTTCCAGAGAGACATTTGCAAACTAGAGTTTATACCATCCCTGCTACACACCTGATATAAGAACTTTGCAATGATTTATGTATATGATCTATTAATTCTCTTCTATTTCTTTTATCTGAGAAATAAGCCTTTAGATATTAGATACTAAAGGATTGGCAACAGCGTGATTATTGGGTAAGATCTGAGTTATATATCAATCGGAGTACGTGGCTGATCTTTTGAGATCAGAAGAATTCTGTGTTCAATTAAATTGGTTTTCAATAATCACTCATCAGAAAGTCTAGTATCTGGGTGGTGAAACAAGGGCTGGGATGCCTAAGGAGACTGCAGTTTGGATTTCTTATTAACTAGTGTGGTGAGACAGAAGTTTACTTTTGTTACTGGCTTGGTATAATAATGGGTTACTTAGGGAGGTGGTGGAATCTCCTTCCTTAGAGGTTTTTAAGGTCAGGCTTGACAAAGCCCTGGCTGGGATGATTTAGTTGGGGATTGGCCCTGCTTTGAGCAGGGGGTTGGACTAGATGACCTCCTGAGGTCCCTTCCAACCCTGATATTCTATTAATCTAATGATAGAATAACCACTAGTTTGGGGTGAGTCTGCCCTATTTCTCAGCAGTTTGTCTTGAACCTGGCGGCATCCTCAGCTGTGACCCACTGAGGCACAGTGACAGCAAGTAAGTAGCATACCTTAGGATCTATGATTTCTCAGCTAGGAAGCTTAGCTCCCTGCTGTGCATTGACAAATCACAGTTTGAAGGAGCAGTATGTCAATGCACACTAAGGAACTTTTAATACATGTCAGCAGGGTCCACTGGGCAGAGTGGAGCACACTGCAGCATTGTAGATTTACACAGCAGCCTGCTAATTCCCTAACTTCTCATTAGACAAACCCTGAGGAACATCAGGATTAGATTGCACCACTCTCTACACAGCCTAGCAGAAAATTAAGGAGCCAGTATTAATAGTGACCTGCTGGGGACCACAATTCTTGCTGTAGCTCAGAGATGGGGGTGGGAGAAAGCATGATGACAAAATGAAGGAGAAAGAGGAAAAAACCTCTCCATCTGCTCCCTAGCTAGTGCAATGAAGCCTAGGGCAGCATGGAGGAAACTGTGTTCACACACTGAGGGTGTGGAAGGAGACCATGACCAAAACACAATTTAACTAAGCATCTTCTGCCCTTAGCCAGCCACAACCCAGTAAAGCACAAAACTCCTTGTTGGTCCGTCTGTAATGATACCTGCACTGTATCTGGTTTGATTTAATTAGAAGGATGGCATTTGACTATTAACAACTCAATAGCCCTCATTGTGTAATTTAATTATCACAATCTAATATTCTGCATTTTATGGCACCTTTTTTGGCCTGTAATCAAATGAAACTCCATACATCTCAACAAAAGCAGATTCTCTCTTTTTTTAATGTTTTTATGATTTCATGTTTTAGAAGCCTTACTTAACGTGATGCCACTAATACTGCTCGAATGCTGTGGGAGTCTGTAAGAGAAATAAAGGGAGCTATGTAAAAGCTATGTACAGCACTCGATTGGGTGAGATTCAGAGGATGATTTCCAGCTTGCCAAGGAATCCCAGAAATATAGTAGAGATGTGGATGGGGACATTTTTGTCTAGTTGTCCTTTCCACTGCAAAGAAATGAGAAATTGCTCTGTGACTGTGGAGCATAGCAATAGGTTTAAGGCAGAGGTGATTGGCAAACTGATTTATCCTTAAAACACATTCTCTCCAGAAATGCAAACATACTGCCAACAAACAAAAGTCTCCATAGCCTGTTTTGAAAAATCAATAATGCTGATAAGCCCAGCACATGCTCTTTGCCCTACAATGATTTTGTTAAACCTTAGTTGGTCCTCTTCAGCAAGGAGAGATTAAAACCTGATCTAACCTGTTAGAATGAAGTTTTGCTGAAATCCAGTGTCTCTAGTCTGTAGTAAAATTATTTGCTACCATTCTCAGTGCTACAGAGATTTACTTACTTTAAAGGCCAATGAGGAATAGCATAGGTAGACAACTTCAAAAATTACAGCAAGAGAGATATTGAACATTTAAACAAAATTAACAGAAATACCAAGACATTCCTGCTTTACTGATTTTAGGGTGAAGATGACTTCTGCAGTTGTGTCCCATCTAAGGGAGTGAGATAACCTCCCTTGAGCTGAATCTTGGGGAAGTATGTAGATATATCTATGTTTATGTCCTCTGCTTTCAGATCAGTAGAATACCAAGTGAAAAAGGCATAGTAAGTCTCAATAAATATGCAAACAGCTCTTAAAAAGGAGATTAAAATCCTTCATCATGTTTATATAATTAATGAGACTGTGTGCCGGCACAAAAGAAGAAGGCCAATTTTTATTTTAAGCATTCCTTGAAGGTCATTTCCACTCTGAAATTTTAAGGGCCTCAAAAACTTGTTATATAACGACAGATCTAAACATATGGCCCTAGGCTGATTTAAATTAACTCACTTGTATCAACTGTGTTCCATCAATATGTACTGCCATAGTAACTGGTCCCTCCACTGGAATGCTAATTAGTCCCCGAAGCTTAGAGGAACAAAAGTATTAGATCTACAAAAAGATTCCTTTTTTCCCCTCTTTTTGTTGACTAGTTTTACTTCCTCAGCACATTAAAGCAGAGCTAAGAATGATTACAGGGAGGCATAAAATGAGCCAGAAAAATCTGCTTTCCACACACGTTAGTGAGAGGCATAGAGGGAATAGTTAGGGTGATACTAGAAGAAAACCCAGGGCCTCTCTGTTTGGACTGGCCTTTAGGTTTGGGTTAGGTATAGCATAGGAGAGCTCATGCGAATCTAGATGTGTCAGGTTAATCACAGTCCTGAACTGCAAAGTTCTGAGCTGGATCTGAAGTTTCTCAGAGTTTTAAGGTGTCTGGGGGCTTATCTCTTGCTTAAAATAATTGTGCCAAAAGTATTAATTTTAAAATCAAATACTACAGCAATTGAGGCAGGTTCTGAAAAGGCATAAAAGAGAAACATTTAGAACACATTAACATTGCTGGTAAAATGTGCTGGACTAACAGGCTTGGAGAGTGAAGTCTTATAATTGTTAACAGAATAGGTACAGTAAGGGCAGCAACTGTATAGTCTACCTATAAGCCCCATTTGGTGTTTTGGCTGAAAATGCTGAAGTAGCTTCCTGTTTGCTCTGGGGGAAGAGAGCAAAACACACACTTCTAAAGATACAGAAGAAGAAATCTGACCTAGTCAATTTCAGTTACATGGCAACATCATTTCGCTCCTCTATTTTTGTTGTGCAATTTGTACTATGATCCAGCAAAATTAGAAACAATAGGAGTCAATGATTCTCCTGACTGGAGGTGTTTACAGAAATGCAGACTTATTTCCTCTTGTGTTTGGAACTGCTTGGCTTTGCATGTATTTTGAAAACTGTTTTGAATGCACTTGCCAAAAGGTTTAATACAGAAATTTGCTCTGACAATGCTTTATGCTCACCAGATATTTATTTATAAAAGATTTGTGACTTTCACACGAGATGTGAATTGTTGTTGCCTTTGCTTTCATGTGCTAAAAACTCCTGCATTTGAAAGGCTCTCTCCACCCTACATAAGAACAGCTGACTGAAGCTGCTGGTTGCAGAAATATGCTGCTTACTTTATTATTAACTATTTCCAGGGGTGAAAATAGAAATAGGGACTTACCGGTATGGGGCTGGGTTGGGGCCGGCTCTGGCCCCCGGAAGGGGCGGGGCCTCGGGTGGAAGGGGCAGGAATGGGGGGGGTCAGAGCCAGCCCCAGCCCGCCCTGTACCGGTAAGTGCCCTCCCCATCCCCAGCCTGGGTAGCAGCAGCAGCCGAGGGCTCCGGCAACAGTTTAAAGGGCCCAGGGCTCGGCCGCCGCTACAGCTCCGGGCCCTTTAAACTGCTGCCGGAGCCCCTGGCTGCCGCTGCTACTCCAGGGCTCCGGCAGTGGGGCTCCGGGGGCTATTTAAAGGGCCCGGGGCTCCCCTGCCTCTACCGCCCCGGGCCCTTTAAATAGCCGCTGGAGCGGCGGTGGGGCTCCGGCAGCTATTTAAAGGGCCAGGGCCGTAGAGGCAGCGGGAGCCCCGGGCCCTTTAAATAACCCCCGGAGTCCTGCCGCTACTCCAGGGCTCTGGGGGCTATTTAAAGGGCCAAGGACCCCTCTGCTTCTACCGCCCCAACCCTTTAAATAGCCGCCGGATCCCTGGGGTAGCGATGGCAGGGCTCCTGCGGTTATTTAAAGGGCCCAGGGTAGTAGAGGCAGTGGGAGCCCTGGCTCTTTAAATAGCCCCCGGAGCCCCGCTGCTACTCTAGGGCTCCCACCGCTGCTGGGAGCCCCAGGCCCTTTAAATTGCCACCTGGGGAAGCTGGGCCGCCCTGGTATGGCGCGCCGGCTCTTGCCGGTATGCCGTACCGGGGCGTACTGGCTTACTTTCACCTCTGACTATTTCCAAGTGCTGAAAAGCATGCTAGGCATTTCACAGAAACCAGTGGCACCCCAGTTCCTGTCCTTAAGATATATATTACATAGGCAAGCATCCCCAAAGATTACTAGGGATTGATTTAACTCTTGGTTAGCATAAGGGTTTGAAGATAAACCAATAGATAAAGGCAGCTGGAAAACAGATTTACTGTCCTGTGGAAATTTTTGAATCATGACAAAAAGCCAACATTTCAATTTTTTTCACAAAACAAAACTAAAAAATTGCATTTTGGGTCAATCAAAATGTTTTGTTTTGACAAAAGTTTAGTTTCAGATTTTACCTTTTTAAATATAGAAAATAAAGTGAATTTCAAAGTGAAAAATTGTTTTGAAACAAAAAAAGCAAAACTTTTCATTACAAAAATAACGAAACAATTTTTCATTTTTTTTCATAGAAATCATCAAAATCAATACAATTTTGCAAAACAATTTGATTTAATCAAAACAGCATTTTCCTATGGAAATTTTCCAACAAACACGTCTAGTTGAATATTTACTCAATAAACAGTAACACTATATTTGCTAAATAACTAGTTGGAGGATTGATTATTGAATACGAAGGAATACCCAGTGAAGATCCCTTTATTTGTAAGTCAGTATCAGATATCAGGTGTACTTCTCACTTGAATGCATAATGCTACTTTCATGCTCTAGTGAAGAAGTTATACAATCTGTCAACTTACTTCACACAGGCTAATAACCAGTCATCAGATGGTATTGAATTTCCATCATTAGCTGTTTAGGATGTATTTGAATCAGTGACTTATGGTTGAAAGCATCAATATCCCATTCTTGATCCCTTGAGCTATCTAATTACCAAATTTTGCTTCTGAATATTACAGCACCCTTCATACTCAAAGTAACGCAACAAATTTATAAGTTACACACATTTGCATCATCAGATACTATGGTAAGGGCAGCACGTATAAACCTAGATAGCTAGATCAGTATAAGATGTCTAGATGTCTGAGGCTTTTCAGCAAGTGTCATGGGACATCTCCCCCTCAATAACAAGCAGAGATGGGCAGATGTCTCCTATATCTGGAAGGGTTGTTTTTTCTTTAATTAAAAAATTGAGAAAACAGACTCACAAATTTTGTTATTATTTAACTTGAACCCTAATTTCTTTTGCATGATGTGGGAGAGAAAAGGACTGGTAACCAAGAAGAGGAGAGGGGAGAAAAGGAACAATGAGTTGAGAGCCAGATGAGAAGATGGCTTAGGATGTGAGACCTAGCACAGCAGAAGCAAGGGAGCCTGAAGAACAGGAGAAGCTGGGTGGATGAATCAACAGGACCTGCTAAGTGGCTGGCATGTTAGCAGGTGCATATGGATAAAGCCCTGCAAATCTGCAGATACCCACGGACTGCTTTTGCAGATCGTGTATCGGATGGGGATACAAATTTTGTATCCACGCAAGGCTCTACATAAGGAGGCATGCAATGTGAAGAAGCTGCATTCCCTGAGCAGGGGGAATGGGTGGAGCTGCAAAGCCAGTTGAGAGGTGCACTAAACCCTCTCCCTGTCCACTGAAGTGAGATGTCAGAACTAAAGGACTAACAGACACATGCATGTCTGGTGCTCTTTGTCACCCACAACTGAAAATATTAGGCCTTGACTACACAGGAAACATTTTATGGTATAAGCCAAAATGTGAATTTAAAGCTCTATACCCATATAGTCCCCCATGTAGACACCTTGATTTCCTGTTCAAACAGTGCCTTTTTTGGTTTAGATTATTTTTTTGAGAAGGGGTTTAAGCGAACTTGGAAAAAGCCACTCTTAAGACTAGATAAGAGTGTCCATAGTGGGAGTTACACCTGTATAACTGCTCAAACTTTCTCACGTAGCTTTCTTCCTCTTCTTGCAAGAAAGGCTACTAACTAGGAGAGCTCGTACATGGCAAATATTTAGTTCTCTCAGGTGCCTTTTATCTAAAACTACCTGAAATTTGATTTTGTTTATATTGTAGCAGCTGAAACAATGGCAGGCTTAAAATGGCCAGAGATGTAGGCCAATTGGAGTTTTTGTAATTAGGCTATTGTTACGTGGGGTGCCAATCTCTTTCTGAAGTCAGTTCACACACCCTTTACTTCTGGCCACTTTGCTGGTGTGACAGACTGCTATTCTTCAGAGTTGGGCCACATTTCAAAAACTGTCCCAAAATCAGACTCGCCAAGTGTCACCCCGCTTGCATGACTCTCATGCGCGTAGCAGCCCTCTCACACCTGCCCAATTCTCAGGTAAAATATTATCTACACTAGTGCTTACCCACAAAGCTAACATTGTTGATAGTAGGTACAAGTAGTTCAGGGCAGCCCATATTTATTCTGTATTGTACTGTCCCAACTATCGCTTCAGATTGTTAACTTATTATGGCAGGGACATGTTATTTGATTGGCCCATGCCAGGGAGTCATGAGGCCTTAAAAATTCCACAAGACTTGCAGGTAGGAAGAGTTGGGTTTTGTTTGTTTGTTGTTTTGTGTTTATTATTTGTATTACTGTAGCACCTACGGTAGGAGCCCTAGACATGGACACGGACTCCACTGTGTAGGTGCTATAGAAATACACAACCAAACGGCTGTCCCAAAGAACTTACAATGCAAGTAAAAGATAAGAAACAACAGATGGATACAGACAGACAGGGTAGTAGAGTCAGGAAACAATAGACAATACTGGACAGCTGTGATCCAGCACGCCAGAAGCCTAACCATTGTCAATCTTTTGTAAGCATCATGGCAAAGTTGTGTTTGAAGGAGGGATCTGAAGGACAATAATGAGGTAGTTTTATGGATGTTTACAGGGAGTGCCTCCCAAGCATGAGGAGCAGCATGGGAGAAAGCACTAAAGGGCCTGTTTGGAAATTTTAATAAGTGGACATTGGATGCTGGCATCACTGATCAAAGGTGGGAGTCAATATTTCAATAGCGAATGGGAGATGATAGGTAGGTTGGGGACTGATAATGAAGAGCCTTGAAAATGTGGGCAAGTACCTTATGTTTGAAGTGATGGAGAAAGGGGAGCCAGTGGAGGGATTCAATGAGAGTCATTCAAAATGACTGGTTTGGAATATCATCTTTGCAGCAGTATTCTGAATTGTTATAAGTGGGGCAAGACTGCACTTGTCAAGGCCAAAGATAAGGATGTTGCAGTAATTGAGAAGTGAGATGGTGAGAGCTGGGAGGAGAGTTTTAACTGTGTGGACGGATAGGAAAGGCCTATCTTAGAGAAGTCAGCAGAAAGAATTTGAAAGATTTAGACATAGGCTGGATATGAATACATAGAAAGTTCTGAGTCAAAGATGACGCTCAGGTTATGGGCTGAGTGACAGACAGCATGGTAGCTGTCCACAGAGATCAAGGAAGGAGATAGGGGAGGGGGAAGGGCTTGGGAGCAAAGATTAAGAGTTATGTTTTAGTCATGTTGTGCGTGAGCTGATGGTTAAACATCCACAAGGAGAGTTCAGATAGGCCACAAGTAGAGAGGCAGAGTTCTGAGCTGTCAGCATGGAGATGGTGGTTAAATGTATGTTTGCAGATGAGAGTACCAACAGAAAAGGTATAGAGGGAGAAAAGAAGGGGACCAAGGACAGAGCCCTGTGGAAGCCTTAGAAAGTTGGAGAGGGAAAGAAGAGGATCCTCCAAAGGACATACTTAAGGAGCGATTAAAGAGACAGGAGGAGAACCAGGAGAGGACAGGGGCATGGAAACCAACAGAGAACAAGATTTCAAGAAGAGCATGGTTGACTGTGTTGAAGAGAGCTGACAGGTCAAGGAGGATGTAGATGGAGTACTGTGTCTGAGCTTTGGTGAGGAAGAGGTCATTAGAGACTTTGACAAAAGCAGTTTCAGTGGAAACACAAGGTGAAGGACCCGGACTGCAGAGGATCTAGGACAGTGGGGAATCTGGGGTGCAGCAGCACCCATTGGCTTGAAGTAATAATAGCAATCTAATGCATGGCTTCCATCATACACAGCATTTACAGTTTTGTTCAATAGCTTTCAGCCTCCCACTATAAAAATTGTTGCAGTGCCCCTAACCTAGTCTCGAATTCCAAACAACTCACTGTTATTCAATGGAGTTCTCCATGCAGGGCAGACAATTCCATGCCTGATGGTGGCTATACACTGAACATTTAGAGATAGTAGCAAAATCAACCTTAGTAAAATGAAATGCCGCTGCGGAAACAGGACCTAAACTGTCACCACAACATGTACAATAGAGAAAGACTGTAAAAAGAAATGTGATACTAGATCCGCATGTTAGCACTATGCCTACTACAATAAATACCCAGTAATTTTTGTGGGAAACAAGTAGCATGGGATTTTAGGACTTGTGGTTCTACATGTTTGGTTGCTACTTGAATATATGTCTTTGAAGATTTGTTATTTTAGTAAAAAATAAATAAGTAAGAAGTTCCTGGCTGGGATGACTTCTTTGGAATCCCAACAAGAACTCTCGAGCAGCCTGTGGTTGTTTGATGACAATATTATTTATTTGTGAAATGAATGTGTATTCTTCACAAGTTATTCTTACTTTATTCCAGAAATATTGAACAAAGTAGCAAATACTTTAGATTCACCATGCAATCGTCTGTGCCTTGGTTTTGTGACTGTTCTGTAACTGTGCAGAGGCAATATCTCCACACTGATAGGGGCACGCGGAACATTTTATCTAAGTCTTTGTTTATAATAAGATCAGTGACCTTGGATCTACAAAAGGAGTTAGAATTGTAAATTCAGACAATCAGTGCTTACTACAAGAGCAAAATTCTTCATCATTCTAGCTCTTAAAGAGACCATCACAGATAATTTAGGCCAAAACTCCACTCCTGAGCCTTGCTCGCCAATTTATGTCATCCCTGTGTTTTAAAATTTTTTTACTAAATCTAATATGAGTACAGATGTTTTCATTAAATTAAAAAGAATCTTCCCAGCACAGTTCAGGGAATGCTTTGTTTGTTAACTGCTCTACACACACACCAGCAGAGGAAGCACAAAATATTGCTTTCTTCCAAACAGACTACTCATGTATTTAAAATTAAGCACATACTTCAGTTCTTGTGGGACCTTAATAACATTTGACAGTGGTAACTGCCTTTGGCTACATATTCAACCCTGACAGATTGATGACAGTGACCACCCAGACTGCAACGTCTTAACGACTCTTCCTGACTCCTTAACAACTCCACCTCTTGAGGCAGCTGATAGGTCTGAGTCTTACTTTAACGGATGCTGATACAATAAAGTGAATTCCAGCAGGGAAACCCGCAGCATGCAAAATCTCCCCTTAAACACACTGATATATTGAACAATGTAGCAGAGTGGACTTTAAGGGGCAAACAGTATCAAGGATTTGCCTAGGGAATCCGTAGGGGAGGTGAATGCAAAATCTCACCTCCAGTCATGCTAAAACCCAGCCTTGGAAGCTATGCCGTGATGTGGGTGATTGTCTGCTGTTATCAAAGACCCAAGCTTTATAAAGAAAAAGGCTGATCTGCGCAGTCTGGGTGCTTCCTCTGAGCTACAGCTCTTATGAACTTGTAACCACAGAAAAACTCCTTTCTGAGTGTGACACATGGCCAGAAAGGGTTAAGCAGCTTGCAGGCTAAATGACCCAGATTCAGCCTTTAGAGACATACTAGTAGATAATGTTTGTATTTTCGTGTGTTTACATATATATTGTTAGAGGTTGACAATGTAACCAAACAGTTTCTGTCTATGCTGTATTCTGTTAATTCAGAGATCAAAAGGAGATCTTGACATTTAAAGGAACTATAAATATACTGATATCACTGTATTGATTTCTCTTTGAAGTAGATAGCAGATCACCTGCAAATGGTGGAAGACAATTGCCTTATGTTAATCAATGTAGCGAATTACTGATGACGCTTAGGAAATAGGTCTACTGCAAAGGTGTGATGATTGCCTGTTGTTCACCTGAGGACTCCCTGCTTTCAAGAGAAGGCCTGGAACTGTATAAAGGACTCCTGGGTCCTGATCCTTTGTATTTCAAATCTGCTTATGCTTTATCAGGGAAAGCATTGAGCTGCAAGATTGAGGTCTCCAAATTTATTTGGATCACCATGGTATGGAACTATAACCTATGGACTAATTCTAAGAACTCTCTGCAACTGCAAAGCTCACCATCTCTACTATGAAACTGATCTCAGGACTGTACTCATGTCTGTTTGTATAAAGTTCTTTTAACCAATACTCACTCTCCCTTTTCTTTTCTTTAAATAAATTTTAGTTTAGTTAATACGAATTGGCAGTAAGCATGTATTTGGGTAAGATCTGAAATATTCATTAACCTGAGGGTAATGTGTCTGATCCTTTGGAATTGGTAGAACTTTCATATTTGACTTGGCTGTCTGGGAGGGAGCCCAAAGGCTGGGTTGCTTTTAAGGGAACTGTGTTTTGGCTTCTGTGTAACCAGTAAGGTACTGTGGAAGCTGTTTTGTGGCTAGCTTGGTGGATCTGAGTATTAGAATAACCACCAGGTTTGGGGATTGTCCACCCCATTTTTTGTAGTTTGCCCTGATCTGAGCAACCTCAGTGTGATACACACACACCCTAGGACCCATCACAATGAGTTTGAAGGACTGATTCCTACCAGAGCCCTGTTTGGAGTTGGGGTGATCATGGCTAGCTTATCTGCATGCGTGTAGGTTCTTTTATTGTTTTTAATGTTTTCTGCATAATGCTTTCATCTTAAGAATAAATGTGCTTACTTATAAAGAACAGTCTCTAGTAACTTGTGACTGTGTTACAGCTGTTTATAGTCTTCAAAGAGTAAGCAAAGCACAGACGCTGGTCTGGTTTAACAATCTGGTTTGCTGGGAATATCACAATGTAGGCAGGGAACTGTGCAGCCTGGAAAAACCCCAGTCAGGAGGGAGAGAGACGTGGGTGTCCGCCCAAGAGAGATGATAGCTGGGAGATGGAAGCCCTAGAACAGTTGCCCTCAAGGGATCACTGAGGGGAATACAGGTGCAGTTGCCCTGAACTGTGACACTCCGCACAACACAGTTGGTTGTGTCACCATTACACTATGTGTAACACACAGAGACATACACAATACTGTTGGTGCTAAACAAATAAAAATTTCTTATTTATTTTCCCCATAATTGGGGAACAAATGGAAATAAGAACTACGCATCCCAGGAAATATTTACACCCAAGATGCAGGTTTTCAAGGTTACAGATGACTGCTGGGCTCTGCAAAAATAATCTTACATTTCTAGTCCTTAAATTAACGCAAAGCCAGAATGCACAAGAGGGCAAAAGCCAGCCTGATGATGCTCAGATTCCGTGAGCAAGACATCAAAAAAAGCAATCTCCCCTTGACTGCTATTATCAGCTGTAAAAAGATAAAGCATGATCTTTAACAGCAAAAGGAGGTATTCTCATCTTCAGAGAGAAACAGTGTAGCTCAAATTCAAATTAGCCCGTCACAAGTAACTCAGACTGTCTTATCTATAAAGGCCTAAACTTACTGGTAAAACACACACACGCACCCCCCCCCACCATCTCAGTGAACCAGTTCTACTTCAAGAAAATACAAACACACTACAGCATTGGCTCATATTTACAAAAAAGGAGCTTCTTTGATTATACAAACTACTGTCACTGTGACAAAACATTTGTTATGGTTAATTAAAATATCCATCTCCTTTCCAATAAAGCCAAACTGGAGGGAAATCAGCGAAGAGCAACTAAAATGATTGTGGTGCTGGAGGGACTGATTTATGAGGAAAGATTAAGGGAGCTAAACATGGGTAAGCTTGACTAAATGCCAATTTACAGGGACATGTCTATAAGTATTTATAGGCTGTACACATAAAGAAGGTAGAGGGGGTATAACCCAAGAGCAACAGGCTGAAATTAACTAGCAGGAAGTTCTGCATAATCACAAGATTTATTAGACCTTGGAAGAGTCTCCCAACGGAAGTAATGGAAACTCACTCAAGACGTGATAAAAATAAAAAGGCTGAAGAGCTAATGGAAGTGCTGAACTTGATGACCTCTCCAGGTCTCTTCCAGCCCTACATTTCTCTGATGCCATTTTGATTTCTTCATTTCAAATTTTCAAGCAGCATATGATCACCTCCACTGGAGGGGAGTAAGGTGAAGCACTTTATAGATCAAGTTACTATATACATACTATACATATGTATTTTACATGTAAAACGAAGGCGGCAATAGTGTTGGCTCTACAAAGCCTTGGACTAAGTACACATACAATACCAAATGCACTTCTGAACTCTGCAGTATTATCTAGTCCAGTGGTTCGCAACCTTTCCAGACTATTGTACCCCTTTGAGGAGTCTGATTTGACTTGCGTACACCCAGTTTCATCTCACTTAAAAACTACTTGCTTACAAAATCAGACAAAAGTATCCCAGCACACTATTACTGAAAAATGGCTGACTTTTGCATTTTTACCGTACAATTATAAAATAAACCAATTGGGATATAAATATTGTATTTACATTTCAGTGTATTGTCTGTAGGAAATGTTAGCTTGTACTGACTTCACTAGTGCTTTTTATGTAGCCTGTTGTAAAACTAGGCAAATATCTAGAGGAGCTGATGTATCCCCTGGAAGACCTCTGAGTACCCTAGGGGTATGCGTATCCCTGGTTGAGAACCACTGGTCTGGACAACCCAAATGCTGTTTTTGGCTATGATTAAAGCAAAAGGTAAATAACTGCTCCACTGAATCCTGACCAGCTTCCAAGCAAAAGTCCTGTAAAAGTGACTTATTCTTCTATAATTCATTTTCACCGTTACTTCTAATTCACACTGATGATGGGGCGCCTCAGTGCAAGTTACCTAACTTGGTGAATTAGGGACAAAGTGAAAGCATACGCTAAAAGCAAGGATCACAAAATACATTTCATGACCCTTAATTGACAATTTTAGTTTATTTACAGTAATGCTTCACAATGTGCTAGTAAATGATTAGCAGATTTGGTAAAAATAAAGAAGTCTGAGTAATATGAGGCCATACTATGGCAATTCTGCCATTAAATCTTAGTTGGGAAAGACCCTCACTTTGTATGAATTACAGTATGCAGATTATCATAGTTCTATTGTAGTAGCATTGAAATACTTCTATATTACATGGTTTTAATTAATAAAACCACCCTCACACAAGACCCTCTAAGAGATGTAAAATAAATTATTTAGTCTCATTGCTTGGTAAGTAGTAATTGAAAATGTGACAATTTGAACTGTCTAGTTCATATTTTTCTTTTCTTTTCTCTCTCTCTCTCTCTCTCTCTCTCTCTCTCTCTCTTTTCTTTTTTTTCTTTTTTTTCTTTTTTTTTTTTTTTTTTTTTTGAGGGTGAGCATTTAATGTCTTGGGCTGTTTTTCTAACTCGCCAACAAAAGCAGTAAAGAAGATCAGAAGCCACACAATGTAACAAATAATATGTACATGTATACTACAAGGGCATATGATGAGGCTCTACCTCAAATCTAAAACACAGTTAAAAATATATAACAGCATAAAAAGTAAATATATGCAGCACAACAAAGATAAATTACTGTAAGGAACATTCCTGAAGTGGCTGGTAGAGAGACTGGATGACCTAATAGGTCTTTGCCAATATTAGCATCCATTCTTCTCTAAGGCTTGTTAAAGGCTCAGAGTACATGGCACTATACACTTCAAGAAAAGTTGATCTCCATGGGAATAGAGGACAAACTAAAAATAACTATTAGATGACATTTTAACAGTTTTGAAGCAGGTTGTCATGGCAATTGAAGAGTTGTAACCTGTTGCCATGATAACCAAAGTTTTAAAATTAATGGGAAGGCATTTCTTTTCTACTTTATCTTTATGCATAAAGGAACTAATATCAGTCTTATGCAATGATGGGAGATTTACATAGTACTGCCTTTCGGAAAATACAGGGGCAGAATATTTAAAATATATATAACAAACAAGTCCAAAAAAGTTGTGGTCAAACTGAAGAACTCTAAGTTTAGGAAAGAATCCAACTTATATGGATGTTAAATGTATTTTACATCCCTGGGTCACCCTTTTGACACACAGATGATATTATCTGTACTCTACTATCAGGAAAACAATACCATATGGCAGAAATACTGACAAGGAACCAGACTAAATTACTTCCTCCACCAATCCTGGACCAAGTACCACAAAAATTTAGAGAAGCAATAACATGAGTGATTTATTATTTTAAATTCAGACTATACTAATTTGGCTCAGACACTGACAATACTAGACTCAGATTAATATTTAAAAATTTAGGCCTCAAACAATAATAATCCACCATGTCCTAACTTGAACGGCTACTTCGTCTTTACCATTGCACTGCTGGATCCTGGAAGCTTTCACTATTTCCTTAAAACCTTGCATCTTACTGGTTATGGAAAAACTTCTCAATCACTCTCAAATTATTGCAACATCCATCGAGGTCCCGGATGACTGGAAAAAGGCTAATGTAGTGCCCATCTTTTAAAAAGGGAAGAAGGAAGATCCGGGGAACTACTGGCCGGTCAGCCTCACCTCAGTCCCTGGAAAAATCATGGAGCAGATCCTCAGGGAACCAATTTTGAAGCCCTTTGAGGAGAGGAAATTGATCAGGAACAGTCAGCATGGATTCACCAAGGGCAAGTCATGCCTGACTAACCTAATCGCCTTCTATGATGAGATAACTGGATCTGTGGATGACGGGAAAAGCAGTGGACGTGTTATTCCTTGACTTTAGCAAAGCTTTTGTAACGGTCTCCCACAGTATTCTTGCCAACAAGTTAAAGAAGTATGGGCTGGATGAATGGACTATAAGGTGGATAGAAAGCTGGTTAGATTGTCAATGGCTCCATGTCTAGTTGGCAGACGGTATCAAGCGGAGTGCCCCAAGGGTCGGTCCTGGGCCTGGTTTTGTTCAATATCTTTATTAATGATCTGGAGGATGGTGTGGATTGCACCCTCAGCAAGTTTGCAGATGACACTAAACTGGGAGGAGTGGTAGATACGCTGGAGGGTATACAGGATACAGAGGGACCTAGACAAATTAGAGGATTGGGCCAAAAGAAATCTGATGAGGTTCAACAAGGACAAGTGCAGAGTCCTGCACTTAGGAAGGAAGAATCCCATGCACTGCTACAGACTAGGGACCGAATGGCTAGGCAGCAGTTCTGCAGAAAAGGATCTAGGGGTTACAGTGGAGGAGAAGCTGGATATGAGTCATCAGTGTGCCCTTGTTGCCAAGAAGACTAACGGCATTTTGGACTGTATAAGTAGGAGCATTGCCAGCAGATCGAGGGAAGTGATCATTCCCCGCTATTCGGCATTGTTGAGGCCTCATCTGGAGTACTGTGTCCAGTTTTGGGTCCCACACTACAAGAAGGATGAGGGCAACAAAAATGATTAGGGGGCTGGAGCACATGATTTATGAGGAGAGGCTAAGGGAACTGGGTTTGTTTAGTTTGCAGAAGAGAAGAATATGGGGGGATTTGATAGCTGCTTTCAACTACCTGAAAGGGGGTTCCAAAGAGGATGGATCTAGACTGTTCTCAGTGGTACCAGATGATAGAACAAGGAGTAATGGTCTCAAGTTGCAGTGGGGGAGGTTTAGGCTGGATATTAGGAAAAACTTTTTCACTAGAAGGGTAGTGAAGCACTGGAATGGGTTACCTACGGAGGTGGTGGAATTTCCTTCCTAAGAGGTTTTTAAGATAAGGCTTGACAAAGCTCTGGCTGGAACGATTTAGTTGGAGATTAGGTCCTGCTTTGAGTAGGGGGTTGGACTAGATGATCTCCCGAGGTCCCTTCCAACCCTATGATTCTATGCTTTGAACACTGCTCTCTTTCCCCGCATTTTGGGGGAGGAGGAAGAAATGTGTAATTGTTAATTGAGGAAGAAAGCATTTAATTGCTAACCTATGATTATTAATGGAACGCGACAATGATACATACCTGCTGTCTAGATCATTTTAGTACATACCTGCTGTCTAGATTAAAGATTAACTAAAATGCATGTTAAAACAATGGACTAGTCTTTGTATTCATTGTTTCAGTCCCAAATTACATTGATAGTCAATTAAAATATATATCTACTAAAAAAAAATGTGGTGCGTTCCCTAGTTTAGAGCACATGCATTTAAGCTATGCTGAGCTTCTTGCGTGTATTGGTGCAGAGAGTGCATTCGGCTCAATGACCCCAGGAGCTTCCTTTCATCTCTCACATACAGTAGAACCTCAGAGTTCCCGACACTTTGGGAATGGAGGTTGTCTGTAACTCTGAAGTGTTTGTAACTGAACAAAACACAGCTCGGGCTCCAACAGTTCACACTCCGGGCCAGGTTCCAGAGGCAACTAGTCAGCTTCCTTGCCAGCAGTTTCTTGCCCAGGCAAGCTTGTCTCCCTCCCAACTGGGATGGGGTGTGGGTGAGAGGAGGGGATGGTGGTGAAAACAGTGCCCCCCGCTCCTGGCCGGGGGATGAGGGTGAAAACAGTACCCACGGCTTACAAGAAAGCAGCGCAGACTCCAATGCTGCTCTTGCTCTGGCTGCCTCGGGCTGGCAGTGGGGGCTGACAGCTTTGCCTGTGAATCTCAGCATCTTCTGCTCCTAGCTGTAAGTGCCCTGTGCATGTGGGGGGGAAGGACAGGCAGCCCAGATTTGCCTACCTTTAAGATGCAATACAGACATAGTAGAGTATTCGCTTTTTTTTTTTTTTTTTGGTCTCCACTGCTGCCTGATTGGTTACTTCCAGTTTCACATGGTGTCCGGTTGATCGGTCAGTCTGTAACTCTGGTGTTCATATTTCTGAGGTTCTACTATATATGAATATATGCTGTTGTAAGCACTGTATAGAATGTAACATTTTAAAGACCTAGGCAAACACATGACAATGGAATGGAAACAGAACAGGTGTCCTTACCATCACTTTCAAAACACAACAGAAAATGGTCAGCACCTGGAGAAATACAGCTATGGATTTGAAAGTAAAAGGAGTCAGAGGACTGGGCCTGCATACATAGAAGTTCGAGTGTGTACACATTCAGACCTCTCTTTTAAAGAGACAACTTGCTGGTCATCTGTTCAAGTTAGTTTTCCTCCATCTCATCTCATTATGGTTTATTATTGCCACGTACTTTTGCCTCCTGCGAATGGCACTGAAATGGGCAGCTAACTCCCTTTCCCTAGAGATGAATGCTCATTTCTGTAGGTTGGAGGTTCTCAAACTTTGTCATACTGAGCCTCCCTGACCTATGAAAAAAATGACTGCACGTCCCCATAGTTTATTAGAGCCCTGCAGTGCCCTGCGCGGCCGTGGCTCCTGCTGTCAGCCCACCGGCTATGACTCCCGCTGACCCCTTTATCTCCTTTACTCGCCTCCCGGGTGTGCACGGCCCTTCGGCACAAGCCTCAGCCGCCTGTGGCTGATAGCCAGAGCTCTTAAAAAAACCCAACAACCCACAGCTCGCACCTCCCTTGACACATTCCCGTGCCTCCCTAGGCAGGCCTGCCCCACAGTTTGTGAACCGCTACTATAATACATAGTAGCATCATCTTTAATAAACCAAATGCAAGACAAATTCCTGTATTTATCCACTAAACGCACATCCTAACCCAGGGTTAAATTAACCTTTCCCCCATTCTCCAGGGCTTTATTTTTAAATTTCTCTCAGCCCCATTCTTTCCATTTTTATCTCTTCAGTCTGGTTTTCTCTTGTCCCTGGGAACTTTCATCCCTGCTTATAAAATGATGAACAAAGTTAGTCAGATTATTAAATGAAATAAATGTTTTAGCCCTGACCTCCTCAAAACTTGGATCCACTGAGAATTCTACAAGTCAGCTTTATGAATTGGGATTCTATAATTGCCTTATTTGATGATCTAGTTAAAGTGAACTTGCCATTTTTGGGTGCACAATACATTGTCTCAGACTCCAATGGAGTGGCCCTAAAATAATCTTAGGCTGAGCATTTCCACAGGAATTTAAAAAATATTTCAGGGAGTTTTAATTCTGCAAACCCATGAATGACATGCCCCTGATATGTTAGATAGTAGAAGCCAACTAATCTTACTTACTCACGGAGATAGAAACAAACGTAACAACAACATAGCAACCATTTTCCCCAGGAGAATGTTTTTAAAAAAATCTCACACAATTCCCTGGTCTTTATGTGTGAGAAGAATGTATTTACCTGTATATAGACAGGGACAGAGTATGTGGACGTGGGGATGGGGTGGGAATTGGCATCTAGAACGATGTACATACTCTGACCCAGCTCACTGCTGGGCTCACACTGACTAAAGTTATTCATTGAAATCTCCTTATTCTTTGTTCATTACTAGTGGTCAGCTCTGCAGCATCTTACCTTTGAAACATGAGAAATATAATTATAATCAAGACCAATAGCAAACAGAGTCAATGTTATCAGTCAATAATGGGACTAGCATCGCTAAACTGTGCAAACAAGGCCCTGCATACACCCACCTAATAGCCATGTTATCCAGACAGCAGCCTGCACTAGGATAGCACCTGAGTGACACTCTAATCTCGACCAGCCTTGGGGCTATTAGAAGGCACCCAGTGCATGGGATGAGTGTATGCTGATATTTTATTCAAGTAAAAAGAGGCCCCTCCATTGCTGGAACTATTATACAGAACAAAAAATATTTACAGTGCTGATCTTTGTGTCTGTGGGGGAAATGGACTGGTAAAACAAACTAAAACACCTGTCAAATTATGAATAGAAGAGAGAAAAAAAATATAACCATTAACTCATAACTCATTATCATGCAGTGAGTTAACAGCCTGTTGGGACATTTTAAATTGCAGCACAGCTTTAATCCCTGGCTAAACAAAGATTTATTGGATCTAGTAGTAAACTTAATGGAGAAACCAGATTTTAAAAGGAAGAGCATAAATCTGGCAATAAGTAGGCAACTGTCTTTTAGCAATTTAGAAAACTCTGCAGTGGATGCTACGGACCTGTAGATCTGTTCCTTTGTGCTGCTGCGCACTCTGAGTTCATTGGGAACTGACAACACTCAGTACCTCTCAGAACTGGGGCTCTGTATGAGCAAACTGGATTACGAAGTCTGAAGTGCATTTTGCTGTTGTAAATTACCTGCTACAAGAACACGCCTGATCATTACCATGGAACACACCTCCTTCCAAAGAGATTTCTTTTAAAAGTATTGTTTCTATTAAGAATTCTAGTTAGATTTTGCTACTACTTGCAACAGGCCTGTGGTCCCAGAGGGCTTTGCATTTAGGTTGTTGACCAATACATTCACTTTTAAAATAAACCTTTTGACGGCATCCATTCATTCTTCCAGTCCAGTAAGTAAACTAGGACTTTTCAATATTAGCAGAAACTTGTAACGAGAAGGGGGATGTGGGAAGGCCACAACACTAAAGAGTCCTTCAGGGCTCATTTATTTGAACAGTGCCAAGCAGACTCTCTGATGCGATATTTTCTTCCTGAGCTCTGAGCCAGGGCTTTGGGATCTCATAAATCATCTCTGGCTGCAAAGACATTAAAATTCCAGCCCAGTACTACATTAGATGAAGTGAGGCTGAATGCTGGCAAGCACTGAGAGAGAAAGGGAGAAACACATACAGACTTTCAAATAATTGTGAGCGTTGGTGGGTAAGCAAGTATCCAATCACAGTTTCACACCAGCCTAAATCAAACAAGGATAGAATCTCAACACACATTAAACCAGCTACAGCTACGTTTGCAGTTCTGAGCAAGCTGCTACACATTAAACAAAAAGAAATCTTGGCTCTTCCAAGAACCAACCTGAAATACTGTGTGCAGTTCTAGGCACGACAGTACCAGAAAGATGCAGACACACTGGAGGCAGTAGAGGAGAGCAACAGAAGCAATAAGGGAACAGGATAAATTGATTTATGAGAAAACATGAAAAGAATTAACTGTGGATAGTTCAAATAGGTAATGATGAAGGGAATTGATAACTATCGACACAGAACTGAAGGGAATACAAAGTGAGAAGAATTTTGAATGGTCCCCAAGAATGTAATTAAGACTAACAGGGAGAAATTGAGAAAAGGGAGGGGGGGAAACAAAACTTAAGTGGAATGGCCAGAAAGCGTCCTGACCGTGAGATGATTAGGCTGTGGAATAAGATTCTGAGAGAAGTGGTGGAAACCCCATCACTTGGGACCACTGTAAACTAGACAGGCCAAACACTCAAAAATATAATCTCAAACCAGTAGGGGGATGGACTGGGAAAGAAAGGTCTGCATGTGTTACCCTTCCCAATTTTTATATTATACATTTTAAAATCACAAATAAGCACTGGCCAGCTTCTTTTCATGTTCTGTATAAGTCAAAACTTCACTGGATCTCACACTTTAAAAAATCGTTAATTTTTCTGCAAAGGTAAATGCAAAAATAGTGTTTTCAGATTACATGCTAAAAAATCTACTAGGTAACTAATGCATGTCAAAAAACACCTTTAAAAAAACGTATATTTTTCTTATTTCTTTTCTTGCCTGCTTTCCTTTAAGCTAACATTCTTGTTCTTATAACATGTTCCCAAGCCCACTACAGATCATTTTCCAGTCTTTCCACTCCTCTTCCTTATGTAAATTCTCTTTGGACCTCTTCAGTTCTATTCATTTCATCTTTTTTCCATGATGGAAAAAACAAAATCAATATTACACTAAAGAGATGAGGTGCAGCACAAAATAGCCTAATACCTACTCAGTACACAAGAATAATACGTCCACAGCATGATGATTCAGGAAAACATACGTGAGTTTTGCTCGCTTTTAAGATCTAAGCATGTTCTGTTTATTTATCATAACGGAAAAGTTAAAAAAAAACAGGTAGAAACGAATAACCAGTTGCAACACAAAATAAGAAGCAAACAGTGTCAGACTATGCTTCCTATGAAGCTGCTTCAAAGGATGACACTACCAACAGATCTACAGAGTGACCAAGTTTACAGGCTTCTGTTATGGCGCTTCGTGATTTTTTGGCTTGGGAAGATGGTCAATTAACTACCTATTTGACCACAGTCAAATACTGTCAAATATTCCAGGAAGATCTTCGACAGTGGTGGCCTACCCTTTTGATTGCATCATAGTTCCATTTTTTTTTTAAACTTCATTTCATTGTGTTTCACATTTTGCCGAGTTAAAATTACTCAGTGAAGTAACTTGTTGTTTGTAATTAGGCATAAGTCTAGAGCTAAGCCTATTGGAGATCAGAATGTCTTAATCTTTTTTGTTACTGTTATAATAAATCAGTGCTTTAAAACTTTGACATTATTTGATCAGTCAATTGACCAAGTTATTTTTGGAATGTTCAAACGCCCAATCCTACATGATTTACACAGAGACAAAGTGGGTGAGGACCAATTTCTGGTGGTGGAAGGGACAATCTTTTGAGCTTCACAGAGCTCTTCCTCTGGTCTAGGGAAGGTAACCAACATGTCCAAGCTAAATACAAAATGAGGCAATTGTTAAACACAAGGGGTTCACCGATGTTGTAGGAGACCACTTAAAACAAAGAGGACACTTAACACCTCAGCTGTCGTAGGACAAGGAGGGTATTAGGCAGCAGGCTGTTACCAAATGTTGTAATGAGCCATACGACCATTGTCTCTGTTAAGTCTATGTTTTTTAATGTCCAGCAGAGTCATGAATGTTGGGCAGATTTTCTTTGGGGATGAAGACTGAGAGGTCAGCTATGGAATGAATGTTTTATGAAAAGTGTTCACTCAGGGGTGACAGGGTATTTTTGTCTTTTATCATTTTTCTGTGTGAGCACATTTGAGAGCATAGTGTTGGTCTGGTTTCCCCCATGTACTAGTTGTTGGGACATTTGATGAACTGGATGAGGTACACCACATATTGTGATAAGCATGTGTAGAACCCACAGATCTTGGAAGGTGTGTCATGGAGGGTACTGATCATCATAGAATTAGAGATATGGCTGCAGGTTTTGCATCCATTGTTCTGACAGGGTCTGGTGCCATTTTAGATTGTTGTGCCCTGGGTCAACAGGGAGTCTGCTTCTGATTATGAGGTTGGCGGGGTTGTTGAAAGTCAGAAGAGGGGGTCTGGGAAAGATTTCTTTCAGGATGTGTTCCCCGTCAAGTATGGGTTGTAACTGTTTGATGATACCCTTTTTCTTGTATTGGAGCAGGTTCTCTCTGGGTATTTGGGTAGCGTGCTCCTTTATGTGATTTACTTCTCTGGTGGAACGTCCTTGTTTGGTGAAGGAGGTTTTAAGTGTTAAGTTGTGTCCCCCAGACTTTCTCCTCAGAGCGTATTCTATGGTATCTGCGTGCCTGTTAGTAGGTAACAGATTTCTTGGTGTGTCTGGGGTGATTACTGGACCTGTGGAGGTAAGTGTGGTAGTCTGTGGGTTTCTTGTATATAGTTGTCTGCAGGGTTCCATTACTGAAGCTGATCATGGTGTGCAGGAAGTTGATGCTGATGTGGGAGTGTTCTAGAGAGTTTGATGAATGAGTTGTGGTTGCTGAAGTTGTGATGGAATCTATAATGGAGTTTAGGTTCATCCACAGGCTGAAAATATCATCTGGGTATCTGATGTACATAATTGGTTTTGTGATGCATTTTTCTAGTAATTCTTCCTTGAGGTGGCCCATGAAGAGGTTAGCATATTGGGGACCCATCCTAGTACCCATATGATTGACTGCAATCAACTTTTCCATTTGTACTTCAGTTATTTTCTAAAGAAAGGTGCATTCTCATTGGTTGATATAACCATTAGAACCTATTGATTTGCAACTAAATAGAGCCTTTACACTAGATTTGGCACATATAAGGGTACACTATAACAAAATACATTTATTTAAGAAATTATATAGCTTAATATTTTCAGATTCTTAACTGTACATTTTTACTACATTACAAAATGTTGAATGCTATATTGCTTAATTACAAACTTTCATTAAGGTACTCTGCAATCCTCTTCAGCTTTCTATGGAAGGCTGCCTTATTTCTTCCTCTGTGGTAAGACATTTTCCCATGCCACTCAGTGATAACGTCAGTAGGTGCCATTGCAGTACACAGGATGCCAGTATCCCTGCCCAGGCAGCTTCAGGAGACCAGCAGCAGCTGTGCTCTCACTGCCTTTGTTACCCTCAGGAGTGAGATTTCTGCTAAAATCACCACAGCCTCTGGAAAATGGTGCCGGTATTCAGTGTCATTGCCCTATGCTAGTAGATTCATGCAACTGAGTAATCCCCTCCTCATTCCCCCACCCCTTTTGGGCCACACTCACCGGGGCTGGTGCCATGACAGGCACCGTGCACAAGTAATCTCAACCAGAAGTGAGAATGTAGTGCCCAAAACTTTAGGAGAGCAAGGGGAGTGAGTTTAGCAGCTTAAGTTTCACCTTCCGTAGTGAACAGAATGACTATGGTACTTCTGTATGCTTTATCTGCAGCTGCTGCCATTGTGGCCTTCAGGGTCCCCCTCTCCACTCCTGAGCCGGATAAGGAGGAGAAAGAAGAGGAGGTTCAACAATCAACAATCCTGGACTTGCCTCCCCTCTGCAGCCCATTGAGAACTCCACCTCGGGGATCCCCCCCCCAACCCTCCCCAACATTCCAAATGGCATCAAGGGTTGCTGCATAACCCCTACCACTCCACCCAAGGGGACAACAAAGACAATCACAACGTCATATATACTGCCCTGTGAAAGCCACGGTTGGTTTACGTGTAGCTGAAATGGACATGAATGTTCTTTCCCCTTTATAAGTTCTGTTCTATTAGGTTTTCAAATGTATTTGTTTTAAAATTGCCCTTTTTTGCCCTGATTTTGTTACAGAATAAAATTCTATTTGGAACATAATTCATCTTTGAGTTCACAACATACGCTACCGAGTGCTCAGCAGTTCTGAAAGCAACCAATTACCTGTTACTGCACAGTGTCACAAAACTCATAGGCTCAGTCACAAACAAAATTAATAGGTGTATTGACAATCACCACACAAATCCAACCAGACCACAAAGAACCAGGGCCAGGCAGAGCACAAAACAACACACATTCCTTGAAAAAAGCAACAGAGGGTTCCTGTGGGCACCTTTAAGACTAACAGTTAGTCTTAAAGGTGCCACAGGACACACTGTTGCTTTTTACAGATTCAGACTAACACGGCTACCCCTATGATACTTGACATATTCCTTGGGCTTACTGTTAAAATGGTCTTTCAAAGCCTCCTTGAGCAGTACAGCTCTGTGCTCAGATCTTTTAATAGCCCTTGTATCTGACTGTTCAAATTCAGCAGACAGCCGCTCCACCTCGGCGCTCCACCCTGGCACAATCTTTTCCCCCTTTGCTTCACAGATATTATGCAAGACACAGCAAGCAGCTATAACCCATGAGCTATTTTTCTCACTGAGGTCCAATTTTGTGTGTAAACAACACCAGCGTCCCTTCAAACAAACAAAACCACATTCAATTGTCATTCTGCACCAGTTGAGCTAGTAGCTGAATAGTTCCTTTGTGCCATTGAGGTGGCTGGTGTATGGCTTCATGAGCCGGAGAAAGCAAGGGGTAGGCTGGGTCCCCCAGGATTACTATTGGCATTTCAACATTGCCAGTGGCAATCTGCTGGTCAGGAAAGAAAGTTTCTGCTTGCAGCTTTCTGAAAAGTCCCGTGTTCTTAAAGATGGAAGCGTCATGCATCTTCTCTGACCAGCCCACATTGGAGTCAGTGAAGTGTCCCTGGTGATCCACCAACACTTGCATATCTACAGAAAGGCAGCTCTTTCTGTGGATGTACCCTGTGGCAAGGTGTTCTGGTGCCAAAATAGGGATGCGTGTGCCATCTCTCAACAGTTCGGGAGCCCCACTGCTGCAAATCTATTCATTAGATCCTGCACATTGCTGAGAGTCACAGTCCTGCATAGCAGGAGGTGATTAATGACCCTGCACATTTGCATGATAATGGCTCCCAAGGTGGATTTCCCGACTCCAAATTGATTCCTGACTGACTGGTAGCAATCTGGCATTGCAAGTTTCCACAGTACAATCGCCACTCACTTCTCCACTGTCAATGCAGCTCTCATTTTAGTGTCTCTGTACTAGACGAGTGGGGCGAGCTTGCCATACAGATCCAGGAACATGGCCTTGTTCATCCCAAAGTTCTGCAGCCATTGATTGTCATCCCAAACCTGCATGACAATGCAATCCCACCAGTCAGTGCTTGTTTCTCAGGCCCAGAAGCAGCACTTCATCACCTGCAGCTGATTGTTGAATGTCACCAACGACCTTGAATTGGTTCTCACTGTATCCCACAGCAATCTGTCCTCCAAGAAATCGTCATGTTCCCCACTCATTTGGTTCTTCTTGCAGCTCTGCAAATACAGCAGGATCATGTGCTCTGTGCTTGCAACATTCATGCCAATAGTGCAGAGTTGTGCAGGCTCCATGCTTCTGTCAGAGATGGTGGACAGTGAGGAGGGTCATGTGGGTTTTGTGGGATTTTGAAAAAAAAGGTGTGAAAATCATGGTAATCAGATAACATTATGGGATGGCGACAGTTGCAAACTGGGAAGCTGACCCCATGCTGCCAGTCACCCCTGCACGACTTGTTTTGGCCCAGTCATGCATTGCCAAAACTTGGCATCAACACAAGCGCTCCTAGCGTGTATGCGCACCGCCGACACAAGGAGCCAAGTATGCACGCCCACAAGCAATGTACTAACTGTGGTAGCTGTATGCCAACATAACTTGAGTTGACATAAGTTTGTAGTGTAGACATGGCCACAATTTCTTGAAATGCAACCTTTAACTCATAGTTTTTAAGAGGCTCATAGATTTCAGTATATTTATATTTTATTTAAATGTTTTAAGAGATTATCATAAATTTTATCCACTCTTGTTCATAGAGGGATGAGGTTGTAGAGTTACTCAGAGCTGTTTGGGGAAGGATTTGATGGTTTCCTTACATTCCTATGTGAATTGTGGAGTGTGGTCTTCTTCAGCAACACTGCAAACATTATTTACATATGCATTTTGTGTAGGAAACCACTGTAAACAGACAAATTACTAAGTCGTTCACCCACTTTTAATGTTACAGAAATATAGAGGTCTATTGTCTTGATGTGCAGGTTTATTATACACACAAACTTGTCACACATATCAAGAGGAGAAACAGACCCATTTTGCACAGCAGCCTCTACATGTTCATCTCTACCAGCTCTATGTAAGACTCTGTGCACATCATCCAACAGTGGTGTCATTGCGGGAGAATTGCTAAAATGTCAACACAGGCGTCAAACACAGTGAGTGTAACTAACTTGCATTGTGCACAATCATTCTAGGAAGTAAACCTAATCTCTCCAATAACCAAAAAATAGGACATCTGATTTCCATAGGCTCAGTGTGCCATGGAGCTCAGGCAGCTACATGAGTAAATTAACTATGAACAAAGACACTTAATTTGCAATTAGTGAGCAGTTGACCATGCACCTTAAACTCAGGGAGCTTCCAACACTGTGGAAGTCAGTGAATTGTTCCGTAGCATCATTAACACAAAAATGATGCACTTATCCCAGCAACAACAAACTACTTAAGTCGGAACACCTTCCTTCCCAGTCACCAAGCAATGGGTCACAAGCCTGCTCTATAGACGCCAATTAACAAACATGCACAAAGTGCCAGAGGGAAAATATTCATTGTATCTACTTCATAAATTAAAATGGCATTGGATTCACTTTGGCACACTGGACTCAGTTTAAAATTACTACCCAGACTGATGGGGAAATGTATCACCTAATTAAATACAGATACAGTATTTATCAAACAGTAGAGAAGATAAATATGCACTCAGGTGCCAATGAGCTGTAACAGAGAGAGAGAGAGAGAGAGAGAGGAGAGTACTTCAGTCCTATCCTTTTTAGCATCTACCAAAGTGATTTGCCCACTGTACCTCAGAACTCCTCCAAACTTCTAAGGAATGACTGAAATATGATGCCTTCATTTGTCAAACTGTCCTGCAAGGGTTCAAGAGCAGAAGTGCTAACCTGAGGTCAGACTATTAAGAACCAGGGCACAAACCCCAAACTGGTTGTGAATTCAAATGCACTGCAAATGCTCAACCAATACCTTAGAGTCTGGGATACAGATGTTATAAGTTAGATTAATGCAAGCAGCAACTCACAGGCATTCAATAAAGTCTAAACACATTCTTATAATTCTAATACCTATTTTAACAATAGTAACATGCAGGTGAGACAAACTGATTCCAACTAGGTATTTGTCAGTGTTCAATTGAGGCATGGGGACCTTGACCTCCGCTCATAGACTCATAGATTTTAAGGTCAGAAGGGACCATTATGATCATCTAGTCTGACCTCCTGCACAAGGCAGGCCACAGAATCTCACCCACCCACTCCTGTAACAAACCCCTAACCAATGCCTGAGTTACTGAAGTCCTCAAATCGAGGTTTAAAGACCTCAAGGTGCAGAGAATCCTCCAGCAAGTGACCTGTGCCCCACGCTGCAGAAGAAGGCGAAAAACCTCCAGGGCCTCTGCCAATCTGCCCTGGAGGAAAATTCCTTTCCGACCCCAAATATGGCGATCAGCTGAACCCTGAGCATGTGGGCAAGACTCACCAGCCAGACACCCAGGAAAGAATTCTCTGTAGTAACTCAGATCCTACCCCATCTAACATCCCATCACAGACCATTGCGCATATTTACCTGCTAATAACCAAAGATCAATTAATTGCCAAAATTAGGCTATCCCATCATACGATCCCCTCCATAAACTTATCAAGCTTAGTCTTGAAGCCAGATATGTCTTTTGCCCCCACTACTCCCCTTGGAAGGCTGTTCCAGAACTTCACTCCTCTAATGGTTAGAAACCTTCGTCTAATTTCAAGTCTAAACTTCCTAATGTCCAGTTTATATCCATTTGTTCTTGTGTCCACATTGGTACTAAGCTTAAATAATTCCTCTCCCTCCCTGATATTTATCCCTCTGATATATTTATAAAGAGCAATCATATCTCTCCTCAGCCTTCTTTTGGTTAGGCTAAACAAGCCAAGCTCTTTGAGTCTCCTGACACCTGGTCTCCCCCCCCCCCCCCCCCCAACTTATCCTCTCACACAGAGCAAATCCAAAAGATCTTAAAACCTTCTAGGTCAAGAGACTAATCTGGTAAAACCAAATAATTGGCCTTCCTGACGTAAGTCCCTAGGAATAATAAAACAAAATTGAAATTTAATAAGAAAAAATAGTCCACACCCAAAATTACAACTAGCTTGGTCCCATAAAGCCGAAAACAAAATTCTATCAGAGAACATTTTGAGCCTTCTACGAAACTAAAGGCTAGATAATTTCAGCACACCAATAAATTACATTAATGATAGGGCTGTCGATTAATCACAGTTAACTTATGCAATGACTCAAAAAAATTAATTGCGATTAATTGCACTGTTAAACAATAGAATACCAACTGAAATTTATTAAATATTTTTGGATGTTTTTCTACAATTTTCAAATATATTGATTTCAATTACAACACAATTCAAAGTGTACAGTGCTCACTTTATATTATTTTTTTATTACAAATATTTGCACTGTAAAAATGATATACAAAAGAAACAGTATTTTTCAATTCACCTCATACAAGTACAGAAGTGCAGTTTCTTTATCATGAAAGTGCAACTTACAAATAAATGTAGGAGGTTTTTGTTACATAACTGCACTCAAAAACAAAACAATGCAAACCTTTAGAGCCTACAAGTCCACTCAGTCCTCCTTCTTGTTCAGCTAATCGCTAAGAGAAACAAGTCTGTTTACATTTACAGGAGATAATGCTGCCCACTTCTTAATTACAGTGTCAGCTGAAAGCAAGAACAGGTGTTCGCATGGCACTGTTGTAGCTAGCATCACAAGACATTTATGTGCCAGATGTGCTAAAGATACATATGTCTCTTCATGCTTCAGCCATCGTTCCAGAGGACATGCTTCCACGCTGATGACGCTCGTTAAAAAAATATGTTAATTAAATTTGTGACTGAACTCGTTGGGGGAGAATTGTATGTCTCCTGCTCTGTTTTACCCGCATTCTGTCATATATTTCATGTTATAGCAGTCTCAAATGATGACCCAGCAGATGTTGTTCGTTTTAAGAACACTTTCACTGCAAATTTGACAAAATGCAAAGAAGATACCAATGTGAAATTTCTAAAGATAGCTACCGCACTCAACCCAAGATTTAAGAATCTTGGGTGCCTTCCAAAATCTGAGAGGGATGAGGTGTGGAGCATGCTTTCATAAGTCTTAAAAGAGCAACATTCTGATGCAGAAACTACAGAACCCAAACCACCAAAAAAAAAGAAAATCAACCTTCTGTTGGTGGCATCTGACTCAGTGGATGAAAATGAACACGCGTCAGTCCGCACTGCTTTGGATCGTTATCGAGCAGAACCCGTCATCAGCATGGACACATGTCCTCTAGAATGGTGGTTGAAGCATCAAGGGACATATGAATCTTTAGTGTATCTAGCATGTAAATATCTTGTGATGCTGGCTACAACAGTACCCATGCAAACACCCGTTCTCACTTTCAGGTGACATTGTAAACAAGAAGCAGGCAGCATTATTTCCTGCATAGGTAAACCAACTTGTTTGTCTGAGCGATTGGCTGAACAAGAAATAGGAGAGGATGGAGTGGACTTGCAGGCTCTAAAGTTTTACATTGTTTTACTTTTGAATGAAGGGGTTTTTTTGTATATAATTCTACATTTGTAAGTTCAACTTTCATGATAAAGAGATTGCACTATAGTACTTGTATGAGATTAACTGAAAAATACTATTTATTTTGTTTTTTACAATGCAAATATTTGTAATAAAAAATAAATATAAAGTGAGCACTGTACACCTTGTATTCTGTGTTGTAATTGAAATCAACTTGAAAATGTAGAAAAGATCAAAAAATATTTAAATAAATGGTATTCACGAACAAGGTCAGCTCCCAGACTGCTGCACTGGGCAGCACAGCATGGAGAGGAGGTGACCAGCCCTCTGTGGAGAAAGAAGTGGTTCAGGACTATTTAGAAAAACTGGACGAGCACAAGTCCATGGGCCTGGATGCACTGCATCCGAGAGTGTTAAAGCAGTTGGCAGATGTGATTGCAGAGCCATTAGCCATTATCTTTGAAAACTCATGGTGATTGGGGGAGGTCCCGGGTGACTGGAAAAAGGCTAATGTAGTGCCCATCTTTAAAAAAGGGAAGGAGGATCCGGGGAACTACAGGCCAGTCAGCCTCACCTCAGTCCCTGGAAAAATCATGGAGCAGGTCCTCAAGGAATCAATTTTGAAGCACTTAGAGGAGAGGAAAGTGATCAGAAACAGTCAGCATGGATTCACCAAGGGCAAGTCAAGCCTGACTAACCTAATCGCCTTCTATGATGCGATAACTGGCTCTGTGGATGAGGGGAAAGCAGTGGATGTGTTATTCCTTGACTTTAGCAAAGCTTTTGTAACAGTCTCCCACAGAATTCTTGCAGGCAAGTTAAAGTAGTATAGGCTGGATGAATGGACTATAAGGTGAATAGAGAGCTGGCTAGATCGTCAGGTTCAAGGGGTAGTGATCAATGGCTCCATATCTAGTTGGCAGCCGGTTTCAAGTGGAGTGCCCCAGGGGTCGGTCCTGGGGCCGGTTTTGTTCAATATCTTTATTAATGATCTGGAGAATGGTGTGGATTGCACCCTCAGCAAGTTTGCAGATGACACTAAACTGGGAGGAGTGGTAGATACGCTGGAGGGTAGCGATAGGATACAGAGGGATCTAGACAAATTAGAGGATTGGGCCAAAAGAAACCTGATGAGGTTCAACAAGGACAAGTGCAGAGTCCTGAACTTAAGAAGGAAGAATCCCATGCACTGCTACAGACTAGGGACCGAATGGCTAGGCAGCAGTTCTGCAGAAAAGGACCTGGGGTTACAGTGGATGAGAAGCTGGATTGAGTCAACAGTGTGCCCTTGTTGCCAAAAAGGCTAACGGCATTTTGGGCTGTATAAGTAGAGGCATTGCCAGCAGATCTAGGGAAGTGATCATTCCCCTCTATTCGACATTGGTGAGGCCTCATCTGGAGTACTGTGTCTAGTTTTGGGCCCCACACTACAAGAAGAATGTGGAAAAATTGGAAAGAGTCCAGCGGAGGGCAACAAAAATGATTAGGGGGCTGGAGCACATGATTTATGAGGAGAGGCTGAGGGAACTGGGATTGTTAATCTGCAGAATAGAAGAATATGGGGGGATTTGATAGCTGCTTTCAACTACCTGAAAGGGGGTTCCAAAGAGGATGGATCTAGACTGTTCTCAGTGGTATCAGATGATAGAACAAGGAGTAATGGTCTCAAGTTGCAGTGGGGGAGGTTTACGTTGGATATTAGGAAAAACTTTTTCACTAGGAGGGTGGTAAAGCATTGGAATGGGTTACCTAGGGATGTGGTGGAATCTCCTTCCCTAGAGGTTTTTAAGGCCTGGCTTGACGAAGCCCTGGCTGGGATGATTTAGTTGGGGTTGGTCCTGCTTTGAGCAGGGGGTTGGACTAGATACCTCCTGAGGTCCCTTCAAACCCCGATATTCTATGATTCTAGGGCAGGCGCAAAGCTGGGAACAAGTAGGCACAGGAGCTATCGCAGCAGTGGGTGAATGATATGAGCAGCTGCTGGGCTTAAGAGACAGTCTGCTGACTCTTCCAACCAAATGGGTGACGTAGCCAATCAGTCAGCCTACTACAGGCCATCTGCACTCATTAGATTGCCTACAGACTGGCTCTGCTGCAGACCCTAATTCCTGATACTTCCTCCCAGCTGATTTCGTTTGTAATTGTTTTCAGCTTTGTGAAATTGGCCATTTAAAAACACCAAGTATATATATATATATATTTATTTCTGGTTTGGTCTTTATTCCATTTGCTCATTTCAAATGTGATTAACTCATGATCACCTGTACTTCACCTACTGCTAACTGAGTTCTGTGATCAATTTCTCTCTGTGTGCGCCAAGGCAAGGTCTAATATAGAATTCCCCCATGTTGGATGCAACCCATTTTGAGTTAGGATATTGTCATCCATAATATTTAGAAATTAAAGGATGTGTTACTTCTGGCAGCATGAGACCTAGAGCATATCACTCAAATTGAAGTCTCCCATAATCATGCAGTTTTCCCGCCCACATATTACATATAGGTATGCAAGGGTCTTCCTGTTCCCTAGTGTGATTTGGAGGTCTTTTGCAGACACCAACTAATATCCCATCCTGTGCTTTATCTGTTAGGACACTGATCCCTAAGCATTCAAGATCATTTTCTCCAGAGTTGTCAGTGACTCAAAACAGGTAATGCCATTTTTGATATAGAATGCCACTCCCCTTCCCCTTTTGCTCACTTTATCCTTCTTGTAAACCCATTGATTTTAACATTCCAATAGTGTGAATCATCCCATCAGGTTGCAGTAATACCAACTGGATCCAATTTATGCTCATAAAATTCCAAGTCTTCTTGTTTGTTGCCCAGGCTCCTAGCTTTGGTGTACAGGCCATTAACGAATTTCTTCTCGTCATGTCCTTTTGTTTCTTGATTATTATATTCTCAGCATCTCAATTTTGTGCTAAGTGAATGTTCATTTCTCCCTCTTTTTACCCTCTCTTTGTTTTTTAGTTTAATGCCATTCTGACTACTCTAGCCAGCCGTTTCCAAGGAGATTGGTTCCCCTTCTACTGAGCTGGAGGCTCAGTATACAGACCCCTATCCCCATAAAAGGTGGACCAATGTTCCACAAAACCAAAATCCTCTACCCTACACAACTTACCTAGCCACTGATTCATTTCCAGAATCTTTTGTCTTCCTAAGCTTGTGGAACAGGAAGCATCTCCCAGAAGATCACCCTGCAGTCATCTGTTATCTGCAAGATATCCTGAGATGCCTTGTCATTATGTCTAATATTAACCATCACCAGTGAAACCTGGCCCATTGACTTCAGAGGCCTATCCAGTCTTAGAGTAATGCCTCATGTCTTGGCTCTGGGAAGACACACCCATTTGGTTATCTGCCTGTCCCTTGCAGAATGTTCTTTAGATTCTCCTAGTATAGAATCACCAACAAGGACTGTTTATCTTCCTTAGTCTGTTGGAGATCTCTTTGTGGACAAGCTTGATTTTCTTACTGGTTGGGCAGGGCAGCCACCCATAGGTATGTCCACTACATCTCTCCGCTCCCTGGACTAGCTGGATCTTCAGAGGTATCTTCCACAGTTCCTATGTGGAAAATATTGCATTTTTAAACATCAAATTTCTAGTTTTTCAGTTTTAAGTTTTCATAAATCTCTGTAGAGAAAGTTAATTTTGATTGGGATAAAGTGCTTTGATTCCACTTTTTTCTCTAACAATTAAGCTCTCTTTTGTAAAGAGAGGGCTCTCTCTCCAAACAACATTTAGCTTTGGTGTCCTTGTGATTTTTGTTTCTGACTGGAACTTTTGTAGCTTGCCAGCATGACCCATGATGCTATAAAAGAATCAGCCCACAAGGATCCTTAACTCTTTGTGGAGTCCATGTGGAGTCCATTTGAAAGATCTCCACGTTTATGGAACCATCAAAGAGTATGAAATTCACTTGTTTTGTTTCTAAAGGAATATAAAAGATAATTTGTATATTTGTTTGCATACTGGTTCACCCACCTGCCGGGCCCTGGTGCGGTGTCAGGGTCAAGTGCAGCCTCACCACTGAGTCCATGTCCCATGAGGGGTGGGGGGCTGCAGAGTGATCTCCCACCTCTGTGCAACACCAGTGGCCTGTGCTCCCACTACCATGCTGGAGCCTCCACATTTATTTAATGACAAATAAAATATGCAGAATTTTGCAGAATTTTAAAATATTGTGCACAGAATTTTTTTTGGCACAGAATTCCCTCAGGAGTACTCCATGTCCATTTCACCCTTAAACTGTTTGCAAAGGCTAGGCTCATTTTGGTTTGCAATTTTATTTATCTGCCAGCTTCTCTGTTTAAGTGGTGGTCTATATGTGGTGATGAACTCACTGGTTTTCAGGTGCCGGAAATGCTAGAATGTGGTTTCATTTTGGGATTTATAATGATGTAACATGCATTGTTTGCAGTAGGTGGGTGCTGGGGGAGTGGGGCTTGGAGGGGTGGGTGTCCGTGTGCAGCTGGTTGGAGCTCAGTGGGGTTGGGGTCCAGATGTGGAGGGCTCATCTGGGTGGCCCAGGTGCAGAAGGGGTGGGACTCATCAGGGTAGGGGTTTGAGTGCGGGGAGGGGGCCTCAGTGGGGAATGGGTGCAGGGGTGGGAGTCCAGATGCTGGGGTAGGGGCTCAGCAGGCATCTGGATGTAGGCAGTGGGATTCAGTGCGGGGGGGGGGGGCTAGGTGTGGGGGATGAGGCTTGGCGGGGGGATCCGGGTATGGGGAGTCCGGATGCCCAGGGGTTAGGCAGATGGGGGAGCAGCTCCCTGTACAGTGACCTCTCCCCCTGAGGTTGAGGAGCGATGAGGGCAGGAAACAGGCGGGGGGAGGGGGAGAGAGCACTTCTTGCAGGCAGGGGAGATTTCTGATGGTGGGTCTGAACCTGCCCTGGCCGTTCCTTGGCAGGGAAGAGGAAGTCCCATCCTTCCCCGCCCCCAGCCGGGAGTAGTAGCTGAGCCCAGCACAGGATGAGAGCCACCGGTCGGGGAGTCCTCAGCCCAACCTCCCCCCACAGTGGTTTACCTCTCAGCCGGCTGCTCTGGGCACCTGAAATGGAGGGGCACATGACTGCTCTTGTGGCTTCCCTTTGCTTCCCCATCAGAAGTTATTTTTCTGCGGGGAAGCAAAGAAATCTGTGCGGGACAGGAATACTGCGTGCATGCAGTGGCACAGCATTCCCCCAGGAACAATGGAGGCATTATGGTCTTCTACATACAAGAATATTAAAGACTATTTTTTTCTCAAGGTTTTATGTTTCAAGCTGCTGAAGAAATGTCAAGTTTCTTTAGGAAAAACAGCTGTGGAATATATTGCATCTTGCCACTAGATTAGATATGAACTGTAAACATGAAACAAAATCTATTTTTCCACTGCTACTCTGTTTGCTCAAATCTGTCATATCAACAAAGTTATTGGAAAAAGGAAGGAAGTGACAGACGTTTACCATGCAGCAGGAACTGCCCCCTTTTATCATCTAAGTTGAATCTATCAAACTACTGCAACACTCCTGTCTATCCCTAATTATGGTCTACAGTACACATCCCCTTTAAACCAAGGGATGACATCTCAAGATTTCTTTTCACAGTGAAATATTTATTTATTCTTCTTTCACCTCTGAAACCCAAGAACTGTGGAAGTCATCCATGGTTAATTATGAAAAGAAAGGGAATGGGAACCTGCTGTACTTGTCCTTTTAAGATTGAAAGCATATTTCTATTTATCAAAAACAGAGGATTAGGCAGTTAGCATCCTGCATAAACTAGCAGCTTTCCTCACTAACGATTTTAATGAGGGCCAGAAGTACAGCGTGTTCCTTTTTGAAATCTTAGCAAAAGTCTAATCTAAACAACTTAATCTAAAGCATCATTTTGTAAGGTTGGAAAGAAAGACAAACATGCAAAATGTTAAAGCAATCTCTCTGGGCAGCAGAAGGCAGCCAGTCAATAAACTGGTGCAGAATGCAGCAGCCTGCTTATTAAGTGGTGCTTTTCTGATAGCAGCACCTCACACCTGTGCTCTGTGATCTGCACTAGCTGCCTGTTAGTTCCCAGATGGAATTTAAGATGCTGGTTTTGACCTATAAATCCTAAGTGACTTGGGAACTTCCTAGTCGAGAGACTGAGTCTCTTTTTTGTCATGCTGCCACAAATTGGCTCACAGGAGGCACTCAAGCTGCATCCCTCCTTAATTTAACAGAGAGAGGGGGCTGGCTGTCGAGTGCTCTCCCATTGAGGTGCCCTCAGTTCTGAACCAAGCTGATCCAAAACAGCCTTGAGCTGATGGCCTTCAGGGCATACTGTGAAGTGTATTTATTTGTGTAGGCCGTTGCGGGTTAGAGATCGGAGTGGGAGAGGAGAACTTGGTGCTTGTATGTTTTTTAAAGGGCTGAGTTATCATGGTTATTTATTATTGGTATTATTGTAGCATCTCGGAGCCCTGCTCATGGATGAGAGCCCCATTGGAGTAGGAGCTGCACAGACACAGAACAAAGAGACAGCATGGAAGAAAGCACAAAAGGGCTTGTTTGAAAATTGAACAAATGGATGATAGAGGTTGGCATCATGGGCCAATCGGCAGCAGGAGTTGACACTGATAGTGAATGAGAGACGATAGCTAGAGTGGGGATATGCCATGAAGGGCCTTACAAATGAAGCCAAGTAGCTTATATTTGATGTGATAAAGAAAAGAGAACCAGTGAAGGGATGCACAGAGAGGGGTGGCATGTTTAAAGCAACAGGCTAGGGAGAAGGACCTTTCAGCAGCATTCGGACTGGATATGAGCAGGGCGGGACTGCAATTGTCAAGGCCAGCGAAAAGGATGTTGCAGCAATTGAGATGCGAGATGATGAGAGCCTGGACGAGAGTTTTAGCCATGTGGATGGACAGGAAAGGCAGTTTCTTAGAGATGTTGGCCAGAAAGAATTTGCAAGACTTCGACATAGTCTGGATGTGAGGGCAGAGAGAGAGGTCTGAGTTAAAGGTGTTGCCCATGTTATGGGCCTGAGTGACAGGCAGGATGGTAGTGTTGTCCACAGTGATTGAAAAAGGAGGTAGTGGGGAGGGATTTTTTGTTTTTTGGTGTGTGTATGGGAGGGGAGGGGGAATATTAAGACCTCTATTTTAGCCATGCTGAAGTATTATATAGATATACATAGATATAGATATAAATTTGTATCAGAAGCATCCAGAGCACTAGGAAGGTGGCCTCATTATTATTATAGAAATCCAAAGACATACAACAAATAGTCTCTTTCCTGTGTCGTCTCAAATTTCCAATTATCTTCCCACCACAACTAACCAGCAGGCAGAAGGGTATTGCACATGGAGGAGATATGGTGTCTGCATTAAAGATTTTATAATTTTAGAAGACAAACAGCTGATAACCCACAGACAAAGCACTAGGTGACCAGGAGAGGGAATAATCTCATAACTGTGAAGGGTGTGGGTGAGAGGGAGGGAGAGATGCTAGCACTTCTGCAGGAGGTGGATTAGGACTAGTAGAATGCATGAAGTAGTAAATTTTGATGAGGAGTTTGATCGTATGGATGCATGCCACACCGGGAGCAGGGATCTAACTGTAAGAAGAAGCATGTTGGACAGTACAAAGAGTATGTGGCAGAAGGATACAAAAGGATTAGGGATGCATGAGCAGTGCAGGAACAGAGAAGAACATACATTATATCAATGCTAGTCAGTGGGGTTCCTGCTCGGACAGTAGCAGGAAACTGGAAAAGCAGCCCTTGTCTAGCTCCTCTTACAATTTAAAAAAACCCTTCCAAATAAAAGCTGTGTGCCGTTACAGAAAAAGAAATAAAACCCCAAATATTTTGTCTCAGTGTAATGGACTGTGGGCACAGACACACATAGCCACAGGTCTCTTAGCCAGGATCAAACCCAGGTTCTTCAGAACCAAAAGCACAATCCTCTACCACCTGCTAAAGAAAAACTCTTTGCTGAGAAGGGACGTGACTGTAGGGCCGCTGTGGCAGCCCACCAGGGGACGTCATGCACTATTCCAGTATAATACATAAACTCCCCCAGATAATTATTGACCGACTTCACAATTTAGGGCCTCTGCATTCTGCCATAACATTATTTAGTAATTATAACTACAACTACAATAATAATCATCAAATCATCCAGCAAAGTTTCATTAATCATAGCATATTATAAATGTAATTTCATCAGTTTCTGACAAGGGAGGGAGATTATAAGGCAATTTATAATAGACACTTCTACAGTTTCTAGGCCTGAAGTCAAACAAACAACAATGTACATTGATCCTCTAGCAGTTATTCCACTCCATCAAGCTAATTTATTTGTCTCAAGAATGGCACACACCATAAAACTGAAAATCACATAAAGAAAAGCATGTCTTAGCAAAAACTGACTCACCCTGCACTTTGATTAGTACTGGCACAGCTACTCTGAACAACTTCCACCTGAAATTCTAAGCGTTACAAGGAATAGCCAGAATAGATTTGTCAAGAACAAAACCACGCCAAGCCAACTTAATTTCCTTCTTTGACAGTGTTACTAGTCTAGTGGATGGGGGAAGCATTAGACATGATATATTTTGATTTTGGTGAGGCTTTTCTCACAGCCCTACATGACGTTCTCATAAGCAAACGAGGGAAATATGTACAAAATAGGGTACAATACTGGTTTAAAGACTGTACTCAAAGAGTAGTTATTAATGGTTTACTGTCAAACTGGGAGAGTGTATCTAATAGGGTTCGATAGGGATCAGTCCTATATCTGGTACTATTCAATATTTTCATTAATGATTTGGACAATGCAGCGAAAAGTATGCTTATACAATTTGTGGATGACACCAACCTGGGAGAGGTTGCTAATACTTTGGAGGAAAGGATTAGAATTCAAAACAACCCTGACAAATTAGAGAATTGATCTGAAATCAGCAAGATGAAATTCAATAAAGACAAGTATAAAGTACTACTCTTAGGAAGGAAAAATCAAATGCACAAACACAAAATGGGGAATAATTGACTACATGCTAGTACTATTGATAAGGATCTGGAGTTATAATGGATCTCAAGTTGAATATAATGACAACAATGTCATGTAGTTGAAAAAAGACGGATATAATTCTGGGGTGTATTAACAGGTGTATCAAATGTACAAGATGGCAGGTAATTGACATGCTCTATTTGGCACTGGTGAGGTCTCAGCTGGAGGCTTGTGCCCAGTTCTGGGTTCCCCACTTTAGGAAAGGCTTGGATACATTAGAGAGACTTCAGAGGAGAGCAACAAAAATAGTAAAAGGTTTAGAAAACCTGACCGATGGCGAAAGGTTAAAAAACTGGGCATGGTTAGTCTTGAGAAAAGACAACTGAGGGGAGACCTGATAATTTTCAAATATGTTAAAGGCTGTTACAAAGAGTATAGTGATCAATTGGCCTCCATGTCTACTGAACGTAGGACAAGAAGTAATGGGCTAAATCTGCAGCATGGGAGATTTAGGTTAGATATTAGAAAAAAACTTTCTAACAAGCAGGGTAGTTACATTCTGGAATAAACTTCCAAGGGAAGCTGTGCAATCCCTGTCATTGGAGATTTGTAAGAACAGGCTGGAGAAACACCTGTCAGAGTTGGTCTAGGTTTACTTGGTCCTTCCTCAGCACATTGGGCTGGAATTGACCTTGGCATGGTTCCTTTCAGCCTTACATTTCTGTTATTCTAGTAGTTTAAATCCTATGTTAAAAACACTACTCGTATAATTGAAGACTCTTCCGTGCAAACAGTCAACAGGTTCCTGGAACCATCACTCATGTGAGTATTCCCATTGAAATGAATAGTGCTACACAAGGGAGTGAGATTATCCATGTGAGGGTAGGCTGCACAACTGACACCATATTTGATTTATATGAGAATGAAAATTACACTGGAGAGAATCTTAGGACTTGTTACAAAATATTCAGTGCTGAACTAATGGCAGAAGTAGCACCAAAGTAAGAAAACAGAAACAGATGTCTTGGTGGAAAACCTAGGGAACCTGGCATTTCAATGACAAAAAGCATTAATTTCAAGCAATAATAGGCCACAAGATAACAGACCTTAAAATCCCATCATTCTGATTACCACTCTTATTTTTCTTCTATTTGGAGTCCATCTACCATTTTATCCACTAGTGCTACAAACAAATGTTTTATGTAAATGAAAATGTAAATGCATGTGGAAATATGAAGCTATTAATGTTAAGAAGGATAAGTATCTGTATAATTTAAATTATTATATTTTCTGCCCATGTGGTTAAAAAAAGAAAAAAGAAAAAGTTGAAAAAGCAAATGATATGTTAAGGTTGAAAAATCAAAATTTCTAGAGGTAGGACTGGAATTAAATGAGTTGAGACCACTTTCACAATTTAAACTCAACCTTATTACATATATGTAGTATTTTCAAGTCCTATTTCCTTGGTCAGTATACAGCCTCGTATTTTTTTAAACCGTAGCAATGGTAGATGTTTGCCTTAAAAGTGGGGGGATGGGGCGGGGGGAAAATCCCCCTCAAACAAGAATGCAGAAATAATCCTGGGTTATTCAGCTGGGAAACACATAAGGGTTTTCAACAGACCTTGGCAGTTCCCTGCACAGGAGCAATCTGGCTTGCACCTATGCTAACCAACATTTTAGATGGCTTAGACAGACTTTTGTAATATTAGATATTTTTAAATAAGGTAACTATACAGCACAATCAGAATTACAATTTTAATATCCATCAATTGAATCCTGCAAAGTGATCGCTGTAAGAGTCTGCTGACATGCTATCCCACCAATATGAATAGGACTCCAGAGTCAAACACTTCTCATGGAAAATACCCTCTTCATAAGCCAGGCAGCCGTTAACTCGCTGATTATGACTGTGACAGTATCACACACACACAGAAAGGTCTACGGCTCCAGATCTGTAATGAGCTCCTGTGCCCACAGAAAGGCCCACTGCAAGACCGGAGCCTCAGACCAGCCCCGCAGGATGTAACAGTTTCATAATTCTTTAGTTAATATCTTCAAGGCAACTTGAAAAATGTCCTCAAAATCCACCAATTTAATTTTTCTGTGAGAATGCACATTTAGTTTCTCTGCTTTAATATCCTCCAGAACAGTTTGCAAGGATGTAAGAGTAATTAATGTAATTGCCATTAACTTGCTTAGTTAAACTATGATGAATGGAGTGTTTAAGCATGAAGTAACAGCATTGGTCAGGCAGGATATTTTTCTAACAAACAAAATGGGGGTGGGGGTTGGGTTTTATTTTGGATGATGGTTGAGGCCAACTTTATACATCAAAGAGAGGCAGAAAAGGATAAAACACCATTTTGTTTTGTTTTATCTTGCAATTTATCCCTAGGCTGCCATAAAAAACAAAAAAAGTCCTTTGAATCCATATTCAGAAAAGGGTTTGAAATATTGCCTGGCAAAGGCAACAGCCCTTTCCTTGAATGACTTATACCAGATATTTCTGTCTCTGTTTCCAAATCAAGATTAACTCCATTCTGACTCTACCTCATGGGCAACCAATTTAAAATCCAAGTGCTAGTGTGATTCAAATATTGCATCAATGAACTATGCTCAAATTCACACTCTAACCAAGTAAATTATCTTCCTTTTTTATTTTCATCTACATTCCTAGGGACCTTGTTAAGTTTTTGTAAGTCTGATTTTACCACCATTTTCCATTCACGGTTTTCTGTCCTTGCTGGGGTCTTTGCCCTGCACACAGAAAGGTCATTTCAGAACCTAATTAGCTGACATGTCAATTTGCCTTGCTCCCTGAATTCTTTACAATTTATCTCAAAGCCCTCTTAAAGAGGAAGCTTAGTTCTTAAATCCTTTTACCATTAACTTTGCTAGTGAAAACAAAGACACAAACAGGTGAATGCACATGATTTGAGAAGAAATTAACTAAACCTACAATTTCCATACTAAATACCCCTGAACTACTCAGTGTAAGAGGAACCTTCAGAACATCAATTTTAACAATACCTTTATTATTTTTCCTTTTCAAAACATGTTTTTTGTCCCCTGAAGTTCCATTGTTCAGCTTCCAATCAGTGTGATGCCAATGCCGTGCAGTCACAACTACTAGGAACACCTGGAGCAATGGTTCCGGTGTTGAGGGCAAAAGTAGGTGACTTGTTTTTATATTATAACGTAAAATAAAACCTCACAGCAACTGGGACACAATCAGTGGGACTTTTTAGAATGTAAAAGGTACACAGAGGGTCATTTTCTCTTAATGCTGCTATCTGGAGCATTCAGCATGCAGTTGTATAGGGATAACTTATTTAGAAGAGAGAACTTTCTGAAATTCTCCTTTCACAAAGGTCAAGTTACCAACTTTATACAATGCTCTATCATCAACAATAGTGCCTTGTCAAATGCCAGGTAGGCAGTTTATAAAATGTTTCAGATAGTTTAAGAGCAGAGCTAGAGATCTATATTGAAAGTGTATTAATGTGGAGATTTAAAGACATAGAAAGCATTAAAATGAGAGACAAGTGGACGCTTTGTCAAAAACATCTGTTTGCTAGAGAGCATGAAATCTCTGTTGCTTTCTAAGGCAGGAATATAAATGTGTATTTATGAGCTCTATCATCCCAACATTGCTAGAATATGAAGTCACTCTTAAAATGATGATATTACTGATGAGACTATCATTCATGGAGAATCTGTACACTACTGTTTCAACTCTGTGAGACTAAAAATCCCTTGAGCTACAGTATGTCCAGTAGAACAAGCATAAATTTAACAGGATATGTACGTTGATTTTTAAGAAATCAAACATGACTAGAAAATGGGAAATGCCCTTTACGTGTTATTTACACGACAGAATACCCCACAGGCTGCCTCTTAGCTGTGCAGTCACCCTGCTTTGCCTTACCCATATGAGTACCCCAATGAAGTCAATGAGAATATTTGTGAGCAAGACTAATCCCTTGATGTACAATTCCATTGATTGGTGATCACTTTGCTCTGCTCCATGAAAAAACAGCCCCTGCCAATCTCACACCTTGGAAAGAGTCAACACATCCTACCCACTACATAAGAGAGAAGGAAGCATAAATACAGGAAGACACTTAATAATTACATAATCTTACCTCTACACATCCAGCAGTGCATCTGAAGGGATGGAGATATGGCACTTTAATTTTGAAGGTGCCCATATACTGTGTGTTAACAAGAAAGTACGGGTTCACAATGTAAGCACAGTGCTTATCCTTCGCATTAATATGAAGCTAAATGAGTTCCTTGATATGTTTTTCAGTAAAATAAAGATTCTTTTTATAGACTCCTAGCAAAATCAGTAGAATACTTGTTGGTAAACATCTTAATTAAGAACTCAGGCTACATCCAAGTCTATTTTATTTTTATTTTCAAATAACCACTTCCTCCCTCTTGCTCTCAGATACAAACACCAGTCTTTAGCAGAGCTGAACAGATCAATTTGAGGATCCCAGATTTTTTCCATCATCTAGAGTAACTTGATGTTAGCACAGTATACCCTGGCTACTAATTACATAGCCATTATAATGAACATATTTGGACTCCTTGTTGAGGATACAATCAGTGCAAAGATGACAGTTTTAGACCTATCCAAGAAACATTTTCATCAATTCAGAAAGAAGCTCAGTTACTTAGAGAACAGTCAGCCAGAATGACCAATGTGTTACAGAATCTTTACTGGACAGTGCAACAGGGAATGTGGGGGAGAACAGACCCTACACTAGGTCAGCCCCAAATAGGCTTCAAACCAGACGTCAGTGTCACTGTTCAGCATAAGATTAGCTAGCTCCTAATCATCCCTAAAACAACAATGGAGTTTTAAATGTCAGCAATTGTAAGTATTGCACACCATGTCCCTAATTTGAACTCCAGAGCACGAATGACATCAATAATTCTTATCACTCACATAACACTTTTTTCAAAGCACGTTATAAATACTATTTGCTCAGTGCTTACACAGCCCCTGTCAGGTAGGTAAGTATTGTCCATATTTTTGAGATGGAGAAACTGAGATAGATTAAAAATGACAGTGTGAGTCAGCAGTAGAGCCACCGATAGATTCTGGGTATTCCTGGCTCCTATCCCCACAATCAGTCCAGTAGATAACACTGCCTCCTGTTATTCCCTCAGACCATTCGTTATCATTTATTAAGTCACAACTGTATGCTCAGTGCTGTACAAGACCAAGATACTTAATCAAATTCAAAGCAAAGGTTTTTTAATTTTATATTAAAGTATCAGACTAGAACACTGTATATGCAAAACAAAATTGGATTGTCAACAATTTATCACAGAAATTTTCATTTTGAATTGTTGGGCCAACTTTTTTTGTGGGTGACATGACTTGCTTCAATGCCTTCTAATAACGCTAATCCCTCTATAATGTCTCCTACGAGCAAGGTAAACATTATATAAGTATTCCCATTAAAATTCCAAAATGTTTAATCTAATCTGTCCACAAAAACTAATTTGATGTTTGTGTGATATTCTACAGACTGCACTGTCAGAATATATTGATTTGGTATAGAGATGCAGGGGATGTAACAGAGATGCCTGACATTGTCTCTGAACCACATTCATTCAAAGGATGAGAAAGAATATCTGTCGCATAGGTTCAAATTTACTATGTATTCTGGCCGATTTACTACTTCCTGTCTGTTTTAAGATGGACATTTCTATTGTGCTTTAAAAGAAAGCAAGGCCAAGGGCCAAGGATCAAAATTCTTTTTCTAAAAGCAACTGCACAGTAGTGAAACTTAAGACAGCTTATACTCATCTGCAAGAGGAAAGATACATTACAAGAAAATAAATATTTTGTCAAAATTAACACCACACTAATTTTAATAAATTCAAGAAGGAAATTTGTTAGAGCTCAAAATACCATCATTCTGGAATTTCCAAAGGAAAAAAGGCATTCCCAGCAGCACTTCTCAGAAATCTGTCTTACTTGTTTCTTCTCCTACCTGAAGCTTTTGCAAACGTTCCTCAATGAGTAACTTTATTTCCCTATGGTCCCTATGGCACTGGTAGTGATGTGAGGTGCAGCAGTCTAAAATATCCATCATATAGTGCAAATATTTCAGATAAATAATTTAGGGGCAGGAAAGTGCTTCCTATGAGTGTTCACTGAATATTAAGCAAAAAACAAACAAACAAACAAACAAACAAACAAACAACACTTCAGAGTGCCATTAGCTTCTCTTCTACACTAAAAAATAATTAAATTAAGATCAACTAAGTCAATTTTAATTGACCAATATATCCCATAAATGTTCTAAAATGACATGCAAACTAATTAAACAATGAATTTTTAGACTCTAGTTCTTTTCCTCTCTGCCCCACCCCCACCCCCCAGTGATCTCTCTGAATTTCTGCTGGGACATTGACTCTTCTTTCATCTCTCCAGGACAGCCCTCTAACAGATCATCCATCTTCCCCATGCCCTCTCCCTTGTGATGTTGTCCTTCATCTTTGTTTTGCATCATCTCCTCCTCCTGTATTTTAGATTTTCTCCTGCTGAATGAAACTGACTGCAGAACTGGCAAAGAGGGCTTTTTGGAGACAGGGCCGGCTCCAGGCACCAGCTTGCCAAGCAGGTGCTTGGGGCGGCCACTCCGGAGAGGGGCGGCACATCCAGCTATTCGGCGGCAATTTGGCGGACGGTCCCTCACTCCCGTTCGGAGCGAAAGACCTCCCGCTGAGTTGCCGCCTCAGATCGCGATCATGGCTTTTTTTTTTTTTTTTGCGCCACTTTGGGCGGCAAAAACCCTGGAGCCGGCCCTGTTGGGAGAGAATCTCTGGAAGCCTTAAAGGAGAATTGCTGGTTTCCTGGAAATTATTAGGAAAATCTAAGGGGGGGAGGGTAGGATTTTGTGCCAAAAGCTGTAGAGAAAACAGCGTGTGAAAAGACAGGAAAGCAAGGACATGCCAGCTGTCTATCTGTTAAGAGAGTGGCCTTCCAAAGCATAAACTGGTACTTAAAATTGAGCCTTTTGTGGAAACTCCAGGAAAACAGAAAGATCTAGGATTGTGCTGAACGCTTTGCTATAACAACACGTCACAGAATGCCTTTCTATATTAGCTAACTAGAATGGAAAAAAGAAATTTACCAATTGATCTTAATCTGCTCTAACCACAAAATGCCAAATTCCAAGAGTCACTTAAAACCAAACTTACCTGTATAGGCCATGTTCTTAGGGTTTCCATAGGGAGCCCCAGGTTGAACAGGGCTGTAAACAGGATTCATTGTGGAAGACTGAGAACTCTGGAGGAGAAAGAAAGAAAGAAAAAAAGAATTAAGAAGACAGTCTTATTTTTCTTCAACACTAGTCCTCTGTGAAAGGTCTTTGCTTGTACTACATGCTAGCGCTGCCATGTTATTATTCAAGACGCACTAAGCTGCAAAGAAAAAGATTTACAATTAGGCATTATAACTAGATAGTGTATTTAATAATTCAAATTTCAGATCCTTCCATTAATTCCCTTAAATTCTTCACCATTACATGTCCTCCCTACAAAGCATCTGGAGTGTAGCATAAAATTAGTCTTACACAGCCTCACCTTCCAAAGGGTTTTGCAAATTATTCCTGAGCAAAGGAAAAAAATCAGGATCCTGTTTCTACTGCACAATGGGTACAGAAAGTAAAGTGCAAAACCTGCCGTAATTCAGTTGCCCCACTAGGGGGAGCTAATGCTTTTTGGGTCATGAAAAAAACCCCCAATGAACAACAAGCCTCTCAAAGATAAAGTTGGTAAAAGAGCACTCCCTGCTGGTGATGCTAAGAGCTGCAGATACCCAAATTCTCAAGCAGTTTACAGATTGCCTCTATGAACACAACAACCTTGTGCCTGGAAATTAATCTCCTTTGAAACCTCTTTTAAAAGACCAGCCTTAACATTGCTCCTTCACAGCACAGTGTACTAAGCTATTATTTATGGGACATCAGTGTGCACGCAGTGCTATCTGAAATCGCCAAAGTCACTGCCCCAGACATAAAATGGCCAGTAAGATTTTTAATTGCATTTCTGCTCATTATCTCTCTAATAAAGATGATTAAAGAGAGCCAGGTTATCTTTTCCTAAGCTTTTATTTAGAGGAAAGCAAGGGACCTGGGAATTTGTGTCTAGTAACTGTCAGTTAAGCAACTGCTCAGTTAATTAGCTTAATGAAGCACATTCTCAATTCTGATTAATGGAAAAATCAGTCATTAAGCTTTATTAGGCAACACATTTGTCTCTACAGCTATCTTGTGACAATTTCAAACATGGAGCCCACCACACTTACTTTAAACTGTCTTTTAAAAAATCTATTATTTACACTTCATAAAATAAAACCATTCCTTTCAAACTAGTCTTTCCTGATTGATGTGCAATTTGTTAGATCATTAACTCCTTCAGTTTCACCTCAGGACAGTAAACAAGTCAAATGTTAAATGCTAGCAACAATTGGTTTGACAACAATTACTGCTTAATTAATTAGCCTTCCCTCCATTCCCAAGTTAGCCCACAATTCTGTAACAAAAGGAAGACCAGGGATGCCAAACATGCCAAAGGATAACACTACAGAATCCAAATAAATGTATTTACAACGCTGACTGGAATAAGTAAAAGCCAAAGTGGCTTCGGAAATACACAATGGAAAGTTTCTTAAAAAGATCAACAAGTAACATAATTGCAAAAACCTACTTATATGAAACGGATTCCTGGGGATTTGCCCAGAATGGTCAGGACAGAGTTTATGGTTCCCATAGTAATTGGCACTTGCCCCTCTTGCTCTCAGCCAGCATTGTGTGTTACTGTGGCTATGGTCTACATTTAAACCACTATAGCGGCATAGATGCAGCTGCACTACTGTAGCATTCAGTGTAGACACTCACTACAGCGATGGAAGTAGTTCTCCTGTCACTGTAGGTAGTCTACCTCCCTGAGAGGTGGTAGCGCTGTCTACACCAGGGGTTAGGTCAACTTAAATATGTCGCTCAGCAGTGTGGGGTTTTTTTCACATCTAGGAGCAACACAGCTGGGTTGACCTAATTTTTTACAGTGTAAACCTGACCTATATTATAGGGGCACGGCAGCACTACTAGAGTTAAGGTTGCGTCATGACTTCTCTTTAAAAGTCAACCTTTCTAAAATCTCTTAAGCTGACAGGCTTAGTTGGATTCCTTTGAAATTTGCTTTGCCTCAGGAGGGTGCAGCGTAGGGTTAGTGACCCAATGTGGGGTCTTTTGAGCAGGGTTTGCGATGATATAAGCCCTGAAAAAATAGCCATTTTCCAAAAAGTTTCTAGGTGGGTTTCTTTCTTTTTTGCAGAGGAAATGATCAAACTATTTATATGATGCAGGTCAAGATGGTCCTGCATTTTATCAACTTTTTATCCAAGGTAGTATATGGCACTTTAACTCTCGGGGGGATCCAAACTGAAAATGGTATTTAAGAAAATGTATTTTTTACCATGCACATGCACCAATAGAAAAAAAAAATGGCTAGAGGAGAGCTTCCACACTTTATCATCAACAGTGAGAACAGTGCACTGTGGGTAGCTATCCCACTGTGCTACTCACTACCTTCTGCAGCCAGGACTTGTGGGAAGGCAGAGTGGATCGCAGCACATCATGGGTGCAGACTCAACATCTCACGATAATGTTTTTTCATCCCAGCATTCCATGGACTTCCGACTGCGTTTTGCGACATTTTTCAACAACCCGTTTACTGTGTGCCCGCCATCTGTGTCTGAAAGGATGGATCCAGCACTGTTCTCTGCTGTTGTGGTCACTGTTATGGACATATCGCATCTGGTCATGCAGTATATCATGAGCACCCAATCTGAAGAGGAAACAAGCACTGAGTGCTGGGATCGCATTGTTATGCAGATCTGGGATGATGAGCAGTGGCTACAGAACTTTCAGATTCGGAAAGCCACCTTTCTGGAACTGTGTGCAGAGCTCCCCCCAGCACTGCAGCGCAAGGACACCAGAATGAGAGCTGCCTTCTCAGTGGAGAAGCGCGTGGCTATCGCTGTGTGGAAGCTGGCGACTCCGGACTGCTACCGGTCGATCACAAATCAGTTTGGAGTCAGGAAGTCGACCGTTGGGGCTGTGTTAAGTCAAGTGTGCTGGGCCATTAATCACATCCTGCTACGAAGGACCATGACTCTTGGCAATGTGTGTGAAATAGTGGATGGCTTTGAGGAAATGGGATTCCCTAACTGCGGAGGGGCGATAGATGGAACGTATATTCCAATTTTGGCACCAGACCATCTTGCGATGGAGTATGTCAATAGAAAGAGGTACTTCTCTATGGTGTGCTTGTGGATCACCGCGAGTATTTCACTGACATCAATGTGTGGTGGTTCGGAAAGGTGCATGAGGCACGCATCTTCAGGAACGCTGGGCTGTACAGACTAGAAGATTCCAATGGGGGATGTTGAAATGCCCAGAGTGATCCTGGGAGACCCAGCCTACCCCTTATTCCCATGGCTCATGAAACCTTACACAGGAAACCTGGACAGCAGCAAGGAGCGCTTCAACAGTAGGCTGAGCAGGTGCAGAATGACAGTGGAATGTGCCTTTGGCAGATTAAAGGCGTGCTGGTGCTGCCTTTATGGCAGGTTAGACTTAAATGAGGAAAACATTCCCATGGTCATAGCAGCCTGTTGCACGCTCCATAATATTTGTGAGGCTAAGAGTGAAAAGTTTCCCCAGGGGTGGAGCACTGAAGCAGGTTGCCTGGCTGCTGTTTTTGAGTAGCCAGATACCAGGGCTATTAGAGGGGCACAACGGGGGAGATGTTAGAATCAGGGAGGCTTTGAGGCAACATTTTGATAATGAGCACCAGGAATGTGTACTTCTATACAGCAATCTGCCATGCTTCATTAACTTCAGTTATCTTGTTTTGCCTAAAAATTGTGATGATTCCTGAGTGGGATTTGTACTAAGTAAATGATTAAACTGCACCTATATATTAATACCCGCACCCAATACTACATGTAGGAACAAATAAAGATTGGTTCTCTTTCACAGAGTTTGTTTTTATTAAACATCAATTAACACATACAAAAGGCTTGGTGGGAAGGGAGATAACAGTGAAGGCTCTCAGAGCTGTGCATAAGCCCAGCTATCATTTTGGAAGCCATCCGAAAGGGTGGAGTGAACGGTGTACTAGACGTGCTGGGAAGTTTCACAGAATGTGTGGGAGGAGTTCGGGAGGGCATTGAAAACAGTTCTGTATTGGCTGCAGAGGGAGTGGTGAGCACGCATCTGTTCCGACTGTAGCGTGATTAGGGACTTCAACATCGCTGTTGGTTCCTCCATCACTTTTATCATCCGCTCGTGGCCCTTTAGAATGCACTCCTCACTCTCATTTCTGTCCTGTCTTTTCCTTTTCTCTCCACTCCCTGCATTCTCTTTTTTCAGCCTCTGAGGATTGCAGCACCTCTCAGAACATGTCCTCCTTCTTCGCCTTGGTTGCCTCCTTATATGACAGAGGCACTCCAGCAGTGTGTAGGGGGTTCCCCTGAAGGCCACATCTACAGGAGCACAAGAAACAATTCACAGAAGCATGATGGTTAGTTCATGCACAGCATTCAATCGTTACAGTAAAATACACCTCCTGTAACATACCAATCACTTTCTCAGTGACCCTTGGTAAGCAAATATTTTGGTGAACACCCTAAACATGGTGAGTTAGGCCTGAGTGGGGGGTGGGCATTCAAGATGGGGCAAGGGTGTAGGTGATGTTTTCAGGGGATCAGTGAAGGCGACTATGGACAATATTGTAAATTTTGCCACCATTTTCCATAGGCGGGGGTCATTGAAACCGATATCTCGCTCCTGAGGGCAAGCAAGGACGTAAGGGTGCATCTACTTCACACGTGTGGGTTCAGACTTGGTACTTATATTGCTCGCCTGTGTGCCGCCTTGGTCCTTGCACAAGTGATTGCCGAGTGGCACGGAAAAGTATCCTACAATGAGGGAAGGAACAAAGCAGTTCTGCAAAAGAACCTTCAGCAGAGGATTGGCGAGTACCTCCAGGAAAGTTTCCTAGACATCTCTCTGGAGGATTCCTGTGAAATCTTGGTGTGCATTAACACACTGTTCCGCTGCACTGCTTAGCTACACAGGGGAACATGGAGCACACACAAACACAGCTAGTCCTGTACATTTCTATCCCTTCACCCTCTTCTACAATACACAGAGCAAAGGACAGCTCTACCTCATATAACCAAGCAGCATAAAGATCACTTACCAGGGCTCTCCGCTTCTGAATCATGTGCTCCAGAGACAGACTGCTTGACCGGCTAGATCCCTCCAAAGTGGAAAAGAGGTCCTGACTTGCCACGCCACTGGACAACTCTGACGTGTGCTCCACATCATCCTCCAATTCAATCTCTTTGTCCATGACTTTGTCCTTGGGGATGGATCCATTGTCTGCCGCCTCCAGCCCTACCGAAGTATCCATGGGCTTTTGGCAGTGGAGGTGGGGTCACCGCCAAGGATGGGGTCTGGCTCCTTAGAGAAGCGGCAGGTCTTTCCTGAAAGCACCAGAGCGAGGGTTTGCCTCCCTTGCATTCTGGTATGCCTGCCTCAACTCCTTTATCTCTGCTCGGCACTGAACCATGTCCCATTTGTTTCCCTCATTGCACAGGCCACGAGAAATCTGCCCATAGGTATTGAAGTTCCTACCTACAGCTGGAGCGCAGCTGGGACTGGACAGCCTCCTCTCCCCATATATTCAGCAGATACAAAACTCAGCTGTGGTCAAAGCCAAAGAGCATTTGCTGCTGATGCTGCCTGATCAGCTGGGAAGATGTGACGTGAGCAGAGCAAACAGGAAGTGGAATTTCAAAATTCCCCAGGCCTTTAAAGGGGAAGGGGTGGATACCTGTGGCCTTGGCTACACTCAGGGCTTCCCAGCGCTGCCGCAGCAGCGCTGTGAAGCGCGAGTGTAGTCGCGCTTGTACTCCACCTCTCCGAGGGGAATAGCTTGCAGTGCTGCAAGTGAGCATGCAGCGCTGCAGGCTCTGATTACACTAGCGCTTTACAGCGCTGTACTCGCTGCGCTCGGGGGGGGGGGCGTTTTCACACCCCTGAGCACAGTAAGTTGCAGCGCTGTACAGCGCCAGTGTAGCCAAGGCCTCAGTACCTGGATGCAGAGCAGCACAGTTCGAACTGCTGACCAGCATGGTCAGGATGGGCATCGTCGGACACCGGCTGGAGGCCATTTACAAGAACAAAACCAAGTGCGGAGTCTACACTGATACTTTGTCGATCTAATTTTGCCTCAAAAAGCTCTATGTCTCTTGTTGAGGTGGTTTTATTTTGCCGGCAGGGCAGGAGGAGTCGGGCAGTAGGTACACCTCCACTGCTTTGTCAACAAAAGGTGTCTTTTGCCAATAAAACTGGGTAGTGTAGACAAAGCTTAAGCTCCTCAGGCTAGGAACCGTCATTATTGTGTTTGTACAGGGCCAGCACAATGCTGCAAATTTCAGTTGGGGCCTCTACGTGCGACCACAATATAAAATAGTAATAATTTAGCAAACCCAATTTCAAGTAACTAGCACATTTGGGGTTGTATAAACAGTAAAAACAAGTAGAAGAAAATTCCTTTATTAGGTCCTCATGAAAGCAAAGTTCCTCTTTGGCATGGCTAAAATGATTGCACTCACATTATAGGTTTGAGCATGCTGCAGGAATAGAGGTTTATACTTCCTTCCCTGTTTAGTATGCAGGGCTTTTATTTCAAGATCGTGTGATTGAGTGAATGTGAACTGCATTTCACATAAAAAAAAATTGCATCTAGTTTTAAATGTATTCAGGTTGGCTTCCAATACATTCCATGACACTGTATCATTCGACTATATATTTCAAATTCATTATGGCATTTGCAAAGCTACAATGAAATAAGAATAAAACAGGACTAGCAAAATGAAACCTATTTCAGCACAGCATTTTGTGGCGCTTCCATGTGGCCATGAATGCACAATAAAAAGACTACCAGAAATTAACTGTCAACAGGCAAACAAAAGCCTGGCTCCACTACATGCATCTTCCACTGCTTTTCAGTTCCCATGGTGCTGACGCTTGGTGTCTTAGAAGCTGCTCAGACTCTTTACCAAACAGCTGAAGTAGTAAGAATTCCAGAGGAATGTCATGGGAAGCACCTGCTGGCAAACAACCTCAAGATACTTTCCTGCTGTAACCTGGTTACATTTTTATCTATTTTATCTTTCCAGCCAAAGTGCACGACATCTTTCCATCACACTGGGAAATTACTTCAGATGAAGTGTAAATAGAAATACAAGAGAGGTCAGCCTAAGAGTCTGCATCACATCACTCAGCAGGCCAATGTGTCAGTCAAAAGAGGTTTACTTGGGAGATTTCAAAGTAGTACACACAGCCTTCTCTGTGCAGCGAATGCTGAGCTTGAACTTTCCATGCTATTAAGTGGCTGCACAGTTACACTCCGGTGCTCTCGCCTCACTGAACAAAAGAGTGCCTCTAGAGAGCGGGATGAAATGAGTGTGAAGCTCAGCACTACACACGGCTGCTGCCAAAGCTACGAGAATCAGAAAAGACTGCTGCCCCAGTTCTCTGCCCTCTTGTCCATTCCAGTCATCAGGCAATGGTTACACAAGGACACAGGCAACTTAAAAATCACTTCTGCTTGACTCTTTTTTTATGACCACCACCTAAAATGACTATAACTGAAAAATTACAGGGGGGGGGGGGGAACTCTTCTTTTTTTCCAGCTTTCTTTACTTTGTGTATTTAACTACACCGTTGCAAATTGCATTGTATTGGCAATTTTACACATTGAACTCAACAGGAGTGTGTGTGTGTGTGTGTGTGTGTGTGTGTGTGTGTGTGTGTGTGTGTGTTTTGCAGGATTGGGGCCTTAAGGCACCTTCTTCCCTGGGTTTGCATATTTCATATAACAACCAAAGAGAAAAATATTGTGAGTAGGATAATGCTATTGAAAAACCATGAAACTTGGCAAAGGGGACTCAGGAACTTGTGCTAATACCTGAAAGTATTTTTCACCTTTTATGTTAATGAATTAGATTTCAAATAGGTAGTGTCCTTCTAAACACAGAGTGTTATTTACAAATATGTTTATATTAGTTGTGCTTTTAAAAAATGTGAGCTATTTCCTTATGGCTCATGTAAGTCTAAATAAATACATCTAACACTTCAAAACTGAATGCATCATGCTCTGTGTGGATAATTCTGAATGCCCCAGAAAGGAATTGTTCAATTTTAGAGCTTTGGTCAAATTGACTTTCTCATTGCCATTCCATCAGATTGAGGTTCCTATATGCCTAACTCAAATCTGAAAATGGGCCTTATGCTCATAAGTCACTTAATCACTTTGAAATAGGTATGGACCCTTGCACGTTTTTTTGGAGGTGGAATGGAAGTTTCTCCTTTGAGTCTTTGTACAGACTAAAAATGATTTCCTTCACAAAAGAAAGTATAGAACCAAGTCAATGTGGACACTATTGAAAGATAAACCAGAAAGATACACTTTTTCCTCACTCTGAAAATCACCTATTATGAATAAATCTCACACTTTATTTAAGCTCAGCATCAATGTGGACACAAGGACTGGCCATCAACAAATTTAGGTTCAAAATTAGACAAAACTTTCTAACCATCAGAGAAGTGAAGATCTGGAACAGCCTTCCAACGGGAGCAGTGGGGGCAAAAACTCTAACTGGCTTCAAGAGTGAGCTTGACAAGTTTATGGAGGGAATGGAACGATGAGACTGCCTCCAATGTCACGTAGACGATCTGCGACCGCAGCAGCAAATATCTCCAATGGCTGGTGATAGGACAGTAGATGGGGAAGGCTGTGAGTTACTGCAGAGAATTCTTTGCCAGGAGTCTGCCTGGTGGGTCTTGCCCACGTGCTCAGGGTCTAACTATCACCATATTTGGGGTCTGGAAGGAATTTTCCCCTGGTTAAGATTGGCAGAGATCCTGGAGGTTTTTCACCTTCCTCTGCAGCATGAGGCATGGGTCAATGCAGGTTTAAACTAGTGTAAATGGTGGATTCTCTGTAACTTGAAGTCTTTAAATCTTTATTTGAGGACTTCAGTAACTCAGCCAAAGGTTATGGGTCTATTACAGGAGTGGGTGGGTGAGGTTCTGTGGCCTGCAATGTGCAGGAGGCCAGACTAGATGGATCATGATGGTCCCTTCTGACCTTGAAGTCTATGAGTCTATAATTGTATTCAGCCCAAATCCTTCTATAAACATGACCAGACCTTCTGACACTACATGATATTCAAAGTTCCAATAGCTTCTTGACAAATTTTCAGTTGTTTGAAGCTTGATCGTCAGATGCGATTCTCCAAAAATATCTAATCAACTTCTGATTCAACAGGTAAAGTTTAAACCAGGGAATCTATGAGGCTGCATATTTTTCTCTCCCTCAAAAAAACCACTGTGACCAGTTTATATGATCTCAGATATACTAGCATTGAGTAATTTCCTATCATTGTAGCCTGATTTTTAATTTTATTATAGTAACTAAAAGGTTATTTTTATAAATTTCATGAAAATCAAAATATTTAATGTGTTGAAGGTCTTACCCGAGCACTGATTCTTGTCCTGAAAAATTCTGGTCAAAGTTAACATTACTAGTTATGTATGATCTCAGGTTTAGAAAAAAATCAAGGTCAGTTTTAATGTAGAAATCAAAAAATCCTGACTGCATATAAGTGGATTCTGGTAGTTTCACACTAAGACAGGTTTAGTCTGGAATTCTTGTTTGTACAAAATAGCATAATTTAGACTATTTTTTTAAACTATACTCCTTATGTTTGTAAAATTAAGCCAGGACATCACCCTGGACCCTGAACTTTTTCTTCTTCCACTTCTCATGTAGGCCAATGTGTTGACTCCACTTTTGGTGAAACCCTAGTCTTCGCTTTATCTCGTCTCACCTGGACAATGACAATTCCCTATTTTCTCCTAAAATTCCAGCTCTCCAGACTCTAGCGCAGTGATACGCAGACCTCAGTGCTTCAGGAGCAAAATTAGCTATGAACATTACCAAAAGAGCCGCAGTTGTGTGAATTCATTGTTTCATTTAATGTGTGTGTGTGTGTACACACAAACTATTCTCACAGCAAAATGACTGCCCAAGTATTATTATTTTATCAATTACAATCGGTTAATAACATAGTAAAAGCACCCTGATTGGTTAATAACTTAGATTGGTTAATAATTAAATCACAGTGTTTTAATAACACGTGCTGCAAAGAGCTGCAGGACACACATTAAAGAGCCACTTGCGGCTCGTGGGCTTCAGTCTGAGCATCACTGCCCTAGCAAATGTAGAATGCTGTTGCCTAAACTCATATCAAATCAAGCACAAATGTCACCTGCATCCTCAAACCACCTCTCTAATTCCCCATTAATTTCTGAATTCAGTTCAAAACTGCCTTCCCCACCAACTAATATTGCAGCAGCCCTTCTCTCGCTAGGGTGACCAGATGTTCCAATTTTATAGGGATGATCCTGATATTTGGGGCTTTTTTAAATATGGGTTCCTATTACCTCCCACCCCCGTCCCAATTTTTCTCACTTGCTATCTGGTCACCCTTTCTCTTGCTCTCTCTACTCCCTACCCAGCTAGCACTAGCCTCTTCTGACTCTCACAAAAATCTTGCCACTGCTTTTGGGGGACCCTTCTCCTCTGCTGTGCCTGACATCTGGAACAGCTTTCCTCCTGCTCTCTGGTTCAGGAACATTCCATATTTCTGATCTCAACTAAAAATGTCAACTTCTCTTTTAACCTTGGTCTACAGGTCTACACTTTTTTTTTTTTTTTTTTGGTATGGTTGCTTAGCAGTGTGATTTTCACACATATAGTTATACCAGTACAACCCATAGTGTGGACGCAATTATATCAGTATAAACCTTACACCACTATTTGTTATCCCTCTTCCTGTGTGGGAATAGCTTAGTGTGATACAACTACAGCCACACTAGGAGGTTGTACGTTTTAACTGTACTGGAAGACAAAGCTTTAGTAATGCCATTTTGAGACATGGTTTCATGAAAGACACTTGACCAAATGGAGCACTGTTTTGCATCATAGCTATATTAGCATATATTTGCATCATAGCTATATTATTCAAGGTGTGAAGTTACAAGAACTAATTTACATAAGGGTATGCCTTCTATTCAAGAGATTCCAATTTTAAAAGAATAGCTAAAAGGATACTAAGAAAATATTAAAAATGGGATCAGGGTTAATATCCGATACAATCAGGTGGGTTAATCTCAAACATGAAGGCTAGCTAATTCATTAGTGAATGTAAAACACCTGTTTATTATCACAAATGCATTTATGTAAAATCTTTTCATGAGCAGGTCTGCACATGGATTAAAACATATTAGCCATGAGTTAAAATGAGAATATATTTTCTTTGTGGAATTTTTAATCCCATACCATGTTGTGTATGTATTATTTATGAATTTGTTTTGTGACGGCTCTTAGGAGTTCCAATCAAAGACGACGACCCCCTTGCATTAGGCATCATACAAACAAAACAAAGGCTTTCCCCGTCACAAAGGGCTTAACAATCTAAGAATAAAACAGGTGGCTAGACAGACAGAGAGAGATAGGAAAGAAAGCAATGAGATCAGATCCCCCACATGCAATGTGCACCAGCAGTATGGTTGCTAGGGTAATGAAACGCTGTCTATTCAAGTGAAATCTAAATCAGAAGCAGACTGGAATGTATATGGACACTTAAGAAGGAAGAGAATCGGCTAAACAATTGGAAACACACAGGTTGCCTTAAAGTGAGGGTCTTCAGTAAAACACTTGACATACTAAATTTCAAAGACCTGGTGTAGGAAACAATACCAAGGAAAGGCCACATGAATACCTTGCAAGTACATAGCACCTTTTGACCTAGCACCCTTGAGAAGCAGGTCAGTTAATACTCATTTTACATACTGGCAAGACCGCGGGACGGAGAAGTTAAAGCAGCGGTTTTTAAACTTTTTGAACTGAGCCTCCCCTTTGAGTTAAAATTTTTGGTTGCTGCCCTCCCAACCCAGACCAAACTAGACACATGCAAAAGTGTGCTTGGTAGCCTACTCATAAACCTAACAGAGATCGTAACATAACTTTAATTAAATTACCTACACCTGCAAGTTTCAAATATACAAGTACTTATCAATGGCATGGCCAAGCTTTCCTCAGCAAGGAGCTGCTTCTACCTTACAGCCAGGCAGCACTGCTAGGGCAGGGCCAATTCCTGCTCCTCTGCCCCTCCACCCTTGGGGCTGGTATTGGCCCAGGTATTGGGTTTTCGGGATGGGGGAAGGAGCACGTGACAGTCTCTGGGAGTGGAGCCAGCGCTGGGCATGGAGGCTGCCAGGAGTGGAAATCGGCGCAGCCGCAGATGTTGACATGGACCCACAGGCTGGGTGGCTCGCTGAGGTGAGGCAGTGGGTTGAGGTGGCGCTCCCTCCCTGTCCCCTGTAGGGGCTTCCCTGGGCCTCACTGTATGAGGCTGGCACGAGCCACCTGGCGTTGTCACTTGCCCTCCGGAACGTTCCTCCACACCCCCTAGGGAGGTACGCCCAATTGTTTGAAAACCTCTAGGTTACATGGACTAGCTCAGGGTCACACAGCCATCTTGAAGCAGAATAAGGGAATTGTGATTCCCAGTCTCCTGCTCTAACTACCAGACACATTTCATCTAGTAAAACTTTCTAGCATTTGTAACAAGAACAAGCCTTTGTGATACTGATTGTAGAATTCAATTGCTACTTCATAAACACAATGGAGCTCCTGACTTTAAAATTAACTGCTCAAAAATAACTGCTGGAGCAAAATGGAAGACCTTGACCCTGCAATTATTGTTATTTAACTTGTATAGTCCAGTAGAGAGGACAATCAGGTTTGGGATCCAATGATACTGTGTGTTCATTCAGCATCTAGAAAGAGACAGTTCCTGACCTCACCTAAGAAGGCAAGTGACATACAAAGGTTTGAGTGAACAGTTAAATAAACAGCTATATAAAAACTGTATATAACCTCTGCAATTGTATTATAAATACATAAAACACAGTAAATTATCCCCAAATGGTATTCTATGGCTATGCTTATTTCTGTTGCACCCAGTGACAAATATAATTGCACCACTGTCAAAGTTATCAAAATGACAATTGCTTATTTGTACTATTACTGAATATTTGAATTTGGTGTGGCAAATAAAATCCAGACTTGTGTACTTCAGCCAATCAGAGAATAGCTTACCAGTAACAGAACTTCATAGACAAAAAAATTATTGGACATTTATAAATCCGCTTTCAGACTGGATGACATTGATCTATCAGGAAATGTGCCCCGTGGAAATCTGAGTGACTAGTGATCAGATTCACATGATCTCAGCAATACTGAGTACCTGTAAGCGCCCTATCTAAACACAGAGCTTGGAGCTGAAGACACAGCAAAACTAGGGCCATGGGTGGAACAGTGTAACTTTGGTGTAGGAAATATGAATTAATATACCTGCTAAAAATTGACAAGCAACAGAAGGGCTTACGCCTTAAGGATCCTGAAGGATGAGGGGGCAGAAACTTGAAACCATAAGATCAATGTGTCTGGCCACAGTTGGGGAAGCAAATACAACAGTGGGATGTATCAATAAAGAAACAGAGCAACAAACTTGCATTTTGTTCACTGTCCCACATGTGATCAAATACTCAAATAAATGCACAACTGACTTTGTCTGTATTTTAACGTGCACACACGAGTAAGTATTCCCAGTTAAAATCAGTAGGGAGAATGTCTAGAGCTATCCATAGTATGTTCTTTTCATTCATTTACAGCTATTTCTCAACCATTTATTTTGAGTGCTTGACATGGCAACCTTAACATTCTCTTAACATTCATTTGTCTTGTTTTAGAAGTCATTGGGGGTGTGGGGTGGCTGTAATTTGCAACTTTCAAAAAAAAAAAGTGCAAACTGAAAAAGCAAATTCCATTATGTGGAATTACAATGATTTGGGGACAACTTATACCTTCAAGTCAGTGGCACTGCTATGAGTACCCGCATGGCCCCACAGTATGCCAACATTTTTATGGCTGATTTAGAACAACGCTTCTTCAGCTCTCGTCCCCTAGTGCCCCTCCTCTACTTGCGCTACATTGATGACATCTTCATCATATGGACCCACGGAAAGGAGGCCCTTGAAGAATTCCACCTGGACTTCAACAATTTCCACCCCACCATCAACCTCAGCCTGGACCAGTCCACACAAGAGATCCACTTCCTGGACACTACAGTGCAAATAAGTGATGGTCACATAAACACCACCCTATACCGGAAACCTACTGACCGCTATACGTACCTACATGCCTCCAGCTTCCATCCAAGACACATCACACGATCCATTGTCTACAGCCAAGCCCTAAGATACAACCGAATTTGCTCCAACCCCTCAGACAGAGACAAACACCTACAAGATCTTTATCAAGCATTCGTAAAACTACAATACCCACCTGGGGAAGTGAGGAAACAGATTGACAGAGCAAGACGGGTACCCAGAAATCACCTACTACAGGACAGGCCCAACAAGGACAATAACAGAACACCACTGGCCATCACATACAGCCCCCCGCTAAAACCTCTCCAGCGCATTATCCACGATCTACAACCTATCCTGGAAAATGATCCCTCACTCTCACAGACCTTGGGAGGCAGGCCAGTCCTTGCTTACAGACAACCCCCCAACCTGAAGCAAATACTCACCAGCAACTACACACCACACCACAGAAACACCAACCCAGGAACCAATCCCTGTAGCAAACCTCGTTGCCTACTCTGTCCCCATATCTACTCTGGTGACACCATCAGAGGACCCAACCACATCAGCCACACCATCAAGGGCTCACTCACCTGCACATCCACTAATGTTATATATGCCATCATGTGCCAGGAATGCCCCTCTGCCATGTACATTGGCCAAACCGGACAGTCCCTCCGCAAAAGAATAAATGGACACAAATCGGACACCAGGAATGGTAACATACATAAGCCAGTAAGTGAACACTTCAATCTCCCTGGTCATTCTATTACAGATTTAAAAGTCACTATCATTGAACAAAAAAACTTCAGAAACAAACTTCAAAGAGAAACAGCAGAACTAAAATTCATTTGCAAATTTAACACCATTAATCTGGGCTTGAATAGGGACTGGGAGTGGCTGGCTCATTACAGAAGCAGCTTTTCCTCTCCTGGAATTGACACCTCCTCATCTATTATTGGGAGTGGACTACATCCACACTGATTGAATTGGCCCTGTCAACACTGGTTCTCCACTTGCGAAGTAACTCCCTGCTCTCCATGTGTCAATATATAATGCCTGCATCTGTAACTTTCACAATATGCATCTGAAGAAGTGAGGTTTTTACCCACGAAAGCTTATGCCCAAATAAATCTGTTAGTCTTTAAGGTGCCACCAGACTCCTTGTTGTTTTTGTAGATACAGACTAACACAGCTACCCCCTGATACTTGATACAATGACCTGGGACTCAGGACCTTTAAAACCACAACCCAGATCTCCACCCTTTGAGATAGAGGACTGAATGGAAGCAGTAACGTGTTGTTATCCTTTACGGAAACTAGCAATTATAAGGAACGGCTCATACCTTTGCCTTGGGCTTCCACACCTACTTATGAAACAGCAGAGGAGTACTGGGAACCAGGAATCATGGGCTCTATCCCCACCTCTGTTGAGGGGTGTTCTCTAGTGGTTATACAGCACAGCAAAACACATACATTTGATAGAATCACTTTGAAAGGCAGTGTAGCTAAGTGGCTAAGACTTGGGTCTGCCATATTAAAAACTTGGGCCCAGATTCTAATTCCCACTACAATCCATTCATGCCACGCTAACATAAACACAGTGTACTTTTACTGTGGTACCTGTCCACCTCCACAGTGCCAATTTGTTATTTTTGGCTCAATGGATTTTGCTAAGAAAACTTATGCTTGGGTGAATAGTGTGAAAGAAACTAACTCCTTTCCTCAAATACATAAGATATGTGAGTTTTCCCCTCTGGGCACCAGTTGGTGTCTTTGAAAAACCAAAGCTATTTTTGACATGTACAGATCATGAGCTCCAAAGTTTGGGAAGAGGGAAAGTTTTTCATTGGACAAATGGGGTGGTTATAAATGTTGTTATAAATATTCAGTACACTTGCCAAGGCTCTTGTGTAGTTGTTAAATGTTATTAAACTGTTTGTGACCAATGGCAAAATATGAATCCACCCTTTTGATTTATCATGTGTTAAATTCAGTAGTCAATACATTCTTATTATACATGTACCCCCAAAGATTAATTATTGCCTCATTTCTGTAGTATTCCACAAGCTAAAAGGGATACATTAATTTTGAAGCCCATATACCAGTTAACATCCACTACATTCTCAGACTACTTCCATCGCCTATTGCAATCCTCATTTTATTTATTAGACACTTTGCTGTCTTGTCCTATTGCAAAAGCAACTTTGCCCCACTCTCAGAACCCAATGTCCCAATTTTGTATTCCAACCGAGTCATATTCTCTGGAAATCAGCGATTATCTTGAATTCTTTTATCTTAATTATTCTGACTCATCGTGTTTTACTAAAAATATTTCTCTGCATGTGAGCATCTGGATGATAAATCCTTTCTGTGTCTCTCTTCTAAAGAAGACTTCTAGTCCTTGCACGTTTTCCCCATTCATTCCTCTATACAGCTCTCTTGACACACAAATATTCAAAGATTTAGTATTCTGTGCTTTAAGTTTACTAACACTTCAATTTCCTTTGCTTTCACATGGTCCATTAACAGCTCAGCCCCAATACATATGAGCTGCAGCTACTTCACTTCTCTCAATCTTCATTTTGTCTCCCCAATGCCAGGTGGCAGCCTTCCCTTAACTGCTCTTGACTATTGTTATGGCTTCAGACATTCTAAGCTTTCTTTGGCAGAATTACCTGGGTCTTTTCATTCAGTACATACTGTACAATAATATATTAGTCAAATCAAAGAGGACTAAAATCTGCTTTACAATATCATTATGAAAATTTAATAGTTCAAGCATAAGTGTAGGCACACACCCTAGCCATGATAATGAAACACAAACTGATGACATGGTACTTGTCAAACAAAATCATTCATCTCAGGTGATATATTTCATCTTGGGTGAAGCAAAAGTACAGTTTTCCAGGGCGAATTTAAAGTGACACTACTAGCTGAGCACAAAATCTAACCTACCTTAAATGTTGTTCAAATCCAGAGGAATTTCCTCACCAAATTCTAAGGGCAGGGCTACAGTTAAAACGCTGCAGTGAGACAGCTGCACTGCTGTGGCACTTCAGTGAAGATTCTACTACACCAACAGGAGAGCTTCTCCTGTTGGTACAGTGACTCCACCTCCATGAGAGGTGGTAGCTATGTTGATGGGTCCCACAGATATAGTGCTATCTATGCTGGAGGTTAGGTCAGTATAACTTCTTCGGTCAGAATAAAGGAGTTTAAGGCATAAGTCGTGTTCTCGTCCATCCTCTCTGTTGAAGGAAAAGGTGGGGACCATCGAATTGTGGAGGCAAATGCGTGGTTACGCAGGAGGTGTCAGAGAGGGCTTTGGATTCTTCAACCAGGGGATGTTGTTCCAGGAAGAAGGATTGCTAGGAAGAGATGGAATCCACCTAATGAAGAGAGGGAAGAGCATCTTCACAGGCAGGCTTGCTAACTTAGTGAGGAGGGCTTTAAACTAGGTTCACCGGGAGATAGTGACCTAAGCCTGGAGGTAAGTGGGATACCGTGAGGAAACACAAGGAAGAGGGTGCAAGAGGGGAGGCCTCCTGATTCATACTGAGAAAGTAGGGCAATTGGCTAGTTATCTTAGGTGCCTGTACACGAACGCAAGAAGCCTGGGAAACAAGCAGGAAGAATTAGAAGTCCTGGCACAGTCAAGGAACTATGATGCGATTGGAATAACAGAGACTTAGTGGGGTAACTCACATGACGGGAGCACTGTCATGGATGGGTTTAAATTGTTCAGGAAGGACAGGCAGGGGAGAAAAGGTGGAGGAGTTGCACTGTATGTAAGAGAGCAGTATGATTGCTCAGAGCTCCAGTATGAAACGAAAAAAGTCTGTTGAGAGTCTTTGGGTTAAAGTTTAGAGGCAAGAGCAACAAGGGTAATGTTGTGGTGGGCATCTGCTATAGACCACCAGACCAGGAGGATGAGGTAGACGAGGCTTTCTTCAGACAACTAACAGAAGTTTCCAGATCACAGGCCCTGGGTTCTCATGGGGGACTTCAATTGCCCTGACATCTGCTGGGAGAGCAATACAGCAGTGCACAGACAATCCAGGAAGTTTTTGGAGAGTGTTGGGGACAACTTCCTGGTGCAAGTGCTGGAGGAACCAACTAGGGGCCATGCTCCTCTTGACCTGCTGCTCACAAACAGGGAAGAATTGGTAGGGGAAGAAGAAGGGTTGGCAACCTGGGCAACAGTGACCATGCGATGATCGAGTTCAGGATCCTGACAAAAAGGAAGGAGAGCAGCAGAATACGGACCCTGGACTTCAGAAAAGCAGACTGACTCCCTCAGGGAACTGATGGGCAGGATCCCCTGGAAGGCTAATATGAGGAGGAAAGGAGTCCAGGAGAGCTGGCTGTATTTTAAAGAATCCTTATTGAGGCTGCAGGAACAAACCATCCCAATGTGTAGAAAGAATAGTAAATATGGCAGGCGACCAGCTTGGCTTAACAGAGAAATCTTCGGTGAGCTTAAATACAAAAAGGAAGCTTAAAAGAAGTGGAAACTTGGACAGATGACTAGGGAAGAGTATAAAAATATTGCTCGAGGTGTGCATGCAGGGGTGTAATGGGGAAGGCCAAAGCACAATTGGAGTTGCAGCTAGAAAGGGATGTGAAGTGTAACAAGAAGGGTTTCTACAGGTATGTTAGCAACAAGAAGGTGGCCAGGGAAAGTGTGGGACCCTTACTGAATGGGGGAGGCAACCTAGTAACAGATGATGTGGAGAAAGCTGAAGTACTCAATGCTTTTTTTGCCTCAGTCTTTACAGACAAGGTCAGCTCCCAGACTGCTCACTGGGCAGCACAGCATGGGGAGGAGGTGAGCAGTCCTCAGTGGTGAAAGAACAGGTTAAGGACTATTTAGAAAAGCTGGACATACACAAGTCCATGGGGCCGGATCTAATGCATCCCAGGGTGCTGAGGGAGTTGTCTGATGTGATTGCAAAGCCCATTGGCCATTATCTTTGAAAACTCGTGGCTATCGTGGGAGGTCCCAGACTATTGTAAAAAGGCAAATATAGTGCCCATGTTTAAAAAAGGGAAGAAGGAGAATCCGGGGAACTACAGACTTGGAGGAGAGGAAGGTGATCAGGAACAGTCAACATGGATTCACCAAAGGCAAGTCACACCTGACCAACCTGATTGCCCTCTATGATGAGATAATTGGCTTTGTGGATATAGGGAAAGCGGTGGATGTGATATATCCTGACTTTAGCAAAGCTTTTGATACGGTCTCCCACAGTATTTTGGCCAGCAAGTTAAAAAAGCATGGATTGGATGAATGGACTATAAGGTGGATAGAAAGCTGGCTAGATCATCGGGCTCAATGGGTAGTGATCAACGGCTCGATGTCTAGTTGGCCGCCGGTATCAAGCGCAGTGCACCAGGGGTCTGTACTGGGGCCGATTTTGTTCAACATCTTCCTTAATGGATGGTGGGATGAATTGCACCCTCAGCAAGTTCGCGGATGACACTAAGCTGTGGGGAAAGGTAAATACGCTGGAGAGTAGGGATAGGGTCCAGAGTGACCTAGACAAATTGGAGGATTGGACTAAAAGAAATCTGATGAGGTTCAATAAGGAAAAGTGCAGAGTCCTGTACTTAGGACGGACGAAACCCATGCACTGCTATAGGCTGGGGACTGACTGGCTAAGCAGCAATTCTGCAGAAAAGGACCTGGGGATTACAGTTGACGAGAAGCTGGATATGAGTCAACAGTGTGTCCTTGTTGCCAAGAAGGCTAATGGCATATTGAGCTGCATTAGTAGGAGCACTGCCAGCAGATCAAGGGAAGTGATTATTCCCCTCTATTTGGCACTGGTGAGGACACATCTGGAGTATTGCGTCCAGTTTTGGGCCCCCCACTACAGAAAGGATGTGGACAAATTGGAGAGAGTCCAGCAGAGGACAACAAAAATGATTAGGAGGCTGGAGCACATGACTTATGAAGAGAAGCTGAGGGAACTGGGCTTATTTAGTCTGCAGAAGAGAAGAATGAGGGGGGATTTGATAGCAGCCTTCAACTACCTGAATGGGGGTTCCAAAGAGGATGGAGCTAGGCTGTTCTCAGTGGTGGCAGATGACAGAACAAGGAGCAATGGTCTCAAGTTGCAGTGGGGGAGGTTTAGGTTGGATATTAGGAAAAACTATTTCATTAGGAGGGTGGTGAAGCACTGGAATGGGTTACCTAGGGAGGTGGTGGAATCTCCATCCTTAGAGGTTTTTAAGGCCCGGCTTGATAAAGTCCTGGCTGGGATGATTTAGTTGGGGTTAGTCCTGCTTTGAGCAGGGGGTTGGACTAGACGACCTCCTGAGGTCTCTTCCAACCCTAATCTTCTATGATTCTACTATGTGAATTTTTCACACCCGAGTGATGTAGATATACCGATGTAAGTTCATAGTGTAGACCTGATCTCAATATTTAATTTGGAACAATAATGTTATTCTCATATTCTGTTAGTTGTACTGTGTATTATTTTCTGAGGCCAGGTCTACACTACAAACTTGCATAAGTATAACTATGTTGCTCAGGAGTGTGAAAAATTCACATCCCTGAGCGATGCATTATACTGACCTAACCCCTGGCGTAGATAGCACTATGTTGACAGGTGGGCTTCTCCTGTCGACATAACTATCATTTCTCCCGTCAGCCTAGTAGTGTCTCCACTGAAGTGCTAAAGTGGTGCAGCATTTAAGTGTAGCCCTGCCCAGAGACTCTCTGGCACACTTCAGATCTCTCATTATTACTAATGCCACACTCCTTTAATATAAACCATGTTTCAATAATCAGATATAAAGAGGTTCCCAATCATATTAAATGGGAAATTGATAATTATTCCTAATAAAAACTAAGCATGGGTGCTTTTCATCTTCAAAGCACTTAATAAATATTAAATAATAAATCACCGTAACAATCCTATCATACAGATGGGGAAAAACGTGACACAGATAGGTTAAGTGATGTACTCAAAGCCCATGAGAGTTCAGCGTCAGAGCCAATATTAGGCTCCTCCTAACTCCTGTGCTCAGTCCTCGCTACTCTCTATTATTATCCAGCCTGGGCCGAGAAAGCAAATGATCCAACCAACGGGCCAAATTTGGTGATGAATCCTGGTCACATGCCACCTGAGGCACGTTGCGCATACACTAAGAACTAGCACTGTACAAAACTCAGAAGTGTTCTAGGTGCATAACAGAGCAAAGAGAAGAGGTATGGACCCTGCCGCCAAAAGAGTGTGCTCTAATTTCATAAATGATGCAGTGAGAGGTACAAATAACAGAGGAGAATGGAGACACGGGATGGAGTAATTTGATCATGTAGTTACTCACAGATGATATGTACAAACCGTGAGTTACAAGGACTTTTTGTTGTTTTGTTTTATATGGTAAGTCAGCCAGCACAGTTTAGTTTGACAAACTGAAACAAAACTCATTTCAATTTTCTCGACAGAAAATTCCACCGCAAGTTAACCTTCCACGTGGAAAATTTCAATTTCACACAGGGCCTAAGGTGAGTAGAGCATGTGTCTTACACATTTTATTTAGTTAATAAACCAGACTATTGTTTATATTACCATGTAACCCCATTCTCCTTCTCCCTCCCCTCCCCCCAATATCTTAATGGACTGGGAAGCTTGCCTGCCCCCTATCTTTGCTCCACAGATGGAAAGAAAAACAGAACATGAAAGTTTTAAGCAAGTAAGAGACACTGCAGTTTAAATACACTCAAAAATAATCCACTAAAGCATTGGTTCCCAGAACTGTGGGCTGTAGACCACTAGTAGAGCATGAAAAGCTGACAGGTCACATGTTACTGGCTCTCCTCATTTCCAACTGAGAGAGAGGGGTGATCAGAGACAGGGGCGGCTCTATGTATTTTGCCGCCCCAAGCATGGCAGTGAGGCAGCCTTCAGCAGCATGCCTGCAGGAGGTCTGCTGGTAACACGAATTTGACGGCATGCCTGTGGGAGGTCCGCCGGTCCTGCACCTTCGGCGTACTCGCTGCCGAATTGCCGCTGAAGCCGCGGGACCGGCGGACCTACCGCAGGCATGCCGCCGAAGGCAGCCTGACTGCCGCCCTCACGGCGACCGGCAGGCCGCCCCCCGTGGCTTGCCGCCCCAGGCACGCGCTTGGTGCACTGGTGCCTGGAGCCGCCCCTGGTCAGAGAGATGAATGAAGAGCGGAAGTCACTAGCATGATTAATTTTTTTCCAAAAATGAAAATACTCTTATCATATTAAGCTAAACAGTCTCTCTAAGATGTGGTTCACACCCTGGAGAGGTACAGAAACCACTACATTAAAGGAAAATCAGCACTTTGGGTATCATTACAAAACACATAAGCATGTATGTAACTTTACACATGAAAAGTCCTAATAACTTCAATTAATTGATTGCCCTTGTATGTAAATCTAAGCATACAGGTATGTGTTTGCAGGTTTAGGACTTAGAAACAGTCATGCTGCTCTTTAGTTTAAAATGCTAAAGACAATGTGATACCCACATGAACCCAGCAAGTAAAAGATGAAATTCTGCTGATCCTCTGTGTTGAATGCTATTTTCAAATAAATACAACCAAGACACTATTTTTTTCTTAAAAGCAATGTTTATTTAAAAAATTAATATGCTCAACTGTGAAAAGAAGAGTGTATTAGTTAAATTCACAAATCTGTCACTCACTTTTGCTTAGGTTTGAATGATGCCACAGCCTCCATACAGAGAGCTACAATGCCTTTCATTTTAGTCATGATGAATATCTTATTTTCTCCCCAAAGTCTCTTTGATGTTATGACTCCCAAATTGATGAAAAATTATACAAGATTATAAAAGATTTAATTTATTACACAATAGCTTAATTTCACATTAATCCCTACCACCAGAAACCAATTTCACAAAGTTAAATGAGTCTGAGGATTTTTTAAAATGTCATCCACAGTCAAGTTTACCCCAACTCTTCCACATGCACTGCCACTAGAGCTCTGACTGTGTCTACAAAATATTATAAATTATGCCTTGCACGACCATTCGGAATTTTATATTTCTGTGCCAGTGTATCTATGAAGGGAAAAGTTTAATTAAAGCCAAAGTGCATAATCTTTAAAATTAATGACATTTTGCAAAATAACATCTTAGTATTAGTGGCTCACTAAGTACCATAAATAAACAAATGTAGTTGAAAAACTTTGAATTTGGGGGTATGTTAACCCATTAATTGACACACGTCTTGTGGCTCCATTGCATATACACCAAACGTTACATTTCAGCACTTATGCAAACACCAAATCAAGCATTTGCTTTTGTCCAAATAGATGTATAACTATATACTGTCTGTTGCCACTTATGATTTGGCTATTCTTAGAAACCAAATCTGCAATTGTGCTTAACTTTAAGTCCCACTGTGAGACAAGTCATGAGCTTAAACTTAAGCACATGCAAAGTGTTTGCAAAATCAGAGCTTTAGACGGTCAGATCTTCAGGGCAAAGACTGTTGTTTATATATTCTGTAAAGGGCCCAGTACACTTTAGGCAAATACAATACCTGATTTGCACATGCACATCTACTATTTGTGCATTTAACTTTCAAAATCTGGCCCTTAACCTGCAAACAAGTAGGGGTACTCGCAAAATCAGTACTTGGTCCTGCTAGTGAAGGCAGGGGACTTTCAGGGTCCCTTCCAGTTCTATGAAATAATATATGGAGATATACCTATTTGGCCATAATAAAAATTCTCTCTGTATATATCACAATCTTTTTGCCTTAATTCTTCATGTCAGTTGAATTAAATGTTTGAAATGAATTCTGCCATATCACATCACATAAGTACACTATACACAACAGTGGTAATTTGAAAATATGGAATTGTGAACTCAATTTGATTCTACATGAACAATTTCTATTCCTAAACAGCCTTAAAGGCACATTGTTAAATAGTATGTATTCCCAGACAAAAATCTGTTAATATAGAGTTAAGTTTGAGGGTCACATATTTATCAGTATCTTAAAGATAAAAAAACATTACCAGGATATTGTAATTATTCCAAAAATCAAGCATTACAAACTCAAGAAATTCAGCATTACAATAAAGAAATGTACAATTAAGACATGCACACAACTTTTAACTCTGCCGTGTTGTGATGTCATGCAATACAATTATGATGAATTAAATTATACAGTTTAGTGTGGGTGGGCCCAAATTAAACTGATTTTCAAGTACACATTTCCCACCTCAGTTTCAGGAAGAGCGGACTATTGTAAGGAGCTGATGAATGGAGGCAGTGGCCATCTTTGCTAAAGGCAAACTGTGGCCTCAGTCCCTTAAGGACAATAGGAGACAGCAGTCATTTCGAATGGTGTGAGTTTCTCTGAAGTAGGCCATTATTCTTCAGCTTTTGCTAAAGCAATCGCTTTTGTTAAGAAGAATAATGGGGAAAAATTACCATTAAACCTACATAATTATTTAAAAATACAAACTATTTGCTGCATCCAATTTATTCAGGAGTCTTCTCTGACCATTTGTGTGTAAAAATACACCATGTAAAACTAGTTATCCTACCAACACATTTTTGCAGATATCTAGCAGCAATATCAACTAATTCAATGTTGTGCCTTAGCAAAAATGTTGTGTTTTACAAGAATGGGAGTTTACTTTCTTCCCTGCCAACTGAGTACTACTTTTAGATGTCAGTGAGATATTCAGGGCCCACTCCAGGCACCAGCCGACCAAGCACATGCTTGGGGCAGCACCTTGGAAGGGGCGGCCAATCTTGGGATGGGGGAGGGGGGCACTCGGGGTTTTTTTGTTTCAGTGGCATGGCGGGGGGGGGGGGTGAGAGGGCCTGGCCCGGCAAAGTGCTCAGGGTTTGGGGGGGGCACGGCCCGGCGCTCGAGGGGTTGGGCGGCGCAGCGTGGCACTGGGGGGTCGGGGGTTTGGGCACCGCAGCATGGCGCTCAGGGGTTTGGGCGGCGTGACGCTCGGGGGGAGGGTGTTACGGCAGGGCGGCGCTCTTTTTTTCCCCCTGGGGTGGCAAAAAAGTTAGAGCCGGCCCTGGAGATATTACCACAATGTTGTTGTTGCAGTAGCTATTACCAAAAAAAAAAAAAAAAAAAAAATCAAGAAATTTACCAAAGCAAATGGAATTTTACCGCTTGGCCTGCCTAGTGCAGATATCTTGGTTTTGCAAGCTCTCTGTCAAAACGGTTGAGTTTACAAAAATATAAATCAGAGCATCATTAGGAAAAATTTCCTGACAATTTAACACAAATGCACTGCTTTATATGTTCCAAGTGCCACACAAACTTTAATTAAAGAAATTGCAGTCACCCCCCAACATAGTAAGCCTGAGACTGAATATGAGCAGCCAAAGTTTTCGAAGGTTTAGGGATTCAGTTAAAAAAGCATATAAAATCATTTGTATATAACAATGAAAGCACAGCTCTAATGTAATGGGAATCATTGGGACTGCTAAAGGAATTGGGAATTTTGATAATAAAAGCATTGCCAAGAGAGAACTGGGGCCAGTCATGTTTTAAACGCTACATTTTTCTTTGCCACTTGGAATCTTATGGTCATCTGGGTAGACTTCTTCCAAGCAACTACGTGGACTGAAAGCTTTGCCTCTCATGAGCCAAGGAAACAAGGGCAGATATCCCAGGTTAGGCTGCAGCTGCTAAACTAATAAGGGAAAATAACATATTTGTAGAGCCAGTGATTCAGAATCCATTGAATCAGGTCTCTCTCTCCTGGGGAGAAAATTAATAAGAGGAAATCCTTACATTGACTGAGACAGGATATTGGACTAGATAGACTGACAATCCAGCATGGCAATTCCTACATTCCTTAAACCCCTGTAAGGCAGGAGAGTAGTATTAACTCCATTGCACAAGTGAGGCTGAGAGGTTTAATCTGTGGACCATCTTTACTCTCAGCATAGAAGGAAACAGACTTTAAAGCCAAATAACCCCAAAGAATATTGAATACAAGTTTTAAAAAAGGGGTTTGGGTACTCCTGTGAAGAATAACTATTATATATTACAGCCATCCATAATTGAAATGGCTGGTAATATTCGTATCATCACATGACAAAAGAATGTCATGCAAGAGACTGGCTCTGAAAAATCAAGCCCCATAAACTTTGGAAAATGTGAACTATAGATAGCGGGAAAACAATTCAGTACTTATAATATTCCTACATACTGTAGCTAAGCAGAAGCCAACTTGCAGAATTTAATATGGATTAAATACAGAATGAGTGTTTACATACTAAAGGGAGAAATGCATCTATCTACCGATCACTGCAACATCTAACTCGCCCCTCCACAGGTGCTCCTAATGGATTCTAAAGGAGCTGCACCTACTTATATCAGGATGAGTTCAGCCCAATGTTCCTTAAAGGCATTCCAAAAAGCAATGAAATAAACTCCATCTAGACCTTCAGAACAGATGGCCTTTCCAGCATAGCCAGTTTAATGGGTTTAGTGTTATTTACTTAAGAAAATATGATTCTCATATCAAAATACACTTTTTAAAAAAGATAATGTTTTAACTTCTCTCTCTTTACCTCACAAGTAAAGCATCCAAAAGATTCCCCTCCCCCTTTTATCTAGGAATTATTGATTTCTTCAAGTACATTAAGATAGAATCTGATACTTATTTTTCTATTTAAAGTATATTGTAAATGAAGAGATTTAAATGTATAATGTATTTAAATAGGATGTTGCATGTGTGTTAAGTATAAATAACACCCAGTAATAGATCATATAGTACATACAGCTATAATAAAGCAATATTGCCTATATTCAGATTTCAAACAACCTAGAGACAAGCTTTTCCTTTTAATGTAGCTGGAGGCTATATAAAGGTAATTAGAAAGCTTTCTAAGAATGGCACTTTAATTTCACCCTAAGGCAATCTGTTTGCCACAGGCAAGCAATTAACTGGATGTGTACCTTTAGCATTTAACCGTTTTATAGAGGGAGAGCAGGTTTTCCCAAGCTAGCATGACATTATGCTGGCTGCATACAAAACTGTAAGTACTGTAGTCTGTAGAACTGCATGAGTGAGTGAGGTCCTTTGTCACATCTTGGATTAAGCTACCAATGAAATTCACTGGTCTCATATCAGCTCTTTGTTCATGCTAGTCATTATATAAAAAGCAGCCATTTAAAAATAAAGATATGGCTCAAGTTTGTATTTTACTTGATTTTTATCTATTAAGAAAAGCAAAATACGAACATATAGAAATAACAAAATAGTGTTGCAAAATATGCATTGAAGTAATAATAAAAATAAAGAAAAAATAAAAATAGTATTTAATGACATCAAACAATAGCTTCATTTTGTTGATCACGCTATGCTAGTGTCATCCATTTACTACTAGTCTTTAGAACAAACAGTATCAAGTTAAGAATGCAGAATTATTATAGAATCACTGAAATGAAGGGCTGGAAGGACTTTCCCTGACAGGTCTTTGTCCAACCTGTTCTTAAAAACCTCCAATGATGTTGATTCCACAACCTCTCTTGGAACTGTCTATTCTAGTGCATAACTACCCCATAGTTAGAATGTTTTTCCTAGTATCTAACCTAAATGTCCCTTGCTACAGATTAAGCCCATTACTTCTTGTCCTACCTTCAAGTGGTCATGAAGAAAAATTTCTCCCCTCTTTATAACAGACTTTAACATATTTGAAGATGTTTGAGATCCCCCTTCCATCTTCTTTTCTCAAGACTAAACATTCCTAGTTTTTTCAACCTCTCCTCACAGGTCAGGTTTTCTAAACCTTTCATCTAAACCTTTCATCATTTTTTATGCTCTCCTCTGGACTCTTTCCAATTTGTCTGTATCTTTCTTAAAGTGTGGCGCCCAGAACTTGATACAGTACTACAGCTGAGGCCTCACCGGTGCCAATTAGAGCCGGACAGTTACCTCCTCTTATGTTGGTCTTAATTGTATTTCCAAGAACAGGAAAGGGAAAATGAATCAATGTTTAAATATTTAAAACAGCCTGATTATGTTATAGGAGAGTGAAAAATCAGGACTGTGGATCAAAACATCTTCCACGTAGCAATGCAGAGGAATAATGCTAGACCACCAGGCTGGCCTACTTATCAGCATTTTCTATGTTTCTCTACCCTCTCTCTTTTTTCTTTAACCACCGTTAGTACACCAGCACTCATCCTATAGCTATGCTTTCTAAATCTGTCGGTCAGCTGACCCAGAACTTGTAATCTTCTTCTGTAGAATTGTGTTGGACACAAATGCTAATCTCCTGGTTTATTCACTGTTGCCATCTTATTTAGAAAATCTTTTGCAGACACTGGGTGAAAAAAAGCAATTCTGTCTCATGTCTTTCTTGCTGTGTCTTGCTGCAAGTATTTAGCAAAAGAGGAGGCATGCAAAAATATTCACTGAGTTGTGGTCCTCCCTTGCACCATATTCTTTCATATTTGAGCTGATACCATTGAATGAGTTCAGTTTCCTTTGTCTGCCTTCCCTGTTGTATCAGTGTCTGCATTTTGTACAGCCTGCTTGTTTCCATCTGATGGCTACTTTGTAGTATATGTGAAATGAGTTAATGATCTCAGTCTGGATCCTAGTGGATAGATGTCCACATCCACAACTGGCATTAATGGCCCCCGTGCTGCCTGCCTGAGAGGGAGATCAATTCAGAATCCGTTCTTCATTCAGTTAAGAGTGGATCCTTCCATGTCAGAGTTGAGGCACATTGACTGAAGCTGCAGAGCTGACACCCAGAGGTCTTCAGTTTCCAAGGTTGTCAATCTAGCACCTTTCACCATCATTAAATTAACCCCACCCCTGCCCCCCTAAAAATAAACAGAAAAGTAATTTTTCCTTTGCTTTAAAATGCACTGAAATATTCTGCCCTGAGAAAGTGTTGAACCTGTATCCAGAAACCCGTGGTAGAGATGATAAAATCCTTTGTGAATATCGCTTTATAATTCAAAATATTGATACATGGATCCCAATGTAGAGCTTTAGAGCATATATCAATCATATACTATACGAAGAAGATTTGCTGTTGAGAAAAGCATTTCACAACACTTACAAAAAAATCAATCAATAATACACTTCTGCCAGGCTGTTCAATCATTCATTTAAAAAGTCAAGGATGAGTCTGATCAAATTTTAGGGAGATAGAACTGCAGAGCTTGATCCTCTAAGATTTACTCATGTGATGAAAGATTTGCAAGATTGGGCTCACAGTTATTCAAATATACACTGGCACTTTGTTCTTAAAAATTTAGCTTGCATGGAGTCAGGCAGGAGACCTCTATTGCTCTTTTCACTTGTTGCAGTGGTCCAAGTTTCTGTTCTTGATTAACTGCATGATTAACCTGATTTCATTCAACAAAGGAGTTTTGTTCTCAATATCATAATTTTTGGCAAGATATAGTTTAGTCATTATAGCACATTCCTTTTTTTAACCTTCAGTATTGCTGATGTATAAGTCCCAGAAGCAGCTCCCAAATGTTATTGCTTCACATACCAACTTCCTAAAAATTGTTGTGAAGTGAATGAACGGAACATCAAGCTCATGCACCACCAATGGTGCATGTACCACTGTTTGGAAACCTCCACATGGTATAACTTGCATCGAGCCTATAACTTCTTGTAAGCATCCGTGGATTAAATTCTATCGCCTGGGTTATGTAGGAAGTCAGACTAGATTATTCTAATTGTCCCTTCTAGATTTAAAATCTATTTATCTGTGCATCTGGGAGGTTAAGTAATGCCTCCCAGCAGCTAAAGCAGCAAAACAGAACTGGCAGGCTCCTCAAAAGCTTGGTCATGCCCACTCTGCCAATTATTGGCAGGTCTGGTGCTCCCTAAACTGGAAACGGTCTGAAGATGAATTGGTAGGGATCTCTGAGCCTTCATATCCAGAAGGTTACTATTTTTCCAGACCCAATCTGATTTATTTCTGATTAGCTGTGTCAATAGTGCTTTGCCAAGTACAGATACTTCACCACCAATGCAAGAGATAGATTTTGCCATGAGGAAAAGATGTAGCCTTGAAGTCTGAAGAGTTCCTTTTAATCTCTCCAATGAAGAAAATTATTCTATTAGGACGTGGTAAGTTTCAATCATTTTCCAAACAGCCCTCAATGACTTTTGTTTGAAGGGGGTCTTGCTAAATTTATGAAAGTGTTTTAATTTGGTTCTGACTTTGTGCATAATACCCTTTTGTTTGAATTCTGGCTTCCACTGAAGCTTTAAGTAAGGCTTTCAAAGTCAGGCTTTAACTTCACAGAGGGTAGAGATCAGGTTTAAGGATCCCTTTCCCTGCAATGGAAGGTAATGTCACTAACTTTATTCTCTTAATTAGTTATTTGGAATGACAACATAGTTGATAAATAACATGCAATTAAATATTCAATACACTCCCCCGTTATAAAGAAACACCCCTGGAGACTGGCCCAGCTGAAATCAAAAAGTGTCACCGTTTTTGCTGAAAAGTGAGGTATGGTGGCTTTGAAAAACTGTTGTGATTCTGTTGTACTCTAATACTTTGGAAAGATTGGTTTTATCACGATGGTACTGCGATTAATTCATGTGTACATGAATAAATTATGCCCAAAGGCAGGACTTCATATGGACACAAAAACTGTACCTGTTTTATGGGCAAGGGGAAACTGAGGCAAGCATACCGGTTGTGCCGTGGCCTGTCTTAGGATGGCACTCGAGGCAGAGGCTGCCTTGCTATAGATAAATCAATCAGTGTTTAGGAAGTGCACAGACACTGTTCTATTTTCCGGTTCTTATACTTTACCCATCACCATGGTAATCCAATGCCTATGGTAATGGGGACCATTTAAGTACAGACAGTACATCACTTTCAGGCACAGCAGACACTAGGCCAAGGTATGGATAAGTGCATGCAAATCCAAGCAACACATTTCCAAAAAGAGGTTGCATATTTTTTTCTGGGGGAGGGCTAGCTCAGTGGTTTGAGCATTGGCCTGCTAAACCCAGGGTTGTGAGTTCAATCCTTGAGGGGGCCATTTAGGGATCTGGGGCAACAATCTGTATGGGATTGGTCCTGCTTTGAGCAAGGGGTTGGACTAGAAGACCTCCTGAGGTGCCTTCCAACCCTGATATTCTATGAAGTTAAAGACACTATTGGGAAAGGTAACCCTCTTAATGAATATGACCAATGATAGCATTGCACCTTAGGAACTAACAAACCTATGGAAGCTGCAGAAATAACTTTAACAGTGCTGGAGGAAAGAGTGACCAGACTTCTAGGTCTGATCTTCGACACAAAAGATTAATTTCCACTCTACAGGAGGTTAACACACTGCCTGACTGGAACAGGTCTTGCCTTTAGATGTGATGTGGGACTTCACCTCTCTAACGAAAGCACAGATTCTTCTAATAACAACAGCCCTGTTTTGTTCAGCAACATGCAAGAATGAGAATAATATCTGATTTGTATCAGCCGCTAATTCTATCAAATAAAATTCACAGCCCAGACAGCAAATTTATGCCAAACTCCTGCACCTCTGGTATGGGACAAATAATTAATCTTGGATAAAAAGTCCATCTGACCCGTATGCGAACAAAGAGGAAACAACATGAAAAAAACAAGCTATTGCAGCCATCACCCCAAAACTCTGGATTAGCAGTGAGGCTAATTTCAAGGATAGATTCCATGTCCTTTTAAATTCCTGAAATCAGCCATTAAGCAGGACCAATCTCTGAAGCACTAATATCAAGATCTAAGGGACAAGCACTATACTGACTGTGCACCTAATTTGCCCAACTGTCCTCAAATAAAATCTTAAGGGAGCGTATTCCCTTTGGGAACCCTAGCAAGATGCACAGGTGAACTAATGGTTTCCTTTGCGATAGGACGAAGGGGTGAACGAAACAGTGTGTGTTCCTCCAAGCCCCTCTCATATATGTGCACTTTGGGTCAAACCAAACTCAGGCCCACCAAGAAAAATTACAGCATCTCAACTATCAAATGTTTCTTTGAGCAAAGAATGGGACATATCACCAGAAAGTACTGTCAACCTCATTTCTGCCAGCAGAGTTTGTAAGTTTCTTGCTCCCTATTTGGGTCATAGAGTTATTATACTCCATGGGATTTGCCATTAGAGCTCAGGAGCTACACAGCTGCATCCCGTAGAATTTACCAACACAATTTGTTTAACCAGCAGAGGAAGCTATAATAGAACATGTGACCACTACAGTACTCCAGTAGGTTTTACAAGAAACAATTTATTTTTCTTCCATGGTGGTTTGTTGCTTGAGTTAATCTTTAGGCCCATCACATTTCATTTCAACCATATTTTCTCCACCTGTTACTGAGCCCTCAGCCAACAAGACTTACTTTGCGGGATGGGTATCCTCTTTATATTTTCTTCCCTTGCTGTCCCCCCACAGAAGATGTCCTGAGTGAGTCAGACATCTATCCATGATACCTATCAACAGTAATCCACTCTAAGATGTGTACACATTTATACCACCTGATGTTTCTCTTTGTCTGTAATATCTTATCACTAGGAGAAGGAGTTACATCCCTCAGAATGGACAGTAGCATCTGCAGCTGTTTTTTCAGAAAGCCTCCAGAGCGTCTGTTGAATTTAAAACTCGTGTGTTTAAGAAGTTGATCACGGTGTTTGTCTCCATGTGAAAAATGGATGTTTCATTCAGAGGTCTATCAACAAATATCATTTTTTATTGTTTCCTGAAGTGCCCAAAAGTGCATTAAGCACCACACAATACAGACAAAAGGGTACGAACTCTGCCCCAAAGAGGTGAGAACATACAAGACATAACAAGGGGTAAGAGACTTCAGACTAGACTCACTGTCTACAACAGCAGGAGAGTAGCAAGCCTTCCTTATACCTCCAGGTGGATCATCTGGATTTTAGGTCCAGACACACAGCAGTAAGGAACTGCCTGCTTACTTCCACTCTGAAGCAAGTGGGCAGTGAATTGGCAGAGCCTTAAACTCCATCCCATTACTAGCTAGCCAGAGTAGCTGAGCTAACAGAAGATGGGTAGCAGTTTACTGCTGGTGCAGACACCCCACTCCTCCACTGACTGCCATTCTCCTGCCCAAAGCGAACATCATTTGCAGAGTGGATGTGAACAGGGACAATCTGGTAAGTAGAGAAGTGCAGAGTTATACAGGGAAGTACTCCATGGTCCTACGTTTGAATTCCCAACAAGGAGTCCTTTAATTCAAACGGAGATAACCTCAGAACAACTATCAACACTTGGCCCTGTCTGCTAATTTTACTATCTTGTTTACTTGGAGCTACTCAGCTGTTTGGGCTGGATGAGCAGTAGGAATACAAGAAAACAGATGGCTCTATTTGGCAGCTTCTTCAAAAGTGTCGTTTTGAGGCTAGCCAGTCATAAAACGACTAAATAATTCCAGTTTAATTACTTTTAGAAGACCTTCAATAAACTGAAAGTACTTTAAAGTACTCAGGATGCAATATACAGGAAAGCCAGGCTGATTGCACTGATTCAGCTATCGTCATATTTTAACTTTGACAGAAGAATCTGAATTATTCTTTCTTAATTCAATTTCTTTTAAAACACAGAAGAGATACAGCATGTGACAAACAGGAAATGTCTAACTCACACTACACAGGGTGCCCGACTTCTCTCTACCTTTTTACTCCATCATCCTGAAGTATTTTACAAAGTTAGAGCAAGACTTCCACTCATCTCTGAAACGCAGCCACCTTGGGGGCAGAATGTGGTAACTATTTAGTAGCAATACTCCACAGGAGTTTAGGTCAAGTGCTGAAGAAAAACACTGTGTATCCAGATGAAAGTTTAATGTACAGTTTGATTCTGAAAGGTGACTTTAAAATGGTGTTGGCAACTCCGTTTATGGTCTCCTTAATTTCACCTTGAAGTGGAACCTCAAAGATACGAACACCAGAATTACGAACTGACGGTCAACCGGACACCATGTGAAACTTGAAGTAACCAATCAGACAGCAGCAGCGACAAAAAAAAAAGCAAGTACTGTATTGTGCCTATATTGCATCTTAAAGGTAGGCCCATATGGGCTACCTGCCCCACCCCATCCCCACTTGTGGGGCAGCCACTTACAGCAAGACACTGGGGCTGCCAGCCCAAGGCAGCCAGAGTCAGCAGAACTGGAGCAGCTCTGGGGTCCGCACCATTTTCACCCCTCCCCCCCTCCAGGACTACGACGACTGCGACTGACCGAAGTGCTGTTTTTATCCCTCCTCCCCCGCCCAGAGGGGGACAAGCTTGGAAACTCATGCCAGGGCAGAGTAGGGAGCTCAGCTGCTGCTGAATCCTGGCCTGGAGTGTCAGCTGCTGGATCTGGAGCCCAAACTGCGCTTTGTTCAGAATTACGAACAAATCAGAGTTACGGACAACCTCCATTCCCGAGGGGTCCCCAACTCTGAGGTGCTATTGTAAGTACGCTCAAATGTGTGAAGAAAGATTTTCTGCCAGTGCCACAAACTGAGACTAGAATCTGAAAGTCAAGCTGGATTCTTGCCTTCTCATACATTCACTAACAGTAAATAAAGATTCTGTCGGCCAATTTATGCTCTTAATGCCATCAATCACTGTGCAGAGGGGTGACCAATTGGAACTTAGCAAACAATTCTGTTGAGGATGTATAAGGTGGAACAGATTCCAACTCTTTCTCCCATAATCGGGATAGTTCTGTAGTATTAACACGGGCAAAAAATTTATTTTAGTCACTACAGTCAGCAAGAATAACTTGGAGACACATGGTGCTGGTCTGTTGAGTAAAAGTGACATGTTTATATAGTCACTTTTCAGAGTCAAACAACAACGTAAGGGGCGGCAGGATGCCGTTAACACCATTGCAATTTGGCCTGCAACAGGGACAAGTGATTCAAACGTCAATTTTACATCTCACGCAAGGTACCACCTCCAGCAGCACAGTGTTCCCTAGCACTCTGTGGTATTGAGTCAATGCAGATTCTAAAAGAAGCACACTGCCTGATAGCACCACTTCATGCACCACCTGGATTTCCCCCTGGAAGTCTCCCTACACGTGGGAGTAGTTGTTCTGAACTCCATGTGGAACTCCCTGCAGGATCAGAGCCCAATTGAACTCAGTCTGTCTACTCACATGCTTAATAATAAGCAGGTGCTGAAGTGTTGTGCTGGATTGGGCCACAGTGCTCATGACCCTTCAGAATAAAACACTTAATACTCATTTTAAAAAAAAAATAATTAATGGAAATTTGAGAGAATTTGAACAATTAACCCGAGTTTTAACATGTTCCAGATTTAAATTATTTGACTGAACATTTGAGTAAGAAGAGCTGCTCTGAGCTGAATAGGAAATAACATACCTTTCACCTACTGCCATGTAAATTCCAATGTCCGATTTTAAGCCAAAAATTAAAATTCAAAGCTTCAATAATATGAAACATTTGCAATTCTAATCTGGCTTTTTTCCCCTTTATGTTCAGTGAATGCATGTCTACAATTTTAAAAAACAACAACAGACACAACTATCCAGTCTCACTTGTTCATTTACCCATCTGTGTAATGAGACTGCAAGCCCAGCAATCAATTTCAAAGTCACTGCCTCTAGTTGCAACCAACAAACAAGAGCCTGGCCATGTGTGTTTTGCAGCTAGGACTAATCTTACCGTTGCATTTCATTTTAACTACATGTATGCTTAATTTTTTTCCCAGTGAATCTTTTCAGAAAACTAGTAAATACCTTCTGTAGTATTCTGGGATTGATTCTGAAACCAGAATATCGTAGAATGTGGTTAATGTGGTGGGGGTGAGGGGGGGAGCAACAAAAAGAAAAACTGATCATCAGATCCTATATTTAGTCTATGAATGATAAAAAACAACAAGTACCAAGCCATCACTAATAAAACAATAATTAGCATAGACAAATTTATTCCTAATTTCAAAATGGAAAGAAAACTGCCTATAGAGGTTATGTATGCATTTACATAAATGGCTAGAGGGATGCTTACAATTTAATATTATAAGTTAATTTCCAAAAGTGTAAACCTCTTTAATTTTGTTATGGTACATGGGATCACAATGTTCTCTATAACATCATATCCAATATGAGGATGTTGCAATATATTTAATGCAGAACAAGAGAAAAATGGATTCCTCAATTGGCACTTTATTATTCACAGTTAGATTTTGTTAGCAAGATGTGTTAAATATTAAATTTGTGTAAAACAGTGAAAAAAATTTAATTTATGTATGTATTTTTGCATTATTCCAATTTGAGTCCAGGACTACAGTTTGCAGGGACTAGGGGCAGATGGCTACATAAGGACTTCAGTGAGTTCCCACAGCTGTCACCAAGACCTAACAGAAAGACAATCAAATCTATCATGTCCCCTCCCAACATCATTTGAAACATAGGTAGGGGAGCTCAGGAGTTATGTTGGGAGAAGTTATGTTAGAAGGTAGGGGAGCAAAAGGGTCCTAAAATAAAAACTGTTATAAGCATGTGCTTAAATGAACAGGATTCTAATTAGCATCACCCCCTAGGAACTGATCCTCACAGACTAAGGCCAGAAGGTACCATCATAATCATCTAGTCTGACCTCCTACACATCGCAGGCCACAGAACTCCACCCACCCACTCCTGTAATAGGCCCATAACATTTGCCTGAGTTGCCAAAGTCCTCAAAACTTGATTTAACAACTTCAAGTTACAGAGAATCCATCATTTAGTCAAGTTCAAACCAGCAAGTGATCCATGTCCCTTGCTGCAGAAAAAGGTGAAAACCTCCCATGGTCTCTGTCAATCTGACCAGGGGGAAACCTCCTTCCCAACCCCAAATACGGTGATCAGTTAGTCCCTGAGCATATGGGCGAGACCCACCAGCCAGATACCTTGGAAATAATTCTCTATAGTAATTCAGAGCCCTCTTCCTCTTGTATCCCAACTCCGGTTACTGGAAATATTTGCTAATAGCAGTTGCAGATGAGCCATATGCCCTTGTAGGCAATCTCATCATACCATCCCTTTCCTAAACTTATCAAGCTTAGGCCATGTCTACATGTACAGTCCCCACATGGTGAAGATGCTCTATGCCAACAGGAAAGAGCTCTCCGCGAGCGTCAGAAGCTATATCAGCGGGAGAAGCTCTCCCACCGACATAGTGCTGTGCACACTAGTGCTTATGTCAGTGTAATTTATGATGCTCAGGGAGGTGGAATATTCGCACTCCTGAGTGACGTAAGTGGTAGTGCACAAAAACAACAAGGAGTCCGGTGGCACTTTAAAGACTAACAGATTTATTTGGGCATAAGCTTCCGTGGGTAAAAAACCCCACTTCTTCAGATGCATGGAGTAAAAGTAACTTGCATCTGAAGAAGTGAGGTTTTTTTACCCACGAAAGCTTATGCCCAAATAAATCTGTTAGCCTTTAAGGTGTCACCGGACTCCTTGTTGTTTTTGTGGATATAGACTAACACGTCTCCCCCCTGATAAGTAGTAGTGCAGACATAGCCTAAGTCTTGAAACAAGTTAGATTTTTTTGCCCCACACTACTCTCTTTGGAAGTCTGTTCCAGAACTTCACTCCTCCGATGGTCGGAAACCTTCATTTAATTTCAAAATTTTATTTGCATGAGACGTCCTTAGTCATGAGTAGTTCAAAAATGTTAATGAAACTACTCACTCAGTGAGTAAAACTTAGTAGGAACTGGGTGCTTAATTTTTAAGGGAAGTTATGTAGTACACACATGCTCTGTAGTTGTTCACTTAGAACGGGGGTGGCCAACCAGCGGCTCTGGAGCTGCATGCAGCTCTACAGAAAATAATATGCAGCTCCTGCCGGGAGCCAATTCTGGGGAAAAAATGGTGGGTGCTCGGCACCCAACGGCAGCCCTATGAGCCCCCACACACCCTCCCCCAGTGCCTCCTGCCTGCCAATGCCTCCCCCTCTGCCGCGATCAGCTGTTTCGTGGCATTGAGGTGGCTCTGGGGGGAGGAGTGAGGAAGCAGCGCCCAGCATCTCCCTGCCCACCGCGATCAACTGTTTCACGGCTTTGAGAAGGCTCTGGGGGAGAAGTGAGGACGCGGTGCACAGCCTCCCTCCTCCAGCACCACCTCCTCCATCCCTTTGCCTCCTGCCCACCACGATCAGCTGTTTCGCACCCGCAGGAGGCTCTGGGAGGGGGAGGAGCGAGGACACAGCTCACTGGGGGAGAGGGCAGAATGGGGTGGGAAGAGGCAGGGCAGAGGTGGGGCAGGGGCAGGAAGATGCAGGGTGGGGTTGGGGACTTGGTGAAAGGGGTGGAGTGGGAGGCGGGGCCTGGGGCAGAAACCTCTGGCCAGCACCTGTATCTCCTTGAGTAAAGTACACGGTGACTAGCTGGTGTGGAAATTTTTAATCACAATTTTTCTTACACCATCTAACAATGGAAGGCAAGTGCAAATGGAAGAGAAAATACACAGATGAAAATCGAGGCTTCCAACAGAAGTGGGAAATTAAGTAATTTTTGTTGAACATAATAGTAAAGCCATGTGTATCTCAGTTCAAATCTTCAAACTTGCAGCATCATTTCGCTTCTAGCCATGCACATACGGATCATGAATTCCCACAAGATTCTGAACTCCGCACTTTAAAACTGAAAACTTTGAAAAAACAAAAACAATTCTTCACCAGATTTGCCAACCGATCGCAGACTGTAACGTTAGCCTCCTATTATGTGGTCTGGCACATCGCCTGTGCAAAAAAGCCCTACTCTGAAGGCAAGTTTATAAAAATGTGCCTCACTGATGTGATTTCAATCCTGTCACCAGAGAACGAGAATCTACAGAAGAAAATTTCTGGCTTGCAGCTTTCACGCCACACAATAGAACGCAGAATCTCTGACCTGAACAGTTACATCGAATCGCAAATGCACTTGCAACTTCAACAGTGTGAGTATTTGAGCATCGCTTTGGATGTGTCGTGTGACGTACAGGATAAACCCCAATTATAGGTATTTGTCCAGACAGTGTCTGACGAGTGTGCTGAAAGGGAAGAACTCCTCGATATCATGCCACTAAAGGACAGAACTCGCGGACGAGATCTAAAGGAGGCATCGATGTTGTTAGTTGTGAAACACCACTTCCCTTTATAGAAGCTCACTGCCATTGCAACAAACGGGCTTCCGTCCATGTGGGGATCTGTGTAGTAGGGCTTTGTAAGTCTGACAAGAGCTTTCCCGAATTTTGGGCATTTCACTGTATTATTCATTGGGAGCAAGTGGTATCTAAAAATCTCAAATTTGATCACGTCATGAAACCTGTCTTGCACATTGTGAATTTCATTCAATGTGCACTCATTCACAGACAATTTCAAAATCTAATCGAAGAACTGGATGAAAACGACTTCCCTGCCGATTTGCCATTTCACTGAGCAGTTCGATGGCTCTCAAGAGGTAAAGTTATTTGCTGTTTTTTTGAGCTCCTGGAACCAGTAAAATTGTTTATGGAGAAGAAGCACAGAATACACCCTGAGCTTACAGATCCTGGGTGGGTTCTAGATTTGACATTTCTTGCAGACATGCTGCTGCATTTGGATAAACTAAACGTGGACTTACAAGGAAAATTCCGGTTACTGCGTTCATGAACAAACTGCAGTTGTTTCACAGACAAATGCTTGAGGGAGAGCTGACACACTTTCCCTCAACGTCACAACTTCCAGTCAGATCAAAACAAGATGCAGCAGAACCCTGAAAACGGAGCACAACTAGATATGTGAGCATGATTACAGATCTTAAGGATAGTTTTGAGGAAAGATTCCAAGATTTGCAGCAGAAAAGTCCTCAAATCAGATTTCTGATTGACCCTTTTAGTGCTGAAGTCAATTGTCTGAAGCCCCCTTTAGTCGCTGATTAAGCAACATCCCAGATGGAAATAATACGACTTTTGGAAGATGACAGATTGAAATCTGTTCAGAAGACAGAGGGGACCCTTATTTTCTGGATATCTGTACCAAAGGATAAATACCCCAACATCACACGTGCAGCCCTAAAATTAATCTTGATGTTTGCCTCAACCTATCTTTGTGAGTTTGTTTTCTCGACACTCAAACACGTGAAATCCAAGCACCTATCCGTTTTGACAGACAGCCACTTAAGAGAACTGCTGCGTGTGAGCACAACTGAACACAAACCAAACTTCCAGGGAATTGTTGAAAGCAAAGATTGCTATAAGTCCACAAAGTAAAAGGTTAAGACAAGTTATTATTATTATCATTAATTATACATTATAAATGAATAATAAATATACATTATCAAATTATATAATGATTATGTGTGCATAGATATATATACACACACACATACATATGCATATATAATCATTACATAATACTGTGGCTCTTTGACAATGTACATTGGTAAATTCTGGCTCCTTCTCAGGCTCAAGTTGGCCACCCCGACTTAGAATTTGAGATCAAATTCTTTTTTAAGCGCAACAAAGTGGCTACGGATCATTAAGGACCAGACATATGCCAGGATGGAATGTCCTTCTCAACCTTAAATATAATATCTACCAGAACGCAAGAATGTAGCAAATATAAGCTACAATTTGATGTGCTCAGAGGTACAATTAGATGTACATTAAAGGCATATTACCAGAAGTATTTCTTGGAAGAACAGGTTTGCTGGTTTTCTAACGTGGTTATTGTTTTTTTCCCTGAACAACTTTGATTTAAAAAAAAATTAGCACGACCAGAGTTACAGTATTCAATAGGGTGGCCCATTATAGTCCATCCTTTCATCAGCAATAAAGAGACTTCCCTAATCTGGAACAGAATCCCTGTATAGAGCATCTCAAACAAATCACTATTACTCATCTCTGGGCAATCAGTCCGGAGCCCTCTTGTATGTATCTGATACTGCACACAACTATCTGACACCAAACAATCAGACTAAGTCTAGCATTTTGTTTACGGTTCTCATACCTGTTACTGGGAAAACAATGAAATTTCAAATTAAATTCTCCTCAAAGCGGGTGAGGGAAAATGGGAATCAGAAGAGGTACCTTGTACAACCTTTAACAACGTACTCTACTTATATTTTCCACTCCTTTCCCCTACCCCTGCCACATTCAATTGCTTAGCCAAAAGCAATTAATCCAAGTCTACAAATATTTATTCTATTTCCATGGAAGATGTTATTCTCTCTCAAAATGTAAGAGGAAGGTGTTCTCTCACAGTAAAATAGAACATGACCATTAACACCACAGGGTAGTCTATACGGCATTATATAAGTAGCATTGTTGGGTGCTTTTGTGCAAGTAGGAAAACATAACTACTATGTTTAATTGTCAACTCTCATTCAAATCCCTTCTAAAGACACCAGTTCTGTGATGCCCACAAGAAGTGAACTAATAATGGTGATATTTTAAAAACCAATGCATCCTGTTTTCTCTATGTCTGCCATATTATAAACGCTTGGAAGCAAGGACAGTCTCTAATTTTGGTTCTCATGCAGAGTCAAGCCCAGCGTCCGTAATACATAACATAATATCAAATAGCACTTAGGGCAGATTTTTACTAGCATTAATAAAATCATATTTGGGGAAGAGAGCTTACACTTGAGGCTATTTCTAAGGATGTTTAATTTAGAGTGACTTGGTTAAAAAACCATTCATTTATATTTTCAAGGGTCTATTGCTTTGTTTCCAGAAGGATCTACCTACTAACTTTTGATTCCTGCAATAAACTTTTCATTTATGTATTTTTGTTTTATTTTTGTGTGTGTGTGGAATAGTATGATAGATGCCACATTTTAAAGCAAAATGTAAAAAAAAACTAAATTGTACTCTGCAAACAGCCACCATATTTCAATTACAAGTTACTTATGTGTTTTCTCTGTGATTCTACACTAATGACTCCTGACATCATGTTAAACTTTCAGCTGGCCAAGCACAATCTACAAGAACTTGGTCTCTTGAATTGGAACCAATCAATAGGGTCAGTAAAGACAATTTGTGGTAGTCACATGAATGGATCATTTATTGCGCGGTTTTGTTTCTAGGCATGCTATGTCCATTTTTAGTCTCTACAGTCTATGGTTTCTTCAAGGTCAACCTTAGTTCAAGCTCTGGTGGCTGAGCTACACAATGCGAACCTATCTATTTGGACCAAGTAAAGAGGTTACACAATATTACCCATCTAATTTACTGCTACATCCTTGCAGAATGTTAGGCATGGCGCTTAAAAGTACCCAAGGGTTACAGATCAGTTATTTGATTCAGTGTTGGAAAGAAAGCTTATCTAGCATCTGGAGTACAAAGTGAACAATCTGCAAGCATGCTAATTTGAGCTGTTGTTCAGTACAATGACCTTGCAAGCTGTAGAGAGGCAGGTTGTTTCTAATATTCCTTCACCACTCTATGTTGCCTGTAAAGAAGAACCACCTCTTCTATGCTACAGAACTAGCCATTCCAAGAAACAATTACTGAAGGTGTCGAGAAACTACTTCTCTGAACATTGCCTTGTTTATATGTGGATAATTGAACAGGTCGATTGTCAAATTGGACAAGAATTAGAGAAGAAATTTCTTAATACTATGAGCAATACAATACAGCTGTAGTACATATGGAAAGAGGCTACTCTCAATATAGTCCTAAGTAACACAAAAGAGCTGGTTTCAAAATAATTATAGGTGGGCCACTGTATAATGATGGCCATAACATAACGAAGTACCACATCTTCAGAGGAGGAATCATACCATAAACTAGCACTGACTTTCAAAAGAGAGGAAAGTAGTCAAAAGAGCCCTAAAGCCAAAAGTGAGAAAATTCAAATCCTTAGACTAGGCACGGAGGCCACTGACGGATACCATAATAGAATTTCGGAAGTACCTAAAAAAAGAAGGAAGCGGGAAAACAAGAGTAAAAAAGATGATTAAACAGCAAGACACAAGAGGTCATTTAAACTGAATGGGTATCCTTCAGAAAATGCAAACCCAACCCCAGCAAAGACAATTAGAAAGGAGCATAAAATGAAAGACTGAAATTAGAAGAGCTAAGAGAAACACTGAAGCGCTAACTGCCAAAGACACAAAAACAATTTAAAAATTATTTAATGCAAATAAGATGAAAAGAGAAGCTAAGAGATTTCTTTGCATCAGTCTTCACCAGAGAGGATGGTGGGGGAAGTTAACTATCCCAAACCTACTTTTTTCATGTAGTAAAGATGAGGCACTATCAAACGGAGATGCCAAAAAGAGGTGGTGATGGAAGAAATTGATAAATTAACAGGCAACAAGTCTGTAAAACTAGATGACAGAAATCTGAGCATTCTGAGGGAACTTATGAATGAAGCAGCTTTGGTTCTTACAAAAATAATCAATCTCATGGGTGACCCACGGAATTATAGATCAATAAGTCTTATTTCAGTATCAAATAAACTGGTTGAAATAATAATTAAACAGAATTCTGAAACACCTAGATGAACATGGTATGATAGGGACAAACCAGCACAACTTCTGTAAAAAAAAAAAACTGTGCTTCTATAAATCAGATAGAATTCTTTGAGCATTTCTAAAACTATAGTGGATAAAGGGAAACTAGTTTCCTTAATTTTCTGGATTTTCAAAAGGCCCTTGACAAAGTCCCTTGCAAAAGGCTATTATAGAAACTAAGCAGTCAATAGATGAGAGGTAAGGAACAGTCATGGATTAGAAACTAGCTAAGGGAGAAAACAGAGTAGGATTAAATGTTCAATTTTCAGCATGCTAAAAGGTCAACAGCAAGTTGCCCCACGATCCCTTACTATGACCTGAGTTAATATATTAATCACTGGCCTGGAAAATGAAGTGAAACTGACGTAGCAACATTTGCAGAGATTATATTGTCACTCTGTCTGGAGTGTCTCATGACTGTGAGTGCTTCCAGGGCAGACTGTCAAGAACAGGGCAAACGCCCCAAACTGGTGGTGTGTTCTATAATTAGATTTCATCAAGCCAATAACAAATGTGAATTCCAACACGGCTGTTACTCTGAAACCAGTCTTTACCATGGAGTCACAGACAGTCCCCTTTGACTCTCCAGTCTATCTTGTCACCCAGACAAACTGGACTTAGTGATAAATGGCTACTTATACCAAAAGTACCACACAATGTTCAGGTTGCTTCCTGTCACAAGAGATCAGTCTCTCACCCCAAATCAAATGATACCATAGAATCTCTATGGATAGTAATTCCATGTTTGAATAATAAGAATATAGCAGTAGGGATATATTCCCGCCACCTGACCAGGATGATGTAGTGATTGTGAAATGCTCAGGGAGATTAGAGAGGCTATTAAAATAAAAAACTCAATAATAATGGGGGATTTCAACAATCCCCATACTGACTGGATACATATCACCTCAGGACGGGATGCAGAGATAAAGAGCTTGAAACCTTAAATGACTACTTCTTGGAGCAGCTAGTCCTGGAACCCACAAGAGGGGAGGCAATTCTTGATTTAGTCCTAAGTGGAGCACAGGATCAGGTCCAAGAGGTGAGTATAGCTGGACCGCTTGGTAATAGTCACGATAATATAATTAAATTTAACATCCCTGTGGCGGGGAAGACATCACAGCAGCCCAACACTGTAGCATTTAATTTCACAAAGGGGAACTACACAAAAATGAGGAGGTTAAACAGAAATTAAAAGGTACAGCACCAAAAGTAAAATCCCTGCAAGCTGCATGAAAACTTTGTAAAGACACCATAATAGAGGCTTAATTTAAATGTATACCCCAAATTAAAAAACATAGTAAGAGAATAAAAAAGAGCCACCGTGGCTAAATAAAGTAAAAGAAGCAGTGAGAGGCAAAAAGGCATCCTTTTAAAAGTGGAAGTTAAATCCTAGTGAGGAAAATAGAAAGGAGCATAAACTCTGGCAATGAAGTGTAAAAATATAATTAGGAATTCCAAAAAAGAATTTGAAGTACAGCTAGCCAAAGAGTCAAAAAGTAATAGCAAAAAATGTTTTAAGTACATCAGAAGCAGGAAGCCTGTTAAACAATCAGTGAGGCCACTGGACGATTGAGATGCTAAAGGAGTACTCAAGGACGATAAGGCCATTGAAGAGAAACTAAATGAATTCTTTGCATTGGTCTTCACAGTTGAGTATGTGAGGGAGCCATTTTTTTTAGGTTCTGAAGGAACTCAAATGTGAAATTGCAAGACTATTAACTGTCATCTGTAACCTATCATTTAAATCAGCTTCTGTACCAAATGACTGGAGGTTAGCTAATGTGACGCCAATTTTTTTAAAGGGCTCCAGAAGTCACCCTGGCAATTACAGGCCAGTAAGCCTGACTTCAGTACCAGGCAAACTGATTGAAACTATAGTAAAACACAAAATTGTCAGACACATAGATGAACATAATTTGTTGGGGAATAGTCAACATGGTTTTTGTAAAGGGAAATCATGCCTCACCAATCTACTAGAATTCTTTGAGGAGGTCAACAAGCATGTGGACAAGGGGGATCCAGTGGATCTAGTGTATTTAGATTTTCAGAAAGCCTTTTAAAAAGTCCCCCACCAAAGGCTCTTAAGCAAAATAAGCAGTCATGAGATAAGAGGGAAGGTTCTCTCGTGGACTGGTAACTGGTTAAAAGATAGGAAACAAAGGGTAGGAATAAATGGTCAGAATGGAGAGATGTAAATAGTGGTGTCCCCCAGGGGTCTGTACTGGGCCCAGTCCTATTCAACATATTCATAAATGATCTGGAAAAAGTGGTAAACAGTGAGATAGCAAAATCTGCAGATGATACAAAACTACTCAAGGTAGTTAAGTCCCAGGCAGGCTGTGAAGAGATACAAAAGGATCTCTCAAAAGTGGGTGATTGGGCAACAAAATGACAGATGAAATTCCATGTTGATAAATGCAAAGTAATGCGCATTGGAAAACATAATCCCAACTATACATATAAAACGATGTAGTCTAAATTAGCTGTTACCACTCAAGAAAGAGATCTTGGAGTCATTGTGGATAGTTCTCTGAAAACATCCACTCAATATGCAGCTGCTGTCAAAAAAGCAAACAATGTTGGGAATCATTAAGAAAGGGATAGATAAGACAGAAAATATCACATTGCCTCTATATAAATCCATGGTACGCTCACATCTTGAATTCTGCGTGCAGATGTGGTTGCCCCATCTCAAAAAAGATATATAGGAATTGGAAAAGGTTCAGAAAAAGGCAACAAAAATTATTAGGGGTATGGAATGGCTTCCGTATGAGGATAGATTAATAAGACTGGGACTTTTCAGCTTGGAAAAGATACGACTAAGGGAGGGATATGATAGAGGTCTATAAAATCATGTCTGATGTGGAGAAAATAAATAAGATAAGAAAGTGTTATTTACTCCTTCTCATAACACAAGAACTAGGGTTCACCAATTAAATTAATAAGCTGCTGGTTTAAAACAAACAAAAGGAAATATTTTTCACACAACCCACAGTCAACCTGTGGAACTCCTAGCCAGAGGATGTTGTGAAGGCCAAGACTATAACAGGGTTCAAAAAAGAACTATATAAATTCATGGAGGATAGGTCCATCAATGGCTATTAGCCAGGATGGGCAGGCATGATATTCCTAGCCTCTGTTTGCCAGAAGCTGGAAATTGGCGACAGGGGATGGATCACTTGGTGATTACCTGTTCTGTTCATTCCCTCTGGGGCACCTGGCGTTGGCCAGTATCAGAAGACAGGATACTGGGCTAGATGGACCTTTGGTCTGACCCAGTATGGGCCATTCTTATGTTCTTAGCTTGTTGCTTCTTTTTTTTTTTTTTTTTTTTTTGGATTGGCTCCCGGCAAGCAAGGGTAAGGGGGGAGCAAGCAGGGGCAAGGGAGGGAGAGAGTCAGGGGTGAACTGCAGGCCCACCACAGTCCCAGACTGCATGCCGGGGAGATCTAGTCACACAGAGTGTTGGGGTTCTTTGGGACTGGCTTGTTTTGGCCTTGTTTTGAAATGGGATTAGCTTGATTTTTGGCTTATTGTGAAAGTGGGGTGCTTATTTACCACGTGAAAGTTGGCAACTGTGCTTCCAAGTCCATAGGACAAGCTTCCTTGCATGCAGCATTTCCAAGGTGCAGTAGGCAGGGCCGGCGCTTCCACTAGGCGACCCTAGGCAGTCGCCTAGGGCAGCAGGATTTGGGGGGGCGGCATTTTGCTATCCTCGGCAGCAATTCGGTGGTGGGGGTCCTTCCGCTCCGTGTCTTCGGGGTGCTTCGGCGGCAGGTCCTTCACTCGCTCCACGACCCGCCGCCAAAGCACCCCGAAGACACAGAGCGGAAGGACCCCCACCGCCAAATGCTCAGAGGAGGAGCGCTGCCGCCCAGGGCGGCTTTAACCCTGGCGCCGCTCCTGGCGATATGGTATTGTAATCCTTTGTATTGCAATGCTCCTTGATGGCCCATCTGATTTTGATAGTTCTTCTGGGTGGGCTGGAGGAACAATTCTGGTGCCTGGGTTCACAAGTTCAGAGCAAACATTTTTAGAGGTATAAATCAAAACTTACATATTTTCTTATAGCATGGAATACTGACATTACAAGTGAGATTAATGCATGCCGCATTTTACATTCATCTCATAGAGTATCTACACTAAATACATTCTGATAAGACTAATACCTATTTTGAGTAAAACTAACATACAACTATAAGTTTGTTAGTTCTTAGTTCATGCATGCAGCATGGACAAGAGCTGGAATCTGACCTGCCAGCATCACACATTGTTTAAATTATACAAAATTAGTAAATACTAAGGAGCTTCAGAAGGACCTAACAGACCTAAGGCAAAATAAATTCATTGTTGACAGATGCAGAGTAATATACATTATTCCTTCTAATTTCCATAGCTCACACACACAATGCTGGGGTTCTAAATTAGCTGTAACCGCTCAGGAAGGAAATCTGGCCATCATTGTGGATGGTTCAATGAAAACCTCTGCTCCATGAGCAATGGCGACCAACAAACGTTGAGTTATATACAACAGTGTTCCTCAGTCTGTGGGTTGCAACCTCCAGGGTGTTTCACAACTTTTTTTTTTTTTTTTTTTTTTTTTAGCACTGAAAATTGTATTACAATCTAAAGCAAAGAAAATCTCGCTTCTCCACTCCCCACTGTCAAGCTGTCTGGAATGGCTCACGAATGCGAGTACCAACCTGAAGACAGACTGTTAGAAACCAGGGCACAAACCCTGAACTTAGATTTCACCAACCAAGTATCAAGTATGAACTCCTCAGGCACTACAGATATGGAGTTACAGACAGTCCCCTTGGGTACTCCAATCTATCTTGCCACTTACCTGAACTTGCCTTTGTGACAGACAGATGATCTCTTACACCAAAAATCACAATAATATTCAGGTTACTCCCAGTCCCAAAGGACCAGTCTCTTACCCCAGGTCAAGTGCACCCTAAATCTCTCACCAAAGACAACATTTCTAGCCAATTCTATAATAAACTAATTAAAGGCTTATTAACTAGGAAAAAGGAATAAGAGTTATTTACAATGTTAAAGTAGGTAAACATACACATGCAAATGAGTTACAGTCTTTAGGTTCCAAAAAGTAATAGAAGCTGCCGCAATATGCAAGGTCCATAAATCCTCTAGGGTTAACCCAAGCCAAACAGCTGCGGATCCCTTTCCTATGCTTAGAAATCTTTGCCCCTCATATTTCAAGCAGCATAGAGATAATTTCTTCTTGACAAGGATTTTTATGCCCTTTCCCTCCGAGTTTAAGCTGATGGAACAAGTGCTTGTGCACATCTCCTCTTCATGGGTGTGGGGGGAGCAAACAACAAGGTCTTTTTCCACTGATGTTGCACAATGGTTTGTCTGGTGTCTATGGGACTTCTTTTGTTGGAGGGGAGATGACACCTCTTGTGGTAAACTAGTATTTCACACTTGGTAATACTTCTCTCCTGACTGGGTTTACAGTTTCAGAGCAAATACTTCTATAGGGACTGAGCAAATAATTAAATATTAACTTATAACACTGGATACAGATATTGTAAGTAAGATTAAGACATGCAGCATCCTACAAGCATTTCATAAAGTCTAAACATTAAACACATTCTTATAAACTTAACATCTATTTTAACAATGCTAACACACAGGTGAGCCAGACTGGCTTCCAGCTATGCGTCTGTCACTGTTCAGTGAGGCCTAGGTGCCTTGGCATGAGCTGGCAGTTGGCCTGCCAGCATCAAACCCACACACCCTTCCTTATCCTTCAAGGCAAATAGTCTCGGTCAGTCTTTTGAAACAACAACAAAATTATATAGCGTTATAATTGTTATCACTGATACATTTTAACTCATATATTTACTATAAAAATAAGGAGGGACGGGGCCTCACATTTTTTTTTACTTTGAATAAAGGGCTGTTAATCTGAAAACACTGTGAAACATTTGACACCTTTGTGACATGATCTCTTTACATCTTAAAAAAGGTTCAAAAATGGCTGACAAGAAGGGCTAATATGCTAGGAAACACTGCCATATGGAAAGAGGCTGAAAGGTTTGAAACTGTATGGCATAGAGAAAATAAGAAAGGACACAAAAGTGATATACAAATCATAAATGGTACAGAAAAAGTAAATCAGGTGCTATTATTTTCCCTCTCATAATACAAGAACAAAGGACATAAAAATAGGCAACAAATTAAAAACTGATTAAAATATTTTTTACACAAATACATAACTAGCCTGTAAAACTAATTGCTCAAAATAATATAATTGAGGCCAAGAGCTTGGAATGATTAAAAAAGGGACTTGAGATTACTATGGATAATGAGCACATCCACAATTACATCAGAACCGATGTTTTTAAAAGAAGGGCTATACATTCTGATATTTAGTTTATAGTCTGAATCATCAACCAAAATACATTAGGAAGAAACTTCTCCTAGGGGCAGGTTATTCCATATTTGCCCACTACAAGTATTCTTGCATATACCACAGAAACACCAAGTTCTGGTCACTATCAGATACATGTATCAGAGGGGTAGCCGTGTTAGTCTGAATCTGTAAAAAGCAACAGAGGGTCCTGTGGCACCTTTGAGACTAACAGAAGTACTGGGAGCATAAGCTTTCGTGGGTAAGAACCTCACTTCTTCAGATGCAAGAAGAATCTTGCATCTGAAGAAGTGAGGTTCTTACCCACGAAAGCTTATGCTCCCAGTACTTCTGTTAGTCTTGCATCTGAAGAAGTGAGGTTCTTACCCACGAAAGCTTATGCTCCCAGTACTTCTGTTAGTCTCAAAGGTGCCACAGGACCCTCTGTTGCTTTTTATCAGATACATGATACTGGACTAGTAGGACCACTGGGGTGATCCAGGATGGCCATTCCTGTTGCATTTGATTATCTAAGTTATTTGTCAAAGTCTGTGAAAGTAAAGCTGAGGTTCTTCAAGTGTCTAGGATATGGATTCTTCTTGCAGAACATTGGTAGTTTGTGCAGATCGAACAAAATATGGATCATTTTACTCAGGAAAGCTATTCCTGATCATTCCGTGTTACTTCCAGTTTTGCAACAACTAACAGTCCACAATGAAAAAGATCTTTCAGTGTTAATAACGTTACACTGAACAAAGAGGATTTTGTGTTTTATTTTTCAAAAATAAATAGCTTTTCTGCACTAAATCTGTCATTGCCCTGAGGACTGAGGGCAAAACCTGTGTAGAAGTAGTACAGCCTCAAACTTTTATGAGCATGGCTTTACATCATTATATTATACACTTTGTTTTAGCTCTTTACCCTATCTGATATATTTTGGCTAAAGGCTACCTTCTAATTGAGTTTCTTGCTGAGAGTTTTCAAGCTGCTTTGCAGATAAGATAGCTCAGATCCAGGCCACACTGGCAGCTTCAATGGCAGCAGAACTGCACTGAGCACAAGAGTCAATGCTACTTCAGCATGAATTCCACCCAGTTTTGGACACTGAGGTTTCTTCAGGAGCCACCAGGGAAGTGCAACCTGCAATGTGGGACCACGTCCCCTCTTGGTTAGTAAAATCTTCATGGGGGACATTTGAGCTGTTACTAGAAGAGACTGTCAGCACCTCATATTGAGAGGGCAGGCCTCTCTTAAATGGATGACTTCCATCATGCTCAAGACAGGGAATTTTATTTCCCTGCTAATTTTGCCCCTCAAAGATATGATCTTGCAGGATTCCCACTCTTGGGTTATAGCTCCTTACTATGAGCCTGGAACACTCTTAGTCCTTAAATTGTTTAAATCTCGAGGGCAGCAGTACCATGGTACAGAACAAGACCTCCTGCTAGCCACCATGCATCAACCCACTACTAGTATAAATATCGCATTCCAAATGCTCCAGTCAGTTGCTTCGACTGTGTTGTGTTATTGGCATAAGGATGATACCAGAGGAGAGCAGCATTTGAAGTTCAGATATGGTTCCCATAAAATTGCCTGTCGCTCAGCTCCAACAGAAGCACTTCTTCGGGAATGAGACACTGTCCCAGCCATGTTACGTTTACATTTTGTTTTTCCTGTTTTCTGTTTGCCCTGTTACAAAATGGTCCAAAATAAACAAGCAGATTTATGACTATTCCAAATAAAAGGTGGTTTTTATTTATTTGTAAGCCATCAGGTTCTAAGCAGGGCAGAAAGCTACTATCAGAAAAGAGAAGTGGTGAGACCATGGAAGCATACTATAAACCTAGCAATTTTTTCTTAACCTGCCTTCTATTTAGTAAGTGGAATAAAAAAAAAAAAAAAAAAAGACAGATTTAAGAGGATGAGGATAGCATGATGAGAATAGAGGAGTAACAGGTATGTGTCTGAATTTTAAAACAGAAAGGTAGACACAAAGGAGTGTTTTAAAATTATAGGGACAATGGAGGCTTAGAGTAATGCCACTGCAGTGTGGTAAGAAATCCTGAAATTTTCTTGTTGCATCGGTAGTGAGTTCCGGAACAAGGAGATGGTAGTAAGGAGAAGAATGCATGTGGGTATATATTTACTTACACTCACATGCTAAACCTTAGAGAGATACGATAAGGAGAAATATGATGGTTCAAGATTTTAGTATTACATTATGTAAAACCAGTTTATATAGTACATACCTTCTTTCAAGTTTGAGAACAAACAGACTAAAATGAACTTAGTATACAAAAGTTAACATCCTCTTCCCCCACCCTCTTCTACAGTTTTTGGAACATGAAAGAAAGATTGCTAGAACTGTTTGTCTGAACAACAGTATACTGGTTAGCTAAAATGACTGTTTTCTTTTCCGGCGCAACTCTGATATTATTTAAACCAAATTTAGCAGCCACCACTGCTCAGGTCAGGGGTCTCAAACATGCAGCCCGCAGAGTTATTTGCTGTGCCGGCCAAACTCTCCACCTCCCCCCAGAGTTATTTCATGCGGCCGCCAAGCTACCCTCACCGGCCATCCCTCCACCCGCCCCGCGTCCCCGCTCCTCTGCCTACCTCCAGGCGCTTCCCACCGCCGAACAGCTGTTTGGCAGCGCCTAGAGCTTTCCAGAAGGGAGGGGGGAGGAGCGGGGAGCCGCGCGCTCAGGGGAGGAGGCAGAGAAGAGGCGGTGAAAGGGGAGGGATTTGGGGAAGGGGTTGGAATAGGGGCAGGGAGGGGGCAGAGCTGGGGTGGGGATTTTGGGGAAGGGGTTGGAATGGGGGCGGGGAAGGGGGGGAAGAGGCGGGGCAGGGGCGGGGCCTCATGGAAGGGATGGAGTGGGGGCAAAGGGGGTGCTTTTGTATCTTTATATGAAAAGGTGTCAGTGATGCGGTCCTCGGGCCAATGTACTAGTCCTCATGTGGCCCTTGTGGTGATTTGAGTTTGAGATCCCTGGCTTAGATAGAGTTCAACTGGAATCCTACATTCAAACAAAATCTATGTAAATGCCAAACATACAGGTAATTTAAAAAAATCCTCCTAACATTTTTCCGTAATGCAAACTATATTTCTGTTTGAGGGCACAGAACGTTATAAAAGCCTCCTTGTATGTAGAATATATTCTGATTGGACTACTCTCATTTTGCAGATAATTTTTCAGTAAAAAGTTGAGTATAAAATAGCATTCAAGAAAATGAATTTTAATTTATAAATACAGAAGACACTAAGAAATCCTCTAACCAATTCAACTACACCCACCCCCTCTCTAATCCTCAGGGATAAACCCAACAAATTCATATGCCTGTTAATTAGCTCTTATTGCCTGCCACACGTAAAAATGAACAGCATTCCTACAGCCACTGAAATAATCTGCAGTCAGAATGCGTTTTATCATCATATCAGCTGCAGCCACTGCCAGGTCTGACAACAGCTGAACGGCTTGGCAGAGTGCCTCAAATTATTGCCGACTAAAAGCACTTTAAACCATCCTGCTGGAGCTTGACATGACAAATAAAGCAATGATTCATAACTGAATTACACTGAGACTCGCTAGAAGGGAATGAGCATGTTGCTGATGAGAATAGCTCGCCATTCCTCCACGCAGACGGATGGGGGAAGGGAACCTAAGGATGCTCCAGTGACATGTTAGGGTTATAAATCTAAGGCAAGAACACTAAATGGAGGGACACATTAAGGGAAGCAACTGATTGTAAATAAGCTATAACTGCAGCACCCTGACAGCTTCCTTCCACACAGCTTCATTATATTAATTAGGTTTTTAAGCAGATGCCTTACAGGTCACAGGAAACATTTTAGGCAATAAGCAAAGTGATGTCCAGATTTGAATTCTCAGCAACGCATCCCTTAAAACATTAAATCAAGTATTTAGCAACCCAAAAAAACTAAGCATATCTGAATAAATTAAATCTGATCTGCCATTCAACCGGATTCTAATTCCCAATGACTGTTTTAATAAATAACTGTCAGCAAAAGAAATAAAAATAAATCCTCCAGCACGATGTAAGAGATAATATTTGCCATCTATTAATAATCCACTTCCCTGCTCACCTGTGATGGGTATGAAGATTTCCAGGCAAGTGCCAGTCACTTCTGCTGAAATAAAATCTTCCAAATTTGATCTGCATGTAACTAATGCAGTGCCATCTTCCCAGGTCTGCAAACAGCTAAAATGCCTTTGCTGCTGCTTCTACACCAAACTTCTCCAAGATGGGGAAAAGTGAAAACAGACCACAGTCTTATCAGTTTTCACTGCCACTCAATCTTCTGTGGGCAACTGTGAAACTGACAAGAATTCGGCTGATTTCACTCTGGTGCTGCTGCTGGAGAAAGCTATAAGCAGCAAAGGCAGGCAATGGAGCTATTTGTTTAAGAGCCAGTCAAAACGAAAGCTGATGGAACAGAGCAGCAGAGAGAGAACACCCTTGCAACACTCAGGATTAAGTATACCTTAAATCAGGGATTCTCAATCTGCGGCCTGTGGGCCGCTTCCAGTCCAATCAGCATACTAATGGGGCCCATCTGACATATTCAGGATTGTAACTATGGCAAGATGGGAGGGGCACCTGCCTCGGGTGCATACCCAACAGGGGCTGCAAAAATGGGGTGGTGCAGGTTGAGGCCGAGCATCAGCCACCTTTCCAGGATCAGATTCAGCAGCATCAGCAAGATGCCACGGTGCTCAGCACCCCCCTGCTGTGCAGGATCGCGGGTCCAGTGACCCCAGCTGGAGCAGACTCCCTGGCATTAGGATCGCAGCAGCAGGTGGGCAGGGCAGCTGCATAGCTGAGTTACGTGCAGCGAAGGTAGAAGACCAGTGGGCGTGGGGAGGGAGGGTGCAGAGGGCTGGGGAGGGAGGTGCAGCGGGTGCATGTGTGATAGACCCCAGTCTGCCCACCTAGAGTCTATCCCTGGATGGGGTGGCTAGATACTGGGGCACAGTCCCTGGATGGGGGGGAGGGTTGAGTGTTGGGGAGTAGTCCTTGGGGGGCTGAGGAAGTTGATGGGGGCAGTACCTAGGTGGGGGACTGGCTACAGGAGGGAGCAGTCGCAGTGGGGGGGGGCATTCTGCCCTGGATAGGGCACCTGCCTCTGCAGGATAGGCACATGTACCAGCCCAGTGTTTGGGGGGCGGGTCTGGAAGCTGGGGGGGATGGACTGTCCCAGGGGGGTTAGGTGATGGGGAACCTTTCCTGGCTGGGGTGGGACAGTCTGGGGAGGGGCTGGGGGGCTGGGTGCATGAGGGGCAGTCCCTGGCTGGGGGGGTGCCCCCCACTGAGCAGGGCTTCCTATTTACAGGCAGGCTGTGCAGCCGTGCTCTCCAGGAGCTCAGCTCAGCCGCACCGCCAGTAGCAGTGCGGAAGTGAGGGTGGCAATACACCATGCCATGCCACCTTTACAGTAAATTAATTAATTTTAACAGTTAATGTTTTCACTTACTTTGCTAATTTAAAATGCTCTTGGTAGACATTTGCCAGTGTTGAAATGAAAAGTACTATGTCAATTTGAATCATATTGTTATCATATAACAAATACTAAACCTTATTGTTTCTGTAGATGTACAGGTAGTGTGTGTGTGTGTGTGTATATATATCTATATATATATATATAGATATACACACACACACACACTACCTGTAGATCTACAGAAACATAGATAGATAGATAGATAGATAGATAGATAGATAGATAGATAGATAGATAGATAGATAGATAGATAGATAGATAGATAGATAGATAGGATGTGGTCCACATAACACAGAGAGCTGCATATGCGGCCCACAATGGTAAATAGGTTGAGAACCACTGCCTTAATAATGTTAAATGATCATTCTAAAAGGAGGTAGGAGAAAGGATCTTGACTAGCCAAATGAGGGTGGCTACAATTATGAACAGATTTTGGTAACTTTGCCTCTGACTGAATGAAGAGGGGAGGTTCAAAGCTAATAGGTGGTTGCTAGACTGACCATTCTATTTACACTTTTATTCAAGTTCTTTTAAGATGACAAATTCTGTTCCGTGCAGGTTCTTATAAGGTGACATCTTAGTGCTCAGAATTATTAACAGTAGTCACTGGAAGAAGAGACTAGAACTCCTGGTGTTCTGCCTCCCAATCCAATGCACCTTGCCCAGGCTACAAGGTTTTTTGAAATGGAGGTAAAGATGGAATAGAAACATTACTCAGGATAAAAAAAATTACATTTTGAGAGACTGAAATCGAAGTGCAGTTAATGGCGTGCAACTCCAGCTACCCTTTCTAAAATTACAGGCTTGCTAGGAGGTTAGTTTTTATTATTAACTAGAAATTACAGTATGTGGAATTTATGTAAAGATTATGCACTGATTTCTGTACAAGATACAAAATACAGACAAAGCCCCCCATCGTCTCTTGTGCTTACAATGTAAAAAACAGACAGATCGGTGACAAGACATGCTCTGAAGCACCAAGGAGAAAATATCTTCAAATTTTGGTTAGTCTGTATTTTTTTTAATTATAATTAACTAATTACTTTCCTTAACTACTTTCTTTGATGCTTTTTCTCCACTACAGTCCCCACCTCCTGGCTTTAGATCCAGGACAGAGGAAAGATTCAGTCAGGAGAGGTGTGGCCAGCAGAGAGGAAAGGCAGCTATGATGATCTAATACCTGCTGCCTTCCAAGCAGCGGAAGAAGCTGGCAAGATTAGAGGAGCCGTTTTGAATTCTGAGGAGAATCAGAAGATTGTCTGGATGCAAGATTGGAGACCACTAGCCCCATTCTTTGATATATGGAGAAGGAATAAAAAGAAATGGAAGGAATCCACTCCCCAAAATGCACAGGGGAGAGGCACAGGGCCATGGGAACTAGAGAGAGTGTGAACTTTTACGACAACTTTTTTTGCTCCACTATAATTTTTATTTTTTTAAAAATATCTTTTGCATATCTAACTTCTCCTTGATTACACATTGATCCAGATGACTCTGAACTTCCCTGAACCTTTGTTTGTAGTGTACAGTAACTCCTCACTTAAAGGCATCCCGGTTAACATTGTTCTGTTGTTACGTTGCGGATCAATTAGGGAACATGCTCGTTTAAAGTTGCGCAATGCTCCCTTATAATGTTGTTTGGCAGCCGCCTGCTTTGTTCACTGCTTGCAGGAAGAGCAGCCTGTTGCAGCTAGCTGGTGGGGGCTTGGAACCAGATGGACCGGCAGCCCCCCTATCAGCTCCCCGCTCCCTTAAGTTCCCTGTGTGGCAGCTGCCCAGCACACTGTCAATTGCAGGCAGTTCAGCTGTCCCTCCCCCCGCTGCCATGTGCTGCTCCTGCCCTCTGCCTTGGAGCTGCTCCCTGGAGCCTCCTGCTTGCTGGGGGTGGGGAGGAGAGAAGAGGGATGCTGATGTCCGGGTGTCCCCCTCCCCCTGTTCCCCGCTCCTGTACCCCTTCTCCATAGTGTGGGGGGAGGGACATGACAGGGCTCAGGACGGAGGGAGCTTCAGCTGATGTTTCAACTTGCTGATCTACTTAAAAAGGCAATGTACTTAGAGTGGGATCAGCGAACTTAAAGGGGCAATGCACATCTCTCTCTCTCACACACACGGTGTCTCTCTCTGTCTCTTTCTGCCATGCTGTCTCCCCTCCCTCCATTCGTGGTGCCTTGTAAAGTGTGAGGCTACATTAACAACGTGTTAACCCTTGAGGGCTCAGCTGAGTGCTAGTTCATCATTTAGCAGTAAGGCATTCCCTGGGAAATATCCCACCCCTCTTCCAGCCTCTGATTCCACCACCTCAACCAAGCTTCACAATCATCATCTTGTGTACAGTATTAAATTGTTTGTTTAAAACTTACACTGTGTATGTGTGGGTGTATATATATATATACACACACACACACACACACACACACAGTCTTTTGTCTGGCAAAAAAGGTTTCCCTGGAACCTAACCCCCCCATTTATATTAATTCTTATGGGGAAACTGGATTCACTTAACATCGTTTTGCTTAAAGTAGCATTTTTCAAGAACATAACATAAAGCGAGGAGTTACTGTAATACTCTCTCTCTCATTTACAGACAGACATAAAACAAAAGCTCATTCCCAAGCTAAGAAGAATTTATAGTCTCCTCTGAGGCTGGTGCCAGTATATTCTTGGAATCTCAAAGCTGCTCTTAGTGAACCATCTTATTCCAACCGTTTCTCTCAAATGCACTGGGTGAAACACAACCCTGATGTAAGCAGGTGCAATTATAAATGAATTGCACCTTCTCACACCAAGAGTGGAATTCCATCAATCTGAGACGCAAGAGACCAGAGACTACTCTACAAAGACAAATCTTCTGAAGAGTTCTGAAAAGAAGTTCTTATCACACATGGCCTCCAGAAGTCAGATTTGTTAGGGAAGACCCCAAAGACTTGACTCGCCCATTTAAGCAGATGTAAGGAATAGCTAAGCTTTCAACAAAACCTCTTCCAAAAAACAAAGAATGGAAGGAGAAATAATTGTCATGATCAAGAAACAGAAGGAAATTCTGAAGGATCAGAGAAACCTGGGTTTCAAACGCTTCTGTTCAAAACCAAATCTAACATGTAAGGAACCATCCCCTATCTAACAAGCTCTCCAACGTAGGCCTAAGGGAAATGTGTTGCAGAGAGCAAGCCATAAGATGCACAAGAACTAAAGAGCAGCTGGCAACTACACCTCTAGCCCGATATAATGCAACTCAATATAAAATGAATTCGGATATAACGCGGTAAAGCAGTGTTTCGGCAGGGCAGGGCTGCACATTCCGGTGGATCAAAGCAAGATATAACGCGGTTTCACCTATAACTCAGTAAGATTTTTTGGCTTCCGAGGACAGCGTTATATCAGGGTAGAGGTGAATGTTTAATATCTTGTTTCTCAATGTAGAATTAGATATGAAACAAGGCTCTAAATGACAAATTCTTCGACTACATACTAGAAGGGCCACCAGTAATCTGCTCTGCACATCTCAGTAGATGTTGTTTCATACCTGGCTGTAGAATGAACTCTCCTTTTCAAAGAGACATGGAACTGCTCCCAAATTGTTTGCCTTTGTCACACAAGATTTAATCCATCTAGCAATGGTAGATTAGGAGACACTCTGAGGCTCTTTATATGTGGGATGAAAAGGAGGAACAGGGAACCAGCAGTCTTAAATTACTGCATTCTAAAGCAAATAAAAATTTTTAGCGCTGTGGCGTCTAGACAGTGCTGATTTCTTTGTCTCTCAAAAGAGGGATTAGGACAGAAATCTGGCAGTACTATTCCTTGTTTAATATGAAAGCTAGAAGACACTTTGGGCTAAAGACTTGGCACAATTCCAGTAACTATTTATTGTGATGGAACTGAAGAGAAGGAGATCTTGTAAGACAGAAGAGTAAGAAAGATTTCTGCTTAGCAGTCACAGCAATTAAGCAAGCGGTCTTGATGAAGAGGAAAACACATTGGAGTGGAACCCAAAGGCTCAAAAAGCTGGAGAGAGTAATTTCAGGACTAGGTCAAGACTCCACGGGGGATTACCTGTCTAATTTGAGGCTTAATGCTATAGACATCCTTAGAGAATCTGATCAGAGAGATTCTACTAATGTCATGGACGACTCCATAAAGCCTTTATTCCCAAGCACAGGCAAAGCAAATCTTTTTTTCAAATTGCTTGGGGTCAGGTCTCAAGTGGTAGAAATGGCACTAACACAGAAGAAAAATACTTTTCTTCCCCACTAAGAGAAAATATTATGTAGCATAGCTACAGCATCTTGTAGGATAGTCTAGGTTTAGTTGATCCTGCCTCAGCCAACAGGCTGGACTTGATGACTTCTCAACGGCTCTTCCATCCCTACATTGCTATGATTCTATGCCAGGGGATGGCAACCTTTCAGAAGTGGTGTGCCGAGTCTTCATTTATTCACCCTAATTTAAGGTGTCGCGTGCCAGTAATACATTTTAACATTTTAGAAGGTCTCTTTCTATAAGTCTATAACTAAACTATTATTGTATATAAAGTAAATAAGGTTTTTAAAATGTTTAAGAAGCTTCATTTAAAATTAAATTAAAATGCAGAGCCCCCCGGACGGGTGGCTAGGACCCAGGCAGTGAGAGTGCCACTGAAAATCAGCTCATGTGCCGCCTTCGGCACGCATGCCATAGATTGCCTACCCCTGTTCTATGCAATATCTAAACTTCAAACAGCAAACTACTCTGCCCTCAGGTTTGGAAGAAAGGAAGAAGTGGGTTTTATACAAGTTACCCTAACAAAAAGGCATTCCTTTTCTCTCGAGACCACTTCCACCATAATCGGAACCTGTCTGTCTAGGCTCCCCTCCCCAGTTACTGTAGTATCTGAACACGTAATACCCTGGAAATTGAAAAATGGGCTGCTCATATTTGCAATTACAGAAAATACTCATGTGACTCCACTAAGGGAATCTGCATGTAAGACATGCTACAAGTCTGCTGTAGAAAAGTGGGTCCAGTGAAATCCCTGTTCATATCATGAATTTCAGGGATTCATTTTAATGCACAGCTTCAAAACAAAACTAATTAATCAATTTACGGTTTCCAGTACTGGGCAAGAAATGGGGAGGAGACAGATTGCAAGTCAGAGATAGTGACAGTAAATGTAAAACATTCACACTGTAGGGATAGTCCTCCAGAGGCTGCAGACACTAAAAGAAGACAAGTTTATGCACATCGGACCAGGTCTGTCATGCCATTCAGTAGAGGGCAATGGTGCATATACACAGATGGATAAAAGTATAGTGTGTTATATAGGATATCCTAGTAGACAATTTTATATTAATAAAGATTTAAACAAAAGCCTGCTTACTCTTTTGCTTTTGCCTAAAGCTGTGCTAGAAATGGTAATCTACACTTCTACCCCAATATAACGCGACCCGATATAACACGAATTCGGATATAACGCGGTAAAGCAGCGCTCCCGGGGGGCGGGGCTGTGCACCCCGGTGGATCAAAGCACGTTCAATATAACGCAGTTTCACCTATGCGGTAAGATTTTTTGGCTCCAGAGGACAGCGTTATACCAAGGTAGAGGTACATTAGACAACACCTTGCCTGAAAGATGACTACTCCAAGGATTTTTTTCATGTGCAAAGAGAATGATAGTAAGGAATGATAAACAGTACTTAAAGGTAAACTGATCTGGGGTTTTTTTTGTTTGTTTGTTTTTACCAGAATCTGAATTCAGGCTCTAAGCACTGTGTTTCTTCTCCAACCTATGACATCACTAATGTCAATAGCAGATCAGATCATGCAATGGCATTCCTCACTCCATTTTAAGCATTAATGGTATCTGCTGTAGCAAGAGACCCAGAACTTTGGGAGCCTAAATTTAGCTCAGTCTTGGTAGATAAGTGAAGGATGAACAAAGTTCACATAATTGTGTTTTTAAATGTGTTTGTAATTTAGCTTTATACATGTTTACTGTTAATATCTCAAAGCAACATAGTTGAAAGGAAATTTCAATTCCCCTTTAGGATTATTATATAGAGATCACTTAATGTTTAGATTAGATGCAGCTCCAATCTATACAAAGCCCTCTGCAGCCACATCCCCAAAAATGAACATTCTGATTCCCAGCTGTACAACAACTGGAGAGTGATACACACGGCAACTGATTTTCTCTGAGGGACTTGGTACTTCCTACTTTATGTAATTTATCTATTCAAATGTGTTTGCTGTATCTATTCTAGGGTCTAAACTCATTACAAAAACTATAGAACAGTGTTGTTAAAATATTAAAGCAGGGCAAAAACTGGACTAAACCCACAGATCATACAAGACCTCCTATGTCATCTTCCCAATACACCTTGCACTCTTCTCTCATTCCTTCATCAGTCTATTTAAATTAACTAAACACAGAAAAAAAGTCTTAGGGTATGTCCTCACTACCGGCTGGATCGGCGAGCAGTAATCAATCCAGCGGGGATCGATTTATCGCGTCTAGTCTAGACGCAATAAATTGATCCCCGAATGCTCTCCCATTGACTCCTGTACTCCAGTTCGTCAAGAGGCGCAGGCAGAGTCGACGGGGGAGTGACAGCAGTCGACTCACCGTGGTGAAAACACCATGGTAAGTCAATTTAAGTATGTAGACTTCAGCTACGTTATTCACGTAGCTGAAGTTGGGTAACTTAGATAGATTCCCCCTCCCACCCAGTGTAGACCAGGCCTTAGAGATTAGTTTCTCCCCATCTTTGCTAAATGTACTATATGGCCTGCCATGCAGTCAGGCCTACCTGTGTTTTTTAAAAGGAAGAAAGAAAAATAATTAGTTTGAGAGTTTGTCCAAAAATATATTTAGAACAGGCATTAACCCTCTGAAAAGACATGAAAGGTCCAGTGTTTCCAACTCTCATGATTTTATCACAAGTCTTGCAATATTTAGTGTTTTTCTTGAAGGCCCAGTTCCTGGAATCAAGTAATCATGTGCATCCACAGAGGCACTATTGATAGCACCAGATATGATCCTAAGCAGATCAGGAGTGATTGCAAAGCTCTGGGAGCTAGGGTGAAGGAATCCAAGGTATAGGCTGCACTCTCATCCATCCTCCCAGTTGAGGATAAGGAACCACATAGGACCACATGCATTCTACAGATGAATGCATGGCTACACAGATGATTTCAATGGGAGGGCTTGCCATTCTGGGATGGAGGTCTGCTGGGAAGAGATGGGGTCCACCTAACCAAGAAGGAGAAGAATATCTTCGCACACTGACTCGCCAACCTAGTTAGGAGGGTTCAACTAGGTTCAAAGGGGGCAAGTGACAAAAGCCCACAGATAAGCATAAAAAAGGGAGATCTTAACAGAAGGTTAGATGTTACAGGGGGCATGGAAAATTACAATAGGATTATAGGAGTAAGGAGTGAAATCAGTGGGGGAATCTACTCAACATCTTAGATGTCTATACACAGATGCCTGGGGAAAACAGGAAGAACTGGAAGTACTAATACATAACCTAAATTATGACTTAATTGGCATCACAAAAACTTGGATATATCTCCTGACTGGAATATTGGTATGGGGTATAACTTATTCAGAAAGGACAGGCATGGAAAAAAGGGAGGCAATGGTGCATTATACATCAAGAACATATACACTTGTTCTGAGGTCCAGATGGAGGCGAGAGGCAGATCAGACCAGGGAAAATATGCGTGACATCAGGGTAGGTGTCTACTATAGACCACCAAATCAGGAAGAAGAGGTGCAGATGGCATTTCTAGAACAAACAACAGAAATATCCAAAACGCAAGACCTGGTAAGTAATGGGAGACTAACTACCCCAAACATCTGTTGGAAAAGTAATACAGCAAAACACAAAATTACCAGTACGTTCTTGGACTGTATTGGGGACAACTTTTTATTTCAGAAAGTGAAGGAATTAGCCAGGAAGAGAGCCATTCTAGACATGATTCTCACCAACAGGGAAAAATTGATTGCAAAACTGAAGATGGAAGGCAATTTGGGTGAAAGTTATCATGAAATGATAGATTTCATGATTTTAAGGAAAAGAAAGAGAGGATAAGGTCCCATGGGAAGGAAATCTAAGAGAGAAAGGAGTTCAGGAGAGTTGACAGTTTCTCAAGGAGACAGCATTAAAGGCACAACTGCCAACTATCTCAATGCAAAGGAAAGATAGGAAAAATATTAAAAGGCCAATATGGCTCCATCAGGAGCTCTTTAATGACCTGAAAATCAAAAAGAATCCTACAAAAAGTGGAAACATGGACAAATTGCTGAGGAGCACAAAAGGATAGCAGACGCATGTAGGGTCAATATCAGAAAGGCGAAGGCACAAAATGAATTACACCAAGCTAGGGACATAAAAGGCAATAAGAGGATGTTCTTTAAAAATATTAGGAGCAAGAGAAAGAAGAAGGAAAGAGATGGTCATCTACTTTGTGGGGAAGGAGAGCTAACAACTGATGGCATCAAGAAGGCTGAGGTGTTTAATTCCTATTTAGCTTCAGTCTTCACTAAAAAGGTTAATGGTGACCAGATACTCAACACAATTCATATTAACAACAAAGAGGAAGGAACACAAGCCAAAATAGGGAAAGAATAGGTTAAGAATATTTAGGTAAATTAGATGTATTTAAATCAGTAGGGCCTGATTAAATTCATCTTAGGATACGTTAGGAACTAGAGGAAGCAATCTTGGAACAATTAGCAATTACATTCGAGAACTCATGGAGGACAGGTGAGGTCCCAGAGGACTGGAGAAGGGTAAACATAGTACCAATCTTGAAAACAGGGAACAAAGAGAACCCAGGGGATTAAAGACCAGTCAGCCTAACTTCGATACCTGGAAAGATAATGGAACAAATTATTAAATTAATTTGTAATAATCCTATTATCATCTAGATGCTAAGGAATAGCCAGAACGGAAATGTCAAGAAACAATCATGCAAAACCAACCCAATTTCCTTCTTTGACACGAATGCTGGTCTAATAGATGGGGGGAAGCAGTAGAAGTGATATATCTTGATTTCAGGTTTCAGAGTGGTAGCCGTGTTAGTCTGTATCAGCAAAAACAACGAGGAGTCCTTGTGGCACCTTAGAGACTAACACATTTATTAGGGCATAAGCTTTCGTGGGCTAAAACCCACTGCATCTGATGAAGTGGGTTTTAGCCCATGAAAGCTTATGCCCAAATAAATTTGTTAGTCTCTAAGGTGCCACAAGGATTTCTCATTGTTGTTGTTGTTGTTTAATCTTGATTTCAGTAAGGGTTTTGAGACAGTCCCACCTGACAGACTCATAAACTTGGGAAATGTGGTCTAGATGAAATTATTATAAGGTGGGTATACAACTGGCTGAAAGACCATACTCAAAGGGTAATTATCAAGGGTTCATTGTCAAACTGGCAGGATGTAGCTAATGGATCCTGCAGGAGAGAGTCCTGGGTTCGATACTACTCAAGATTTTCATGAGTGACGTGGATAATGGAGTGGAGAATATGCTTATAAAATCTGTGGATGATACCAAGCTGGAGGTGTTGCAAGCACTTTGGAGGACAGGATTAGAATTCAAAACAACCTTGACAAATTAGGTATCAGAGGGGTAGCCGTGTTAGTCTGTAGCCACAAAAACAATGAGGAGTCCGGTGGCACCTTAAAGACTAACAGATTTATTCGGGCATAAGCATTCGTGGGTAAAAACCCACTTCTTCAGATGAGATATGTCCATACTACGAAATTAGGTCGATTTTATAGAAGTAGATTTTATACAGTCAATTGCGTATGTCCAAACTAAGCGCATTAAGTCGTCAGAGTGCGTCCTCACTACCGTGGCTAGCATCAACTTACGGAGCGGTGCACTGTGGGTAGCTATCCCACAGTTCCTGCAGTCTCCGCCACCCATTGGAATTCTGGATTTAGCTTCCAATGCCTGATGGGTCAAAAACATTGTCGCGGGTGGTTTTGAGTACATGTTATCAGTCACCCCTCCCTCTGCGAAAGCAACAGCAGACAATAGTCTCGCTCCTTTTTTTCCTGGGTTACCCGTGCAGACACCATACCAGGGCAAGCATGGAGCCCGCTCAGCTCACTGTCACTGCTGCTGTTGTGGGCAAGTGTACTGTGGGGGCTGCTGTGATCCAAATAGCCAATGCAATCATTGACGTTCTGTTATCAAGGGTAGTGACTCTGGGAAATGTGCGGGCCTTTTTAGATTTTAGGTGCATCATATTCCTGTCCTTTGTTGCTGGTGAAGAAGTCTTGCAGCCGTACATTCCAGTCCGGTTGGCGCTGTAACACCCCATAGCACTTCTGTGGCTGACACATGTAACAGCTCCAGGGCTCTTGCTCTTTTGCCTTGGCCGAGGTACCTTGCCCTACCCAGACTTCCAAGCATTCGACACAGAAGCACCTGCAGCAGCTGGCATTGCTACACAGCAACAGCTCCTTGCCTTCGCAGCAGGCGGTGCAGTAGGACTGCTAACCGTCCTCGTTGGACATGTAGCTTGGCCAGGGGTTCTGGGAACATCTTCCCTGGCCAGCTCCGAGCAACGTCCAGGGCATGGTGTACAGCTCCACCGCTTCCGCTGCAACTCTGCTCTCCTGCTCCCCAGCGACAAGCTTGGGGATCCGTTCTGGTCCTCCTGGGTGCTGCTGGCAGCAGACGGTGCAGTAGGACTGCTAACCGTCCTCTTCCACCGCTTACACTGCAACTCTGCTCTCCTGCTCGGGGGATCCGTTCATGAAGCCTGGACAGTAGTAAGGAGCAGTTCAACTATAGGCTGAGCAAGTGCAGAATGGTGGTAGAATGTGCATTTGGACATTTAAAAGCGCGCTGGCGCTGTTGGTCAGACCTCAGAGCAACCAACATTCCCATTGTTATTGCTGCTTGCTGTGTGCTCCATAATATCTGTGAGAGTAAGGGGGAAACGTTTATGGCGGGGTGGGAAGTTGAGGCAAATCGCCTGGCATCTGATTTTGAGCAGCCAGACACCAGGGCGATTAGAAGAGCACAGCAAGGCACGCTGCCCATCAGAGAGGCTTTGAAAACCAGTTTCATGACTGGCCAGGCTTCAGTGTGACAGTTGTGTGTGTTTCTCCTTGATGCAAACCGGCCTCTTTGTTGATTTTAATTCCCTGTAAGCCAACCACCCTCCTCCCTTCGAAATAAAGTAACTATTGTTTTGAAACCATGCATTCTTTATTAATTTAAAAAAAAAGAGAGAGATAACAGACAAGGTAGCCCAGGTGGGGTGGGGGAGGAAGGAAGGACAAGGCCACATTGCTTATTGTAGCCACACTAAAAATCAAACTGTTTGAATGACAGCCTTCTGTTGCTTGGGCCATCCTCTGGCGTGGAGTGGAGTGGCTGGGTGCCCGGAGCCTCCCCTGCCGCGTTCTTGGGTGTCTGGGTGAGGAGGCTATGGAAAATGGGGAGGAGGGTAGGCAGTTATACGGTGGATGCAGCAGGGGTCTGTGTTCTTGTTGGTTTTCCTGCAGCTCCAACAGACGCTTCATCATGTCCGTTTGCTCTCCTATTAGCCTCAGCATTGCGTCCTGCCTCCACGATTCGCGCTACCTTGTGAAAGAAACGAACTCCACTCCTATATATTTAACACATTTAAGTCCCTCTTGAAGACCCACTTCTGCCCTGTTGTCTACAGAGAATCTAGATGACATGTATAAAGCAAAGAGGAAAAAAAAGTATGTTTCCTATTGCTTGTGCCCTCTGTCGGTACATCTGTGCAAGGTCCCCAGGGCAGAGACCATTCCTTCTTGCCTGTCTCGAAAGCAACTAGCAACTCAAGGACATGACCTTAAACTAATAAATAATAATAATAAATGAATACTACTACTACAACAGGCAAAGGGTTAATTTTTAAAATTCCTTTAGAAATGCAAGTATTTCAGAAATGACAAATTATAACGGTATCTAACTGAACAGGTTTGGTGGAAGTTTTGCTTATTATAAAAATTTAGCCTTTGCATCATGAAATTTGCTTTCAGCTATTACTAATTTTCTCCTTCGGTACAAAGGCCATTATTTGAAAGAGGGCGAAAAACCATTAACAGTTGTTTACATTCAGAAAATGAAAGCACAAATAGGAGGGGACAATTATGCCAATGAGCAAGAAGATAATAATCAGTATGCAACTGCAAGCACAAAACCTCCATGTACTTAAGGCAAAAGCTGACAGTGAAGCAGCATGTGCAATTGGGGGCATTTATAGAGGTGCACATTCGCGCAGCATAAGCCATCTATTTTAATTGCATCAGACACTTCTAAAAACAAGTGCGTCTTTTTGCATCATGGCTCCTAATAGTACTCTTAAAACACACACTGAAAAATCTAGTTTATACAAGATTTGGTAGATTTACTACTGATTCTCCTTGTCAACCTCACTGAGAAGTGCAACCCATCAGCCTTGACGTGAGGATAGAGAAGAATCTCCTGCAAGTCCTCTTGCCTGCTTTGTTATCTCATTATTTCCACTGAGAAATTTGTGCTCCACCAACATTTAGAATTGGGCACCCAAAAATTGCCATTTGGTTCCCTGCTCATGGATTTAATATCAATTTGTTCACCCATGTAGCTGTCAAAAATTTAAATTATGACTTGCCAAGAAAACTGAATGACAATCATAATTTGCCTTTTACAAAATAACAAAGGTTTATTCCTTTGACCCTAAGCTTTCGTTGGACTGGGCTGAAGGATATGTTAATCATAACAATTTGAAGTGGTTCTGAATTTTCATTTTTCATGACAGCAAGACAGGACAACTTGATGAATGGCATCAAGCAAGAACTCTAAGCAGCAGCGATAATGGTGAGAAATTCTAAGCCCCGGTCTTGCTTTATGACTTCATAAGGAATGTCAGAATTATCAGCCACCCAATCTATTTCCATTTCCAAGTAGATACATAAATACAATAGAACATAAGCATCAATTCTTCTGAATAATGAGAATTTTTCTGGTGGCAGTGAGGAGGTGCAAGGCTAAACTTGCAGCAAGAAGAGCGAGGGAAGGAGGTTGTGTGAAAATGGTATGTACCAACCTATAGAGAATGCATATATGGAAATAAATCTTACAACACATTTACTTTATTACTTTAACTATAGTAGATCATGACCAATGAAAGGAGCCCAAAACCTTTCAAAATAATATTTATGGAAGAGGACATCAGCTTGGCAGTGAATCTATTAAAAAAAAATCTTCAGATTTAGTGGAAGTCTTCTTTTAAACGACAGAAGTGGAAGATCATAGAATCTTAGAAATGTATGGATCATAGAATCTTAGAAAGGTCTGGAAGGGACACCTTGCACTATGGCAGGGCCAGCCCCCTGCACCGAGGCAGGACTACGTAAACCTAGACTATCCCTGGAAGGTATTTGTCCAACCTGTTATGAAAAATCTCCAATGATGGGGATTCCACAATCTCCCTTGGAAGCCTATTCTAGAACTTAATTAGAAAGTTTTTCCTAATGTCTAACCTAAATCTCTCTTGCTGCAGATTAAGCCCATTACTTCTTGTTCTACTTTCAGGGGACATGGAGAACAATTAATCACAGTCCTCTTCATAACAGCCCTTAATATATTTGAAGACTTATCAGGTTCCCCCCCAGTCTTTTCTCAAGACTTACATGCTCAGTTTTGTTAATCTTTCCTCACAGATCAGGTTTTCTAAACCTTTTATCATTTTTGTACCATCTCACTCATTTTAGGACTCCCTAAAACTATACGTAGCTTAGTGATCCATTGATGCAGAGTATGTGTGGATTTCCTTAAGCATGTTTGTGTACCTTTAAAAAGCATTTCTGTATTGGGTTACCACTAACAAGTTAACCTTTGCCCCAGCTACCGCACAGTATTACATACTAATAAAAAGGAAATAATCTCAGTAGCTGAAATGCCACGGTGTGGGGACAACTATGGGCAAATGTCTTTTTACTGGCAAGCATTAACACATGTGAACGCAAATTCAATCCAATTAAGAAGCAACATTTTTCTTTTATAAACAGATGTGATCATTTATACCAGAGCTGAGTGTTGCAGGGGAGGGAGGAAAATCTTAAATCATATACATAAAGGCAACATCAAAACCAGTTCCAACTCTATTCTTTTTTGGAATCAACAAGTTTAATTTATGGAGGTTTGTATGGAAAACTAGACTAAAATTTAATTTAATTTTAATTATTTGTTCTTAAACTTTTGTCCAGCACCCAGATAGATAGTACTGAGTGACACAGAAACTAAGCTATATCGGCTTCTGTTCACAAATCAAATCGCTTAGTACTTTTCCTGAATATTATGCTTGGAGTTCCTAAGGCCCAGCTGTACTTCCTGGCTTGCAAAAAACCTGGAAGAAGGGGGCAGTTGAGGGACTATGGTAATTTAATTGTGGGGCTTGTTAGATTTCTATTACACAGATGTTGCTGCTGAGGCAGCACTCACTGGGTAAATGCCAGAGTCTATTTATGACCAATTGTAATGTTCAGAATGTGTCCAGGACACTGAAAACTTAGGACAGACCCTCTTACATAGTTACTACAAATCTAAAATAACTAACAGATTACCAGGAGTTTGCAGCGCCTGTGAATTAGGAGAAAAATTCTCCACTAAAGTACATGTAAATTTCACCAAACTGATTTACACCACTGTCCAGAGAAAAGAAAACTTGAAAAAAGTATGTGTAACTCATCTTAGGTCTGGGGCCCTGGCTCCCTCAGCCCAATCATTATATTTCACACTAAACTCTCTCTAATTACACAATCAGGCATAAAAAAAAGTCAGAGATACAGGCCCTTTAACAAGCTTAGGCAAAAATCAAAAGCCTACAAAGGGCTAAATCAAAAGCTGTCTCACTCCAACTCAATTCTTTCTGCAGTCAACCAAGACTAATTAATGCTTTTAACATCAGTTTACCCCTTGTGCGCTATAAATCAGAACATACAGACTTTATGGGTTAACAATAGAATTTGTGAGAGGAGTAGCTTATTAACCAAACTCACAAATTCAAACGTACTTAATAAAAAACAGGTATATTAAGCAGCATTGTATGTGACCTACAGAATTATCTGCAGGCTATACACAGAGAACATGCATTTATCAATACAAACAAGGCTAACACACCAGGAAGAGGCGGTAAATTACACATCAGATATAAAGGCCACTACCTCCAACCAGGCTTTTGTATGAGCAGCTATGTAGGATGTGCACTGTGGGAAGGCACCATCAAAAGGTATGTACAGCCTTCTGAACCTTTTGCTCTACAATAATCCTAGCCACTTAAAGGCTGCAAGTATTGAGAACACTATTGTACTTTTCTAGAGAAATAGGAAATCAGTATTCAAGTGGATCTCCCACTATGCTATATTCAACAAGGCCTCTTAGTATTTTCACAGTATGTTGCATTAGCTTTGAAGAGATATTTGTGCAGTTCTGATTAGGGTTTTGTTTTTCCTCAGAAAATTTACACTTCCTTTAAAAAAAAAATGACTCAAAGCCCACACACAATGGGATTCAGTTCCTAATGCTATAGTCATGTGGGATTCTCAGAGTCTGTATGCCTAGTGAACATTAAATCTGGTCTCAGAATGAGTGGAGCTCTAATCACAAGACTACACGATAGGCACATGGCAGCTCAGGGGCCAAAGAGCAAGCAAACTGGTGGTACTGAACTCACCAACCCTTTAGAGATAAGAAAAGGAAGCAATGGGAACCTCTTCCCACCAATAAGCCATAAGGGTGGGAAAGAGGGGGAACATTATCTTATCCCACACCCAGAAACCAGGATATTAAAGAAATACTGCACTGAAAAGAGAACCCAAAAACAACTTTGGCGCACACACTCAATAATTCACAGTACTGTAATATTTGCATCATCCATCAATAAGTTATTTAGGCGTGTGGGGTCACAAGTAGGTGACAGGTCCATAGTACTAAGAACTTCTTGTGTCCAATATTCCCTACAGTTTATATCTGTAACCTTATTAAAGCAATATTCTTTTTGACAGTTTCTGACATTTGATGCTTTTCATTCTTGTCATGGGAAGCCTCATTTTACTAACTCTAGCCATTTCACTTTTTTTTTTTCTTCTTCTAACAACTATTGTATGGCAGTGGTATTCAGCCATAAAGAAATGGAAAGTCACTATGTTAACAAACTGAGTTGCAGTGTGCCATAAAATAATCATTGTGGGATGTCCAGAGTGATGTTTGCATCCTGATATTTGATTATGTTGTATTCCTGTAACACAGCATCATCAAATATTATGGACAAGCAGAGGGCACCTTCAGTTTAATCAGGTCAACTAAGGAAGAGATGGTAAGTGGTGAAGGCTAGCTTAGGAATCCACAATCACAGTTTATGTGCTGTATAATTATCCTATGCATCTCACAGTCACAAGATATTAAGGCAAGAGGCTTAATATCCTTTAAAGGATTAGAAGCAAATAAGAATAGCATTTGCAAGGATAATAAATAGGATAAAATATTGGGTCTATCTTCACGCATCAGGGTACAAGTTCATCACCAGCTAAGGTGAGGAAGAAATTTCCCCCATGTGGTATCTTATTGCATATCTAGGTGTATCATGGGAATTTCCTTCTACTAAAACATCCAGCATTGGTCACAGACAAAGGACCACTGGTCTTTTCAGGAATAAAGTTCCTATGAAGCAAGAAGTGGCAGACTAGTTACAGATTCCAAAAGCTTTCAAAAACCCTAAGGTTTTTTGATGCTTGGGGCAAATTGGACAAAATCCAAGAGCTAAGTCCTCAAAGGCCTAGAACTGTGCTAAGCAGATTTACTTTCAAGGACGCCTTACCTTCCATGACCTCCAGAATGCCTGAGAAGAGGAAGAAGACAGAGTCTAAGAGGGAATGAAGAGCAGCCATATTCTTCTAGCTTGATCAACATGGCCTCTGCTTTCTTACCAAAGATGCTCCTTCTGTCATATAAGTAGTCATCAAGCTATTGATGCAACTCTGGCTGAAGTAAATGCAAGAAAGCACGCTTGAGGGTTCTATTCCTAGAACAGCCATAGGTGCTGCCACATCCCCTGGCTTAAAGTGCTTTTCATCACATACAGAGTTTACAGTTTTGTTCAATGGCTCTCAGCACACTCACTAAACAAATTGTTGCTGCTGTGTAGAGATTTATCAATTTTCTGGCCTTTACAAGTCAAATTGATAATTCCCCACACAGGACTGGTTGGTTTTGATGCACATGGCAAGTCCGCTTTTTCTTCTACCCAACTCCAACACATGCATCATGACACAGGGACACCAAGCTGGGAGCCATACCAATTCTCTATTTGTCCACTGTTGTCTCCAATACTAAACTCTTGAAGCAGCTGGGAGTAATAGCAAAGGTACATATGCTCCACCTGTGTAGATGCCTCAAAGGTTGAATGAGTATATAGCCACATTTCTATCACATTCTTCAGAATCTTGTGGATGAGTACAGCCTCAAGATTCACAGACAAGTTCATCTGTAAGAGCTCCTTATTTGTCCTGGAGTCAGTACTGTGCTCTAAGGCTACGTCAAGACAAGGAAAATAGGTCGTTTAAAAATATTAGCTAACTTGTTCTATAACACAACCTATTTTCCTATTCTAGACATGGCCTAAAGGCAATACTGATCCATCCCTTATAGTCAACAGAACTAGATTCCTCCAGGAACAAGTTTGAGGAATCTCTCCTCAGTTTCTAAGCAAGTTTAACAGATTTAAAAGGACTTTGACCCATCTAGCCCTCACCTATGGAAATCATCTTCCATATCACTTTTCCCACCCAAAGGAAAACACCTCCTCCAAAGGAAGGTAATACAAGAACACTGGAGCAGTAGAGCATGGAAGAGTTGCTTGCCAGTCAGGGAACGGGAACCAAGTTAGGTAGTTACGCCACAACAGGCAGTTATGCACCAACTGCTGATGAGACAGTTCATTTGAACTTTAGCTCTGAAGCATTCCAAACCTAATAAAGCAAAGCAGCATGGACCACAACATCATGAAATTACTATATTGCACTTACTGTCAGAGAAAAAAAAACAGTTACTCGCCTTCTCATAACTGTGGTTCTTCAAGATGTGTTGTTCATGTCCATTCCAATCAGGTGTGTGCGCACCGCGTGCACAGTCGCCAGAAAGTCGGGTCAGCTGTGGAACCTCCTGGAGTGGCGCCTTCATGGCACTCAATTTATGACCCTGCCGACCCAGCCCCTCCTCAGTTCCTTCTTGCCGCCTACTATGACAGAGGAGTAGGAGGGTGGGTATGGAATGGACATGAACAACACATCTCAAAGAACAGCAGTTACAAGAAGGTGAGTAACTGTTTTTTCTTCTTCTAGTGCTTGTTGATGTCAATTCCAATCAGGTGACTCCCAAGCTCTATCATGAGATGGGGTCGGAGTTAAGGAATCGCTGATTGGATCACCGCTCTGTTGAATGCTGCATCATCGCTGGCGTGCTGGGTAACAGCATAATGAGAGGTGAACGTATGCAGAGAGGACCATGTTGCTGCCCTGCAAATTTCTTGTATCAGGACCTGGGCCAGGAACACCGCTGACAAGGCCTGTGACCTCGAATGTGCCGTAAGTGCCGGGGCTGGGACCTCGGCCAGCTCATAGCACGTGCAGATGCAGGGTAGGATCCAGGAAGATATTTTTTGAGATGAGACTGGGAGTCCTTTCATCCGGTTTGCCACCGCTACGAACAGCTGGTTCGACTTCCTGAACAGCTTAGTGCACTCGATGTAAAATGCTAGTGCCCGCCAAACATCCCATGAGTGTAGCCTCTGCTCACGGTTACTGGCACGAGGCTTAGGATAGAAGACAGGCAGAAAAATGTCTTGGCTAGTATGAAAGAGTGACACTACCTTGGGAAGAAAGGCTGGGTGAGGCCTGAGTTGCACCTTATTCTTGTGGCAGACTGTGTAGGGTGGATCGAAGATAAGGGCCTTTAGCTCTGACACCCTCCTGGCTGATGTGATGGTGACCAGGAAGGTTACCTTCCACACTAGATAAAGAAGGGAGCAAGTCGCTAGTGGTTCAAAATGGGGCCCCATTAATTTGGAGAGGACCAGATTGTGGTCCCACACCAGGATAGGTTGTCTAGTCTGAGGATGTAGGCATTCCAGACCCTTGAGGAAATGGCCTACCATGGGATTAGCAAATACGGATCTGCCGGTCACTCCTGGGTTGAAGGCTGAGATAGGAGCGAGATGTACCTTGATGGATGACACTGCCAGGCCTTGATGTTTCAGATACAGAAGGTGCTGTAGAATGAGTGGTATAGACGCCTGTAGAGGAGGTATATGCTGCTGGGCACACCTGGGACAAAGATGAGGAGGCCAGAGGTGGTACAGGGTCCCCCTGACCCTCCAGCTCCCTGACCTCCTCCAGTTCAGCATCTGAGGCCTCTGTGGCAACCGTAGCCAAGGTGGCAACAGCCTGGCCTTGTAATGGGTCGTGCCTCAGAGTTGCCTCGCCGGCAACCTGGGCCGGCTTTGGGGCTTGTGCCAAGGTCACCTCGGATCCATGGGACGTAGGTCGATCCTTGACTGGGATGGTCGGTGCACCAAGGCCACCAAACGGGAGCCCCTGGAAAAGGAGCCCTGGGCCCAATGGCAAGCCCAGGGGGTCCAAAAAGGCCATTACCCAAGAGGCAGCCACTGGGATTGCCATGCCATTGGTGCCTCCCTTTGTCGCTTGTCGGATCTATGCCTGCTGCAACGGGAATAGTACGAGTCACCATCCGAGTCCGAAGACACGGATCTTGACTGTGATGACCACAGTGGCGCTGTATGGTACTGTGCCAGGGACCAGTGCCAAGTTGATGATGCGGGGGACTGGTGTAGAGATGCCTGGGCCAGGGACTGCAGAGAATCCAGTGCTGGGGAGCAGTGCCTGTCCTCTCTCGGAGCCGGGGATCGGTGCCACTCCCTCATCGGTGCCGGGGAAAGGGAGCATCATTCTGCTGGTGCTGGGGAACCCCTCACTGAGTCCGTTGACGGAAAACGGTGCCTTGTCAATGGTGATCTGGAGTGGAGCCGAGGTAAATGGTGACGGGCAGGAGAGGGTGACCGCCGCATCATGGCCAGCTTGCCCCTAGATGGCACCGGTTGCGGTGGTGCCAGGGGCGTCTCTCTGACCACCAGGGGCTAAGGAGCTGTCATTGCTATTAAGTCTCTGGCGACTTCAAAAGTGTCCATGGTGGAGGTAAACCCAACTCCTCCACCTGGCACTGCCCATCCTGGGAGTCGCTGTGCGCTGGACTCGATCGTTCCCCCGTGGGAACTGAAGTTGATGGCGCTGACTCTTGGTGCTTGGACGCCGAGTGCTCCTTCACGGAATGCACTGGTACAGCACCTGCAGGTCCCGCTGCTTTTTGCGCTGGGGAGTGTCCCCTGCTGGCTTTCTATGCCGCTTGTACGGCACTGGTGAATGCAAGCGGCGCCGAGTCGTCTGTGCATCATGCAGTGCTGGAGAGGCGCCAGTGCCGAGGGTCTTTTAAACTAGAGTTCTTCGTTGGCACCGTGTCACGTACCAATGTCAGGGCACTCCGTATGGACGCGCTTCGTGCGGGGTTCTGGTGGTCCGCAGCAGACTGGGGACAAAGGGCGGATTCCATGAGCAACTGCTTCAATTGGAAATCTTGCTCCTTTTTAGTTCTGGGGCGGAAAGCCCTGCAGATCTTGCACCTGTCTGGTGCGCCTCCCCCAGACAAGTCATGGGCGTCGCTCGTTGGCATATGCTTGCTTCAGATTCCACAGGGTTTAAAGCCTTGGGCTCACAGCATACCCCAGAGCCCAAGGGAGCGGCGGCTTAGGATTGGGGAAACCCTGTTCCCAAACCTCACTATATATACACTAACAACTAAGACTAACTACAATGAAACTAGGCTAAGCTAACTATATGAAAGAACGCTAGGCAAGTGATCGCAATTCCACCGACGGTCACTGGTGGTCAGAAGGAACTGAGAAGGGGCCGGGTCGGTTGGGTCATATATTGAGTGCCATGAAGGCGCCACTCCAGGGGGCTCCATAGCCGACCCGATGGGAGCTGCTAAGGGAAAACTTTCCAGTGACTGTGCACGCGGCACACACACACCTGACTGGAAATTACACGAACAAGCACTCGAAGAAGAATCACTGTTAGTGTTCATGAGAATTAAGCTCATAAATCTCCTGTGCATTTTGAAGTGCAGACCAAAGAGTTTGAGTTTAAACAAAGCCCTGTAACCATACGCCAAATTGCATCCACACACATTGCATAAGAATAATATAGTGTAAAAAATCACTAGAAATGTTTATTAAATCACTGACAAAGACAAGACGGATTTTTAAATATACATGGATTTTTTTTGTGACAATTGATATAAAAAACAATTATTTGAAAACCATTTTGTTTATTTCCTGCTTAGTAGCTTTGATCCAAAAAAATCCCAATTAACTCTGAAGCGAATGGCTGGAAACAATATTTTAAGGAACTTTCAGATCTCATTCAGGTCTAAAGTACTGCCCAAGAAAAGGCTCAAACCATCAGTGTTCCTTTCCCAACAACCAACTCTATTAACCCGCTTAAAAGTGGTATTTTTTAAACTGTGCTTTCACTTTGTTAACATGTGAAATTTTTCAAGATTCTTTGAAATACAAAACAATGTCTTAGGGTAACATGACCTACACACAGCCGACTAGGCAATGGTACTCATGCAAGGTTGTAATCCTCAGCTATCCAGTCAGTCTACTCAGGAGTAAAGCAACAGTCATTCTTACTCACTGGGTTGAAAACTTCAGAATAGTAAACTAATGGTAGTGTATCTTTATTTCCCAGCAATAATTTACTCCAAATTCTAGCGGGCCAAGAACTAAAATCCTTCATTAAAATTGATTTACCAAAGAAGTTTATGCCAGGACAAGGCTGAGGTAATGATCAGAGATGACTCAAAGCCAAGACCACAAAGAACAAATAATTTTAGTAAGCACATTTCACTACAACTTCATTTTGTAACGTTTTTCATAAAACGTATATTCAAAATAGAATTAAAATCTACATTAAGGTTGCATAGTTAAACTGGAAATGTACACACTAAGATGGCCATAGCAATGTTAATGCTATTATTGTTTGTATTGTGGTAATACCTAAAGTCTCGGTCAAATCAGGACCACATTGTGGAAAGCACTGCACAAACACATAACAAAGAGATAGACCCTACCCTGAAAAATTTACAACTGAAGCATACAATATGACTCAACAGTTGGGTACTACAAACAGGTGGGAGCACAAGGTAACAATGAGATAATGTTGGTCAGTAAGAAAAGCAGTGGTCTGAGCACACCCACTGCCTAATAATTCTCACAGTTTTTGTACGTATCGTGGCAAAGGAGCATTTTAAGGAGAGCTTTGAAGGAGGACAATGAAGTGGCTTTGCAGATGTTTATGGGGAGCTACTCCCATGCATGAGAAAAGATAGAAGAAAGCACAATAGGTCTGAAAATTCACAAATAGGAAAAAAAGACTTGAATCACTGGCTGCACGGTGGTGGAGGTTGGCATCTTAATACAATACAACCGATGATAGGCATGACAGGGATAGGCGGCAAAGAGCCTTGGGAGTGAAGGCAAGTAGTCTGTGTTTGATTCAATGGAGAAGTAGGTACCATCAGAGGATGCAAAGAGATTATTGTTGAAGCAATGAGCCAGGAATATGATCTTTGCAATAGCATTTTAAAATGGATACAAGAGGGGCAACATGGAATTTATCAAAGCTGGAGAGGAAGAAATGTAGTAGTTGAGATGTGTGAGAAGAAGGGCCTGGAAGAAAGATTTTTGTTTCTTGATAAGGTGATGTGATTCTTGTTAAATGTTGAGATAACTACACTTTTTTTTGTTATATGTATACCATAAAATATACATGATTTGGCTCTAGAAATACCACTTACTTTTGCATTTCCTGACATTTTATGATGACTGTGTGACATTTACATTGCATTTGTAACGCCGACAGACCCTGGTCATCAGCAGACTGGATTTAACCTGGGACCTTTGAAGCTTAGTGCATGAGCCTCTACTGCAGGGGTAGGCAACCTATGGCACGCGTGCCAAAGGCAGCACGCGAGCTGATTTTCAGTGGCACTCACACTGCGTGGGTCCTGGCCACCCGTCCGGGGGGCTCTGCATTTTAATTTAATTTTAAATGAAGCTTCTTAAACATTTTAAAAACCTATTTACTTTACATACAACAATAGTTTAGTTATATATTATAGACTTATAGAAAGAGACATTCTAAAAACGTTAAAATGTATTACCGGCACGCGACACCTTAAATTCGAGTGAATAAACGAAGACTCGGCACACCACTTCTGAAAGGTTGCCGACCCCTGCTCTAATGCATGAGCTAAAAGCCAACTGGCTCTTAGCTAAGGCTGTAGAGCAGACTCATTTTCTCTCTCTCTCTCTCTCTAAGTGGTCTCCATGCCACTAGTTGGGACAAAACACCACACCCAGAAGGTGTGTGGGTTACATATTCACATTGGTTTTTGCACTTAATTTCCCTTTTTAAAAAAAAAAATTGCCTGTGCTTAATAATTGAATGTGCTTAATATATGTGCAAAGCGAAGTGAATGGAGTGCAAGAGTACAGAGTAGCCACCTTTGCTGCTGCTATTGCCAAAACCCAGGTCGAGTTGAACAATGCTGGTTTGAGTGGGGAACAGAACACATGTTTCTGCTGTTATCTCTCTATATTGGAAGCTAATGTTTGGTTTTTTTTGTTTTTTTTTTTTAAAGTTAAAGGTCAGAATACATAGAATGCAGCAAAAAATGCAGGAGAAGCAAACAGGCAGAATCCTCTCTCTCTCCCCCCTCCAAAAAGCCTGTAATTTTCATCTATTCCTAAGTAATGGCACATTTGGTTCCGCTGCATAATCTATTGGTATCTAGAGGCCTTAAGCAGGTCAGGTCTCCCATCATGCTAGGCACTATACAAACAAATAGTAAAAGGACAGTCCCTGCACCAATTTACATTCTACATTATTGGCAAAGCTTTCGTTTAAAAATAAGTTTGTCTTTTTCTATTGAAAAGAAAAAGCTGTTACAATGTAAGCCATCAGAAAACTGTTTGCCAGCAAACCATGATAGAAATAAATGGGGAGTAACTCTGCTGCTAAACCATTCACCCCAAAGCCTTACTGGGATCATCTCATTGCCACTTGTAAGCATGGGCAAGGGTAGGTTTTTTTCCATTTTTATTTTTAAAAAACAAAAACAAAGTTTAAATTCTGTGTTAGTACAACACTAAGGCTTCCCAATTAAAACCACAAAATGAGGAAATGCAAACATTAAGGTTCTAATAGCAGTGCTAACCTCGACTGTGTTACACATACATAGCATGTTCTATTTCCAATTTGCTGATTTAAAGTAAAATACAGTTTAATCTATTGCACCATTTTTTGTCATAAAATACGCACCATAAAGGATGAAACTGAGTTAAACAACACTGCTATTGGATTCTTACCTTTCGCATTTCTTGACTCTGTGACTAACTGTTCAATATTAAATGTAATACAGTTCTATATAATACAAATAAGATTCAGGTGGGCAGTAAACACTAGCAATTTAAAAACAGTCTGCTCCTGGACAAATTTATTAAGTGCCTATCCCTTTAATTTTTCAGGTTGGTGAGGGACAGGGTGGCCAGGTGCCCAGTTTTCGAAAGTCTGGTCGAAAAGGAGACCTGACAGTGTCCGGTCAGCTCTACTGACCGGACACCCAAAGTCCAGTTACTGTGGGCTTGGGAGGAGCTGGGTGATCATCTTCACCAGCTCCTACTCAGCTGAGGCCACCTCCTACCTGCGTTGGGCAACTGCAGCTCCCAGCCTTGGCAAAGCAGGCGAGTCCCTCCTGACCCGGGGGGTTGGGAGGGGATATGCAGTGAGTGACGGAGGGAGGAGGGAAGAGGAGTGGATGGGGCGGAGCCTCAGGGGAAGAGGTGGGGCAGGGGCAAGGCCTCGGGGGGAAGAGGCAGAGCAGGGGAGGTTCCAGCACTCCTCCTGGAGTGTCTGGTTTTAAAATAGGAGTGTCTGGTTTTAAAATATTAACAATTTGGTAACACTATGGCGGAAGCAGGAAGAAGGATCTAATATACGAGTCTAGTCTACAATGGTGCAATCTGAGGGTGAGGGTAAGCCATTGGTCTGATACCTCTTGTATATGAATTTCGTTGTGCTGAAGATAATCCAGATAGTAATCTGCCTAATGCTGCAGGGCACTTAGAGTCTTCACAGCATTCCACAATTCTAAAACAGCAAAACAAAAGAGAATTATAAGATTTCACAGCTGAAGAGCACTCCTATCAAACAGACAGCATCAATGTTTGCAGCAAAAGGGTGGGGAAACAAGCACAGAAATGCTCTCCATGTGCACCCCCAACAAAGGGAGAAACACGGAAGTTTAAAAAGTACAGCCTGTAAGGAAGAAGGGAGACACACCAGATGGGACCACTACCATAGCCAACAACCAGGCTGGGAGTGAGATGCCAAGGTTTAAATGGTTACCGAGACTTTTTCCACCTATTATTAGGCAAATCGACATTATGCATGGGTGTGGTTTGAGCATTGGCCTGCTAAACTCAGGGTTGTGAGCTCAATCCTTGAGTGGGCCACTTAGGGATCTAGGGCAAAATCAGTACTTGGTCCTGCTAGTGAAGGCAGGGGGCTGGACTTGATGACCTTTCAAGGTCCCTTCCAGTTCTAGGAGATGGGATATCTCCATTTATCATTATCATTATGCAATTTTTAAAGGCACTTTTATTATGTATCAAGACGACCTCAAGGTATGTACCCCTTGAAAAATGAGGTTGGTTGTTTTTGCTGTTTGTTTTTCACCTTAGATATATCGAAGTCTTGATATCAAGGGGTGTAGTGGATTCTCCATCACTTGAAGTCTTTAAATCAAGTTTGTATGGCTTTCGGAAATGATATGCTCTAGCTCACCAAGAAATTATGGGCTTGATGCAGGAATTACAGTTTCATTCAGTATGGCCTATGCTATTCAAAGAGGTCAGACTAAATGATAAATTATAGTCCCTTATGGCCTTAAAAATCTATGACTTCTCTATATTTTGCTGCAGAAGGAGGGCAGCAGATTTAAATCGGTCTTTTAAATCACCAAGTACAATCACAATTTTAATCAGCAAGCAGGAAACCTTGATTTAAATAATCTATTTGAATTTGTTTTTCATTTGTACTTTTTAAGTTATTCCCCTAAATAAATGCTGATTTTCACTGGTTGGTAACCATTAAAACATGTTATAACCAAATATATCCTGCACACTAAATTTGGTGCTTCTTTCTGATAACCAGAAGGCTACATAGCATCTACACACATTTATTTAAGCAGTTCTATAACCTAACATACATTTAATCAGATTATTAACTTTTAGATATATTATGTTAGAAAATGGTAAATGATGCATTTTTTATTTATCAGGTGATTCATTTTTTTTTACTCATGGTTTGTGTCAATCTACATTTGGATGGAAACTAGAATTCAATTGTAAATTCACAAAAACAGCATTTAAATTTTGTTTTTTATAATTAATTAAATGTGCTGGATACGCCAGAAAATAAAGTAAATTTATCAAATATGTTTTGCATTTAAAAATAATCAATTTATTAAACAAAGGAAGTATTAATTGTAGTTCATGAACTGATCTTATTGTTTCTGGCCACCACATCCTTTCAAGGCTTTAGAACTAGTAGATCTCATCCACTCAGGCCTCATTTTTATTCATAGATTGGACGAGGAAAACAAGCTTTCCTGCAATTGGTTTCTCAACTTTGAATGAATTAATTATTGAACTGACTAGCTGAATAAACTGAATCGAAGAAAACAGTGTCTCTGCACTTGCAGAAGAGGCTACTGCTGCCAAAGCTCATTTAGCACTTTCATCAAATGATTTGACTTTCTTCAAATCTTTGGCAGCAAATATACTGCTTAAATATTTAAATTCAATTATTTTAACAAGCGATGGTACGTTTAGATCTTAACACAGGTTGTCATAATTTCAAATTTAATTTTTAAATAGGTATATTTTTAAAAGGAAAATATGTAAATAAAAATCAATTAAAAATATTTTTATCCAGCCTGCCAGAGAACCATATGGAAGTCAAGAGAACTAGAACGAGACAGCAATACTGCAACAGGCTGAAACCCGAGCTACAGCTTTCCCAGCCCTCAAATTGAGGGGGGGAAATAGGTTGCATCTTTCATAGAAAGATTTTCTTCTAGCTGCTTGTCAGGAATACATACTTCAACATGTTTTAACAAAAAAATGTTCTAAACTTAACATCCTCTCCTCTCTGTACTGATCAGGTTTCAGTCGCTGGTGATATCATAATCTAAGTTCTACAGAGAAAATCATGGAAGCAAAGAATTGGAATTTCTAAAAATAGAAAATAAAGGCAGGAAAGAAAGCTTAGTAAAAATGGAGTTCTTTATGCATCAAAGAAGAGTCAAAGATTTTTATTTTTTTATTTTTTGCGCTCTGCAGTTCACCTACCTAACCTCACCCACCTACCTTACTGAGGACTGAGTGCACGGTAAATTTGAAATCTTAAAACCAAGTTGTTTTTGAATTATCCAAGCACCAAAAGATCCATATTAAATATTTCTCATTAAGTCTAACCACTGAGACAACTTTAACTTAAAAAAAAAAAAATAAAGTCACCTTTAGGATAAAACAAGGCATGATGGAACGTGGCTCAAGTAAAATTTCTGAGAATTGCTTTAGATTGGCAAGGCCATCTCAACTTGAACTGTAGTTCATTGCTGCCTTGCTGACTAAGGCTGCTAGTCTGTCACAGAGGTCACGGATTCCATGACTTTCCATGACCCCCGTGACTTCTATAGTGGCTGGCCCCTGGGCCAGCAGTAGTTTGGGAGTGTGGGAGGGGGCTCAGGGATAGGGGCAGGGGGTTGGGAGTATGTGGGGGGTGCAGCTCCTAGGCAGTGGGGGGCGGGGTCTCCTCACCATGCGCTGCCAGCACCCACAGGTCCCGCCCCTGCAGCTCCCATTGGCTGTGGTTCCTGGCCAATGGGAGCTGTGGCAGCCGGCACTTGTGGCAGGAGCAGCGGAGGAGCTGCAGGGATGTGGAGCCGGGTAGGAAGTCCCTGCCAGCCCCGCCAACCCTCCCTCCCCCAGCACCAGCAGGGATCCCGGGTCACCTTCCCCAACACCCACGGCACCCCCTGAGCACCCGCAGTCCCCAGCCCAAGTTTTAGTTACGGTGGGTATTTTTACTAAAAGTCATGGACAGGTCATGGGCTGTGAATTTTTGTTTACGGCCTGTGACCTGTCCATGACTTTTACTAAAAATATCTGTGACTAAAACGTAGCCTTATTGAGGACTCATTCAGCCTCCCAGACAGAAGGTGCTTCAATAGCAGCAAGAAGAAAGGGAGATAAATATGAAACAAACGGGAAGCCCAGAATGAAGATATAAATTTTAGCTTTTACTAAAGTGCCTGGAGTCACCTCTCACAAACGCTATATACACACACCATTTGTCCTACACCTTTGGAAGAGAGTCAAACACCAGCACTTTTAGGCCTGGTCTACACTTAAAATTTAGGTTCACATAGCTACAGTAGAGCACTCAGCAATGTGAAAAATCCACACCACTGAGCACCATAGCCCTGCTGATCTAACCTCCAGTGTTATGCCCCTAGCTAAACTCTAGCTACCATCCTCTCAGGGAGGCAGTGTTCCTCCAATGATGGAAAAACCCCTTCTATCCATGCAGGCTTTGTCTACACAACGAGTTTATAATGGCATTGCTACAGTCCCCATAACATACACATGGTCTTACTTGCCTCTGAAGAAGTGAGGTTCTTACCCACGAAAGCTTATGCTCCCAATACTTCTGTTAGTCTTAAAGGTGCCACAGGACCCTCTGTTGCTTTTTACATGGTCTTACTGTATCTCAAATGTTCTAACAGTCTTAACATTGCTATGTTGAGAGAGTGCATCACACAAACAGTTCTGTAACAGATCAGCCTATTGAAAGTGCACAGGGAAGGCAGATAAAACTAGGAACTACTGTATTTTGCTTTATAATAAGCATACCTGTTTCTTGTATTATATTTGCAGCTCAGATTCCTCTACTTCAAAGTCATTAGTAACCCTCTAATACAAGCAAATATAATCTTCGGGAGACATATGAACTTATAAGTGACTTCCATCAGAAACAATGGACATGGAAAATTGCATCACATCATGTTTTGCAGTATCACAGCATTACTCCCTCTTCAAGCACATCTTGTATTCAGAGTAGTCTTACCACTTCAAGAACTATAAAAAATAACAGCCTTGTTTTAATTTCATTGCATGAATACATATCGTCATTTATCAAGATGACTTATGCTGCAGTTTTAGTTCCCTGAACTTCAGGGACAATTAGACAACTATATAATTATTTGGGAGGGGGGGGGTGAGGGTGGAGAAGAGGCATAACAGAAAAAAAGTTTGGGTGCAAGGAAGGGAAAGAACGGAACATCCAGCATGCAGTTCTTTCTCCATCCTCCACAAGACTAGTTGGTTGAAAGCATTGGAAACACTGGGTGAAGATTCAGCTTTCCAAAAGAGTTGTATTAATTATGGTGCCAACTGACCCCTTTCATTCTGCTGTCTTTCTGGTTCTATGTCCACAAAGGACATTTCTCTGCAACAGCTACTTAATTCAACAAATAAAGCCCAAGAGCAAAACTTACTTAAGTCTGAAAACATTTCTTATATCTTTATTCTTTTGTGCCTTACAAAGTCAGCAGCCTTGCTTAATGAATCTCTCACTAAAGTTCCTCCTCGCTCCTACTAACCATATAGCTGGGCTCCATATACTTACAGAGGATGGCAAGAGGATTTTCAAACTCTTCCCTCCTGCCTCAATTTACCAACTGGATGGGAGGAATGTCTATCATTGGTTCTGCTTGGCAGTCATCCCCTCCATGGAAACAAACCCCCTTTGAGAGGGCTTGAAGAGTTTCCTCCAACCCTTATTATTTATATGACATTAGTGTCTACGGCCTATAGATTATTAGAAGGTTCACTGATCTCCTAGCTTCCTGGCTGCTTCATAGGAGGTCAAGGCAGAAGGTCAGGGGCACACAGCTACTGTAACCTCCTGCAGCCCTGTTTTTTGGGGTCCTTCCTTTGTCGTAACACTAATACCTGCTCTTATCCACAATCATGGCTTTAACTCATCACTATGTTGTGGATTCACAAATCAATCTCTACTGATGGTATCTCCCTTCATCCAGCCTTGTATCTCAACAACTCTTTTCAACATCTCTTTGGGGATGTCCAGTCATCATCTTAAACTCAACATGGCCAAAACTGAGCTCTTAATGTTCTCCCCACAAACCCTCCCTTCTCCCCTTTTTATCTACCATCATGGACAACACCACCATCCACCCAATCACTCAGGCCCATAGCCCAGGAGTCCTCTTTATTTCGGCCCTCCCAGTAGACATGTATATTCAGGCCATTTCTAAATCTTTGCATTTTTTCTTACACTTCTCTAAAATCCACTCTTTCCTCTATGTCCACACAGAGACGGTAGATAAAGTCTCATTCGAGTTCTCATCATTTCACATCTGAACGTCTGCAAAAGCCCCTAGCGTGGAAGCAGTTTATCCCATCAAAACTGCACTTTTGCTGCTATAGCTTATTTTGTTTGGGGGAGTGTAGGTGGCTGGAATTTGCTATTCCAGCAATAACACAATTTTGCTGATGTAACCTGTGTTCAGAATTGCCAGCACTACGGGGTTGCCACACTAATGTCCCATGTGGACACTGCTACGGCACCCTAAGTCCCAGAATGTAGTTTGACTTACTACACTTAACAAATAGTAGCAGCGAAAATGCATTCTGGCACTTTTGGGTGTGCTGTAGCAGCATCCACATGGGATGTTACTGCACAACAAGCTGGTGCACTGTAAATTCAGACCCTGGCTTGCCACACAACATCATCCTGTACAGACAAGCCACAGGAGTGCTCTGCCAGTATAATATACACCGATAAACGGTAAGTCTACATTTCAGCACTCTCCCGTCAACATAATTACTCCGCCTCGGTGAGAAGTGGAAGCACTGTCCCGCCAACATAGCGTCGGTGTGGGCAGTGCAAAACTTGCATTGCTCAAGGGGGAGGCCTAGGAAGCCATTCTGACAGCAGCCAGAAACAAAGGATGGTGGTACTAGAAACCACTGCCACTTGACAAAGACAGGACTAAGCTGCAGAAGCCACATCTCAAATAAGACTTGGGCAGGGGACAGAAGTCTCCTAATCAGCACAGGTGAGAATAAGGCCTTGTCTACACTACAGAGTTTCGTTGACAAAAGTCGCATTGCAGTGTGTACACCTCCACTGTCTTGTCGCCAAAAGCTGCCTGTTGCTGACAAAACTCTGTAGTGTAGACAAGGCCTGAGAAAAGAAAGAGGAAGGAAAGGGAATAGGTGCAACTAGACAGAAATCATCACATAGGTGTACAATGCAACTCGTTTGGCTGTTTTTAAGTTTCTAAAACCTCTGGAAAATAATTTCTTTTAGGGTGATAAGATTGGCAAGCATTTCATATCCTTAGTATGGTTTAAAGCAATCATATTTTTGCTGCATCTGCTAGATTTTCATTTGTGCTATTTATAATCATGCTACATAAATGTGTATCATATGCTTTAAAAATTGCTACACGTAGATTTTAGTTGTCTTGATGCTATTACTTAGGGAAAGTATTTAATTTTATATTAAAGTGAGATTTCATTTAATATGCTCTTGGATAAAAGTCTGGGATAATTGCTATCTTGATTTGATTTGCACTGTATTAGAAATAGCAGGGGAAACCTCACAGGAGTTCTCCAGACACTTGAAGTGACAACCACAAGCCAAAGTCACATTTGCTTATGTTTTGCTAGAAGTGACTGATAAAGTAATTTGAAGGGGACAACTTTGGAAAATCATGAATGTTATGGGAAAGAGCAACATTTTTTAATGCAGTCAAATGGCCAATTTCATGACATTAAAATTTTAATATGACATTTTAATTACCAGCCAAAAAATGCTTTATAGTATGCTAGAAATGTTTCAGTACACACCTGAACAAAATATTTGCCACTCCCTTTTTAGCTGGCTGGAGTTTTAATTTCAAGTTTCCACGAATAAGATGGATAATTTGTTCAAAAAACAATACTGTCAATAAAATAGTATCATTTTCTCTAAAAGGTGTGTTGGGGGGAGGGGCAAGGGTCCTCTTTTTCCTAAGTGCTTGTGTTCCTTCAACTTCCCTTGCTGATTTTAATACTAATAGTCCAACCTACAGGGCAGCCTTCTTGTTTCACCTACCTGCGGGGGGCTAAGCCATTAAGAGGGAAATTAGAAAGAGGATCTACTATGCCCTCCCTCCAAAAGATATTTTTCCTTTGTGAGAGTCAGGTCCCCTCTTCTTATGGTTTCATTTCCATTCTCTCCTCCTGCTCTCAGTGGTATCTGTAGGCTTCCAACCTAAGAGCTCAGGAGGAGGCCAGCTACTTCTCAAAAAGGCACCACCTGTCTCTCACCTCTCATGCCTATCACAGTGAAGTTAATTGCTCAAAACACACCCACACCTCCGGCAAAGGAAGCCAGACCCCAAGAGAAAGTTTGAGTTTTTGTATTTTTTCAGTGAGATTTTGTGTTTTTCATTAAAACTGTCAATTTCGCATTTTCTCTTAAGTCCATGATTATTGGGATAATAATACAGCATTAGCTAGGATTGTTGAGATAAACCATATCGATAACAAACGAAAAGTTTTCTCCTAAAAGAGAATATGGGAAATAAAACAAGAAAATATATGCACCACTTTGGAAGGCTTTCAGGCTCAGCAAGTATTTAATTCTTTGTTCCTAGCTTTTTGTTTTTAAAGATAGTTACCAAATTATATCTGATAAGACAGCTGAGTATGAGCTGAACCTTCCTGTAGCATGTCCAGCCAAGTGACACAAAGCAGTACTTGGAAAAATTACACTACCTGACTTGAGACCAAACAAAGAAGGCAATAGTTATGAAGTTGGGCTTTTCTGCCCTCCTGCTAGATCATACTGGCACTGGCAACCTTGATCTGGTGATTAAGCAAAATAAGCAAACCAAAACAAGCCTGAAGAGGTTAAAAAAGTCACAGCACAAGAATCTGCTACACCTTCTCCCTTCTCTCACATAACAATCTGAGGGCTCTAAATACTGCCAGAGTTACCTCATTACCACTTTTTCAATGGCCTAGTCCTAAAAGGGTAGGTTAGAGACAGCAAAATAGTTAGTGGGACTGTCAACATTTCTGGACCAAGGGCCTGCTAATTGCATGTTTGAGGGAGCGAAACAAGTGAAGCCAAAATTCTGCCTTTCCCTTCGGAAGGCATTAACAACTTCTGCCACCAGTGGACCCAATTTATTTCACTTGATTACTCTAGCCATGAGGGGCACAGACCAATTGCACAGATAATAGCCTACATTAGAACCTCAGTGAGAAAATAAAGTCATAATTCAGATAAATGCTCTTCTTTTTTCAGACATACCACAGCAGCCCAAAATCACTATCTTGCCATCCAGAATATTTCAGCTGGACAAGAATTCCTTGAAGCTACTGTGGAGAAGATAGACAGACTTCTTCAACCTTCACAGCAGCCAACCATTTAGGCTTTTAAATAACTCACTCTACTCAACTGGCCAGCCCCTGCAAAGACTCCTTCTAAGGGCACTCTAACCTCCATTCCATACGTTTTATCTGCTACAGGTCAGTCAGTGAATAGACCGGAAATTATAAAGTCATTAGCTATTTACACAACACTGCACTTCACCCACACATTAGATTCTTCCCGCACAAGATGTTAACTGAATGGGTTTAGTTATTTTAAGTAATGCTTGCTATTTCATTTTTTCCCAGTATATCAGTGGTGCCCTTCAATTTCCATGTCAAATTTGACTGCAAAATATGGTTCTATGCATTCATAATGACTACACACTGCTCTAAACAGCTCTGTTCTGTGTACATCTCTGTTTGCATATCCTCCTCACACCCTGCCCAATGCTCTATTTTTCATGCTCCCTTTATCCGCTTCTCCCACTTCTTTTTTTCATGCTGACCCCTGCCCTTGGAATTGCATCTCTCTCCTTGAACAAAAAGCATCCTCCCTTTCCTCCAAATGTCTCCTGAAAATCCATTTCTTTAACCAGATCTGATCTCTAGTGTTCCTACTCACACCTCTTCCTTTAGTTGTTGTAATGTTTCCATTCAATTTAGGATGTAAATTTATAAGGGCGAGAAACATGTCTGATTCAGTGTGAAGCATGTGTACACTTTTAGTGACATATCACAGATTTTTTTAAACTGAATTTGGCAAGAGAAATATTCCTAAGCATCAGAGCATAGGCAATACCCAGTACTAGACGCCTGTGATGTCTTCTGCCTAGAACCTCCAACGCACCTTCTCAGGCTAGAGACATCTCTTTAAATGGTCCCATGAGTTTGACTGAAGAGGGGTATCTAAATAGAATTGAAATCAACTCTACAACATGCCTGAAGAGTGGGATTCCAATAGCTATATATCTGTCTGAAGTACTTACGTGGCCCCCATCACCACAGTGCCTGAGCACCTCACAATCTAAGAATTTACCTTCACAACACTCCTGTGAGGTAGGGAAGTGCCATTATCCCCATTTGATAAATGAGGAACTGAGGCGTAAAGAGACTAGACTAATGACTGCCCAAGATCACACAGGAAGTCTGTATTCTATCTTATCCCATTTTGTTGTACATGCTGGGATGCACAACTATCATCTCAGGGGAAGAGAAACTCCACATTCAAATGGTTTCTACTGCTGTGTGATAAATCTGTTTAATGACAGACTTACAGCCAAACTGTTACTCTGAACTCTCAGTACCTAAGAAAGGCTATGAGGAATATGGTTTACCTGGAAAACCTTCTACTGCTTGCTACCAAGACTCTTTTATGCCAACTAAACTAAAGCAGTTCCAGTTCCATGATTGCTATGTTGCTTGGTATTTAAGTAAAAGTTTTGCCCTTAGTTTGGCAGATTTTTATGCCACACAAAAAATAATTAACTTCCATTAGTGTAATTTATTTAAATCATACATTCATTATAGAGATGGAAAAGACCTATTAAGTCATCTAACTGACCATTCTGTCAGTGCAAGACAGTTCCCTACAGCACATTTTACACGCCTGTTTTAAGTGTGTTTGCTACAGTGTAAGCTCATAAAGTGTCTGCATAGCTGAGACACATTCACCGACTTATGCTTCAAGCCAACAAGTTGTTGGAAGACTTCAATTCATGACTTATACTGCGCTTTTATTTCCCCAACAGACCTTAGCCCTTTTTTCACCTCCCTCAAGAAAAGTGTATTTGTATTTTGCTTTGCAGCAAAAATATATAACAAAGAACTAGCTGATGATTTTTAAGTGCAGTCTGTGTGTCCAACAGGTTATAACACTAGGACTGGGAATGTATTGCATGCCTATCAAAAAAGTATGTACAGTGCAGTCTAAAATGAGGTCCAGTTCTATGGATTATGAAAGACAAATATAGCCAGACAATAGTGTGCAGACAGGTTTTACCAGTTGTTTGATTTTATAAATAGGAAAACAATTCTATCATTTGAACCATGGTATCTTAGAATTCTTACAGGCTGTTTCATTTTAAGGAGACTAAAGTGGCACATCCAAAAGTCTATGATATATTTATTAAACAACCTCGGTGTACGCAGTGCTGTATAGTAGGTGTGGTGTGACAAATGGTAAACACGTCTCTGCCTGAAGCTGCTTACAATCTAAAGACATAGCAGGTAGAATACCATACAACACAAAACAAATAGAAGCATTAGTCCCCTATTGCCTCAAGGAATAGATGAGTTTTTTTAAAAAAATTTGCTGGAGGGAAGGAAAGTTGTCATACATTGAACACACCAAGCACATATGCGACAGCATGAAAAAAGGCTCAATCTAAAGTGGGTAGAGGTAACCAAGGGAGGCGTCAGACGAGAAACATGGAGTGACTAAAGGAGCAAGAGGGACTACATAAACCAAACTTGGAAAAAGACCTCAAGCAGAACATTCGATTAGCAATACATGAACATGGGACTAGAAATGAGTGATCTCGCCGGAGAAATTCAGCTGCAAATAGACTGATTAGCTAAAAGTGAACTCTAAGAAATAGAAATACAAGGGGAAATATGAGTAGGATGATCACAGCTACTTCAACTACACCTCTAGCCCGACATAACGCTGTCCTCAAGAGCCAAAAATTTTACTGCGTTATAGGTGAAACCACGTTATATCGAACTTGCTTTGATCTGCCGGAGTGCGCAGCCCCGACTTCTGGAGCGCTGCTTTACCATGTTCTATCCGAATTCATGTTATATCGGGTCACGTTATATTGGGGTAGAGGTGTATTTTGTCCAGAAAGATGTTGGGGGACAGAGATTGGTGTGTGGATGAGAGAGCGAGAGAGAGAGAGAGAACTGCCTTTAAGGGAAACAGTTATTCAGGGTTCCTAAACACATCTGTAACAAATCTAGCAAGTCTTGTTTAACTGTGTGGGAAGAGAGATCTTTATCAGGGGTTTGCCAGAAAAGAGAGAGGACACAGTTAACGTAATGAAACAGAACATACATTCCAGTTCTATAAATTGTTTCTCCTGCTTCCTCGAGGCTAAGAGCTCTGTTTGACTATTAAATACCAAGCCAAGAGGAAAAATAGCCATAACTAACACCTCTGTGCAATTGTGGATTAAGTATACTTAACACTATATATGAAATTAGCTGATGCTGGCAGAAACATTGCCATTATTGTTTTGCTTCTGCTGGTGCAGCTTTGAAAAGCTGCAGCCCGAGGAGAAGAGGGAGCCTTATTTAAAAATAAGTGATAAAACAAAGCTAAGCAAAACGATTTCATAGCCTGCTTTAAGAGCCCTCCTGTGTGCATTTCCTTGACCTACTAAAAGCCTATCACAATAAAAAAGCCTGGCATGCAAACTTGCCAGTCCCTCCTGTGAAAGTCATTCTCTTCTAAATAGTTGTGTAAAAATCAGCATTTCAGAAAACAATGAAAACCTGAAACTACCAGGAATGAACACTCACCACCCTGTCATTCCACATGCACTCCGATCTATAACTTCCCTTCATATGGAAGGGAAAGAGCATCAGTCCTTACAAAGATGGTTTCTTTTGGTTAATTATGCCCCCTGCAGACTTTTTAATTCTGGCACCCCAAGGTCCTCTGCAGAAAGCTTTGTATTTAATTCAGAGGGATAAAAAAATGTTTTAATTCAGAGCTAAATGTGAAAAATTGAAGGGGAGAAAATCATGTACAAAATTTACTGCTTCCATTATCCTTAGGAGAAAAGAACATCACTAAGACAATAGCCCCGTCTGCTCACTTGTGTCTCAATGAAGCAGTTCAACCTGACCCAAGCATTTCCTCCTATTCACAGAGAGGGGTGTAAAATCCAGTCTAAATACAATGACACTTCTTCCCCTGCTGGTATCACTGCATCCAACTGAACTACTACAGGGCACAGAAATACCCAACAATGGAAGAAGAGACCAGAGCCATTGCTGGTTAGAGCAGTGGTTCCCAACTTATTCTCTGCCACGGCACACCTGGATACCTTTAATTATTTTGAGGCACCCCACCATATTGCCTCCAAATGAACTCTCCCTCTTATCACCTTGGGTTAAGCTGTTTACCACACCACCCTTGCTATTCGCAGTCTGTACAATACAGTTAATGATGTTTTGGTCAACTCACAAATTCACACCAACAAGACCCCAATTCTGCCCCACCCAGCCCCAACCAACCAGTTCTGCCCCGACGCCCACCTAGCTCCCCATCAATTTTACCCTTCAATTTCCCCATCAGTTCTGCCCCCGCTCCAGTTTTCCCACCTCACACCCAGCCCCCACCCACCTCTCAGTTCTGCCCCCCTCTCCAGTTTCCACGGCTAGTCCTACAAGAAGAGGGAAGAATCAGTGGACACAGCGAGAGTTCAGAGCTCCAGGAGCATAGGGGATGACTCACAGAAGATGGCAAGGGAGAACTAAAGACAAGAGGACTCGCAGCCAGAAAAAAACAGGAGGAAGACTGGAGAATGACACCAACATAAGGAAGAGGCAGGTCTATGTGATTGGGAACTTTCTGCTATGGACAGCCTTGTAACCAGGGCTGATCTGGAGAACAAAAGGGTTTGCTGTGTGTTAGGAGCTAAGATATGGGATGTGGGCCTGAGGTAGAAGAGGATCCTAATGGGAGCAGGAAAAAATCCACTGATTGTCCTTCTTGTGGGAATACATCATATTGCTAAATTCTTCTTGGGATGCTTCAAGGGAGACTATGCCAGGCTGGGAAGACTGTTATGTCCCCTCTCAGTCTACTCTTCTCAAGATTAAACAAACATAATTTTTTCAATCTTGCCTCATAGGTTATGTTTTCTAGACCTTTAATAATTTTTGTTGCTCTCCTCTGGACTTTCTCCAATTTGTCCACATCTTTCCCAGAACAGCACACATTACTCCAGCTGAGGCCTAATCAGCATGGAGTAGAGCAGAAGAATTACTTCTCATATCTTGCTTACAACACTCCTGCTCATACATCCCAGAATGATGTTTGCTTTTTTTGCAACAGTATTACATTGTTCACTCATATTTAGCTTGTAATCCACTATGACCCCCAGATCCCTTTCTGCAGTACTCGTAGACGTTAAGGTCAGAAGGGACCATTATGATCATTTAATCTCCTTCCTAGGCAGTCATTTCCCATTTTGTAAGCGTGCAACTGACTGTTTCTTCCTAAGTAGAGTACTTTGCATTTGTCCTGATTGAATTTCACCCTATTTACTTCAGACCATTTCTCCAGTTTGTCCAGATCATTTTGAATTTTAACCCTATCCTCCAAGGCACTTGCACCCCCTCCCAGTTTGATATTGTCCGCAAACTTTATAAGTGTACTCTATGCCATTATCTAAATCACTGATTAAGATATTGAATTGCACCAAACCCAGAACTGATCCCTGCAGGACCCCACTCAATAACCCCTTCCAGCTTGACTGTGAACCACTGATAACTACTCTCTGGGAATGGTTTTCCAACCAGTTATGTATCCATCTTATAGTAGCTCCATCTAGGCTATATTTCCCTAGTTTGTTTATGAGAAGATATTGCAAGACAGTATCAAAAGCCTTACTAAAGTCAAGATATACCACATCTACTGCTTCCCCCCATTCACAAGGCTCTTTACTCTGTCAAAGAAAACTAAGGCACTGAAGTTAAGACAACTGGTATGTAATTCCCTGTGTTGTCCTTATTCCCTTGATAGACTGGCCCTAATTTGGCCTCTCTTCCAGTCCTCTGGAATCTCTTCCGTCTTCCATGAGTTTTGGTGTGGCCCAGATTTTCTTTGATGTGATAGCTGACAGATTTCTTCAACCAACCAACAAGAGGAGATGTCATTTTATATTTAGTATTGGTAAGTAGTGAGAAGCTCATAGAAGAAGTGGTTTTAGGGGACAACTTTGGTTCAAGTGATCATGAGCTAATTCAGTTTAAACTAAATGGAAGGATAAACAAATATATATCTGCAACTAGGGTCCTTGATTTCAAGAGGGACAAACTTAAAAAAATTAACAGAATTAGTTAGGGAAGTGGAATGGACTGAAGAACTCAATGATCTGAATGTGGAGGAGGCTTGGAATTATTTTAAGTCAACGTTGCAGAAACTGTCTGAAGCCTGAGTCCCAAGCAAGGGGAAAAAATTCATAGGGAAGGGTTGCAGGCCAAACTGGATGAGCAAGCATCTCAGTTTATTAAAAGAAAGCCTACAAGGAATGGAAGATGGGAAAGTTCAGCCAGGAAAGCTACCTCTCAGAGGTCAAAAAGTGTAGAGAAAAAATGAGAACTGCCAAAAGCCAAGCAGAGTTGAACCTTGCAAAGAGAATTAAATCCAATAGTAAAAGGTTCTATAGCCATATAAATAAAAAGAAAACAAGGAAAGAAGAAGTGGGGCCACTAAGCACTGATGATGGGGTGCAGATTAAAGATAATCTAGGCATGGCCCAACACCTAAATGAATATTCTGCCTCAGTTTTCAAGAAGGGTAATGAGGATCTTAGGGGCAGTGGCACGGCGGATAATGGAAATGAGGATAGGGAAGCAGAAATTACCATATCCAAGGTGGAAGTCAAGCTCAAACAGCTTTGACCAAATCTGGCGGTCCAGATAATCTCCATCCAAGAATATTAAAGGAAATGGCATGTGAAACTGCAAGCCCAACAGCAAGGATTTTCAATGAATACATACCCTGTGACTGGAGAATTGTAAATATAGTATCTATTTTTTTAAAAGGGAGAAAAGATGATCTGGGAAACTACCGCCCTGTTGGTTTGACCTCAATTATATGTAATGTCTTGGAACAAATTTTGAAAGAGGAAGTGGTTAAGGATGTAGAGATAAAGGGTAAATTGGATAAAATACAACATTTTAGAAAAGGTAGATCGTGCCAGACAAACCTGATCTCTTTCTTTGAGAAAGAAACTGATTTTTTTAGACAAAGAAAATGCAGTAGATCTAATCTACCTGGATGTCAGTAATGCAGCGTAGTTGTAGCCTTGTCTGTCCCAGGATATTAGAGAAACGAGGTGGGTAAGCTAGAATCTGGATTTCAGTAAGGCATCTGATACAGTTCACGTGGGAAATTAAATTAAATTAATTGGAAAAGAAGGGGAATACTATGAGACTTGAAAGGTGGATAAGGAATTGGTTAAAGGGAGACAACATCAGGTCATACTGAAAGATGAACTGTCAGGCTGGAAGGGAAGTTACTAATGAAGTTCCTCAGGGATCAGCCTTGGGACCATTCTTATTTAACATTTTTAATAATGACCTTGGCAAAAAAAAAAATGGGAGTGTGCTAATAAAATTTACAGATTTCCCAAAGTTGGAAAGTATTATCAGCATGGAGGAGGACTGGAATATCATACAACAAGATCTGGACGACCTTGAAAACAGCAGTAATAGAAATGGGATGAAATTTAATGGAGCAAAGTGCAAGGTCATGCACTTAGGGATTAATAACAAGAATTTTTGCTATAAACTGGGGACTTATCAGATGGGAGTAACAGAGGAGGAGAAAGACCTGGGTGTATTGGTTGATCACAGGACGACTATGAGCACGGCTGGTGCGTGAATCGCCGGCTGGAGGAGGCTAGTCCCCAGTCCCGCCCCTTCCACCCGAGGTCCCACCAGAGCCGAGCCCTCCCTTCTGCCCCCCGCCCCCACACGCCGGAGCCCAGAGACGCTGCTCCTCCCCCACCATTGTGACCACCAGCCCCAAAGAAGTGCCAGGAGGGCGGGCGGCACGCGGCCCCAGCCTCTCCAGCTCCAGAGCACACAAAGACGAGCAGCCCCAGCGGCGCACTGGGGGGCTGGAGCAACATTCAGAGAGCATGATGGCAGGGGACAGGGTCACGTCTGGCAGTTTGGGGAGGCAAAGCCTCCCTCAGCCTATGCGACCCCGCTGCCCATGACTATAAGCCACCATGTAATGCAGCTGTGAAAAAGGCTAATGCAATCCTAGGATGCATCAGAGAAGGTACTTCCAGTAGAAACAGGGAAATAAGAGTACCATTATACAAGGCACTGGTGAGGCCTCATCTGGAATACTGCATGCAATTCTGGTCTTCCATGTTTAAGAAAGATTAATTCAAACTGGAACAGGTGCAGAGAAGGGCTACTAGAATGATCCAAGGAATGGAAAACCTACCTTATGAGAGGAGACAAAGAGCTTAGCTTGTTTAACCTAACCAAATGAAGGCTGAGGAGAGATATGATTGCTCTCTATAAATATAGCAGAAGGATAAATAGCAGGGAGGAGAGGCGTTATTTAAGTTAAGCAACATGCTGACACAAGAACCAATGGATATAAACTGGCCATCAAGAAGTTTAGGCTTGAAATTAGGCAGAGGTTTCTAACCATCAGAGGAGGTGAAGTTCCTGAACAACCTTCCAAGAGAAGCAGTGGGGGGAAAAAACCTAACTGGCTTTAAGACTGAGCTTGATTAGTTTATGGAGGGGATGGTATGATGGGACTGCCTACAATGGTGTGTGGCCCATCTACAACTGCTAGTAGCAAATATCCCCAATGGCCAGAAATGGGACACTAAATGGGGAGGACTCTGGGTTACTACAGAGCATTCTTTGTCAGGTGTCTGGCTGACACATCTTGCTGACATGCTTAGGGTCCAACTGATCACCATATTTGGGGTCAGGAAAGAACTTTTCCCTTGGGTCAGACGGACAGAGACCCTGGAGGGGGGGTGCGCCTCTTTGTGCATGGGGCACAGGTCACTTGCAGGTTTGAATTAGAATAAATGGTGGATTCTCTGTAACTTGAAGTTTTTAAATCATGATTTGAGGACTTCAGTAACTCAGCCAGAAGTTGTGGGTCTATAACAGGAGGGGGTGCGTGAGGTTCTGTGGCCTGCGATGTGCAGGAGGTCAGAATAGATGATCATGATGGTCCCTTCTGGTCTTAAATTCTATGAGACCTCCAGAAGGTGCCAGAAGTGATATGGGGAAAAGTCACAAATTATCTGACAACACAGAAAATATTAATTTAGAAAGGACAAGTGAAGCATATCTTTTCCTTGGTGTTACACTAATTCCAGTTTATATCTATTTTTAAGAAGTTAGAAAAGGAAAACCCTGGATTTCTGTGTATTTAAACTTATTTCTTAGCTCAATATTAGATCACAACAAATAGAATAAGCTACACAAAACACAGCTCTTGGTCATATAGAGTATTGTTGGTACCTTCCCCATTTGACAATTCCCATAGCAAACCACTTAGGACGAAAATAGGGAGGTTTTCCTTGCAGAACCTGTATCATCTTATTAACCATGAATGCAGGGCCGGGGCAGGGGACTGGGGTGCGAGAGGGAGTGCGGGGTGTGGGGGGGAGGTGTGCAGAAAGGGGCTCAGGGCAAGGGGTTAGGGCAGAAGAGGGGTGCAGGGGTATATGAGGGGGCTCAGGGAAGGGGCTTGGGGTGCGGGAGGGTGCTCAGGGCAAGGGGTTGGTGTGCAGGAGGGGTTCGGGCTCCGGTCTGGTGCAGCTTACCTAGAGCAGCTCCAGGGTGGCAGCAGCACGCACCGGTGCCAGGGGAGGCTCCCTGCCTGCCTGCCCGCCCGCCCTGGTCCCGCGCCACTCCCAGAAGCGGCTGGCACCATGTCCCTATGGTCCCTTGGGGAGGGGGGGCAGAGTGCTCCATGCGCTGCCCTTGCCTGTGGGTACCTCTCCCGAAGCTCCCATTGGTCGTGGTTCCCCGTTCCCAGCCAATGGGAGCTACGGGGATCAGTGCCCAGAGGCGAGGGCAGCGCACGGAGCCCTCTGCCCCCACCACCACCACCACGGGCTACATGAATGTGGTGCCGGCCACTTCTGGGAGTGGCACGGGGCCTGCAGCACCACAGGGGTGGCAATCCTGCGGGCCAGATGCAAAGTCCTGAGAGGCCAGATCCAGCCCGCGGGTCGTAGTTTGCCCGCCCCTGTACTAATCCCTTTGGAAGGATAAATAGTGAGCTAATCAGAAGCACCCAAACTCTTGGGAGGGCCCTGAGGAACCTGCGGGAAAAAAGTCTGTGCTCTGATTTGGGCACCCGTGACACTGCACTCTGATATCAAAGGCTTCTGAAGAGAGTCTAATGTAGCCTGGGCCAAACTCATTACAAGAAACAAGAAACATGGACCAATAGGGATAACAAATGTTGTAATGGCCCAGACACTGCAGAAATGCTTCAGTTTGCCCTTCCACCTCACCTATAATAAGAAGGATGTGGTCTGGGCAGGCAGACCTTTATTGCTGTTTGCATGGTGCAAATGTGAAGAGACTGTTTGCCCCTCAGCCAGCTGAAGAAAAATGACCCCAAACAGTAACACCCAGATTCAGCAGGGTAAAGGCCTGCTTGTGGCTTCAAAAATTGGAATCCCAATAGAGTCTGAAGTTGGACTAGAAACTATTTTTCCTTCTTTTCCTTCAGTAACTAAATCTGTCACCCCCTTGATGGCTTTGTTGCACAGAGCTTCTTCAAACAGCTTCTTTCTGTCAAAGGGGACTTGTGATCTGAAGTTGCTGTTAGCATCCCAGACATTTGAATCTTTGGTCTCTTCTTGATATAAGAATACAAAAGAAAGTGCATGAGGCAAGCTTTATAGCATCACAAGTAGCAGTATAAATAAAGGAAAGAGAGGCAGACCCTTCATGTGTTTTGGTCCTACTGGAGCTTTTATATCTGTGCTTGTTCATTTTCCTCAGGACTTCAGCCCAGGAGAGTTAGGCAGCTTTCAGCATTTCATGGACCACTGCTGCTTTCAAGACAACAGCTTATAATATCTGTTGAGAAAGAGTTACATTTTCATATCTAGAGAATCTTTTACTGATGCTGCTGCCTTCCCTCGGACAAGGGCCTTTTTGGTGAAGACTGACATAATAGTTTTAGAGGACTTTGGGTACCACACATAAGAAGACAAGATAAGAACTGAAATAAGGAAGCAGGACAGACAAGGATGAAGTATAGGGAGGAAGTGAAGAGAGAGAGATGATGTCAACTGTACCAGGGTCATTACATGAAGAGCCACAGAATGCTCATCCACCAATCTGTCACAAGAGGACTCAACACAATGAGACCAGGAACCACTGTATTTCTGCCACTCCATTGTACTGAATGGAAGAAGTTGCTAAAGAGAAGTTCCTGAAGAGCAGCACAACCAACCATCATGGCCGTCTCTTCCCAAAGTCTCTGACCACACAAACGATATCTCAAGAGCAACATTTAAACCTTTAGACATATATATAAAACAACTGTTTCCTTTTCTTAATCTTAAGAGATGGAATATGATAGCCTATTTATTATTATTTTCACAGTGCAAAGCACCATGAAGTCACATCACAATGCACAGTAAACACAACACTGGCCAGCAACCTTCCTCCACATTTTGCTGTCTTCATACAGTTTTTGGAAGCACACCACAATGCACAAAGCCACATCCCATCCAGTCAGCTACATCATTGAACCATACTCGCTGTGGACTCCTTCTGCCTCTGGCACCTGCAAATCCTACACAAAATGCAGCACTACCATGAGAGAAACATTCTCAGAAAGAAAGAAAAAGCCTTTAGGTGTTGGATGTGGGGGTGGGAAAAAAAATCAGTGTCCACAAAGATACCTATTACAAGCCCCAACTGCAAAAACAGAGAGAGATGATGTACAGAAAAAACAACATACAAAGAATAAAAACATTAAGTACGTTTCATGGAAATGTAACTGTCAACATGTATCTACCTATTCTGTCAATCCCCAGGGTTCTTCCTCAGATCCCATTCCTTCAGGAATCCAACATAAAATAATACTTCATTATTGAGAAACCTGGCCTACAACTGCGATAGCAAAGTACTTTAGCACCCCAACATGCTTTCCTTAATAAACAATCATCTTGCTGACTCTTACTCTGATGTTAAGTTGTGCTATGCTATATATTGGCAAAACTGCTTACTCTGTTAGTACAACCAGCTCCTTATAATACACTGTGTATTTTGACCACCCCCCTCCCAACCATAAACAAAAGAAGGATGCAGCACATTATGAACACTAAACTGTTTACAATTTAGTAACCCTAAGAGAAAAGAATAGTTAGCCTTCAGAACATAAATCATTGCCTTATAACAACCTTATGTGCCAGGATCAGGACTACAAGTATCTGGTTCCATAAATTTTGTTTCCTGATAATAAAGAGAATGGTCTTTCAAACCTCTATATCAAATAATAAGAAAGAAGACATACAGGGAAACCTGTATGACTAATAGAAGAAATGTTTACTGTTACAGATAATGCATCAAAATTCATCCTCCATCCTTTTACACAACCCAAAAATGAGTAATTACATGCCACGAGATATCATCTGCTCCACAAATCAAGTCACTGAAACTACAGACTACAAATGTTTTTTTTTTTTAAAAGTCAATTTATTAGAGATTACTATGCAGACAAACATGAGTGCTCGTGTGCCTGCTGGATTAACAACCCCTCACAAGCACAGGAAAAAAAAAATCAATACTGTATATTTTTGCTCCCATTAGTTTATCTAGTGCTAAAAAAAAAAAAACACTAGTTTGTGAGTGCATCAATGCACTTCCTACATCCTATATTCTGCACTTCCTACACAGAGAAAACAAAACGGGTTTGTTTTAAATAAACGTAACCCTGATTAGCCAAATTCAAACTAATGTTTCATTAATGAGATAATTAAACTCTGTAAAAATCAGGGTATTCTCAAGAAACTGCACTTGGTACACAAATCCTTTTGTCCCTAGGTTACTAGTTCAAATCTGGACCCAGTTACCAGTGAACAAAGTAATTTCATTCCAAGAGCTGTCCAGCAACCATGTGAAGTGAGTTGTTGGACTCAGTCATCTCCTGGCATAAAGGTACGGTATTGTTATTATAAGTGATACAAAGGTAGAATCATGGATGATAATTGAAAACAGGGACAAAGGACTGAAGGGGCAGCATGACAACTGAAGTAACCTCACAACTACTATATAAGTGGTCCCACCCAGCTCAGCGAGGTCTGATGTTGCAGTGAAACTACCTGTGCTCTGTGGACAGGACACTTGACTTTCCATGCATCTCAGTCTGACACTTTCACAGGCACTAAAAGAGGCGTTCATTGTATAGCAGACAAAAAATTGTTGATAGAAAAACTTATGGAGATGTATTGCTTTGTGACATTGAGAGATACATCTTTGTATCATTTTTGTTTGTTTAGCTTCCTCACTTGCACCTTACATCTTTGCGCAATAAAATTAAGTTACAAAATTTCACATTTTAAAGAACTAGACTGGTATTAATACAGCTATTTTCTTTACTTTTCTGGGACAAAAACCTCAGATAGCTTCTAAATGCTGTTTACTCAGTCTATGGAACCTGCATGTAAGAAGTCAGAGCAAAAGAACAGGAATAAGGAGATCTGGGCCCTATATTCACTTGGTTTACCGACTTGCTGTGAGAGCTTTGGCAGGTAACTTACCTTTGGCTGCCTGGGCTTACCCTTGAGAAAAATGGGGATAACACTCATCTTTATGAAGTATTTTTGTATCTTTAGATGAAAGGTGTTAATTATAAATAATAAGTAATATTATTACTATTGAGTTGCAAAATTTGCCTATAGAAAGGGTTTTTTAAAATACTTTAAACAAACATTTTAATTAAATATTGAGTCAGTAAAGCCGTTAAAGCTCAGGAAAACAGTAATTTCAGCATAACCAGAGGGAAAGGGGAGTCCTGCTAAAACCCTGCGGCAATGCATGAGATATGGAAATAAAACCACTATGTTTGCTGGAGTAACATCAATGGAATTTTTCAATGCTTTTTAATTTTTGTTTTTACAAGACAGACAATGGTTTCTTTTTATATAAAGTAAGGACCGTGTTCACCTTTACATGTATTTAAACCACTAAAAAATGGGAGAAATTCAATTCTATGCACCATGCATTTGTCTTAAGATATAATAATCATATAGATACATGTAAACAGAGCAGCCTTCCTTATATTCAGTCTCACTGTTTGGTGCTTCCTCTGCTCGAGATTGACAGGCAATAGCAACTAGACTTTCAGGTTTCCCACCTTGCTAACCCTTCCTTTCACTTTTTAAAAGTTAGTGACTAAGGCCTTGTCTACACTGGCACTTTACAGCGCTGCAACTTTCTCACTCAGGGGTGTGAAAAAATACACCCCGGAGCGCTGCAAGTTGCAAATTTCAGCGCTGTAAAGTGGCAGTATAGACAGTGCACCATGTTCAAACAAGTCATAATCACTTGTAATTGAGTTACTATTAATTTTTATTTCTGTGAACAGTTTCTATTTATTTGTCAAGATGAAGTCTAATATAGAATTTCCCCGCGTTGGATTCAATACTTTTTGAGTTAGGGAATTGTCATCTACAATATTTAGAAATTCCAAGAATGTTTTGGTACAGGCAGCATGAGCTACCAACATGTCACTCAAAACTGGAGTCCCCCATGATCATGCAGCTTTTTTCCTCCTATACATTATAGATAGGTGTGTAAGGAGCTGGACATCCTGTTCCCTAGAGTGATTTGGTGGTCTCTAGCAGACACCAATATTGCTTTATCTCTAAGACATTGATCCATAGGTTTTCAAGACCATTTTCTTCCCAGTTACCAGTGATTCGGAAACAGATAATGCCATTTCTGATATAGAGCACCACTCTCCTTTGATCCTTACTAAATAGGTTACAACCATTGATTGTAACATTCCAATCATGTGAATCATCTCAGCGGTTCAATAATACCAACCAAATGAAATTATGCTCATGTGGGAGCAATTCCAATTCCTTGTTTGTTACAGAGTGGCTTCCTTGATATTAACAGGAAGAAAGTGCAATGGTCCTTTTGAGAATATTGGACAAATGGACAAAGAGGGCTGGCATTGATCGCAGAGGCCAATAGCTCAATAACGTTGTAGTGTCTCATAGGATAAGGAAAAATTAGTTCCACCTGGAACGTTTGTCAGGAGAACAAAAGACCACAATTTACTTTCCTCTACTGACACCTCACTTCCTCCTTCTGAGAGCTCCAGGTATAACCAGCCTTCTAGAGCAAAGCAAAGTCAGCTCTGGGAGCAAAGCCTGTTACTCACATTACTATGATGCTCTTAGAAGCCAATGAAATTCTTTCATGCACGTTCCAAAGTCCAAGCAACTCTCTGAATTTTTAACTTTTTGGTTCTGACCCTCTAGCGTTTTAGTGCTTTCCAGATAGATAGCTCCTGCTGCTTTCCTGCAAGGAGGGAGGAAAACAACTAAGAAACCAAAAGACACTCCCTGCCTGATCAACAGGAGAAAGACACAGTGTGTATACTCACAAAAGCCACATCTCAGAGGGAAAAGCTTACAATCAGGAAGGCAGAAGTAGGGGAGGAGAACAAGGATGGATGCGGTTGCAGAAGCGAGACATAAGAAAAGAACCCGGTAGCCCCTGGCCGGCCCTACCGATTTCTCATATAGTCCACATATGTTGATTTACACCAAAGATACTGTTTGAAGCCGCTATCGTGCACTCACATGCTTAACTTTAAATGTGTTTACCTCGCAGTCGTGGGACTGCTCATGTGCTTAAAGTTAATCATGTTTACAAGGTCTGAAGTAGCTATTCCAAGACAACCAGGGGAGACCTGCATCATTGGCGGGCTCCATTACCATTACCTCACCAAAACGTTCTGCTATCCTGGCCAATCAAGGTGAGCAACGGATTGTGAGCAAGACAGAAAAAGGACTAGCAGTTACATCTACATTTAGGCCCAATATTTTAAGCACATCCTTTCCTTGCAATGTTTTTTTCTGTTTTTTCCCTAAATAACTATCTTTGGCAAAAGCTTTAGAACAGCTGCTGCAGAGACAGAAGTGACTTAAAAAATAAGAAATTAAGTGCTAGTAGCAAGACAAACACTCCCGCTGGAGAGTAGCAAGCAGCTGGAGATCCTACAGGCCACTTCAGCCCTTCGGTCCCATGAGTAGAGGAAACACCCAACAGTTCTTGATTGGCGGAAGAGTTTGCTTTTCTCCTGTGTACAAAAAACCTAAATGCAATAAAGTTAATAAGTCAATGCAACAAAGCAGTTCATTTTTCAAAAATGTTTTCCCAGTCAGAATGGTATGCTGAATCTAAAAAGTACAGAGAAACTTTTCATTGGCAGAGCATTCCTCTTGGGATTTGAGTAGTTTTCCTGTGCCAAATTGGCAAAAGAACAGTATAACTTTAGTGCTTTTGCTAAAGGAATTAATTTATCGCAGGCCTGAACATGCTATCCTTTATATACACATATTTCATATAAATTGGAGAAAAAAGGTAATACTCCCCACATTTTTAAAACCAACCCTCCTTCTGAACAGATTGTTTTAAAATAAAGTCACTGTACATTGCAGTAGGCCACACTGCCATGTTTTTTTCTGAAAAAACAAACAGACCAAAGTATTGCAATGTCCCTCTGTTTGAGCAGGCATTGCTGGAGTGGTATCTTTGTCAGGTGGAGAAGCGTGGGAGTGGTTATACAGCTGTACCGATAAAACTCATGGTGATTAAGTTACGTGTGATTGTGGTTGAATGGGAGACAGGAACAGGGCTGCTGCTTTGGACTATTTATGTTTTGCAATTCCCACATTCTTGTGTTTTTAAATGTATGTCAAGTAGTCTTGAGCTTAGGATGAGCACTCCATAGTGTGGAGTTTTTTTAGATCAAAATCTAAACAACTACACAGATAAAAAGTGGCAGGTATGAGTGTTTAAAAAAAAAATCTTGTTATCCAACAAGTAATTTAAATTAAACAATAATTAACTTAAAAATCAGTCATTAACTGATGTTATAAAGGCCCAAATAAAATATAATTCTAGGTTGGTCTACATATGAATGTGCTTTTTTTCTTTTTAATACTACAAAGTACCAGTTCCAAAAAGAAATCCAACTAACTTCAAAGATTTTATTCTGCAGATCCTCATCTACGAATTCTCTCTCTGTAAGCTGGCCTTGCTTTTTGTTGTTATAATGGTTTAGCTTCTCAGCTTTCTCCAATGTTCCTTTACTCGCCTAGATAAACTGGGGACTTGTCTGACTGACATAAAATTGTCCAGGTCTAGACTCCAGGGTCAGATCTACTGCAGTAATGCTACAGTGGCTAGAAAGGTCCAAATATCAGATGTTCTAGTGATATAGGCTGGGATAGTCAAAGGATTTAGGCACCCACTCCACTGAAATTCAATGAGTTGGGCACCTAACTCCTTGGTCTCCTTTGAAAATTTTACACATACCACCTTACAATAGAAATGTAACCTTATTCCAGCAGAATCATACAAGTTCAAGAGATTAAAAAGATCTACTAGTCACATAGTCCATTGCCCTGCAAGTGTAGAATCATTCATTACAGTGTACTTTCTTGTGCTGTGGTAGTTTCATATGTTAAGCAATGGGGCTTTCGTGTTTTCCAAAGATGGAGGAAAGTTTTGATTCATTTTGCAAAAAGCAAACGCATAGCTTCATCCCAGACTGGTGTGAAAATGAAGATGATGTCATTTAATTTGTCTTCTCCATCAGAGAACATACGCTTACCAATGAATAAATTAGAGGTATCTGGGAATATTGGCCATTTTAATCAATGGTAGATAAGCAGTAGGTATACATGTTACATATAAATTCCTTCCAGTTAAACATATTCCTATTTAGGATTTTACATGCTGCTCCTACAGCTATAATTGTGGTTACAAAAACATTCTCCTTAATCAGAAGGCTGATCTGGGTGCTGTTCCATCTTACCATCTCATCTTTCTTCATGACCACAAGCATAGTCATGAACAAATATTTTGATATGATGGGCATTAAAATAAATTTGTTGAGTTAAACATGCTTTAGCACTGACATGATGATTTTTATCTCAGAGCCAATCTCCAATTATTCTGGTCCCTTTTCCATTTTGTAGTCCTCCTACTAGGAGATAAGGGCATGAGTTGTCTTTAAAGGGATTCAAGTTATTTGAATCTTCAGAGTCACATAAACTTTGCCAATGTATAAGGAAGAATATCCCAGGCTTAATATCTGAACAACTGCTTACATGCATTTGAAGAGTGTAAACATCAAGGAGAAAAATTGATTAGGGTGGTCTGAGGAGCTATTCCAAAATGGTGCTGCCTAAATATAGATAGGAGTGAAGGGGCAAAATTAAGAACTTCAGGTGAACAGTAGGAAATATTCCTAATGGTAAGATCGTCATTCCCAAGAGAAGTAATGGAAACCTACCAAACACAAAACAAAGTGAAACAAAATAAAGCAAAAGGTAGCCTTGTAAATTGACAAGAAAATTTACCAGCCAACCTGGAATATCTTTTCCACAAAAATGAAAATAATAATAAACAAAAAAGTGACTCATATTTCTCTCACCTTGGTTGGACAAATAGAATTTAGCAAGGCTGCTATAGGGAACAATCCTGAACTGGCAAGGTGGAAGATGGACAAGATAATCTAATTTGGCTTTTCCATCTTTAATTTTTATAATTCTTATGAAAACTGATCTGAACAGGTGAATTAATGTATTTGTTCTTGTCCTCTTCGTTAATACTGAATTTAGCAAGAAGGGAAATCCTGCCAAGGATATTATATGTTATTCAAGTATCACCCTTTGTGATGTAAGATGTTAGAGACAATAGCAAAACTCTTAACAGATTTTATTTGGAATGGAAAAATGCTAAACAAGACAAGTGCTTGCTCATGGAAACAGACCAAGGTGATTTCCAACGTGTGAACATAAAATTATATACAGTAGTAATTTAAGGCAAATAAATTGCATTGCAGGAAAACGCTTATCTATTACTCCATATTCAGATACTGTATTTACCCCAAATTTAATTTATATGCAGAAGGTATATAAAAAGAATGAACTAGTAATTAAGTATTGACTTAACAGTTTCTTGAAAACAGACCTCGTTTTGCAGCAGGGCACAAATGATTATGAGGAGTCAGAGGCTATCATTTACATGGTGGACAGGTTTAATAATTGCTGTGTGAAGTTGAGGCTTTTACATAAAATGTATTATGTTATTAGCCAATGGTTAGGTTTAGATTCCCACTTTGAATGCTGTGGATAGACTCCTGCAATTATTACAGAAGACCAGGATAAACAAAGCAAGAACCAATTACTTCAAAATCTCCATTCCTTCACATGCAGACTCACAGAGGCCACATTTAACATAGCACGCACCTAACACTACTGCAAGGAGTCTCCCCTTATATAAAGGAGTCCTTCTATGAAAGAAACAAAATACATTATCAGTGCTAACATCTGTGTAACCACAGCTTGTGTGTTTCACAGTGCAGATTGATAACTTAAAGCCAAGCAGAACTGCTGAATAATGAGTAGGGAAGTTAGGGAAAAAACACAGATTAAACTGACAACGAGCAGCATTGATCAGTTCTCCAGGGCCACAAAATAGGTCTTAAAACTGTAGCCCTGAGAGATCTTTAAAATCCTGGGTAGTTCCTGCAGACATGGAGGACAAACCCAACTCCATGTGTACAGATGCTGCTATAGTATTCCATCAAGAGGCTTTTTACTCTCCTCCCTGCCCACACAAAAAGACCCTCTTTGTAACAGCTGCAGACTAATGTGATAAGCAGTGTCAAAAATGCCAAAGCAAATGAGGAACTTACATTTATGAACCTGACTGTCTTTTCCTGGCCTGACCATTAAGATAAAGGAAGCAACTATTCATTCAAACAAACCATGACTTTCAAAAAGAAAATCATCCCAGCTACCATAACATAGTCATCCAAACTTTTTTGATATAAAGAATGTACTAAACAAGCCTGGGATAAGATCAAATCCGACTATTGAGAGGAGGACTCAGACACTTGAGCTCCCAGAAGTTCCTTTAAATGGTGAAGGAACTCCTTTGGAATAGGTCTTCATTGCTTTTTAGGCAAATCTTTTGTTTTGTTATGTAGGATTTGCTAAATGGGAGTTGCTATAGTATCCCCATAGTTTCCTCATTCTGCCTCCCATAACTACTCCAAGAACGAAGGACATACTATATCAGAACAGAAATATTGATTCATTTTAGGGATTTAAATTTTTTTTTTTAAACAGGCCTCAAACTCAAGCAGGGTTTCTCCCAAAGCCCTTGAGCCCCAACATATTTTCATTCTTTAACCTCATGCACCTCCTTCATAACAAGCCTTTACCCACCCTTTCACTTGGGCTAAGATTACATCTTTTAAAAAGCATTTTTGAATTGTCCAAATGACTCCAGCTCAGACAATTTAAAAATTCTCGGTTTACATGTCCGATGATTGTTTTTTCTAACTGGAAGCCTAGCAAAGTTAGGCTGATTTCTTGCTGGCTTAAACAGTCAAAGATTCAGCATGCCTGACTTTGCCCTATGTTGTTTTCAGCAGGGTTGAACAAACCTAAACAAGGGCAGAAATTGATCCTGCAACTTAGGCCCTTTCTATACTGGGGAGTTTTGCACCAGTGTACCTACACTGATTCAAATCCCCAGCATAAATGCACTACACCAGCGTAAAGATGGGGCTTGCACCAGAGAAAGGAGTCTGCATTGGGGCTTGCACTGATGTCACGAAATTGACGGAGTTACATTGTCTAGACTAGGGAAATTTGCACCAATGAGTGTCTCCCTTTCCCTTATTTACATGCAAGAGTCCTGAAAGGCTTTGGGGGACTTCATAAAATGTGTGTGTCCTGTCCCTCCCCACCCCCCTTAAAAAAATAAATAAATCAGAAGTTCAGGTTTTATCTATCTTAAAAAGATCCACGGACAAAGGAGGAAGAACTAGTAGGATTCTCTCAGACCCATCATCGCATAGCTGAGCTTTTTCCAGATAACTAAAGGCAGGTCTATACTAGAAGTGCTACATCAGCACAGCTGCCGCTGTAGCACAGCTGGTGAAGACGCTCTATGCAGACAGGAGAGCGCTCTCCCATTGGCATAATTACGCCACCTCCACGAGAGGCGGAAGCTGTATAGGTGGGAGGTCACTGTAATGTGCGTTGCTCAGGGGGTATCTTTTTCGCACCCCTGAGCGACATAAGTTAGATCAACTTAAGCGGTAGTGTTGATGTGTCCTAAGATGTACATAAGGAGGACCATAGTGGATTTCATGAGTCTTTGGCTAAGTCTACACTGCAACCAGAATCAACCAAGGATTCAAAGAATCTAAACAGGATGTGAGGTTGGAGGTTTGCATCAAATTGAGACTCCAGAGGAACCAGTAACTTAATGGGAGATCAAATAATAAGGACTTGTCTACACTTAAACCACTACAGCGGCGTCACTGTAGTGCTTCAGAGTAGACATTACGAACGCTGATGGGAGGGGTTCTCCCGTCGGCACAGGGTAATCCACCTCCCTGAGAGGCAGTAGCTAGGTTGATAGAGAATTCTTCCATCGACCAAGCACTGTGTATACTAGGAGTTAGGTTGGCATAGCCTAACCATCTTTTAGGGGTGTGGATAGGTGCCAGAATGGGGGGGGAGGCAAGGGGCCATGGACCTCCCACTTTTGAAAGCTCCCCACAGCTGCCTGGGTAGCTCTTACCATGGCTCGGCTGCGGCTCTTCGGCCCTCAAGGCACCGTCCCCAGGTCAGGCCCAAAGCCGGGTCAGGGTAAGAGCCACGTGGGCAGCTGTGGGGAACTATAGACCCTCCACCTGCCCTGGGTAGTGGGCCCAGAGGGCAGGGACATGGGCTGGGGACTGCACTCGGGCTCCCCCACCCCAGGCAATTGGAGTGACCCGAGATCCCCAGCCCGGCTACGGCTTCCGGCTTGGCCATGGGGCGGGGCCTTGAGGGGAAGAGGAGGGGCAGAGCCTCATGCTCCCCTCCACTTTTAAGAAGAATCCGTCACCTCTGGGTATAGATTTTTCACATCCCTGAGACATATAACTATGCCAATTGTAAGTTTTCAGTGTGGACCAGCCCTCAGCTAATATGAGATGACAGGGCAAGACCCCAACAGGAAACCTGTCTTTGGGACCACAGGGAGGCTCAGGATTGGAGGAAATCCAGGATGACTGGGATAAGCTTTTTTTTAGGAAATTGCCTTGGGACAAATCTCTCAATCTATGAAAATGACCCAAACCCTGTATTATAGGAACAATATTCTCTTCCTGCAGAAATAAAGGAGAGTGTATCATAGATAGAATCATAGAACTGGAAGGGACCTCGAGAGGTCATCTAGTCCAGTCCCCCGCACTCATGGCAGGACTAATTATCTAGATCATCCCTGATAGGTGTTTGTCTAACCTGCTCTTAAAAATCTCCAGTGATGGAGATTCCACCACCTCCCTAGGCAATTTATTCCAGTGCTTAACCACACTGAGAGTTAGGAACTTTTTCCTAATGTCCAACCTAAACCTCCCTTGCTGCAATTTAAACCCATTGCTTCTTGTCCTATCCTCAGAGGTTAAGAAAAACAATTTTTCTTCCTCCTCCTTGTAACTGGATAGGACTCTGTCCAACATGCCCAGTTTCTTTAGATAACTTTAATCATGAACCACACCCTCCTCCTTAGGTGCAGGACAGGGCCCTGTCAGAGAAGATTGGGTCTTTTGGGAAATAGTGGGTTGAGGCCCTCTCCAGCCTCCATTTCTAAATCATCCTCCCTAGTAAACAGCTGCCATGTCAGTCTTATGCAATGCTGCTCATACAGTAGCTTTCCCAAGCAAAAGCTTCTCAGTTTCATCGCTCCCCACGGGGTTCTGGAAAATATTCTTTTGCAGTCTGGGAAAACTCTGAGCAGTAGCAAAAGCACTGGAGCTGTTTGTCTGCAGTCATAGGAAAACAGCTGTACATCAGTTGGCTCACATTTGGAAGGGGTTCTTTGCAAGTATAAAAGCAATAGAATTTTATTTTGAATGAAAACTTAGATTCTGCAGGGGTTGAAAGCACTCATCTGGGAAATTTTTCTCTTTGGAAAGTGGATTTTTCAAGCCAAAGTATTGTGCTTTTGCACAAGTGTGATAAATGACCAATTGTAAAGTGTATGTACTCATGACATGGGGCAGGTATAATGTCACTATAGAAATCTCAGCCCTGAATTTCTTGACATTTGTGCATGTGAAAGTTACAACCTCAGTGTTACATTATCATCATGTTGCCCTGTCCACTAGTCACACAACTGCAAGAGGCATGATCATTGGTTCTGATGTTTCTTTGACTCTACTCTGCGATAACACAACAGTGTCTTTGTTATGCTCTCAGCAAATCTATTTATACATTGTGACATGCCGTGTCTGCTTCCTGTGTTCTCCAACAGTCTCAGACAAATAGTTTAAACACACATTAAAAAAATGTAAACAGTTATAATATTAAAGCCAAGACCACTAACAAAAATACAACAATATTCCAGATGAAAACTAGGTTCACTCTCCAGAAAAGTGAATGAAGGGCCATCTGACAGCAAGAGGAAGAAGGCGGCAAATGACAAGTATTGAGTTAAGGAATACAGCTGGTAAGGAGGAAAGAGGAAGGACAGAAAAACACACCACTTCCTGAGAATATGCAGAAGGGATCTCACAAAACTGGGTGACTGGACAACAAACTGGGGGATGAAATTCAGTGTTGATAAATGCGAAGTAATGCACATTGAGAAACAGAATCCCAACTTAACAGCTAATTTAGACCCACCATTTTGTATGTCACCACTCAACAAAGAGATATTGGAGTCATTGAGGGTAGTTCTCTGAAAACATCAGCTCAATGTGCAGCGACAATCAAAGAAGCTAACAGAATGCTAGGAACCATTAGGAAAGGGATAGATAATAATAAGACAGAATATATCAGAATGCAACTATATAACTGTATGGTATACCCACATCTTGAAAATTGCTTGCAGTTCTGGTAATCCCATCTCAAAAGAGATCAATTGGAATTAGAACAAGTACAGAGAAGGGCAACAAAAATGATTAAAAACGTATGGAACAGCTTCCATATGATGAAAGATTTAAAAAATTGGCACTGTTCACCTTGGAGAAGAGAAAACTAAGGGGGGGATATGATAGAGGTCGATAAAATCATGAATAGTGTGGAGAACATGAATAGGGAAGTGTTATTTTCTGCTTCACATAACAAATGAATCAAGAACCACCCAATTAAATTAATAGGCAGAAGGTTTAAAACAAATGTAAGGAAGTACTTCACACAACACACAGTCAACCTGTGGAACTTATTCCCAGGGGATGTTCTGAAGGCCAAAAGCATAAATAGGTTCAAAACAGAATTAGGTAAGTTCATGGAGGTTAGATCCATCAGTGGCTATTAGCCAAGATGGTCAGGGATGCAACCCCATGTTCTGGGTGTCCCTAAACATCTGATTGCTAGAAGTTGGGACTGGATGACAGGGAATGGATCACTCAATGAAGAGCCCTGTTCTGTTCACTCCCTCAAAAGCACCTATTGGCCACTGTTGGAAGACAGGATACTGGGCTAGATGGACCATTGGTCTGACCCAGTATGACCGTTCTTATGAGATCATCCTTAGATCCCTGTTACTGACTGAAGAGCATTTTAAAAAGACACTCAACTTCCAAATATATCACAGCTACTACAGTCCCTTCTGAAATATTATAATCCTATAAAAAGCAATCAAGTTTGCCTGGCAAGAATTACATTTAAGTACTTACCACAGTGATTTGTCATCTTTAAAGCACTTTACAAATATAAATTTATCCTCACAACACCCCTGCTAAGAAAGTAAGTACTGCAAATGGTAGAAGATGATAAAGATGGAAACAATAATGAGCTTTTTTTGGGCCAATGGCTGCAACTGTATTGAACTTTGATATATCTCCTAAAAACAAACTGTCCTGGTAGAGGTGGAAAGAGGACATAGGATAGGGATGGTTTTCAGGCTATTGGCTGCTCAGGCTGTCAAAGGCTTCCTCCTTCCTTTTTGATGCTCTAATCCATAGCATCCTGACATCTCCTGATCTTGCCAGGCCAATCTTATTCCTAGGCCTGATTAAGGCCAAAGCCACTTCATGAGAAAACTACCAGGCCTCCTACTAGTGCTCAGGTCTCTATGTAAATCCAATCTCCTTGTCAGATGAAGCGAAACTGATGTCAAATTTTCAGGAACGGACATGACCTCAAATCCCGACCTTTTTAGGGTCAGAAACACCAATCACCTATCATTAATTTTATCTTCACTGAGGAAAAATCTCACTATGCAGTAAAAACTACCAAAGCTGTGATCATGTGAACTGAAGACAAATCAATTGCACCAGATGCCAACACCATTACTTCAAACCCCAAAAGTGCCCATGCAAACAAACCACACAGTTGCTTCTATGTCCAGAGGTGTCTGAGCTCATCCAAAGCTAAATATACTATATATTTACATCTATAATATACATCTGGAATATTTTCAAGCATCAAATGTGTTTTTACATACACACATTGCTTTAATAGTGCCAATTTCACAAAGTTGAAAACAATTATGAGCCAAATCAGCTGGGAGGAAGAATTTAATCAAAATAATGTGAATGATCATTTAGAATAATTTAAAAACACCTTACTAGATTCCCAAAGAACCAAAATCCCACAATCAAAGAAGGTGGCCGTAGTGGTTAAAAACAAAACAGCTTGAAGGTGATATTATGGTAGCTATAAAAAAAATAAAAATATAATACATAATAAAGGAAAGAAAGAGGAAATTGACAGTAATTAATATAAATCAGAAAGTAGGAATTGTAGAAAATTGATAGGGGAAGCAAAGGGACACAAGGCGAAATATATGGCAAGGACAGTAAGGAGGAATTTTTAAACTATATTAGAAATAAAAAGAATCCTGACAATGCTATTGGTTCATTACCATTTGGAAATGATAGAATTATCAATCATAGTGAAGAAAAGGCAGAAGTGTTCAATAAATATTTCTGTTCTGAATTTGGGGAAAAACAGATATCCTCTCATAATATGAGAACACTCGTTCCACTTCACTTGTATCTCCAGAGGATGTTGAACAGAAACTAGTAAGGTCAAACATTTTAAAATCAGCAGTTCCAGATAACTTGCACACAAGAATTTTAAAAGAGCAGGCTGAGGAGCTCATTGGATAGTTAAGTTGATTTTCAATAAGTCTTAGAGAAATAGGGATGTTCCAGAAGACTGGAAGAAAGCTAATGTTGTGCCAGTATTTAAAAAGGGTAAACGGAATGATAATGGAGTAGCTGATATAGGGCTCAATTTATAAAGAATTAAAGGCGGGTAATGTCATTAATGTCAATCAACATGGCTTTCTGCAAAACAGATTTGGTCAAACTATATGTATTTTTTATGAGATTACAGATTTGGTTATTAAAGGTAAGAGTGTTGATGTAATATACTTAGACTTCTGTAAGGTGTTTGACTTGGTACCACACATTTTGATTAAAAATCTAGAAAGATATAAAATTAACATAGCACACATTAAATGGATTAAAACCTAGCTACTTGATAGGTCTCAGAATGTAACTGTAAACAAAAACTCATCATTGAGCTGGTTTGTTTCCAGTGGGGTCCTGCAATAAGTTCTTCACCCTACATTAATTTATTACCTTTATCAATGACCTGGAAGGAAACATAAAATCATCAATGATAATGTTTGCAGATGACACAAAAATTGGGCGAGTGTCAAATAAAGAGGACAGGTCACGGATTCAGAGAGAGCTGCATCTCTTGATAAACTGGATTAAAGCAAACAATGTGTTTTTATATGGCTCAATGTAAATGCATACATCTAGGAACAAAGAATATAGGCCATACATACAGGGAGACTCTATCCTGGGTAGCAGTGATTCTGAAAAAGATTTGGGCATCATGATGGGTAATTAGCTGAACATGAGATCACAGGGTGACTATGTAGCCAAAAGATATAACACAATCCTGGGATGCAAAAACAAAGGAATCTCACATAGTAGAGGTTATTTTACCTCTGTATTTGGCATTGGTGCAACTACTGCTGGAGTGCAGTGTCCAGTTCTGGTGCCCAGGATTCAAAAAAGATGTTGATAAATTGGAGAAGGTTCAGAGAAGAGCCATGAGAATGACTACAGGATTAGAAAACATTCCTAATAGTGACAAACTCAAAGACCAAAGGGAAGGTTAAGGGATGATTTTTATTACAGTCAGTAAAAACGTAAGAATGGCCACAGTCCATCTATCTCAGTATCTTGTCTTCCAGCAATGGCCAGTGCCAGATGCTTCAGAGAGAATGAACACCACAGGGCAATTATCGAGTGATCCATAACCTGCTGCCCAGTCCCAGCTTCTGACAGAGATTTAATACCTACATGGGAACAAATTTATTAATGGGCTCCTCAATCTAGCAGAGAAAGGATCCAATTGCTAGAAGTTGAAGCTAGACAAATTTAGATTGGAAATAAGGTGTAATTTTTTAATGGCGTGAGTAATTAACCATTGGTACTATTTACCAAGGGTCACGGTGGATTCTCCATCACTGGCAATTTTAAAATAAAGATCAGATATTTTTCTATCGATATATTTTGAGAAGTTGTATGGCCTGTGTTGTACAGGAGATCAGAGCACATGATCTCAGGAGTCCCTTCTGGCCTTGAAATATATGAATCTATGAACTGTATACTTATCAGGTAGCTTTTAATTAGAGGTTCAAGGTAACTGAGTAAAAGATAAATTATAATAACCGCTTACTTCCTCAATAATCTCTTTCACCTTTAAAAAAAGCTACACCTCTACCCCGATATAATGCGATCCGATATAACACAAATTCGGATATAACACAATAAAGCAGTGCTCCGGGGGGGCGGGGCTGCGCACTCCGGCGGATGAAAGCAAGTTCTATATAATGCGGTTTCACCTATAACACGGTAAGATTTTTTGGCTCCCAAAGACAGCATTATATTGGGGTAGAGGTGTACCAGTCATAGAATAGTAGGTCTGGAAGGGACCTCAAGAGGTCATTTAGTCCCATCTCCTGCACTCATGGCAGGACTATTACCTAGACCAGTGGTTCTCAAGTGGAGGTTCACGTACCCAGGAGGTATATCAACTCATCTAGCTATTTGCCTAGTTTTACAACAGGCTACATAAAAAGCACTAGCAAAGTCAGTACAAAATAACATTTCATACAATGATTTATTTATACTACTCTATATACTACACTGAAATGTATGTACAATATTTATATTCCGATTTATTTTATAATTATATGGTAAAAAAGAGAAAGTAAACAATTTTTCAGTAATAGTGTGTTGTGACACTTTTGTATTTTTATGTCTGATTTTATAAGCAAGTAGTTTTTAAGTGAGGTGTAACTTGGGGGAACACAAGATAAATCAGACTCCTGAAAGGGGTACTATAGTCTGGAAAGGTTGAGAGCCACTGATCTAGACCATCGCTGACAGGTGTTTGTGCAATATGCTCTTAAAAATCTCCAATGATGGAGATTCCACAACCTCCCTCGGCAATTTATTCCAGTGCTTAACTACCCTGACAGTTAGGAAGTTTTTTTTAACGTCCAACCTAAACTGCCCTTGCTGCAATTTAAGCCCATTGCTTCTTGTCCTATCCTCAGTGGTTAAGAACAACAATTTTTCTCTCTTCTCTTTGTATTATGTTCTTGAAAAATGTTATGTCCCCTCTCAGTCTTCATTTCTCCAGACTAAACAAACCCAATTTTTTCAATCTTCCCTCACAGGTCATGCTTTCTAGATCTTTAATCATTTTTGTTGCTCTCCTCTGGACTTTCTCCAATTTGTCCACATCTTTCCTGAAATGTGGTGCCCAGAACTGGACACAATACTCCAGTTGAGGCCTAATCAGCATGGAGTAGAGCAGAAGAATTGCTTTTCATGTCTTTCTTACAACACTCCAGCTAATACATCCCAGAATGATGTTTGCTTTTTTTGCAACAGTGTTACACTGTTCACTCATAATTAGCTTGTGATCCACTCTAACCCCCAGATCCCTTTCCACAGGCAGTCATTTCCCATTTTGTAAGTGTGCAATTGACTGTTCCTTCCTGAGTACTTTGCATTTGTCCTTATTGAATTTCATCCTATTTCCTTCAGACCATTTCTCCAGTTTGTCCAGATTATTTTGAATTTTAACCCTATCCTCCAAAGCACTTATTACCCCTCCCAGCTTGGCATTGTCCACAAGCTTTATAGGTGTACTCTCTATGCCATTATCTAAATCATTGATTAAGATATTGAACAGAACCAGACCCAGAACTGATCCCTATGGGTCCCCACTCAATATCCTCTTCCAGCTTGACTGTGAACCACTGATAACTACATTCTGGGAACGGTTTTCCAACCAGTTATGCACCCACCTCATAGTACCTCCATCTAGGTTGTATTTTCCTAGTTTGTTTATGAGAAGTTGATGCAAGAGAGTACCAAAAGCCTTACTAAAATCAAGATATACCACATCTACCGCTTTCCCCCTATCCACAAGTCTTGTTACCCTGTCAAAGAAAGCTATTGGGTCGGTTTGACGCAATTTGTTCCTGACAAATCCATTTTGACTGTTACTTATCACTTTATTATCTTCAATGCCAACAAATCTATAGTTATTCCATTCCTTTTTCCTGGGATACACCAATGCACAACACCTTACATCCACAAATCTCAAAATCTTTAAAAAAAAGACGGTTACTCACCGTTGTAACTGTTGTTCTTCGAGATGTGTTGCTCATATCCATTCCATTAGGTGTGTGCGCGCCGCGTGCACGATCGTCGGAAGATTTTTACCCTAGCAACACCGGCGGGTCGGCTGTGGAGCCCCCTAGAGTGGCGCCTTCATGGCGCTGAATATATACCCCAGCCGACCCGGCGCCCCCTCAGTTCCTTCTTGCCGGCTACTCCGACAGTGGGGACGGAGGGCGGGTTTGGAATGGATATGAGCAACACATCTCGAAGAACAACAGTTACAACGGTGAGTAACCGTCTTTTCTTCTTCGAGTGCTTGCTCATATCCATTCCATTAGGTGACTCCCAAGCCCAACTTAGGTGGTGGGGTCGGAGTGAGACATTGCTGTGTGCAAAACTGCTGATCCGAAGGCAGCATCGTCCCTGGACTGCTGCACTAGTGCATAGTGTTCTGTAAACGTGTGGACTGACGACCAAACCGCAGCTCTACAAATGTCCTGGATCGGAACTTGCGCCAGGAAAGCCGTCGAGGAAGCTTGGGCCCTCGTGGAGTGAGCGGTGAGGTGTGGTACTGAGACACCTGCCAGGTCGTAGCAAGTCCGGATGCAAGACGTAATCCAGGAGGATAGGCGTTGTGAGGAGACCGGTGAGCCTTTCATTCGGTCGGCCACTGCAACGAAGAGTTGCGTCGTCTTTCTAAAGTGCTTTGTGCGGTCAATATAGAAGGCCAGGGCCCTTCGCACGTCCAGGGAATGCAAACGTTGATCCTGGCGAGTAGCATGTGGTTTAGGGTGAAAAACCGGGAGAAATATATCCTGGTTGATATGAAATGGAGAAACCACTTTAGGGAGAAAGGCAGGATGTGGACGAAGCTGCACTTTATCCTTGTGGAAAACTGTGTAAGGGGGCTCGGATGTAAGCGCCCTGAGTTCAGAAACGCGCCTTGCTGAGGTGATGGCTACGAGGAAGGCTGTCTTCCAGGACAGATACAGAAGTGAACAGGTGGCCAGTGGCTCGAATGGAGGACCTGTGAGCTTGGAGAGAACCAGGTTGAGGTCCCACGTCGGAACGGGCTGACGTTGTTGTGGGTACATCCGGTCTAAGCCCTTGAGGAATCTAACGACCATCGGGTTAGAGAATACCGAGGACGCGAGTTCCCCTGGATGGAAGGCCGATATAGCGGCCAGGTGAACTCTAATTGAAGATATCGCCAACCCTTGCTGTTTTAGGGAGAGGAGATATTCCAAAATAAGAGGAATAGGTGCGTGCAATGGGGACGTGGCTCGTTGTTCGCACCAACAGGAGAACCGCTTCCACTTGGCCAAGTATGTGGTCCGTGTTGAAGGCTTCCTACTGCTCAGCAGAATCTGTTGGACAGAGTGTGAACACTGTTGCTCTGCCTGGGTGAACCATGGAGCAGCCACGCCGTGAGGTGGAGTGATTGCAGGTCGGGGTGACGCAGCCGGCCGTGGTTCTGCGTGATGAGATCCGGATACAACGGAAGCGGGATCGGTGTCTGAACCGAGAGTTCCAGCAGCGTGGTGTACCAATGTTGTCTCGGCCACGCTGGAGCGATCAGAATCACCTGTGCCTGGTCTCTGCGCAATTTGAGCAGTACCTTGTGGACCAGAGGAAACGGAGGGAAGGCATAAAACAGGTGGTCTTTCCAGGGAAGGAGAAACGCATCCGAGAGGGAGCCTGGGGCTCGACCTTGCAGGGAGCAGAACACGTGGCACTTCCTGTTGTCTCGAGATGCAAACAGGTCTATCTGGGGAAACCCCCACTTCTGGAAGACGGAATGTATGATGTCCGGACGGATAGACCACTCGTGCGTTTGAAAGGACCTGCTGAGTCGGTCCGCTAAAGTGTTCTGGACTCCAGGGAGGAACGATGCCGTGAGATGGATTGAGTGGGCGATGCAGAAGTCCCACAGGCGAATGGCCTCTTGGCATAGAATTGACGAACGTGCTCCTCCTTGCTTGTTGATGTAAAACATGGCCGTGGTGTTGTCGGTGAGAACTAACACACAGCGGCCACGTAGGAGATTGAGAAATGCCTGGCACGCCAGGCGCACCGCCATCAGTTCCCGAACATTGATGTGTAGGGCTAGCTGAGGTGCAGTCCACAGGCCCTGGGTATGGTGCTCGTTGAGATGGGCGCCCCAACCCAGAGATGAAGCGTCTGTGACCAGGTGCAGAGAGGGTTGTGGGGCGTGAAACGGCATCCCCTCGCAAACCACATTGTGATCTAGCCACCATGTGAGGGAGGTCAGGACCGAGTTCGGGATTGTGACCACCATATTCAGGCTGTCCCGATGTGGGCGGTATATTGATGACACCCAGGTCTGGAGTGGGCGAAGCCGAAGTCTGGCATGCCTGGTTACGTACGTGCATGAAGCCATGTGACCCAGGAGGGTAAGGCACGACCTCACCGTGGTAGTTGGGAAGGCCTTGAGTCCCTGTATGAGGCTCGTGATGGTGCAAAAGCGATTGTCTGGCAGGATGGCTTGTGCGCGTCTGGAGTCTAGAACCGCACCGATGAATTCTATTCTCTGGGTAGGTTCTAGAGTGGATTTGTCCTTGTTGAGTAGGATACCCAACTTGTTGAATGTGCGCACTATTATGTGGACGTGATCGCGAACTTGTTCCTTGGTGCGACCGCGTACCAGCCAGTCGTCTAGGTACGGGAACACCTGTATCCCTTGCCGACGAAGGTACGCTGCCACGACAGCCATACATTTCGTGAAGACCCGTGGGGCCGAAGATAGTCCGAAGGGAAGGACTGCAAATTGGTAGTGCACCCTGTTTACCACGAATCGGAGGAAGCGTCTGTGAGGCGGGAAAATAGCAATGTGAAAGTATGCGTCTTTCATGTCGAGGGCGGCAAACCAGTCTCCAGGATCGAGGGAAGGGATAATGGCCCCCAGAGAGACCATGCGGAACTTCAACTTTACTACGAATTTGTTGAGTCCGCGCAAGTCCAAGATGGGTCGCAGACCTCCTTTGGACTTGGGAATGAGGAAATAACGGGAATAGAATCCCCTGCCCCTTAATTCCACTGGAACCTCCTCTATGGCCCCCATAGCGAGGAGCGTAGAAACTTCCTGTATAAGAAGTTGCTCGTGAGAAGGGTCCCTGAAGAGGGACGGGGAAGGGGGGGAGGAGGGGGGGATAGAAGAAAACTGGATAGCGTATCCCCTCTCCACCGTGCGGAGGACCCAACGGTCCGAAGTTATAAGGGACCAAGCACGGTGGAAGTGGGAGAGGCGATCCCGAAAGGAGGGGGCTGGATCCTGGGGGATGACTGGGGCGCCGTCCTCGACCGCACCTTCAAAAGTTCTGCCTGGGGCCTGAAGGTGGTCGAGGTGGCCCCTGGTTCTGGCCGGGTTGAGGGCCGGTCCACCTTCTTCTACCACCTCGCCCTCGCCTCCGGGCCGAGTCCTGTCTCTGACGAGGCGGGGGGGGGTAGAAGCGCTGAGGCTGCGGCCTAAATGGCCTGCGCTGGGGGCCCACAACATGCATCCCCAGGGAGCGCATGATTGTTCTCGAGTCCTTGAGGCTCTGCAGGCGAGAGTCCGTCTTATCCGAGAACAATCCATGACCCTCAAAAGGCAGATCTTGTAGGGTTTGCTGCAGCTCCGGAGGCAAACCCGAAACCTGAAGCCAGGAGATCCTGCGCATAGCGATGCCCGAAGCCAGGGTCCTCGCCGCTGAGTCTGCAATGTCCAAGGAGGCCTGCAAGGAGGTCCGAGCCACCTTCTTGCCCTCCTCTACCATGGCTCCAAACTCTTCCCTGGACTCTTGGGGAATCAACTCCTTAAACTTCCCCATAGAGTTCCAGGAGTTGAAATTGTAGCGGCTCAGTAGCGCCTGTTGGTTCGCCGCTCTAAGTTGTAGCCCTCCGGCTGAGTAAACCTTACGGCCAAACAGGTCGAGCCGCTTAGCCTCTTTTGATTTAGGCGCTGCAGCCTGCTGGCCGTGGCGCTCTCGTGCATTCACTGATTCCACCACCAGTGAGCACGGTTGGGGGTGGGTATACAAGTACCCATAGTCCTTAGAGGGGACAAAGTATTTTCTTTCCACCCCTCTCGCTGTGGGTGGAATGGAGGCAGGAGTTTGCCATATCGTATCCGCATTCGATTGGATCGTGCGGATCAGAGGTAACGCCACCCTCGATGGGGCATCTGCTCCAAGGATGTTCACGATCGGGTCGTGCACCTCCACTATCTCCTCCGCCTGCAGGTCCATATTACGGGCCATCCTACGCAGGAGATCCTGGTGAGCCCGAAGATCTATCGGAGGGGGACCCGTACATGAAGTGCCCGCCACTGCCTCGCCCGGAGAGGAGGAAGAGGATGCCTCCGGTGGTACCGGATCCAAGGGGGGGTCCTGATCCCCTTGCTCTTGGGCCGGGGCATCACCTGCACTTGGGTCCCTGGTGTCGGGTGGCGTGGACACCGAAGCCTCCATGCCTCCTGGCGGAGGCCGAGAGATGGTGGATTCTGGGGCCCTTCTAACCGAGTGACCCGAGCGAGAGGTCGATGGTATTGGAGCCCCTTGCTCTTGGTGGTATGCCCACGGGGTCCAAAACGAACAGTGAGATGGTCCATGAGAGTGGTCCTCTGCCATCTCTTGCCAGTGGCCGAAATTTTGTTCATCGGCGTGCCCTTGAGGGGGGTATGCCGATCTCGACAGGTCCTCCGAGGAGCGAGACACCGATCTAGACGGCCATGGCGGTGCCGAGAGAGATGAAACCATCCCGGTGGGCTGCGGTGCCGCACGGTGCCGGTCCGGAGATGATCTATCTCTACGCGGTGCCGGCGATCGGTGCCGGGACCGCGACCGGTGCCGATGACCTCGTCGGTGCCGGGAGTCGGATCTGGACCTCGACGAGGACCTGGAGTATGCCCGGTGCCGGGAGCGACCCCTCGACGTCGAGCGCCGACCGTAGCGGTGCCGAGAACTACGTCTCGACGTTGATCGGTGCCGACGATCATGTCGGTGCCGAGACCAAGAGCGGTGCCGCGAAGAAGATCTTGGCCGCGAGTACGACCGGTGCCGAGACGATATTCGGTGCCGGGACTGCGAGCGGCGTGGGGACCTGCTTCGGGACCTGGACCGGTGCCGAGGTTCCAGCCCTTGTGATGGCGGGCGCATCAAGGCAGGTTTCCCCCTCGACTGGACCGGGCGAGTCAACGGTGCAGTCGGTGCCGGTGGTTGAGGCGGTGCCGGCTCCGTGAGAGCTATTAAGTCTCTCGCCGCCGCGAAGGTCTCTGGAGTCGACGGGAGGCACTGTATCACCGCCGGCCTGGGGGGAGACGCTATTTGCACCGGACTCAACGGCCTCGGCGCCGGAGTCGACGGTGCCGGAGGCACCTGCTTTCGTTGCTCCACCGGTGGACGCGGCTCTACCCCCGACACTGGGGGAGCTGGCGTCTTCGGCACTGATGTCCCCGTCTTATGGGCTTTTTTATGCCCTGGGGATAAGGACCGGCGCCGAGGCACTTGCTGTGTCTGCGGTGCCGACGAGGTCCGGTGCCGGGGAGGCTTGTCTGACGCCACTCGCGTGGTCGTCGCAGCCGGTGCCGCCGGGGCACTGCGCACGGAGGTGCTAGGTGCCGGGGCCTTGCTCGTGGAAGGAGCGTCCGGGCTAAGAGCCGCCTCCATCAGAAGTTGCCTGAGCCGAAAGTCCCGCTCCTTCTTGGTTCTCGGACGAAAGGCCTTACAGATTTTACACTTATCTGTCTGGTGTGACTCTCCCAGGCACTTCAGACAGGATTCGTGCGGGTCGCTCGTGGGCATAGGTTTAGCGCAGGAGGCGCACAGCTTGAAGCCGGGAGCGTTGGGCATGAGCCCGGCCCCGCGGCCGGGGGAGAAAGGGGGGAGACGACCCCCTGAATCCCCTGGACTATTTAGAACAACTTTAAAACTACTTAACTAACTTACAACAAACTCTAAGACTATAACCATAACTACAACTATGATACAACAAGATAAGCTAGGGAAAGTGGAGAACAGCTAAGCAGCGCTCCACAGTTCCAACGACCGTCAGGGGCGGTAAGAAGGAACTGAGGGGGCGCCGGGTCGGCTGGGGTATATATTCAGCGCCATGAAGGCGCCACTCTAGGGGGCTCCACAGCCGACCCGCCGGTGTTGCTAGGGTAAAAATCTTCCGACGATCGTGCACGCGGCGCGCACACACCTAATGGAATGGATATGAGCAAGCACTCGAAGAAGAAGTTAAGTCTTACAACCACCGTGGGAGTTACATCTTAATAACCTCCTTTGAGTGAAAGAGAAAATGATTTGTCCAATGTCATAGAAGAATCCCATGTTAGAGCAAGGAACATAAATCAGATCGCTCAACTCCAAGTCTCCTGCTCTAACCAGTATCTACTTCTTGATAAATAATATCTCCTCCATCTCAAAGTCAATAGCAAATACTTAAGCAGAGAATTAAAAATTTAATTTTGAAGACAGAGGTGGAACTTTATCTTTAACAAAAAAATTAAAACTCGTGTAGACTAATACAATGGTTTTCAATTTGTGGTCCGTGGACTACTGGGGGTCTGCAGACTATGTCTAAGATTTCCAAATGGGCCCATACCTCCATTTGAAATTTTTTAGGGGTTTGCAAATGAAAAAAGGTTGAAAACCACTGGACTAATATAACCCTTCCAAGAAAATTACACTGGCAAATACTACTGAACAGGGGGCATTTTCACAACAAAACAATAGTGTTCGAAAACTGATCAGGTCTCTCTCAGTCCATTTCCTGTAACAGCATTATAGACAACAATCTACCTAAGCAAAACCTGAAAATTCAATTTGCCAGTAGCAAGTAACCAGCTTGCCCTAGAGCTACAAAGAGGTGGAAGTTTAACATAGCAATTTCTGCCAAATTTAAGCTTTCATGGGGGGGATGGAGGGGGTGAGGTTTCTAGTTGCTACGATTGTGACTAAAACCCTCCAAATGTGAAAAGAGGCAGCTCTGTCTTTCCAAGCCTGCGAGTAATTACATTGTCTCTGCTGCTGCTGCTAGAGTGTACCAAAGTAGTTGAGCAAAATAAAAAAAGACTCTTGTCAGTTCCACTCCAGGTATCCAGAACTTCCTGGGCAGCAGTGACACTGACAAGAATTATGCACAATACATTGTTCTGCTGATTGGGAAAGGTATGAGCGGCAGAGACAGCCATGGGAATGAGACACTGAGGAGAACCCTTCCCCACTATAAAAACAGAAGTTGCAAGAAATAGAGTAGTGGAGACATAAGCACCTCAACAGGTCAAGAAATTCCTTCTCCCTTCTAGCTGTCAGAGGAAAACAGGGAGAACTTCAAATTTTCAGACATCGACTAGTCAGAGGCTATTATAAGAGTTATAATGTCTGCTATAGACCACCAGACCAGGGGATGAGGCTTTCTTCCAGCAACTAACAGAAGTTACTAGATCACAGGCCCTGGTTCTCATGGGAGACTTCAATCACCCTGATATCTGCTGGGAGAGCAATACAGCAGTGCACAGACAATCCAGGAAGTTTTTGGAAACTGTAGGGGACAATTTCCTGGTGCAAGAGCTGGAGGAACCAACTAGGGGCAGAGCTCTTCTTGACCTGCTGCTCACAAACAGGGAAGAAATAGTAGGGGAAGCAAAAGTGGATGGGAACCTGAGAGGCAGTGACCATGAGATGGTCGAGTTCAGGATCCTGACACAAGGAAGAAAGGAGAGCAGCAGAATATGAACCCTGGACTTCAGAAAAGCAGACTTTGACTCCATCAGGGAACTGATGGGCAGGATCCTCTGGGAGAATAACATGAGGGGGGAAAGGAGTCCAGGAGAGCTGGCTGTATTTTAAAGAATCCTTATTGAGGTTGCAGGAACAAACCATCCCGATGTGTAGAAAGAACAGTAAATATGGCAGGCAACCAGCTTGGCTTAACGGTGAAATCATTGCTGATCTTAAACACAAAAAAGAAGCTTACAAGAAGTGGAAGCTTGTACAAATGACCAGGGAGGAGTATAAAAATATTGCTCAGGCATGCACGAGTGAAATCAGGAAGGCCAAATCACACTTGGAGTTGCAGCTAGCAAGAGATGTTAAGAGTAACAAGAAGGGTTTCTTCAGGTATGTTAGCAACAAGAAAAAAGTCAAGGAAAGTGTGGGCCCCTTACTGAATGAGGGAGGCAACCTAGTGACAGAGGATGTGGAAAAAGCTAATGTACTCAGTGCTTTTTTTGCCTCTGTCATCATGAACAAGGTCAGCTCCCAGACTGCTGCACTGGGCAGCACAACATGGGGAGGAGGTGACCAGCCCTCTGTGGTTCAGGACTATTTAGAAAAGCTGGACGAGCACAAGTCCATGGGGTCCGATGCGCTGCATCCAAGGGTGCTAAAGGAGTTGGCAGATGTGATTGCAGAGCCATTGGTCATCATCTTTGAAAACTCATGGTGATCGGGGGAGGTCCCGGATGACTGGAAAAAGGCTAATGTAGTGCCCATCTTTAAGAAAGGGAAGGAGGAGGATCCGGGGAACTACAGGCCAGTCAGCCTCACCTCAGTACCTGGAAAAATCATGGAGCAGGTCCTCAAGGAATCAATTCTGAAACACTTAGAGGAGAGGAACGTGATCAGGAACAGTCAGCATGGATTCACCAAGGGCAATTCTTGCCTGACTAACCTAATTGCCTTCTATGATGACATAACTGGCTCTGTGGATTAGGGGAAAGCAGTGGACGTGTTATTCCTTAACTTTAGCAAAGCTTTTGATACAGTCTCCCACAGTATTCTTGCCAGCAAGTTAAAGAAGTATGGGCTGGATGAATGGACTATAAGGTGGATAGAAAGCTGGCTAGATCATTGGGCTCAACGGGTAGTGATCAATGGCTCCATGTCTAGTTGGCAGCCGGTATCAAGCGGAGTGCCCCCAGGGTCTGTCCTGGGACCAGTTTTGTTCAATATCTTCATTAATGATCTAGAGGATGGTGTGGACTGCACCCTCAGCAAGTTTGCAGATGACACTAAACTGGGAGGAGTGGTAGATATGCTGGAGGGTAGGGATAGGATACAGAGGGACCTAGACAAATTAGAGGATTGGGCCAAAAGAAATCTGATGAGGTTCAACAAGGACAAGTGCAGAGTCCTGCACTTAGGATGGAAGAATCCCATGCACTGCTACAGACTAGGGACTGAATGGCTAGGCAGCAGTTCTGCAGAAAAGGACCTAGGGGTTACAGTGGAGGAGAAGCTGGATATGAGTCAACAGTGTGCTCTTGTTGCCAAGAAGGCTAACGGCATTTTGGACTGTATAAGTAGGGGCATTGCCAGCAGATCGAGGGATGTGATCGTTTCCCTCTATTCAGCATTGGTGAGGCCTCATCTGGAGTACTGTGTCCAGTTTTGGGCCCCACACTACAAGAAGGATGTGGGAAAATTGGAAAGAGTCCAGCAGAGGGCAACAAAAATGATTAGGGGGCTGGAGCACATGATTTATGAGGAGAGGTTGAAGGAACTGGGATTGTTTAGTCTGCAGAAGAGAAGAATATGGGGGGATTTGATAGCTGCTTTCAACTACCTGAAAGTAGGTTCCAAAGAGGATGGATCTAGACTGTTCTCAGTGGTACCAGATGATAGAACAAGGAGTAGTGGTCTCAAGTTGCAGTGGGGGAGGCTTAGGTTGGATTTTAGGAAAAACTATTTCACTAGGAGGGTGGTGAAGCACTGAAATGGGTTACCCAAGGAGGTGGTGGAATCTCCTTCCTTAGAGGTTTTTAAGGTCAGGCTTGACAAAGCCCTGGCGGGGATGATTTAATTGGGGATTGGTCCTGCTTTGAGCAGGGGGTTGGACTAGATGACCTCCTGAGATCCCTTCCAGCCCTGATAGTCTATGATTCTATGATATAGCCACAAAAACTGTTCTTCTCACTAGGGCACCTCTGAAACTCACAGGCAAACCCCTCTCCCATCTTTCATGCCAACCTCCGGCTAGCAAGTATCCAGGAAAATTTTCAAACTTTGTATACAAGGGAGAAAATACCAGACACTAATTTACAGTTAGAATGACATGACTGGAATTATGGAGAAATGCATGTCCCTTTTAAGCAATACATCTACTAAGCAAACATTAAACTTGCTTTAATTTTCTAAGTTGTACACGGTTGAGCTTGGATTTATTTTATTTTTTTAAAATAAAGCTGACAAACAGGTCAAGTTGACTTCTAAGGAAAAGGTATTGAATCAACTGTGTACTGAATTAAGTAGGCTGCTTTTACTCATTGACCAACACAGCTATTAGACACTAACCAGCTACAGAAACACCACATATAGCATGGTGCATTTGTTACAGGGGTTTGTATGCAATTAAGAGTATTTCATTGTTTCACCAGACTCCTGTGGCATCCAATTAAGTAATAACACAAGAGAGGCGCTCTTAATTAATGAGGAAAATCCTCTGCAAGCTAGACACAGGTGTGCAAGTCTCAAACAGAGCCTGAAATAGTTGAATAGATAATTTATTTTAGAAAAACTCAAACATGTATGCAATTAACTCGACAGTAGAAGGATTATTTGTGATTTAACTTCTTTCAGTGGGTTTACATTTCTTTGTAGTATATCCAACAATTAAGTGGGTTATAAAAGATTAAAATACAAAACTAACACTTGTGAGTGAGCTAGCATGGTTACAAGTGATGACAATTTTCACTCGGCTGTTATCAGTTTTTAACAAATTGCACTCAACGCAAGTTTAAACTCTGGCTTTTGATAGGAAGCTTTTTTTAAAGTAATAGTTATGTTGTCATTAAGTTAACACATTTTGATTAGTTAGTCCATTTCATCTAGTTTTTAAAACAGCTACAGAGTGCTTTCAAACATTATTTTAAACAACTAAAATAACACTACTGAGATGAGACAGTATTTCATGCCCACTGTATCTGACATAATATCATACGGTTACAGGCTCGGATAGCAAGAGTCAAATGAACAGAAATTGGCATCTGTTTCAGGTATGTGTGGTTTTGGAGAGAGGAAGAAGGCAGGAAACGGTTTATGGCTTAAACCCAGCTTCTTTCAGCATTCATAATTTTTTCTTGTTTCTCTAATCGGTGACGCATTATTTTCTCCTGTACTATGAAGAAGAGAGAAATATTTACTAGAGACAATCTATCCATTACTGATTTTTGCCACATGAAGTCATATCTGCCACTACTCCTTGATATCTTCTGTTGTACATGATCAACCCAAAGGAAGGTTTTCACAATGGGGAGGAAGTTTTAGTTTCTTTGTGAAACTTTTATGTAGCACCATAGTATACAGACTCGTCCAATTTTCAGTACAGGCCAGAGCAGACATTCCACCTTCAAATGCTCATCCAATACCTCCCTATTTTTCAGAATCAAATATAGAACAGCCTCTCCCCTAGTGATTTTCTCCACTTCTGTAATAAAAAGTTGTCTCCAATACATTCCAAGAACTTATTCGATAATCTGTTTTCTGATGCATTTTCCTAACAGATGTCTGGGCATTTGACATCCCCATCATCACCAAGTGCTATGCTTTGGATGATTTTGTTAGTTACTTTAATAAAAGCTTCAGCCAGCTCTTCCTCCTAGCTAGGAGGTGTTGGTTGGGCATTAGGAAAAACTTCCTAACTGTCAGGGTGGTTAAGCACTGCGATAAATTGCCCAGGGAGGTTGTGGAATCTCCATCATCAGAAGTTTTTAAGAACAGGTTAGACAAGCACCTGTCAGGGATGGTCTAGATTATACTTTGTCCTGACTCTGTCCAGGGGACTGGACTAGATGACCTATTGAGGTCATAGAATCATAGAAGATTAGGGTTGGAAGAGACCTCAGGAGATCATCTAGTCCAACCCCCTGCTCAAAGCAGGACCAACCCCAATGAAATCATCCCAGCCAGGGCTTTGTCAAGCCGGGCCTTAAAACCTCTAAGGATGGAGATTCCACCACCTCCCTAGGTAACCCATTCCAGTGTTTCACCACCCTCCTAGTGAAATAGTTTTTCCTAATATCCAACCTAGACCTCCCACACTGCAACTTGAGACCATTGCTCCTTGTTCGGTCATCTGCCACCACTGAGAACAGCTTAGCTCCATTCTCTTTGGAACCCCCTTTCAGGTAATTGAAGGCTGCTATCAAATCCCCCTCACTTTTCTCTTCTGCAGACTCTAAATAAGCCCAGTTCCCTCAGCCTCTCCCCATAAATCATGTGCCCGAGCTCCCTAATCATTTTCGTTGCCCTCCACTGGACTCTCTCCAATTTGTCCACATCCTTTCTGTAGTGGGGGGCCCAAAACTGGATGCAATACTCCAGATGTGGCCTCACCAGTGCCAAATAGAGGGGAATAATCACTTCCCTCGATCTGCTGGCAATGCTCCTACTAATGCTGCCCAATATGCCATTAGCCTTCTTGGCAACAAGGGCACACTGTTGACTCATATCCAGCTTCTCATCCACTGTAATCCCCAGGTCCTTTTCTGCAGAACTGCTGCTTAGCCTGGTCCCTTCCAGTCCAACATTTCTATGATTCTGTTTCCTTATATCCCCATTCAGTGTGTGGCCCCAGGCCTTATTTACTGCACACCATCCAAACCCTGAACAGAATACAAAGCTTTTAATCTCCTCTTGAGCATTTCTGTAGTGTTGTCACAATGGCGTCTGAGTGCTTCAGCTATATGAATGAATTTATCTTCACAATATTCCAGTTAGGTGAGCTGGTGTTGGTATCCCCATTTTAAGGATTGGGAATTGAGGCCCAGAGATACAAGTACAAAATTGTCTCAAATGTATCCACTAATTTTGGGTACCCAACTTGAGACAGCTAGGACCTGAGTTTTCAGAGTACCTTCATTGCTACCAGCTCCACCTTAAATATCTATTCACATACAATATTATGTGCAGTTATAATGGATATCTCTATGTCTTGAGTGTATCAAAAGGTACAAATTCATTTTTTATGTTGGGGAAATTTGGGGACAAAAGTGCTTCATACTCTAATGGAAATGTCAATCCATGCTGTACTTAACTTAACTCTGTTCTGCTGAAGCATCTGAGGAATATCATCAGCAAATACTCAGTTAAAGTACTTACCATCCCTGCAACACAACTTTAACTCTGGCTTCTTTCAGCGACACCCAAACCTGTCAACACCACATGGACTAGCACCCTACTTAGACAAATGCTACAGAACATTCTGGGAACACAGCACGTAAGCATTGTAGGACAAAGTTTAACATTTTATTTTTGCTAAGGCAAAATTCGTGTTTATGTGAGAGGCAGAAATTAGGAGCTACCTACACATGGCCTACACTCAAACCCTGAGCCTAACTCCACACAAATCACCCCAGACTTGCTAATGTTACCACCTTTTCACCCTTGCTCTGAAGTTCCTGTGAAGACAGTGCCTTCACTTACTCCTCACTAAGCTGCACAGATCACTGCCATATACACTCCCTCATTCTGACAATCCACATGACAAGATGGGCAGGGAGGGTGTCCCTAGCTTCAGTCTGTTTGCCAGAAGCTGGGAATGAGTGACGGGGATGGATCACTTGGTGATTACCTGTTCTGTTTAATCACTCTGGGGCACCTGGCGTTGGCCAGTGTCAGAAGACAGGATACTGGGCTAGATGGACCTTTGACTCATAGACTCATAGATTTTAAGGTCAGAAGGGACCATTATGATCATCTAGTCTGACCTCCTGCACAAGGCAGGCCACAGAATCTCACCCACCCACTCCTGTAACAAACCCCTAACCAATGCCTGAGTTACTGAAGTCCTCAAATCGAGGTTTAAAGACCTCAAGGTGCAGAGAATCCTCCAGCAAGTGACCTGTGCCCCACGCTGCAGAAGAAGGCGAAAAACCTCCAGGGCCTCTGCCAATCTGCCCTGGAGGAAAATTCCTTTCCGACCCCAAATATGGCGATCAGCTGAACCCTGAGCATGTGGGCAAGACTCACCAGCCAGACACCCAGGAAAGAATTCTCTGTAGTAACTCAGATCCTACCCCATCTAACATCCCATCACAGACCATTGCGCATATTTACCTGCTAATAACCAAAGATCAATTAATTGCCAAAATTAGGCTATCCCATCATACGATCCCCTCCATAAACTTATCAAGCTTAGTCTTGAAGCCAGATATGTCTTTTGCCCCCACTACTCCCCTTGGAAGGCTGTTCCAGAACTTCACTCCTCTAATGGTTAGAAACCTTCGTCTAATTTCAAGTCTAAACTTCCTAATGTCCAGTTTATATCCATTTGTTCTTGTGTCCACATTGGTACTAAGCTTAAATAATTCCTCTCCCTCCCTGATATTTATCCCTCTGATATATTTATAAAGAGCAATCATATCTCTCCTCAGCCTTCTTTTGGTTAGGCTAAACAAGCCAAGCTCTTTGAGTCTCCTGACACCTGGTCTGCCCCCCCCCCCAACTTATTCTCTCACACAGAGCAAATCCAAAAGATCTTAAAACCTTCTAGGTCAAGAGACTAATCTGGTAAAACCAAATAATTGGCCTTCCTGACGTAAATCCCTAGGAATAATAAAACAAAATTGAAATTTAATAAGAAAAAATAGTCCACACCCAAAATTACAACTAGCTTGGTCCCATAAAGCCGAAAACAAAATTCTATCAGAGAACATTTTGAGCCTTCTACGAAACTAAAGGCTAGATAATTTCAGCACACCAATAAATTACATTAATGATAGGGCTGTCGATTAATCACAGTTAACTTATGCAATGACTCAAAAAAATTAATTGCGATTAATTGCACTGTTAAACAATAGAATACCAACTGAAATTTATTAAATATTTTTGGATGTTTTTCTACAATTTTCAAATATATTGATTTCAACTACAACACAATTCAAAGTGTACAGTGCTCACTCTATACTATTCCTTCATTACAAACATTTGCACCGTAAAAATGATATACAAAAGAAACAGTATTCTTCAACTCACCCCACACAAGCACAGAAGCGCAGCCTCCCCATCATGAAAGTGCAACCCACAAATAAATGTAGGAGGTTTTTGTTACATAACTGCACTCAAAAACAAAACAATGCAAACCCCCAGAGCCTACAAGTCCACTCAGTCCTCCTTCCTTTTGACCCAGTATAGCCGTTTTTATGTTCTTAAGATGACCCCCCCTGTGCCACTACTAACAAATCCTACAGAACTCAACACTGAAATGAGGCATACATGACCCTCGGAAGTACACATGCACCTCTCATATCACAGTAATAGTTATGTCAACTACTCCAACTAATCACTCGACAACATAATAAAACGAACACCTAATACAATGAAGGCATTTGAAGTGTATGCAAACAGATTCTGTGAAACACAACATAAATATTGGCATATTCTCTCAGAATTTCCTCATGTCTACTTATCATGGCACGCCCCTCTTACTGAGCCATTGCCAGCTCCAGGGAGCAGGGCTAAGGTTGAGTTGCAGGGGTGGCCTACACCTTAGCTCCATTTTCTGGTTTTCAGAAATCCAAGGGTAACAGAACTCAGTGTTCTGGATGGGCATGAGGCACCACCAGCCAACCTTATCTCCGCGTTACCAAGTTTGGGGGCATTCAACTTCCTTAGAGGTTTTCTTTTTTTTTTTAAATCATTTTTCAGCATCCCTATATACCACAGCCCAGTTCTCCTCCTTCTGGCTCCTTGAAAATGATTATCCCAGCCACGGAATGCACTGGCTACACATTAGTCCCTTCACTGCCCCTGAAGCATCTCCTCATCTCCAGTCTCACAAGTTGTTGAGCACAACCCACCTCCCCAGGCAGCGCTAGCTGTTGGACCCACAGGTTGAGGAGCTGAGAAAAGGATACAAGAAACAGTGTAGGAACTACTATGGAGTCAATGAGAGCAGAGCTGAAGCCTTTCCAACACCTCCTACTGCACAACTCTGAAACCCTCCTTTTCACCCCATTCTTCCCTGAACTGCATATTCCCTGCCACTGCTCAGACCACCACCAATCTCTAGTCTTTAAATAATCCTTCATTATTTGAGATTCAGTTTATTGTCAATGTTTTTGTATTAAGACTTTTTTTTTAAATGGCTGCATATTGCACAGTAAAATATATGAGAGAGAGACAAAGAGAGAATGAACGCAAATCTTATGGTAGATAAGCCAAAACAAAATAACCTTTAAAAAAACACGTCTTCAGAACTTCTTGGATGAATTTTTTTTTTTTTTAAAGAAAACAAATTTTGAATGGCAATGATTTCAAAGTTGCAATCCACCCAAAAATATGAGCTATTTAGTCTTTAATTATAGGGTTGTCATCAATTTTGTGCATTTTTCCTGCACTATCCAAATAGTTACCTAGTAACCACCTGCCAGGCCAAATCTAAGGAAAATGGCTTGTGCATCAGGCTAATTACCCAAGCATACTGATCACACTAGTCCAGAGCTGTCCGGGATAAAAGAGTACATGAACCAGCATGTTACAGAAATTAACAAGAGGAGACTTGCGAGCCAAAATACATCCTGCTATTTCCATGAGAATAAAATCACAATAATGTATAAGTCCTGCAAATTATACCATTATTAAAACAAGCATCCCATTTAAGCAACTCTTATCAGAAAAATAGTGTTATTGTATCTATTGTTTCATCCACTGGTGCAAAAAGGTTCAAACTGCATTATCACTTACCAGAAGCAGCAATTTGTAGGAAATTGCAGCAGAGACCTCCATCTTATTGCTCCTTTTGTGTTATGCTAAAAGAATCCAAGGGGAAAAAAGCACATACACCGCAACATACATACACTAATTGTGTGTGTCATAATAGTCTTCATTGCTAAGGTTTACTTTAGCTATATTTATCACATTAAATATAGCAGAAATACATTACATACAAAATTTCCATAGCTTAACAGGGACCAAGCTGAATTAGAGCCTTCACAAATTTCAGTTTATTCACTGTTAAAACTCAAGGGTTTCAGAAAATATCAACACATTGCATTGTGTATTATTCACGACCCCTAGTATATATTCCCAGCCAAAAACATTAAGATGGAGTTGCGATTCAGAGCACACAATCATCAATTTATAGTAAAACACATTACAGGAATGAAGCAATTATTCCAAAAATAAGCATAATAAACTCAAGGAATTCAGAGTTAAGGTTAAACTTAAAAGAAATCCAAGTATGTTAAGGTATGGAAATGCAGAGTTAAGGCACCCAAACAACCTTAACTACCCTGTACAGATACCATGGCAATAAGAATATGACTCAAAATTATGGTATTTTAGAGTTTGCAGTCCCACTTTATACAAAACTGATTTTTAAGAATTCCGCCCCCCTCATTTTAGCAGCTGTGAGGTAATCAAAAGATGTGTTCTATTAAAAATTCTATAAGGTATTAATTTGTATTAGAGGTACCCAGTCAAAGAGTAATAAATTGTCTCTATTAGGAAAGCTGTTTTAAGTCACAAATGTTGAAGCAACGATACATTTACTGGCTAAATGCTGGGCCAGAAATTCTGGAAAAGAACACTTCTTTTAGGACACTGGCTTCAGCACAACTTCTTGCCAAGTTAAAGGGATACAGTCAACTTGAAATTTGGTCAGTTTCAAAAAAATTACTTGGAAAAAGTTTCAGGTACTGCACCCGTCCCCAGGTTGCCCCTTACCAATTTCTGTGGTTTAATAATCACACTTTCCTATGTTTTAAAATTGTTTTATTTTTCCTGCTGATGCATGAAAAATCCACATAAACATGGAAACTGGTCTAAAGGAAGAAACAGCAAAACTGACTATACAAAGTAAAACTGAAAAAAGAGAAATATTTTCTCTGTAATCTCTTTATAGTAAACTCAGGTGTTATTTGTAATAAGTAGGTAATTTGTTTTTCAAACAGAAGTGTGATTTTTAAATAAATTAAATAAAGTGACCTAAAGGGGATTCCACAAATTTATCCACCAGGATTCCGCCAACGGAGATTTAGAGACTGGTCACTGTCTCCATGACTGCTGCCTATTTTTATTGTTTTTTATTTTCCTTTAGTCCACTTGAATTAAAATGTAAACTGTTCAAGATTTTGGGGACCTAGTAGACTGGTGGTTGGTCATTTCTTATCATTATTGCTCTGGAAGGAAGCATGGCTTTCAAAAATCTGCTCCGATTTAAACAGGCTCTTTTTCTAGAGAGTGGGATTAGGGCCTGGATACTCCCAAGTGATGTTAAGTAGCATTTGGATACTCCTATTACATGCTTTTTCTACAAAAAAGGACTTTGTAGGGACTATTGGTGCCCAGTGAGAAATACAAATATTTCATTCTGAGAATGCACCTTTACATGTAATCTCTAGGTGTCTTTCCCGCTGCCCACGCCCTCATAAACTGTCAATGCATGATGCCTACGGAGGAAACTGTTAAATACAGAAATCCTTGGGGTGCCTGTGTGTCTTTGGGGAGGGAGGGTTATATTTTTTGTAATGAAAGGAAAGATAGTCCAGTGTTTCAGCCTGAGTTCAATCCCTGACTCTGTCACAGCCTTTGTGTGTGACCCTGGGCAAATCATTTTGCTTCAGTCCTAGGGTTACCATATCTCCACAATGAAAAAAGAGGACACGGGGGGAGGGGGGAAGAGGAGCCCCACTCTAGCCCCACCCCCTGACTGCCCCCCTCAGAACCCCCAACTCCCCCCTGCTCCTTGTCCCCTGACTGCCCCCTCCTGGGACCCCTGCCACTAACTGCCCCCTAGGACCCTACCTGTCCCCTGACTGCCCCGACCCTTATCCACACCCCCACCCCATATTCACACCCCCGCCCCCAGACAGACCCCTGGGACTCCCATGCCCTATCCAACTGCTCCCCGCCCCCGACAACCCCCCAGAACCCCCGACCCATCTAACCCCCCCTGCTCCCTGTCCCTGACTGTTCTAACCCCTCTCCACACCCCTGCCCCCTGACAGCCCCCCCAGAACTCCCGACCCATCCAACCCCCCCACTCCCTGTCCCCTGACTGCCCCCCTTCTCCAACTCCCCGGCCCCCTTACCGTGCCACTCGGCTTAGAGCAGGTGTCTGGCTCCGCCCGAGCGGCGTGCTGTGGCTGTGGAGGAGGGGGGGAAGCGGGGGAGGGGCTCTGGCTGCCGCTGCCAGCCCCGCCGCTGCGTTCCCTCACAGGTGAACAGCCCCGCCCCCCAGCGCTGCCAGGCAGCGTGCTAAGGCTGCAGGGGATGGGGGGAGCCGGGAAGGGGCTTTGGCTGCCGAGGCCCCAATGTGAGCGGCGCTTGGCCGCCCTGTCAGCCGCTTTTCGCTCTTTAAATAGACGATTGGGGGGAAATCCCAGACATTTTTAGAAATCCCCACCGGACGGCTATTTAAAGAGCGAAAAGCTGGACATGTCCGGGGAAACCCGGACGTATGGTAACCCTATTCAGTCCCCCGTTTGCAAAGAGGGCATAATAGCACTGCCATTCCTCATGAGAGCACTGTAAGGATAAATACATTAAAAATTGTAAGGCACTCAGATACTACGCAGTGGGGGCATGAAAGTACCTTAAGATATGTTTCTGTACATAGTTAAAATGGCAATTTCATAGAAATTTCATTTTCTGACACTTGGCTATCCAAAGATGTTTGATAGAGAATAACTTCCATCTATGCAGGCACTTTGTTCAGAATAAGAATCTATTGTAACAAGGAAAGAAACTAAAATGACTGTAAAAAAAATCCACATACAATAATAATGTTGGGGGTCGGGACCCCTCAGGGGGTCGCAAAGTTATTACATGGGGGGTCACGAGCTGTCAGCCTCCACCCAAAATCCCACTTTGCCTCCAGCATTTATAATGGTATTAAATATATTTAAAAGTGTTTTTAACGTATAAGGGGGGGTCGCACTCAGAGGCTTGCTGTGTGAAAGGGGTCACCAGTACAAAATTTTGAGAACCCCTGTTCTAGACTCTGGGCACCAAGGCTTCTGGGGCTTCGCTGCCAAGAAATCCAGTGAGGATTCACGTTGCATTGAATTCTGGGGGCAGGTGGCAGGACATTCTCAGTGGACCGCTCTCTGCTTTGGAATTGGCTCCCACTTTTTAGGTTTCAATGCAAGGCATCAGTATAACCCGACTTTTAGGATCAGAAGCTGAGAAGGCATTTATCATTTGTTGGGATGTACGGGTGTTAATGGTAGGTGTCTTGTGACTGATGGCAAATACTATTTCTTCTTAAGCTTGGTTTGTTAAGTGTTGTAAAGTATTCAGATGCGACACTAATGGGCTTGATAGAGATTTCTAAATTCATAGTTTTCTTGTGGAACAAGCTCAATAAGTGTAATAGTTCACAGAACCTGACACATGCAGTCAATAAGCGTAACAGTCCACAGAAATTGACAAATGCAGAAGTTAATATTCCTTTTTAATTCAATAGCGAAATGACTTTGAAATTTTCCAAGATACAGAAACTACTTGTAGCCACGTTGGTCCTCAAGGTAAAATAAAGTGAACCAAGTAGAAAACACAGAACCTTTTATGGGAACAGGTTATGAGCTTTTTGGTCAAAAAGGTCCCTTATTGGGTTTCTAGTGCATGAAAAAACACAGTAAACAAGTCAGCATAGCCATCCGATTTAGACAACCTGTATTCTGTGCATTCTGTCAATGTCTAAAGGAGACAATTATGAGCAAAAGCCTGTGAATATGTTATTTTTCATAATGCAACTTTTTCAATCTCTAGGGCAGAGCATTAAAAACCCACACAAATTAAAATAACTAAATAAGAAAAAGGTAATCTCATAGAGAAATCAAAGGAAACACCCAGAGCCATTAAAAATACTTAAACCCCACTCAAGTCACCACCTCAGGCAAAAGCGTAAGTGATCAGGTAGGCCTTGAGGCTTGCCTTGCAGGCCAATGAATTCTGGGTTTGTCTGATCAACGGGGAAAGTAAATTCCAGAGTCAAGTGCCCCCAGAGAGAACATCCTGTCCAAGCCCTCCCAGACAGACAGAGACTGTCAGTGAGCGAACCCTAGCTAATCTCATCCGTCAGTATAAAGCATGGGGAAAGAGGAACTCTCCTAGGCAGCTGGATTCAAAACAAGGGTTTTATAGGTCAAAAACACCACCTTGAATTGTACACAGGACCAAATAGGAAGCCAGAGTAGTTGATGCATCACTGATGTGTTATGCTTCCTACAAGAGACCTTTCTAAGTAGATGGGCAACACACATTTGGCACTAGTTGAAAATCCTGTGTGAATTTAAAGAGTAGCCCCCTAGAGAGCACATTGAAGTAATCCAATCTGCAGGTCACAAATGGAAGAACGACGGTCTTGTTATATCTATCTTAGGTATTTATATTGTCCCCAGCAGCACAGTACCTGAATGCTTCACAATCTTTAATGTACTTATCCTCAAAATACCCCTGAGAGGCAGGGCAGTGCTAATAAACCCATTGCACAGATGAACTGAGGAAAAAAGAAACTAAGGATTTGTCTTCACTAGAAGCGCTGCACCTGCATTTGTCGTGCATCAGCATAGATACTCACTATCATGACAGGAGGTGTTCTCCTGTTGCTGTAGTTAATCCACCTCCCTGAGAGGCAGTAGCTAGGCCAATGGAAGAATGCTGTTTATAGTAGGGACGAGGTCATCATACTACGTCGCTTAGAGGTGTGGATTTTTCACACCCCTGAGCAACGTAGCTCGGTTGAGCTAATTTTTTAGTGTACACCTGTCCCAAGAGACTTGCCCAAGGTCACACAGCAAGTCTGTGGCAGTGCAAGGAATTGAACCCATGCTGCCAAATCTCAAGCTAGTGTCCTAACAACTGGACTACCTTCCTACTCACTAAGACATGTGGCTTGGAGATATGGATTCTCCCACAGGACTCTGTTGCTTTTTACAGATCCAGACTAACACGGCTACCCCTCAGATATTCCAACAGGACAGTTGATCCTTATAGTGAGAAACTCAAAAACCTCAGTCTGTTTAGCTCACCAAAGAGTGAAAGGTGACTTGATCACAGTGTATAAATATTTTCACAAGCAGAAAATACAAGGTAATAAAAGGTTCTTTAATCCTGCAGAGAAAGATGTAATAAAAACCAATGGCTGGAAGCTGAAGTCAGACAAATTCAAAAAATCAATAAGGCCCTTAAAAAAAACAGCAAAGGTGATTAACCATTGGAACAAGCTGCCAAGGGAATTGGTGGCTTTTCTCTCTCTTAGTGCAGGGGTAGGCAACGTTTCAGAAGTGGTGTGCCGAGTCTTCATTTATTCACTTTAATTTAAGGTTTTGCGTGCCTGTAATACATTTTAACATTTTTTAGAAGGTGTCTCTCTATAAGTCTATATTATATAACTAAACTATTGTTGTATGTAAAGTAAACAAGGTTTTCAAAATGTTTAAGATGCTTCATTTAAAATTAAATTAAAATGCTGATCTTATGCCACCAGCCTGCTCAGCCTGCTGCCAGCCTGGGGTTCTGTTCACTTAGACCAGCAGTGGGCTGAGCGGAGCCTGCGGCCGGGACGCCGGCTGGCAAGGGGCCGGCAGCCGGGACCCCAGACCTGGGGAGTGGGGTGGTTCAGGGGTGCAGGGCAGAGGGCTGGGTGTGAGGGGGCTCAGGGATAAGGGCAGTGGGGTATGGGGAGGTTCAGAGGTCAGAGCAGAGGGCTGGGGTGTGTGGGGGGTGTAGGACAGAAGGCTGGGTGTGTGGGGGTTCAGGGGTCAGGGCAGAGGGCTGGGGGTGTGGGGGGCTACAGGGCAGAGGGCTGGGGGCGTGGGGGGGTTCAGGGGTCAGGGCAGAAGGCTGGGGTGCTCGGCTCGTGGGGGTGCTCCCAGCCCCCTGCCCTGAGCGGCTCATGGCAGGGAGCTGGAAGAGATATGCCCTGTTCCACCCCCTTCCCCAAGGCCCCGTCCCTACCTCTTCTCTGCCTCCTCTATGGAACAGCGAGCATGCTGCCGCTCGGCTCTGCTCCGCTCCCCCTCTCCCTTGCAAGGGCCATCAACTGATTGGCGCAGGGAGGGGGGGGGAGGAGGAGGGGCAGGAAAGCACCACGCTGGGGGAAGAAGCAGGGGAGGGGGGCCTCCTGCCCCCACAAGGGAGAGTTGTGGGCGGGGGGGCTGAGTGCGGCTGGGGGCCGGGACCAAGGTAGGCTGCAGCGTGCCAGTCAAAATCAGCTTGCGTGCCGTGTTTGGTACGCGTGCCTTAGGTTGCTGATCCCTGTCTTAGTGTCTTCAACATGGCACGCAAGCCGATTTTGACTGGCACGCTGCTGCCTACCTCAGTCCCGGCCCCCAGCCAGGGCTTTGTCAAGCCTGACCTTAAAAACCTCTAAGGAAGGCGATTCCATCACCTCCCTAGGTAACCCATTCCAGTGCTTCACCACCCTCCTAGTGAAAAAGTTTTTCCTAATATCCAACCTAAATCGCCCCCACTGCAACTTGAGACCATTACTCCTTGTTCTGTCAGCTACAGTTGTTATCTGGGAATCCATCAATAGCTGAGAACCCCTGAGGTTCTGAGCCTTGTTAGCAAAGAGCTATACCCTCAACTGAGGAAGATATCTACACTATCTCCTTTGTACCTTTTTCCTTATCCAACCCAGCACATCTCATACTTATCTGGAATGAGTTTCAAAAATCTAGCTTTCATTCAAGTCCCAATCGTGGCCAAGTACTAGAAAAACGAAGAGCCCACACTATATAAATCTAAAGAAAAGGGACAAAATTGAGAGGGACATCAAAATATTAAAGGCACTGTAGCCTAGACCATCTCACTAACTCTCAGAGTAACTGCCTTAATATGTAGGGCCACAAATTTGTCACAACATTTTTAATTAAAAAAATAAAAAATAAAATCACAACACAGTCACAGTAAATTTAGTAAAAGACATGGGTCTGGGGGAAACAGTGTGTAAAATAATGGGAGTGCTATTTAAAATACAAAGGATTCTGCAGGGGGTGTCAGGTCCTATCACCCCACAACGGCAGCTCCCACCCCACAAGACTGGGCCCAGCTCCCCACTCCAGGGGTTGTGACCTGATGCACGGACTTTACAGCGCTGCTCAAAATTGACCCAGCTCCCCTCCATTATGACAGAGGAGCAGACGGACCAAATTTGAGCAAGTGGTGCTCAAAGGCCAGAAGAGATCATTGTGATCATCTAGTCTGACCTCCAGTACAATACAGACGATACAATTTCCCACAAAATAATTCCTAAAGCATATCTTTTAGAAAAAACATCTCATCTTGATTTAAAAATTGCCAGTGATGGAGAATCCACCACAATCCTTGGTATATTGTTCCAATGGTTAATTACCCTCACTGTTAATAATTTATGATGGAGGGGCAGCTGGGCCAAACCTGAACAGCACTGCAACCTTGTTGGCCAGGTCACAACACCTGGAGCATGGAGCCAGTCCCAGTCCCACAGAACAGGAGCCACCACTACAAGGTACAGTTATTAAAATCACTGACACAAAGAAAAGCCTCGGACAAACAGAAATATCATGGGATCCATGACATTTTTTACTACCGTGACAACCCTGCAGCCCCTACTTATATGCAACCACCTTCTCTGCAATTCCCATCTACCCTTTCAGGATCTGCAGACACACCACCACCTCCTCCTGGTGAATGGCATCAAAGAGCTGACAGGTTAAGAATCAGCACTGAGCCAATATCCATTGCCAAAATATCAGATAATATCTATTCCACACTTGTACAGAATCTACCACAGACCTGTGCAGCAGACCCTAAGCTGCTTTTTTTAAAAGTTACCCTAATATACTGGTTCATAAGCCAAATATTTTTGGTAAAAAAGTGACGCATCAAAGAGCCGGGGTTGGTTTATAAACGGGTCTACACCAAAATGTGATGATTTTAAACTCTATGGAATCATTGAATTGAATATCTAATACATTGTTGTTTTGTTTACCTGGAGCGTCTGCAGGCATGGAGCCCCTCAGCTCCCTGTGGCCGCAGTTTGCCGTTCCCAGCCAATGGGAGCCGCGCCACTTCCTGCAGCTCCCATTGGCTGGGAACAGCAAACCACGGCCACTGGGAGCTGAGGGGCTTCGTGCCTACAGACACTCCAGGTAAACAAAACATCCAGGCACACTAGAGGCTTACCCTAATGGGCCAGGAGCCAAAAAGTTTTCCAATCCCTGAAATATAGGGTAGGCTTATGAAAGGGTCATACAGTTTTTGCTATTTTTACCTAACCATCTTGGGGGGTCGGCTTATAAACGAACGGGCTAATGAACGAGTATATACAGTAAGTTTCTAACCTTTGTAACTACAAAGAAAATCTTCCAAATGTGACCCAAATATAACTAATGTAATGCAGACACTGCATCTAACGCAGAGTCCGGGAGCCCAGCTACAACATGGTTTAACTACAAGTTTTAAAGATAATGTAAGGGGAGGCAGAAGATGTGTGTTTTAAAATAACTGGGCTGCCTGATTTAGTTACAGTTGTCTTGGACTTTGCAAACAGCCTTAAATAATAGCTGTAAGAGAAGTATGAATGGACACATCCATCCAACTTGTGTGTTAACGCTAATGGCTAACTATTTCATAGCTGACCATTTTAGCCAAAATATCTACTGTTGGATGCAGCATTAGATATTGGGCTAGACATCCCTAGATGATTGGTATTACTTGCATTATCATGTGATCAACAATTGCTCCAACATGAACTCCCCATGTCTTCCCAAGTGCCAAAAGCCAAACTGTATGCTGTGTTGTTGAAGTTGTGTCGGTCCCAGGATATTAGAGAGACAAGATGGGTGAGGTAGTATCTTTTATTGAACTAACTTATGTTGCCTTGTTGCTCTCACCAACAGAAGTTGGTCCAATAAAAGACATTACCTCACTTACCTTGTCTCTCTAAAAGGTCAAACTGTTTTATATCCAGCTGTCAAAACCTTGAATTTTTCCTGTGGCCTTCCCAATTTCTACATATCAACTATACGTTGTCAGTACAAGAATCTCCAGCAAAGACTGGAGTAACATTGAAATAGCAAAATAAATAATATATGGGATAAAATGCTCCATGTGTTATTCATTTTCCTATTTAATCCAATAAAAACCTCCATTTCTGAATTTAAATGAAGCTTACATCTGAATTTTCAGTTTGCCACGCCATTGTGCCTCTGAAACCAGAAGTACTGTTCACAGGCCAAGCACTACAGATGATACCAGAGCTGCCATGACACAACCATTTTAATAACCTTCCTTCCAAAACAAAGTTTAAAGACAGAGAGATAGACTAGTCTATCATTATAAAATAAATAGTTTCTTGAAAAGAGGCCTAACAATTGCTCGTATAAGTACAAGTCAAAGCCTGAAGTTAGCCCAATATCTCTAGAAAGTCAGTGAGAAAGAATGGCTGAAACTCACCAAGACAAGACACCACATTTGTTCCCATCTATCTATCCTGCCCACAACATAAATCTGCTATCACAAAGGCAGCCAAACCAGGCTGAATCCAATCAATCTCATCTATGAAAAACATACTGTGAAAAACTCTTCACCAAAAAACCTTTCACTCTGCTTCCAGATGAAAACAGTCCAGATTCACCAGATTATCCAGCACATGGCAGCATTCTGATGATCAGGACTTTGGATGTTGTAGTGAAGGAAAAACAAAACATTCCTTGAGCCCATAGAGTTACATCTTTAGATTTAAAAATTCTTTATGTTGAATTCAGTCAAACGGAGCAGAGTTTTTACCACTGGCACTTTACCCTCTTCCCTTTACATCTGATTTGTCATGCATCACCTGAATACTACAGTAACATGCATGGATGACATGACAGTGGAAGGCATTTAGGAGATCCTATTTCAACAACTACAGACAAAAGATGACTAGTTATGACGTCCTACAAGATCACCAAAAAAAGTGCCTCAATGCTTTACAGCAGTCTGTCTCAAAGAGTTCCAAAATTTAAGCAAATCTGTTAATCTCAGAGCAGATTAACAAAATATGTGTTACTCCCTGAGAAGAACAAAGATTAAGGTAGATTCTTTTAAATATGTTTTCTCTATGATCTCTCGCCTTAAGAATAAATGTGCTTGCTTAGAGAGAGCTGTGGGGTAACTTGCAACTGCTAGCAATTATAAAGTTCATAGCCTTCAGAGAAAAAGCAATGTGCAGACGCTGGCCTGTTTAAGCAGTCTGGCTTGCTGGGTACATCACAATGTAGGTTGAGAACTGTGCAGCCTGGAAAAACCCCAGTGAGGAGGGAGTGAGGCGAAGCAATGGCTGGGAGCCTTTAAATGGGTGCCCTTGGTGGACCATGAGGGGGAAAATACAGGTATAATGGTCCTGAAACTGACAACTATTTAAGGACCTCTTGAGGACAATGTCTATTTGAGTACAGGTACTGTAGTCAGGTTAGAATAATACTGGGAAATCTGCTCTGGCTCTAATAGTGACCAATCCAGATCCAATATATTTGTTTTCATTCAAATAGTTAAATACCATAAGTTAACAGGTAAAATATTTCAAAGCGGTTTCAATTTATCCTTCAATTTTGTGACCTGAAACAATTTTCATGTGGTTACAGAAATAGTTTGTGAGAAATTCTACTAATGTAAGACAGTCAAAAAACAAAGGTGCTGATATTTGAAATGCAGGAATACTATTAGAGAGACAAGGTGGATATGGTAATATATCTTATTTGTTTACATTTTTCTTCAAAGCAACAGAAAACAACCTGACTCATTAAATGATACTATATCAAGTATTTCTACAAAATCATGGTTTGAATACAAGTTAAATTTTTTTAAAACTTTAGAATAATTTAACCAAACTCATTAGTTGTTGAGCTATAGAATAGTCTGAGACGTGAACAATAGAAATCTAGGGCCTTGGCTACACTGGCAATTCACAGCGCTGCACTTGCTGCGCTCAGGGGTGTGAAAAAACACACACACCCTGAGCACAGCGAGTACAGCGCTGTAAAGCGCCAGTGTAATCAGCGCCTGCAGCGCTGCACGCTCGCTCGCAGCGCTGCAAGCTATTCCCCTCGGAGAGGTGGAGTACTTGCAGCGCTGTGAGAGAGCTCTCGTAGCGCTGGCGGCGCGACTACACTTGCGCTTCACAGCGCTGCCGCGGCAGCGCTGTGAATCCGCAAGTGTAGCCAAGGCCTAAGAAAAATAATTAGCACTACCATCCTTTCACACTCAATGCTCCCTTGTCCTCAAAACCAAAAAGGGACAGAATCATCGTAAAAGCAGAAGAATGAAAATTATCCTGTTTCCTAAGCCAATTATTTGCATTTTTCTCACTGCTACAGTGATTGATGTACTCTGCTCATGCTTTAAAAAAAATCACTATAGTCTAAATATATTGGACTGTTATTCATGGTTCCCTAGACTCTAGAGGACACTTCAAATACATTTTTATCATCTCAATGTTTGAAGGAGGGGATAGGCACAACAGTATGATATTTCTCCTACCTCAAGACAAAGATTAACTTGCTCCTTTCTGAAGTTTATTGGCTCTGGAGTGAAAGGAAACAAAGCTCATGCTGTCATCCAAAGCAGCGATTTCCCTCCAGCCAAGGGAAACCTGACAAAACTGACTACTCTCCAGCAGTACACAAGTAAACATTGGTATGACTAATGCATCAGTGAACTGCCACAGTTAAGAGACGTAGAGTCTAAGGCAGTGGTCCCCAAACTGTGGGGCATACCTCCCTAGGGGGGCGTGGAGGAACATTCAGGGGAGGGAGCACCACCCAGCCCAGCTCCACTCCGTCCCCAGCCCAGCTTTGGACCAAGTTGCAGCTCCACTCCGCCGCCCCAGCCACAACTGCACTCAACCCCCAGCCCCAGCGTTGCTCTTTTCCCTCTAGGCCGAGCTCCTCCTCCCCAGTTCCACCCCCAGCTCTGCCTTCAACCCAACCTCCTCTGCTGAGCCAGCTGTGCAGTAATGGGGGGAGGGAAGGGGGGACAGACAGATTTCATTACCGGTAAGGGGACACAACAGGAAAAGTTTGGGCACCACTGGTCTAAGGAGAGCCTTTATGAATTACCAAGAAAATGGGAAACACACAAAGCATTTGAGTTGGGGAAAAAGGAAATCAGGGCTTCTGCAGATATAATCAAGCCCAAAGAGCACGGCTGGAAGACAAATGAAGATCATAATCTGGATTGAAGGAAAGAAGGTGGTCTCAGAAAGGAAAATATAAAAATTTCCCTTTAAAAACCTCATCAAATCCATCCACCTAGTGTTTTACGAAAGATCATATGTCCACCCATTACTGTCACATTTTAAAATTCATCAGAAGTGTCGGTTAATCTGAAGTATCAGAGGGGTAGCCGTGTTTGTCGTCTTTTACAGATCCAGACTAAGAGTCCTGTGGCACCTTATAGACTAACAGACGTATTGGAGCATAAACTTTCACGGATGAATACCCACTTCGTCAGACGCATGACTTAATGTTAATCTGAAGTATACAGACATGTCCACCTAAGGAAGGTACTTGGCAATTTTTAGGCCATACTGAAATTTACCTGCACTTCCAGTCAGATTGAATGATTAAAATCATAATGAAATTAAGCAAATTTAATTATACTTCCAACTGAGGTACTATTGACCCTTTAGTGGAAATGTTTCACTGAAGTGTTTTCAATTGACTAAGAAATATTTTTAAATGCAGCAAGAGCCGTATTTTTTTAATTTTTTTCTGGTACCTCTACTGTGGTTATTAATATAACGGGACATGAACACTTATTTTTAATTTCTTCTTGCAACTTTGCTCTCAATTATTTTATTAAAATCATCATCAAGAGTAGTTCATCCACTCCAACGTTCAATCATCACTGAATTTGACAGGTAGTTTAGCATCAGCTGAATAAAAAAAGTAACAGTTCAATTAGATTCAGCTTCAAGGAAGAACAATGTATAGATATTTCACTTCATAATTTTTGTGTTCCACACATGTATCATTTGTTTTTCACTCTAAACAGTCCATTATTAAGAACAAATTCACAACTAACCCCATGCACCATATAGCTGATTAGCTTTCAATGTGCTTGTTCCATAATAGAAAAGGGTGAAACAAATGTGTTCAAAATGTCTTTTATTTACCACTTAGCAAACCCTTTCTACAAGCATAACCAAGTATTTTAATCAACCAAAAAGGATGCAACATTTTTACAGACCTATCTGTAAAAGGGCCCATCTTAACACCAGTATGTAAAATAATTAACATAGAAATTTGAAATTTAAAATTATATATATACATACACACACACACACACACACTCTCCACATCATTTCCTCATTATGAACAATCTAAAGTTAGAATTTTAAGCCATCAATTAAATCAACCAGCCAGAATATAACTGAGAATTCAAATATTTTTATTTACCTTGGAAAAAAGTTAAGGAAGAACTACTAGGTAACTTGATTACTTCACTTTCATTTGAGACACATAAATATCAGTTCTAATTTTCATAGTAGCTTAAAAAATTTTAACTGATTTAAGTCCTTTCAATAATTGTACATATCTAGTAAGAACAAACATTAAGCACATCAGTTTTGTTTTATGTACTCAACTATAAAGGTCAAGAGAAAACTAGTTAAAATTTAAAAGAGGTGCACTTCAGTAAGAAATAAAAAATCATTTTGATCTCATAGTACTAATCTCCATTTTTCTTTACATCATTCACCGTCTCCACTCAGTTTGAGTTCTAATCAACAACCACTTCACAGTTAACATTTCATGAAATAATGCAGTTGATGCAATCAAGTCCAAGAAAATGTTTCCCTAAAGATGTTTCCGTCATCCACATTCCTTGAAAATGTTCTACTTTCCTCCATCACAATTTCTCAGTAAGAATAAACACACTACTTCATCTTAAATCTTATTGTGATTAAAACATAAACGGAGTTTCTTTTTGGTTAACACAACATGCCTTTGTCTGGAAAGAAAAATTCACTCAACCTGCTCGTTTTTCTAAATTTGACAGTATTCAGCACCAACTGAATTCCTTTTGGATGAAATTCAATCTATGGAAATACAAGCTATAACCTGAAAGCTTGTCATCGAGCAGTGCAGAAAAAAAATAACCAGTACAAAACCTTCTTCAATGAATATTTATTGTATTTCCATATTTCACCGCTCCTCTGTTTACATAAAAGACTGAAGCCAAGACTCCTCTCTGGTATTATTAGCCCACAATATAATGATGGTGGACTTAATTGCCCTGAAAACCATGACACCGATAAATGAAATCTTCAAGCAATCAATTTTTAAAAAGAAAAAACCCTAACCCCTTTTTTTTACGTTAGTAAAATAGTATATAGGTGAAAAATTAATGCAGCCTTATATTTCTCAACCTTGCGATCTCTGTTTTCAGGCTACAGATGTTATGTGGTGACATCCTCAATCTCATCAAATCTGTGTCATTTTAAACCCTGCATTCCAATACGACACAAAACGGGCTAGGGAAACCACAAAATTCATTTCTTCCCCACCACAAAATTATACAACAATCCATTTTTATTCTCCACACTGTTTGCCCCCCACTTCTTTACATTAAGCACACATTCCTGCACTGTATGCTGCAAAACAGAAGCATCCCCTCATTTTAAAAATAGCCCGTCTGCATCAACCTGCATGGATTTCCAAAAGCCTACACAAACCTAGGTTTAAAACATAGCCTCTATAAAGAAGAGAAATAATAAATAAGCTTAACCAAGAACCCAAGGATTTAATTCCTTTTTAGAACTGAAAGGAAAGGTGAAAGTTGGAATGGAACCCGCTTTCTCACCTCCCCCACCTCCATGCTCTTGCCAGATCCTCTGTTTCCCTGTATGGTTGCCAAGTCTCCCTATGACTCCTTCCTATCACCTGCCAGCTCCACCATAACCCCTGCCAATTCTCCTCACCCCTGCCAGCTCTTCCTTTAGCAGCTGCCCTTATGCCTCCTCCCCATACCACCTATGCCAGCTTTCCACATACAACTTGTCTTCCTGCCAAACTCCTGCATTTAATATATTTATTGTTTATATGGATAAAGTGTAGCCTATCACAAGGGCTCAGGGCAATTATTCCAGCTCCCCATATACAACCTTTAGCTCTCGGTTACCTTTCTTTCTAACTCCCCAGCATGCTATCACCACCATCCCCCAAGTTCTCTCCTGCTGCCATCTCCCACAGGCCTGCACCTCCATTATTTGCCCAAATGCTCTCACATTCCAGCCCCATGCCTTCCAGACCCTTCCTACTATACCTCCCTATCTCCCTTAAAACCCCCCAAAAAAGTCCCTCCTATCAAACATCCATGTCAAACCCCTTCTGTTACCTCTCACATACCAGATCTCTACTGCTTCCTTCATGCCTCCCCAGAATCACACGGCAGCTGCCCCCAGGCCAGCCCCACTGGGCCAGTTCCTTATACATTCCAGTTCCCCCTTATGTCACCATGGCAGCCCTCTACCAACATGCTACCCCATGGCAGTCCAATACACCCATGCCAGTTACATGCACTTTGCGTGAGCTCCCCCACCGTGCCAGCTCATCCCTATATGCCCCCATGCCAACTGACCCTTTGGACAGCTCCTCCCTTACCCCCTGCCTCTATGCAGGCTCACTCCATACCCGGTTTCCCAAAATCAGCTCCCACATAACTCCTGCCAGCTCCCCACACAACCCCTATGCCCCATATCAGCTTCCCATACATGCACCTTATCAGCTTCACACACACACACACCATGCCCTTATGCCAGCTCACCCACACGCACCTGGCCAGCTCCCCCCACATAAATCTTGACCCCATACCAGTTCTCCCAACATGCTTCCTGCTCCATACCAGCTCCCCCTCCCCACCCCACACACACCCTGCCAGGTCTCCTCATAGTCCCCCCTGCCCTGTATCATGTCCCCCTACTTCCCTTCTGCCAGCTCCCCCCACATATCCCCGACCCCCTTCCCCATACCACCTGCCCCCAGATGTCCCCCTCTCCAATACTAGCTCCCCCCGACATGCCCCCTTCCCCGTACCAGCTCCCCCCACATGCTCCCTGCCCCCGTACCAGCTCCCCTCCGACATGCCCCCTGCCAGCTCCCTGCCCCCATACCACCTCCCGCCACATATACTCCCTGCCCCCATACCAGCTCCCCCCCACATCCCAGCGCATATCAGATCCCCCGGACATACCCCCAGCCCTCGTATCAGCTCCCCCACATGCTCCCTGCCCCCATACCAGCTGCCCCCCACATGCTCCCTGCCCCCGCCCCAGCTGCCCCCCACATGCCCCCGCCCCAGCTGCCCCCCACATGCCCCCGCCCCAGCTGCCCCCCACATGCCCACTGCCCCCGCCCCAGCTGCCCCCCACATGCCCGCTGCCCCCGCACCAGCTGCCCCCCAAATGCCCGCTGCCCCCGCACCAGCTGCCCCCCAAATGCCCCCCGCCCCATATCAGATCCCCCCACATGCCCGCTGCCCCTTGCCCCAGCTCCCCCCCACATGCCCCCGCACCAGCTCCCCCCCACATGTCCCCCGCACCAGCTGCCCCCTGCCCCCGCCACAGCTCCCCCCACATGGCCCCCGCTCCATATCAGATCCCCCCACATGCCCCCTCCCCCCACTCCAGCTCCCCCCACATACCCCCTGCCCCACATCAGATCACACACACCCCGCTCCCCAGCCCAGCGGTGCCCGGCCCGCCCCGGGATGCAGTGGCCCTGGGCGCCCGCTCGTGGCCCCTGGGGGGAGGGGGGGGTCTCCTCACCGCTCACCTGCGGGTGAACGAGACGGTGGCTGGTCTCCCCGGCGGCGGCGTCCCCGCTCCCGGTGTCCGTGGCGGTGGCTGCGCGGCTTCCCCCTCCTCCTCTGCCTCCTCCTCGGCTCCTGTCTTCCCACAGCAGCCAGCGAGTGGGGGAGGGGACAGGCCGAGAGGAGGGGGGAAGAGTACCACCAGCGGGACCGTTAGAGACCAGCGGCGAACTACAGCTCCCGGCAGGCCACGCTCCGGGCACGGTGAGGCCGCGAGGCGGCATTGGTTGCGAGGCATGCTGGGAGTTGTAGTCTTCCCCTCGCACGTGTAATTTTCCCCGGGACCAAAACGGGGATAGTGCATGCTGGGACTTGTAGTATTAGGGCCATTAGCACGGTGGGAGCTGTAGTACTTCAGTGTGGGCGCCCGTCTTCCCGGGGACAGGAAGAGCAGGAGGGAGCGTTGCATGCCGGGAGTTGTAGTTAAGGGGGGGATTGGTGTCGAGCATGCTGGGAGTTGTAGTCTTCCGCTGACCGCGACAATCTGTGGCCCGAGCGATAGGCGAGCGCGGCCTGCTGGGGCATGTAGTCAACGTGCAAGGGACGAGGAACGCGGAGTGCAGGGCGGACAGGGACCCCGGCGGAGCACGGCATGCTGGGACCGGTAGTCATGGTGCACGGCACGCTGGGACCTGTAGTCACAGAGAGGCCAGCTCTGGGAGGCTGCTGAAGCATGGCACGCTGGGACCTGTAGTCATGGAGCGTGGCATGCTGGGACCTGTAGTCAATAGATCTGGTGCTGGAGCCCAAACCCTGGGGGACTGTCAGACCCGTATAGGGTGATCAGATGTCCTGTTTTTTTAGGGATAGTCCCGATATTTGTGGCTTTTTCTTACATAGCCTGTCCCGATTTTTCACACTTGCTATCTGGTCACCCTAGACCCCTATGAGCCTAGTCTGGAGGGAAAATGGGGGGGTGTTGCCCCTCCCTCCCTCCCTTGCAGGTCTCTGTCAGGCACAGAATTTCCCCCCCCCCCCCCCGCATGGCCCCCTTCGCCTGGCTAGAGTTGCCCCCCCCCGCCCCCCCTCCCAAAAAAAATAGAAGTCCAACTACACCTATGGTGTCACAGACTCACAGTGCGACAGCCCTTCTCGGGGGTCCACTCTCTCTCGGGGTCAGGCCCCTCCACCTCCTGGAGCCGCACCTCTCTGAGCCTTAGCACGTCTGTCTCTCGCCGTGGGCCCCCTCGGGGAGTCCACTCGCTCTGGACCCCCCGGGGCCTCCACCCCCGAAGGGGTTGACGCAACCCTGTTCTCTAGACCGGAGTGACTCTCAGCCAGCATAAACAGGAGGATTTATTGAGAGTTGAACACAGCACAGGAAACTCTCAGGGCCTCAGGCCTGGCCTCCCTCAGCCCAGCACATCCCAGTCTCTCTGCATCCAGGTGGGCTCTGCCTGCTCCCCCTCTCCAGCCCCGAGCCCCCCTGCTTCCCAGCTGGGCATCCAAGATCCCCGGCCCCAAGCCCCACTTCTGTCCATTGTCTTCTCTCCAGGTAAACAGGGCTGTAAACTGGGGCCTCCTCTCCTCGCTTCTGTCCTCTGGCTGGAACTGGCTGGTCAGGTTACTGGGTCCTCACTCTGCAGCCCATTGTTCTCCCACTGGCCAGAACCGGCTGCAACTCCTGAGCTGGGTCTCTGGGCTGGAGTCTCAGGTCACCGGTCGCTGGGGTATTCATCCTCCAGGCCACTGGCTGGGGTCCCAAGTTCCCTCTCCAGCCCTCTGTAACAACAAACTCCCTCTCCCCTCACCTCGTTAAACCAGTAACACCCAGGGAAACTGAGTCCCACCCCCTCCGCATGCAAACCATTGAAACCCCACCGAAAACAAGAAAATCCCCCACTTCGTCACCGTGACCAAACAGCAAATGTGAAAAATCAGGACAGGGGTAATAGGAGCCTATATAAGAAAAAGACCCAAAAATCAGGACTGTCCCTATAAAATCGGGACATCTGGTCACCCTAACTACAGCTATCCTGGAGCATCACCAGCCCTAAGGGGCAGTCACCCCAGCAGGCAGTACAGCCTGGAGAACCAGCAGCCCCAGCAATCAGGGGTGCCAGGAGCCAGAGGCCTGACAGCCCCCAAAACTACTGGTCAGCGGGAACATCCCCAGGCTCAGAGAGGGAGCACTGTCCTTCTCTTTCAAAGCGCTCCTTAAAGCTCCTTCCTAGCCGTGATCTTGCATAACTTTGTTCTGTCTCATCTGTATTTCACTAGCCTGGTGCTGTGGTCACCCAGGGAGAGTGTCTGGGAGTAGGGGTTGTGGAGCTAGATTATACACACGTCAACATTAGAATTTTTGACATGTTGACAACAAACAGGAACCTAACACCAAATTATACATAGAGGAAAACTGGTTGTCGTTAAAAAAATCAATATCAACAGTTACCTGTGAGTACAAGGGAATGCTCTGCTATTCCAGATACCATGCACTGCATGATGTCAAGTATCAGAGGGGTAGCCGTGTTAGTCTGAATCTGTAAAAAGCAACAGAGGGTCCTGTGGGTGCCTGAGGGTCCTCTGTTGCTTTATGCACTGCATGGTAACTATTGGTAAAATTATGCCTTTTTAATGTTTGCTATTGTATCTCTTGTTCTGGAGGACAAGCAGAAGCTAACAATCACGTAGTGACAGGTTTCAGAGTACACTCACGTAGTGGGTGTGTAACAGAGAAGATGCACTGCTTGGCAAGCTTGCATTTCTAGCACACGGGGAACATGGCCATGTAACAACGATTAGAGCTCTTCTGAGCTTGAGTATCTCACCCCCACCATCACATTTGTTTTTAAGTTAAGGGGAAGGAGGGAATTAATGTAAGGAAATAAATTAAAAGAACTTATATAAAGAAAATTTACATCAGTAAGACTATAACCGGCTTTGACATACTGGAAAGTACCAGTCATGTTGTTGTAATAAAGGACTGCAGTACATTGCTGAATGACCATTCAGAGCAGGGGGAGAAAGCAGGAAAAAGAGATATCACTGTAGGCTATCCTGCAGAAGAGAGTCTATACCCCCTACCAGTGCGCTTAGCTGGCTGAACCAGCTTTGCTGGATTTGGCCCCATATTTATTATTAGATATTTAGGCCCTGATCAAAAGCCCATTGAGGTCAGTGGAAATACGCCTGCTGACTTCTGTGGGCTTTAAGTTCAAAATTAATACAAGGTCCCATGGGGGGGGGGCAGGGTGTCATAGTATTTGCACTGTCAAAATGGGCCTTGCTAGGGAAATTGAGGGGTCTTGGACTGGAATGTAAACTTCTTGTGGTATGAACCACGTTTTCTTCAGTGTTCGATACAAGATCGAGCATTTTCAGCACTCAGCAAATACTGAGCAATAATGTAACCAATCCGTGCCCGATGATGACTTGACAGTGGTCAATCTGCTGCACACCACAGACACATAGAACATTACAGAGCTTCACTGGAACTCTTGTCCAGAAGCACAGGTCTCTGCCACTTCTGCTAAAAGAGACTCTTCCATAGCAGTTAGCCCTACAGAGCCTACTACACACAACTGACCAGTTCTGATTCTATCCAGTATAGGTACATACCCCGATATAACGCGACCCAATATAACATGAATTCAGATATAACCAGCAAAGCAGTGCTCCGGGAGGGCGGGGCTGCGCACTCCAGCAGATTAAAGCAAGTTCGATATAATGCGGTTTCACCTATAACGCGGTAAGATTTTTTGGCTCCCAAGGACAGTGTTATATCGAGGTAGAGGTGTACTATATACATACTAGCCAATTCCTAATAATAATAACAACAGAGCACAACAAATTAAAACACCATCACATTGAGACAAAAACATTGTCACGTCATAACACCACTTTTAGTGGTGCAGGACTCACCCCAGTTAAATCAGAATGGAAAAACTGGAACGGGTGCCAACATTACATCACTTCAGAATAATACTCTTGATGACATTTACTTTCCCCTTTAGGTACACCACCAAGTCCAATATACACAGGTTTGGTCTGACTCCTCTGGATTGCAGTTATTGTGCCTGATTCACCTCCGCATCACTCCAGTTTTACACCAGTATGTCTCACAACATTGGGGGGTTTTCTTAACACTCCAGCTCCAAGTGTCAGGTTAGTATATATGTTGGGAAAATAACACAGCAGGGCACATTATCCAACAAGTTCTTGGAATGTATTGGAGACAATTTTTTATTTCAAAAGATGGAGAAAGGTACTAGAGGAGAGGCTGTTCTAGATTTAATGTTGACAAGTAGGGAGGAACTGGTTGAGAATTTGAAAGCAGAAGGCAGGCTGGGTGAAAGTGATCCTGAAATGATAGAGTTCATTATTCTAAGGAATGGTAGGAGGAAGAACAGCAAAATAAAGACAATGGATTTCAAGAAGGCAGGCAGACTAGCCCTCATGGTAGCACAGTAACACGTGGAAACGTAAACTCTAATGGCTGAAAAAACATTAGAACAGGACCAAAAACATTCATTTTTAAGATTTAATGATTTTATACAATCTCATGATTTTTGGGAGCCTGACTCATGATTTTTGAACGCTTGGGGTTGACAACACTGATTTTGCTTTACAGGATAGCTATCCAGTAAGTAAGATTAGGAATAATTTTATCCACTAGTGGCTCTTCAGATGGAAATTTTATATTTATATTTTTTGGACACAAATCCTTTTACCTCTCCCAAGAGAGACCATTTCATAATTTAAACTCATATTCTCTCTTTCACTTACTTTACTGCTCTAATGTTCCACATATTATGATGCCCAACAGGCTGTTCGGTGGGCATACAATAAAAGGGCAATGCAAATATCCACTGGCAATGAGAACCTGTGTATAGTAAACTGTTTGCCAGAAGCTAAGAATGTGCGACAGGGGATGATTCCCTGTTCTGTTCATTCCCTCTGGGGCACCTGGTATTGGCCACTGTCGGAAGACAGGATACCGGGCTAGATAGATCATTGGGCAGACCCAGTATGGCCGTTCTTATGTACAGAAAGTAACACAGAAGACAAAACACTTCCCCCATGAGGTGTTTTATTCACATCACTTCAGAATAATTAGATTATCAAATATATTTATAGTGCAAATAAAAAAAAATTAAATATAAAGGGGGCCTGATTTACCCCTGTCTTGCTTTACTAGTATACCAATGTATTGACCTGCCTGTCGCTTGTGTTTAAATCAGTGCAGTTACACTGGTGTAAAACTAGAGTAACTCAGTGGTGACTGAGGCTCCAAAAATCTATCATGTTAGGCACCCATTGTTGTAGCATCTGAACACCTCCCAACCTTTAATATATTTATCATCACAACAGCCCCGCGAGGTAGGGCACTGCTGTTATCCCTACTTTACAGATGAAAAGTGAGGTACAGAGAGACTAAGAGATTTTCTCAAGGTCATACAGGAAATCTATAGCAGAGTAAGGACATGAACCAATGTCTCCCAGGTCCTAGGTTAGTGCTTAAAAACTGGACTACTTCTAAGCTGGCCACCGGAACATGAAAAGACCATGGGTTGTTACAACAGGTGTGGCATGAAGTCCAAATTGTTCAGTAATTTAGTTTTATTTGGAGCTTTTGATCACTTTGTGGGATAATCTCTGGCTGGGGGGGATAGCTCAGTGGTTTGAGCATTGGCCTGCTAAACCCAGGGTTGTAAATTCAATCCTTGATCTGGTGCAAAAATCTGTCTGGGGATTGGTCCTGCTTTGAGCAGGGGGTTGGACTAGATGACCTCCTGAGGTCCCTTCCAATCTTGATATTCTGTGATAGCCTGTCTCATGTCATGGGCCATTTTTTCAGGTGTGAGCAAGAGAATCTACAAAGAAACCTGACAGGTAAGTAAGTGGCTCATTTGAAAAGGAAGTATCCAGTCCTTTTCCTCACTGGATTTTAAAAGGGCAGTGTCTTAAAAAGGCACAATCACAAACAGAGGACCCTTCCTTGAGCCTAGGATAAAGTACTTTGTGTGTATCTAGGCTGAAGTCTAGAATAATGAAGTTATCTCTGCATATTCAGATTTCTTCGGTGACCCTATAAGATGGATTTCTGACCATACGTGGAAGATAAAAGAATACCCCATTGTCAGAAAAGGGATAACTGCCTCAATGCAGCAACTTCATTAGAAGACAAGCACTGCATCCTCTTCTTCTGCGTTCCATACAGCACTGAGTTAGAGATTGCTCAGAGAATAAACTGCCAAGGACAGGAGAAACCTAGGGGGAGAAATTAATTATGCTGGCCAAAATCTGCCTTCAGTTTACTTATTGCTATTTCTAGATAGCACTTCCCTACCTCCCCTGGTGTGTTGTGAGAATAAATACAGTAGAGATTGGGAAATGCTCAGGTCCTATGGTTAACAGGGGCCAGGCAAGTATCTAATAAAACTAGTTGGCCCAAATCCGTTCTTGATGGAGTCCACAGGTGTTATACCAGTGACTTCAATGGGAATAAATTAAGCCAGTGCTGAGCATGTTGGAAAATCCCACCCTAGAAGTGACTTTCCCAAGGTCAGGCACAGAGGAAATCTGTGGTGGAGCCACTATCAGGACCCAGATAAGAGTGGTTGATCTATTGATCAGCCTCCAGACCGCCACTCTTGAGCCTTACCTATAATAAGACCATTGGCTGCATTGGTGTAAGTCAGGGCATAACCATAGAGATGTACGGGCTGGAAGGGACCTCAAAAGTCATCTAGCCCAGCAGCTGCGCTGTGGCCTGACCAGAATTTGTCCCCCTACATTTGAACTGTCTATGGAGCTAAGATTCCCAAACTGGGTATTAGCTCTTAATTCCAGCCTCATTTGTGTGGGCCATTAAAGCTGTGTGACGTAAAACTTCTTCGCCTTCACATTTCTGTAAATACCAGTTCTGAACAGAGTATGAGTAGGGGCTACCTTAGGTACTATTAGGCATGATCCAGCCCTTGAGAGTTTTGCTATGGATCTCAGTGGGGTAGACCCTTAACACACCCCTCCCAGCCGTACCTTGCAGGAGAAGGACCGAAGTGCATATTTATATTAACATCTTTTGCTCCTTTGCCCAGAGGTCACTTATGAGGCAGTCTGCTCTAGTGGATCAGGCACTGGGGGAGAGTCAGGACACCTGGGTTCTATTCCCGGTTCAGCCACTGATCAACTCCTGTGTGACTTTGGGCAAGTCACTTCACCACCCCGTGCTTCTGTTTCTATTCCCACCCTTCGTCCATAGGCATGGGAACTAGGGCTGCGGGGGGTTCTGCAGCACCCCAGTTTTTTTGCAGGGCTCCACTGCCAGCCCTGCGCCCACGGTCCCAGCTGCTGCCCCACACCCAGGGCTCCACTGACAGCCCCACATCCAGGGTCCTGGCTGCCAGTCCTGCGCCCGGCCCCACGCCCAGGGTCCCGGCTGCCACTCCACACCCAGGGCTCCACTATCAGCCCCAGACCCAGAGTCCTGGCTGCTGGCCCCGCACCCGGCCCCATGCCCAGGGTCCCAGCTGCCACCCTGAGCCAGGGTTCTGCTACCAGCAGTGGCGCTGGAACACTTTAATAGTGGGGGTGCTAAAATCCAGCCCTCTTACCTATGTCCTCTCCCCGCCCACCAGAGCTGGGTCCGAGAGCAGGGCCATGTCTCTGTGCGAGGGGTCCCAGATAAGGGTATGGGGACCAAGGCTGGGGCCACAGCTGGGGGAAGGGGCGGGGACAGGAGTGGAGCCCTGGGCACGGGGTGGCAGCCAGGACCCTGGGCCGGCAGCAGAGCCCTGCGTAAAACCTGGAGGTGCTGCAGCACCCTGCGCAGCCCTAGTTCCCATGCTTATGGCTGCTGGCCCCACGCCCAGGGTCCTGGCTGCTGCCCTGCGCCCGGTGCTCCGGTCCTGGCCCCATGGCCACCCCCAGCTGTGGCCCAGCCTCCTCCCCCTTACCCCTGTCCGGGTCCCCCCTCCCAGAGACACGGCCCTGCTCCCATCCCCAGCTCAGGGGGGGGGGTTCAGACAGGGGTAAGAGGGCTGGCTTTCAGCACCCCTGCCTTTGTTCGTCATGTCTCTCCACCACGTAAGCTCTTTGGAGCAGGGACTGGCTCTTGGGTGTTTGTGCAGTGCCCCACTCTCTAGGGTCCCTACGTGCTACTGTACTATGAATACTCAACGAGAAAGAGGTGACATGACCTCATTCTCCAACCATGAGTGTATGTTTCACACCTGCTTGCTGGCCCTAAGAACAGCTTGTCCCAGTATAGAAGAACTAACGGGAGTCTGGGCATTTGGACCACATTTGCAAATCCTGGATGCCTAGGAAGTTCTGTGGGCACAGACTGGGCACCAGTGGTCAAATTTAACACTAGCACAAGTATGCCTAAATCCACTGACATGAATGTGGTTGCCCCTACATACTCCGGGTGTCGTTGCAGGCTGGAGTGAGGAGGTCATGACTGTAATTGGGTGCAGCTGGTGACAGGGGAGAATGAAATCCAAAGTAGGTCAGTCCAGGTATAGAAGCCTCCCAAAAAAGGATTTGTGGGTAAAGGGAAATTGTACAGGCGCTCCATCTCCTTAAACAGGCACATTTTCACAAACTGAGCTTCAGGAGACACACAGCTGTTTAGAACAAAAGCCAGGTCTTTATATCACTTTCCCAGCTGTGGATGTTCACATGCATGTGCTTTTTAAAGTGCAATGACACAGATCAGGAGCGGGAGGAGCTGGCAAAGGAGCTGCATGCAGCCACTGGAGCAGGCGCACCCTGGCCCTGCACCTTGGGTCGACATTTCCAGCTGAGCAAAGTGAGCATACCATGTGCTCTGGCAACATTTCCGACCCACTGTGTATTGGTGTAAAGGACAACACAACGAGCCACGTTCTCCCTGTAAGCTCCCCGCACATCACCAAAGCGCTGTTAAAGGGCCAAAATGTAAATAAGAAGCAGGCCCCAAGTGCAGGGACATGGACAACCTGGCCTATTGCGTACACATTTGATCTCCAGACGTGTTCAGTGTTTGACTTCAGCAGGGGCAGAGTTAGGCCAAGGCCAGACAGCTGCTTCCTACTGACAGATGCTCCGTAGCACTGTAAAGCCAAATGGGGAATAAGGTGAAAATCACTCGTTTGAGCCAAGTTTGTAATATCGACCTTAGGCCCCGATCCTGCAATTGGAACTGCATGGGAGGGCCTGTGTGCTTGTGCGGAGTTCCACTTACTTTAATTGGGTTCAGGCTGGAAGTACGGGGTTGCCTGTGCGGAGCCAATTACAGGATCAGGGCCTTCGAAGATGATCAGGTAAAACTGAGTGCATTATTGATGAGGACAACAGTAGCATCTAAAGGCCCCAGCTGAGATTCAGGCTCCACTGTACGAGGTGTTGTACAAACACACAGTAAGAGACATCCCCTGTCCCAGAGAGTTTGCAATCTAACCAAGACTGACATGCAAGGGTGGAGAAAAGGCGTATTATCCCATTTTACAGGTGGCGAACCGAGATACAGCAAGATTAAGTGATTTGCCCAAGAGTGCCTAAAGCTTTAATTCCTGCAACAAGCCCAACCCTCAACATCACTAACATCATACTAGGGTGGAAAATGGAGGACATCGATATGCATTGTCCAAAAAAAAGGTGTTAAAATTACCATTACGAACATCCCTAGCTCTTGTGCACCGGAGAATCACCACAAGGCACAAATAGTGACTGCAAGAACCTTCAGCGTCCATAAGAAGATATAGAGATGGCTACACCTTTAACTTGTCCCCCAGAAAGTAGGTCTTTTATCTGAGGTGACTGGCATGCGGCTCCAGATAGTTTGTTAAAGGTCAATCTCTCCAAGAGAGGAATCAAAACCAAAGGAGACAGGAAGCCTAGGATCAGATGCCATACCGTGCAATTAGTAACCCTATGGATAAAAACAAGCAGGGGGTTACTTTAAATCAGGCCTGGCACTCATGAGAGCTGACAAAAGCACCATGTAAGTGATGCTTTTAATCGGCACACAACATGGGTTAGTACTCACTGCTGACAGAGATACACTTATTCTAACATGCTCACATATGTGTAGTCAGATGTTCATATCAGTGCAATGTGGATAATCTGCCTTTATTTCAGTGTGTGCATATCCAGATATTAAGATACATACATACATAGTGTGGTTAGATGATACAGATACATAAATATTGGGATTACATTAGACTACAGTTAAATCTGTCTCCAATGACCATGTAAAGTAGCAACAAAAACCAGTTTCTTAATTGTTCTTAAGGAAGCAATTGAAGAATTATAAACCATGCTTTGGGAAGGGCCTTTCAGAAGAGAGCTTGACTTACAATGCTGGTGCCTGCTACAGGTTTTGCTGTGAATGCATCTAGTTATGAAGTACATTTCCCACAAATGTGAAGGTTCTGTTAATTTTTTATAGAGCAAGAGACAAAATTTACATAAAACCTTCTAGGAGCCATTGCTCACTAAACAAAACCAGAGTGAACGGAGCACAATTCAGACATGAGCATCTGTTACTCAGATCCCTTCAGCCACAGGAGAGCAAAGACCAAAAACCCCAAACCCGTCTCATATTCATAGCATGCTTCTCGAAACTGGAGCTGCTAAAACTGTTGCTGCTGGAGATGCCTTCACTGTTTGGGTGAGCTCCATTACTGGGAAGGAATGCTTTAGTTTTTAGACTGGGGAAAAAAAGCTTTTGGGAAAAATCAGTGGGAGTGTTCCTATTGGGAGGTGGAGAATTAAGTCTCGATATGATTTTAAATGTGTCAACCCCTTGGGGGAAGGTCTATCTTCTAATGAGTGTGTGTACACCACCTAGCAGAGGAGGGCCCCCGATCATGGTTGGCGCCTCTAGGAGTTACCATAATACAAATTTGTATTAGGGCTGTCAAGCGATTCAAAAAAATTATGATTAATCGCACTGTTAAACAATAATAGAATACCATTTACTGAAATATTTTTGGATGTTTTCTACATTTTCAAATACATTGATTTCAATTACAACACAGAATACAAAGTGTACAGTGCTCACTTTATATTTATTTTTTATTACAAATTTGTGCTGTAAAAAATAGTATTTTTCAATTCATCTCATACAAGTACTGTAGTACAATCTCTATCATGAAAGTTGAACTTACAAATGTAGAATTATGTACAAAAAATAACTGCATTCAAAAATATAACAATGTAAAACTTTAGAGCTTGCAAATCCTCTCAGTCCTACTTCTTGTTCAGCCAATCATTCAGACAAACAAGTTTGTTTACATTTGCAGGAGATAATGCTGCCCGCTTCTTGTTTACAATGTCACCTGAAAGTGAGACCAGGTGTTCGCATGGCACTGTTGTATCCGGCGTTGCAAGATATTTACATGCCAGATGCGCTTCAACCATCATTCTAGGGGACATGTGTCCATGCTGATGACGGGTTCTGCTCGATAACAATCCAAAGCAATGCTGAACCGACACATGTTCGCTTTCATCATCTGAGTCAGATGCCACCAGCAGAAGGTTGATTTTCTTTTTTGATGATTCAAGTTCTGTAGTTTCCGCATTGGAGTGTTGCTCTTTTAACAACTTCTGAAACCATGCTCCACACTTCATCTCAGATTTTGGAAGGCACTTCGGATTCTTAAACCTTGGGTCGAGTGCTGTAGCTAGCTTTAGAAATCTCACATTGGTACCTTCTTTGCATTTTGTCAAATCTGCAGTGAAAGTTTTCTTAAAAACAACAACAACATGTGCTGGGTCATCATCCGAGACTGCTATCACATGAAATACCTGGCAGAATGCGGGTAAAACAGAACAGGAGACATGCTATTCTCCCCCAAGGAGTTCAGTCAAAATTTAATTAATGCATTATTTTTTTAACAAGCATCATCAGCATGGAAGCATGTCCTCTGGAATGGTAGCTGAAGCATGAAGGGGCATACGAATGTTTAGCATATCTGGCATGTAAATACCTTGCAATGCGGCTACAAAAGTCCCATATGAACACCTGTTCTCACTTTCTGGTGATATTGTAAATAAGAAGCTGGCAGCATTATCTCCCGTAAATGTAAACAAACTTGTTTGTCTTAGCGATTGGCTGAATCAGAAGTAGGACTGAGTGGACTTGTAGGCGCTATAGTTTTACATTGTTTAGTTTTTGAGAACAGTTACATAATGAAAAAAAATCTACATTTGTAAGTTGCACTTTCACGATAAAGAGATTGCACTACAGTTCTTGTATGAGGTGAACTGAAAAATACTATTTCTTTTGTTTATCATTTTTACAATGCAAACATTTGTAATAAAAATATAAAGTGAGCACTGTACACTTTGTATTCTGTGTTGTAATTTAAATATTTGAAAATGTAGAAAAACATCCAAAATGGTTAATAAATTTCAATTGGTATTCTATTGTTTAACAGAACGATTAGAACTGTGATTAATCTTTTTAACGGTGATTAATTTTTTTTTAATTCATAGCATGAGTTAACTGCAATTAATCGACAGCTCTAATTATATTACTAATATTAGTCATTTAGATTACATGAAACTCTGGGATGAAGTCCATGGTTGGCACCTTTGCTCTTCTAGCACAATGGAACATTCTACCATCAGGAGACAGAGCTTTCTCAGGGGACAATTCCAGACTGCCGAATGAACTCCCCAGGAGCTCGGCTTCATCATAAACCTCACCACCGCCCGCTCTGAGTCAAAGGCACATTTCTTTAACCTGTCTTCTCTGACATAAACATATAGCAGCAGGTGAATATATATAATCAAAACAATTACAAAACACGACACTTCTCCCCCAGGGAAGAGGATGACAGAAGAAACATGTGACCCAGGTTACTCATGTTACTTAATACACTATTGGTAGGCACTCAGATACTACAGAGATGAGCATGGTATAAAAACCTACATGGAGTAGAACAGTGGTGTCTAATTGGATTATGGTAGCACTTTATTAGAAGGCCATAAGCAACCCATTGTTGGTCCCCTGAGTAAGCTATTAAGGCAGTTTTCACTGTAATCTACCTAATCAACATAATGTCTATTCAATAATACGTTAGAAGGTCACTGTCAGGCAGTTTAGTGTGAAAATGTCGGTATTGTAGAAAAGTACTTTACAGATGTTTTAGGTTTTTTGTTCATTTGAAATTAAAACAGTATCTTTCTTTTGATTGAAGCCTTCCTCTGCTGCACTGGCAGACTTACGCATGAGAGCCGGGAAGGGAACTGGATGGGTTTATTTTTTCAAATTGTCCAAACTGAGCAAATCGCAAACTACACAAACAACCAAACACCGTAAAAAAGTAAACTTTTATCAGTAAAATTCCTGTCTGGTATGATTTGTAAACACATATGCTGAACTTTATACACATAAATAGGCCCATTGAAGTCAATGGCACCACACACATGCATAAGTGTTTGAAGGATCTGGGGCTTGAATAAGCTCAGTGTAACTGGCTAGCAGAACTTTTTTGCTGACCCACCTGGTTAGCAGGTGTTAGAACCCTGCACTTGCACTGCTGGAAGTTGTGATGAATCATTGCAGCAGGTGTGTGGCTCATATGTCCCAGGTGGTGATAAAGAGAGGAATCTAGGACAGAATCTAGGACAGAAAAGGCCCCAGAGGGAAACTCTAGTGACAGTTCATCACAGGGAGGCAGCTTCAGCAGAGATACATGTTGTGTTATTGTTTCTGAGTTACCAACAAAGCCAGTCCCCTGGCAGGGGCTGAGGGTAGATGTTAGCTCAGCAGCTGTTGCTCTGATGAGGACAGGCTAAGTATTCAGCCCATTTACATACAGTTCCCGCTTTCCTCTCCTGGTTACTTGTGGGCCTGTTAGTCTTTTCAGATTTCTTTGATGTATTTGTTATTGTTTTCCCCTCACTTAAGATTCTCAGTCTGAAAAGAACAGACTAGAGTCCCTCTCCCACAAGAAATTCACTTGCAGAGTACAGGTTGAGGGATACATCGGGTAATAGTGAATGATCACTGATGAAACCGAAATCTAAGGGGCTATCTGTGACCACCTCCTTTTGAGTTATAGGCCAAGATGCTGGGACTGGACAGGGGGTGGATCCCTTGATGATTGCATTGTTCTGTTCATTCCCTTGAAAGCGTCTGGCATTGGCCACTACAAGACAGGATACTGGACTAGATTGACCATTGGTCTGACCTAGTATGTCCGTTCTTATGAGACAGCAGAATCTTCTTGCACCTATTGGACTTAGCATGCAACTTAGCCCTGATCTGATATAGTATTGCTTTTCATCCACAGATCTCAAAGCACTTGGCTAAGGAGGGTATTATTATTATTTGTCTTAACACAGCATCTAGGAGCCCCAGTCATGGACCAGGACCCCAGGGTGCTAGGCACTGTACAAACACAGAACAGAGACAGTCCCTGCTCCAAAGAGCTTGCAATTGAAGTATAAGATAAGAGACAGCAGATAGATACAGACAGATGGGGGGAATGCAAGGTAACAATGAGACAATATTGATCAGCATCATCTCAGTGTGCCAGCAGCCTAACCATTGTCAAGCAGTTATTGTATTTCCCTATTTTACAGGTGGAGAAACTGAGGAATCGAGTGGTGACGTGATGTGTCCAAGGTCACTCAGCAGGGCAGCAGAAGAGCTAAGAATAGAACTTGGGTCTCTTGACTTCCAGCCTAGGGCTCTGTCCTCTCCCACTACTGCAGCCATTTCCCTTGCTCACTTCATTTATAAGGAGGAGTATGGGGAAGAGGGCATTTAGAGCAGAAAGAGCCATTGAGGTCCCACCAGACCATCAGTGGCATGGTCTGTTGGAAGGCCCAGTTGTCTCTCCACATGGCCATCTGGAAACACCCTGACTCCAAACTGAAGGAGGTAATGGTTGGACCATGACATAGGTAGTAATCTCCATCCCTTCCAATGGCAAATCCCATCCAAGCTGCCAGTTCCAGATGACTAAACTGAGTCAAAATCCCCTGGAATAATCCCACCTCCATCTGATACAGAAAAAGCTATTATCTGCATGAACATCTAACCTCGGGGGCATTTCACTGTCACCCCCCAGCCACCCAAGATCCATTTCCCATGGATCTCTTCCCCATCTCAGGAATGGATTGGCACATGTCATTTAAAGCAGGAAGGCAGCATTCTGCAGCGATGAGTCAAGAGACCTGGGTTCTCTGCCAGCGACGCCCTAGCGAAGTCACTTAAATCCCACATTTCCAATTGGGATAATACTGACACACGTCTGTAGAGCGTTGAGAACTAGGAAAACGGAAAGTATTATTGTTCCTGTTGACAGTGTATGAACAAGAGCTAGGAAGAATTTCATAAGGCTCAGAGAGGTGAATTCACTTCCCTAGCAAGTCAGCGACAGACTCAGGAGTTCTAAACCCAGCCCTTTGATCTAACCAGGGCCGGCTCCAGGGTTTTTGCCGCCCCAAGCGGCGCAAAATAAATAAATAAATAAAAAAGCTGCGATCTGTGGCGGCAATTCGGCGGGAGGTCCTTCGCTCCGAGCGGGAATGAGGGACCGTCCGCCGAATTGCCGCCGAATAGTTGGACGTGTCGCCCCTCTCCGGAGTGGCCGCCCCAAGCACCTGCTTGGCAGGCTGGTGCCTGGAGCCGGCCCTGGATCTAACCATTCCCCTCCTCATTTTCCCTAGGGCACAAAGACATCTTGGGCTCAGACCATAAGTGTACTATCCTCATGAGCAGTGTGATTCGCTCCCTGTCACGTAAAGTCCTTTAGCTGGGCATATCTATGTATTTCCTGACGTCCTCTCCCCTTACTCAGCTTTCTTTAGATGCCTCCAAGTTGTTCTACTTTGCAGGTTACAAGGCGGTGCAATAACACGCACTGATCGTCCGAGCCCTGGGTGCATGGGACACCAGTAACGAGCGAGGGTTGAGAGAAGGCGGAATCGGTCAGCGCGACGCTCGGCTGATGCGGCAACTCCTGATGTCTGATGCCGTCAGGTGGTCGAGGGACCTCTACATAGAACACATCCACTGGACATCGGCAATACCAGGAGGGACGAGCTGGAGTGCCAATGAGAAGCACAGTCGGGAAAGTATCTGAAATACTTTCCTCATGGACTGTATTTTCTAAATGGACAACCTACCCTCAAATATTGAGGGACCATCTTCACTCATTGCTAAATTTGCTTTCCACAACCAACTCTCTGTATAACTTTTCATGAGTGATGTACCCGAATATTTGGATGCTAATATCTAAACTGTATTTTTAAATTTATTCACTTATATTTGGGTTATTGCTGATTATGCACTATATGTATCTTAAGACTTTTAAAGCAAACTTTGTATTTGTGGATAAGCCAAGCACTATACCCAGATGTACAGACACCTTTCTTAACCTCTGTACTATATAATTTTTTTAACATTAGCTTTAATAAAAATTTTAATTTGATCCTGACATCTTATTTCCTGTGTTAATTGTCTCCAGAATCTGTTTGAACTATTTCAGGTGTGTGACTTCTATTTGTGCACTCTAATAGTGAAAGCAAATATGCTAACAACATCCAGGAGCGAATTGCTTTCTCCAAGTCTCATAAGTATGCATGAAATTCATTAATAAATATCCCAAAATAAGCATTTGCATTGCACATATCCACACTGGGAAAGGAACAATTGTTTTATCTTAGCATTTATTGTTCGCCATTAAGAAAACAAATCACTATATGATGTGTGTTTGGAAGTCTTTCTTCCTAACAGATGTGAACTATAGCAATATAGAATTCTCACAGGGCCAGATCCTCCGCTGGTATAAATCAGGACGGGTCTGCAATGGAGCTATGCTGACTTATGCCAGCTGAGAACTTGGCCCATTATTTATAACTAAGCATTTCTGCACAACCAAATTCTGCAACAGCTCTGCACCAGGCAACCCTCTGGGGATTCCTCCCCCACACATACACACCCCAAAAAAATGAAGTTTGACTTTCCGGCTGCCCAAATTGTGTCCTGCCCCCAACTGCAGCTCTTTGAAGCCACATGATGTCCTTGTGAGTGACAGAGGATCAGAAAGGATCGTCTGGTGGCCTGATCACAGAACCGGGAGATAGGAACTGCAGAGTTCTAATCCTAGCTCTGCTGTCAAATTATTCTTGACTGGACATTGTTTTAAATACCCAGCTATTCCCCACAACTACTCCTTCCTTTTTAACAGTCTGCCCAGCCATACCACCTATCTCCTCCAGTTAAACATTTTACCATGCTTCCCTTAGCCCCTACACTTCCACATCAGCTTCTCCACCATCCCCCATCTGCCCGCTATGACTTAGTCACTTTTAGCCAGATCTTCCGCTGGAAGCAGCTCCACTGAAGTCAGTGTAGAGACACCAATTTACACCAGCGGAGGATCGGGTGCTCTGGGTTGTTGATCTGCGGCAGGTGGGAGGCCCTGGAAGGGAGGGGGAGGAGCTGATTGGCGGGGCTACTGGTAGGTGGGAGGCACTGGGGGGGAAGGGGAGGAGCTGATCAGTAGGGCCACCAGTGGGTGCTGAGCACCCACTATTTTTTTTTTCCATAGGCACTTCAGTCCCAGAGCACCCATGGAGTCGGCACCTGTGCAGGTGGAGTTGAGTAACTCCTCGACTCACAGCCTATAGAACACATAGACTACGTGATGGGGCCAGGGCCGGCTCCAGCTTTTTTGCCGCCCCAAGCGGCGAAGAAAAAAAAAAAAAAAGATAAAGTCACGATCGGCGGCACTTCGGGGGCAGCTCTACCGTGCCGCTTCATTCTTCGGCGGAAATTCGGTGGCCGGTCCTTCCCTCCAAGAGGGACTGAGGGACCGCCACCGAATTGCCACGGAAGCCCCGGACGTGCCGCCCCTCTTCATTGGCTGCCAGGGCCGCTGAGAGCGGGTTCGGGCCCCGGTGAAAAAAAATGTTTGGGACCCCCAGCAAGGGCAGACCGGCTAAACAGGGCCGATGAGAGAGGGGGGAAGCCGGGCCCCCTTCCAGACCGCTGGGCCCCGGTAATTTGTACCGGCTTCCCCCTCCTCTTGTCGGTCCTGTTGGTTGTCCCAAGTACCTGCTTCATGCGCTGGTGCTTGGAGCCGGCTCTGGATGGGGCAGAGAGGTGACTTCGAGCAGGGACATTTTTGCACAGGAGCTGGGGACTGCCCAGCGGAGCAGCAGCCTGGCTGAAGGTCCTGAAGAGAGAACTGCTTGCCCAGAGCTCTGAAAGGGCCGATCTATCCATTGAAGCTTTGCTGCACCTCGTTCTGGCCTCATCCATTCTCCTTCCAAGCAATCACAGCAACTACATGGGGTGAATCCTCCTCCTGCCCCTGCAGCTGTGGAGGCTCCGCCAGCGGGGAGGTGGACAGGATTCAGAGGGTGTGAATTCCCCTGGGCAGTGCAGTGCTTAGCTCTGCAGGGTGAGCTGTGGGAAGGTTAGGCCTGGGGTCAGAAAATCCACTTCCCCAAAGAGAGGGCATGGTGGGAGTTACAGACTGCAGCTTCGTGGCTATAGCAGCAGCCAGACAGCTGCTCCACAGCCTGGAGAGGAGATTTTTTCCCCTCTCAAGCCATTGCAGTCGCCTGCCCAGCTAGGGTGACCAGATGTCCCATTTTTAAAGGGACAGTCCCGGTTTTGGGGACTTTTTCTTATATAGGCGCCTATTACTCCCCCCCACACTTCCGTCCCATGTTTTCAACGTTGCTATCTGGTCATCCTATGCCCAGCCCAGTGCTTGGGCGGTGTACTGCTACTGAGGATTTGAGCCTGTACATGCATATTGCAAATTGAGAAAGACTAGGTAAGTTCAACCAGAAGCTAATGGGCCTGATGCAAGAATCACTGGGTAAAATCCTGCGACCTGTGTTGTGCAGGAGGTCAGACTAGATTATCCTGATGGCCCCTTCCGGCCTCCATATTTATAAAGAGCATGAGTCTGGATCCACTGATTTCTCTCCCAATGAAATAAACAATCTACCCCGCAGACCAAACTCTTTCTGAATGCTTGGAAGTTCCGGCAATATTTTGCCATTCGCACAATGCCTTCAATGCTGTTCAGATGAATATAATAAGCACTGAGCCCGAGTCAGTGTAAGACATTTTCCAGCAATATGCAGATGTACACTCGACTCCACAAGGATTGCAGGTGATACTTGGTGTAACTCCAAAAAGCATCCGTCTCTGCCACGGGCAGAATCAGTGACAAGCTCTCTCGATTTCACAAAGATCACATCGCAGCTGGGAAGCTGTCAGAGATTCAGGAACAAATCAATATGCGACTCCGACCCAAGGACACAGCCCCCTGCTTCTCTCATCTCTGACTATGGAGCAAGCGTCCTGCAGGCAGGGCAAAGTACCAGATTCACACATGAACTGTATCTTGCATATGATCTGGACCTGCTGGGGCAGGATTGGGACAGGGCAATAAGCATCTTTTGGCAGAGGCTCAGAAACTGTGTGTCAGGCGCATAAAAAGATTGGAAGCTCCAAGGGCAATATCTACCCACACACAAATTTATCGCTCTCTAGTGGATCTGAAAGATGTGTCCTACCTAGCAATACTGCAGGATAAGCTTTCTGTTATGGCCCCTGGAGCTCCTGCAACCAGCAAACCAAGACCTGCCAGTTTTATTGTTTGCACTGCCCAAGTGTTCCCTCAGCACTGATTAAACTCCCAAAGTCCTGTCCCAGCATCCACCAGTCTCAGAGTAAAACCTGGTATGGATTCTTTGGGGCTGGTCTCTTCTTTAATTGTTCCTGAGTCCCGGGTAAAAAAAATCAGTGGGAAGGCCCCCAGGAGCTAGCCCTTTTATTGCCGCATTGGGGAATGGATCTGAGATGGCAGAATTCTGGGGCGGGGAAGCAGAATGACTGTGGTTTGTAGCGCCAAAGGCTCGCTCGGAGATCAGGGCCACACTGTGCAGTCCCTGCCCCCAAAGAGCTTACAAACGATACACGGGTCCAGAGAGGTGAAGTCACTTGTCCAAGGTCACAGCAAGTCACTGGCCGAGCTGGGCACCGAATCCAGGACTCCTAAATCCTACTCCAGGATCCCACCTATTGGGACACACTGACTTTGGCTCAGGACCCTCCTGCGCTAGAAACCGAACCCGTGAAACGCTCTGTTGTTCAGCTAGGACAGGGATGAGGAGTGCAGGGAAAGACCTGACTAGAGAAAAATAGGATGAGCTAGCGCCTGAGAACCAGTCAGTGAAAGTGACCTGCAACATTTCACTGTGGAAGCGCAGCCAAGGGCAAAGGCTCAGATTTTAGGGTGCACCCAAATCCCATTGACCTAAAGTGAGAGCTGGGCACATAACTCCCTTAAATCCCCACCAAAGACATGGTGAAGAGTAAACTGGATTGTAGCAGACTCACTGCCACAGTGCCTCCTGCTGGTCATCTGGGAATTAGCTCCATTCCAGCACTCAGAGCACCTCCTGCTGGCCGATGTCTCACCTGCCACAGGCCCCGTGTCCCCCCTGGATCCCGGGGCCCCTTACCTTGGGGTTCTGCCCTACGGCAGTCCCCACACTCTGGGTCTCCCCTCTGAGGGGGCCCCCCAATCCCCTATACCCACCTTGCCTCAGGGGCTACTGCCAGTCATCATCTAGCCCCCTTTCTCTGGGGCAAACTCCAGTCTGTGATGGCCACTCATCATTGACAATGGGGTTGGACCTGCTGCGTTTCTCTGCAGTCCCAGTACCTCCCCTGGCCTTTAGCCAGGCCTGAGCCTGGGGACTCACCTGGCCTAAGCTCCCCAGCATAGGCACCGACTCAGTGGGTGCTCCGGGGCTGGAGCACTCATGGGGAAAAATTGATGGGTGCTCCCCGCCCACCAGCAGCTCCCCACCCAGCTCACCTCCACCTCTGCTCCACCTCGTTCCCTGAGCGCACTGTCTGCCCGCTTTTTTCCCTTAGTTCCCAGTGCTTGCGCCATGAAACAGCTGTTTCGTGCGGCTGGGAGGGAGGGAGGAGGAGGGGGAACGTGGCGCGCTTGGGGAAGAGGCGGGGCCGGGGCAGGGATTTGGGGAAGGGGTTGGAATGGGGGCAGGGCAGGGGTGGGGAAAGGGTGGAGTTGGAGCAGGGCTGGGGGGGGGCACGAGCATCCACCGGTGCCGGGGGAAGTTGGCGCCTATGCTCCCCAGCTCTGCCTGCCCTTTCCCAGCACAGCTCTGCTTGAGGTACCCTGTGCTCCCACACAGCTAGGTCCTTCCCACTCCCAGGCTGGAGTGAGATTGACCCAGCACCTCCCTTAGCCCTTATATCAGGGCCAGCTGTGGCCTGATTGGGTGTGGCCACAGCTGTGGCTGCTCTTAACTAGGGTTACCATATTTCAGCAAGAAAAAAAGAGGACGGGAGGAGCCCCGCCCTAGCCCCGCCCCTGCCCCTCCCACTTCCCGCCCCCCCAGAACCCCCAACCCTCCCCCCGTTCCTTGTCCCCTGACTGCCCCCTCCTGGGACCCCTGCCCCTAACTGCCCCCCAGGACTCCACTCCCTATCTAAGCCTCCCTGCCTCTTGTCCCCTGACTGCCCCAACCCTTATCCACACCCCCACCCCCAGACAGACCCCTGGGACTCCCACGCCCCATCCAACCACTCCCCACCCCCTGACAGCCCCCCCCAGAACTCCCAACCCATCTAAACCCCTCTGCTCCCTGTCCCCTGACTGCTCCGATCCATCTCCCCACCCCTGCCACCTGACAGCCCCCCCCAGAACTCCCAAACACTCCCCCCCTGCTCCTTGTCCCCTGACTGCCCCCTCCTGGGACCCCTGCTCCTAACTGCCCCCCAGAACCCCACCCCCTACCTAAGACTCCCTGTTCCTTGTCCCCTAACTGCCCCCTCCTAATAACCCCCCCAACTGCCCCCCAGGACCCTACCCCCTACCTGTACCCTGACTGCCCAAAACTTTCTCCACTCCCCCCAAAAAGCCCCCCCCGTTTCTTGACCTCCACCTCCAGAACCTTCCTGCCCCCTGACCTCCTTACCCTGCTGCTCAGAACAGAGTGTTGGGCTCTGTGCAGCCGAGCCGGACACGTGGCTGAGCTCCCCAGCACAACAAAACCTGGTCCCTGGCCCTGCACAACAAAACCCGGTCTGGCCCTGCACAGTGCTGCTGGACTGGGCTGCAAGGGAGCTGCTGGCTCAGAATGCAGGGCAGATCCGGCTCCTCTACAGCTGCTCCTGAGTCCAGCCCGGGACTTTCCTGCAGCCCTCCCAGCCACTCGCTCTGCTAATCCCGGACATTGTGAGTGCTTTACAAATTCCCCCCGGACGCTATTTTTAGCACACAAAAGGAGGACATGTCCGGGTAAATCCGGACGAATGGTAACCCTATCTTAACCCCTTTTCTAATTGGGTCCCAGCCACAGCCCTCTCCAAGGGCTGCTTTTAACCCCTGCTCTCCTGGAGTGGGGCAGCTGCCCCGCTACATGGATGTTTCAAATTCCTTCTCTTTTAGTAATCTGTGGTCTCATTAGTAATAATCGAGGGAAAGTTGTTGTTTCCAATCCTTTTTGATCTTCTTGACCTGCACAGGGCCGATGGTGCTTTTATGTTGTGTCCTGCTCCCCCCCCCCCCCCCCTTTATTCTTCCCTCGCTGGCTTTTGCCAATCACAAAGGAATAACCACATGACTCGTTAGTCGGTGGGGAAAATACACCTCACAGGTGACTGGGGCTTGGTACTGCCATTGCCTATGTTAAGGGTTCTTTTTGTTGGGATGACGACGGGTGGGCTTGTCCTCTAGGCAATCAGAAGGGCAACACAGTTCTTCATGCTGATTTGTTTCCAGCATGGAACGCTCCTGCATTTTCAGTGCAGTTCACCCCACAGCCTGTTGTGCACAGTGGTAATAATACACATGAATCCTTTGCACCTTCTCTCAAAGCATCTCAAAGGGCCTTACAGTCATTCATGAATGAAGTGCCTGACCTCTATTTACCCACCTGTCAAAGCACAATGAGCCCTTGGCCTTTAGCCCCAGACTCCTCCTGGGACGTTCCTCACTACAGTCACCTCGTGCCCTGCCCCCCAAAGCACATTTCCAAGAGTATAGTAAACAGGAGGGTGAGTTCTGATGACACCACAATGCGGATGTTAGAATCAGGCAGCCAGGCATCTAAGAGCTACCATTTGTACCTGCAAAGTGAAAGCAGTTTAAAAAAAAAAAAATCAGGCCCTTAAAATATTAGGCCAACTTTGTTAATTTTTTTCGATAGCATGAAAACAGGACAATACAGCAATATTTGAATGATGTTTCACATCTGATCACTTGCCGTTTTAAATACACTGGGTCCTACATTTGCTCCAACCTATAACAAACACAGAGTACATTGGTTTTTGTTCCCTCTGGGTTATACTTCTGTTCTTCTCCCCCCCACCCCCCCTTTGGAATAAACTTGATGTCCTATCTCCCTGCCAACTGGGGACAGCAGCCAACCAGAACCCATTAGTGCAATGCTACAGATTTTCAGCACCATGAAAATCTGCTGCTATTTTAAATAGAGCATCTATTTATTTCAGTCAGCAGCATGTCCTTTTGCTGTCAAGGAGACAAATTATTCCAGTCCTATGGCAGAGCTCACAATATGAGGGAGAAAAAGCTTTGGGAACTATTATACCAAACTGTGGAATACATTGAGGTTCAAACTAGTACTAGTAGATAGCCTGGAGCAAGTAAAAATTTCAGCCAAACTATTACCCTTCCAAAGGGAGCCTTGTTATTAATTCATTGTAGAACAAAGCATCTGGCCCAACCCTGAAGCCTGATTTCCAAACATGCCTCTTTCTAAAAGGCTTAGCACGACTGGATTGTTTTGATATCTGATTATCACTCTGTGTGTTTGGGGAGGGGGTTTGCTGAGCAGAGACGAGAGAGAATCACAATTTAGCCCCTTTGTAATCAACCTGCAAGCAGCTGGATTAACGTAATTCCTTCTGATGTTCAACTCAGTAAACCCAGCGCTGGAGGAAAGGGAGGGGAGAAAAAAAGCTTTATATTGAAAAAACCTGCCTGGAGTATAGGACTTTTGTATTTAGGGCTGCCAAATGCTTATTAAACATCTTTATTATCATCATCAACCCAGCCTTTGACTATAAATAACCAGACTTGTATTTTAAGCCTTGTAACACCAGCCAGCCGCTGGGGATTTCCCTTGCTAAGTCGTCTTGGGCTAGATTGTATGTGGGAAACAAACAGTGCTATGTGAAAAAAGCGTTCCCGCCTCCGGTGCAAGGAAAATACTGCTCAACAAAGCTTTGTATTTCATTGCTTTAAAATCGCCTGTGAGAGAGTAGATGTGTTTACATGCACACGGGTATGTTAAACACTGTGGGAGCAGATATGTGTGTCCATAATTTATATTGTTGCCCCTTTCGACACAAGTAGCTCGGCAATATTTGGTCCCTTGTCGGACTGGTTCTGTTAACAGAAGAAATTGATATATGAGGGCAGTAAAGTCTTTGGTGCAAAACCATTTATTTACAAAGAACGTACAAAGTCCTGTTTCCCTGAACATAGTAGGAACAAACAACAGCAGACAGTTTCCTGGCTCCCAATTTCCAAGCCTGCCTTTCTGGCCAGTCCTATGCCCCAACGTGCTCGGTCACTGCTCCCTCTCAGGGCCATGCTCATGATTACCTTTCTCATTTTCCACCTTTTACTCATACAGACACCCACCACTCCAACCAATCAATCCCCTGTTCCCTGCATTTGCAATCCCCAGAAAACCCCTGCTCAACCTGGGTTAGCTGTTATTCAAACCTTACCAAGTAGCCCAATGCCATGGACAGTGGCTTCTACTGTTTCACCTATCATGACATAAAACAGCGTTTAACTGCTCCTTCCATTTAGTCTAAATGAAAAATGGTTACTACACTCATCAGATTTAACAAGGTATGCGATTGCCTATAGATCAAAGACCAGCTTTACAGCAGCCATTAACACTTTCCAGCATAATATGCTGTGATTGTGTATGTATACATAACATATAGTTCATAATATATGTACACAAATAATCTATAGAGAGTATATCTATGTGCATGACTCAGTATATATCAATTTATATTTAAAAAAAATCAGTATCCCCATTTTACAGATGATAAAACTGAGGCTCAGAGGGATTAAGAGCCTGATCAAATGACCTCCCATTGACTTTACTGGCCATTGGATTGAGTCCTCAACTACTCACCCAGGTTTTCACAACCACTGTGAGAACCAGTTGTAACCCGGTGGTGAGAGTGTATGTCAGGGATCGGCAACCTTTGGCACGCAGCCTGTCAGGGTAAACACCCCGGCGGGCCGGGCCGGTTTGTTTATCTGCTGCGTCCACAGGTTCAGCTGATCACGGCTCCCACTGGCCGCGGTTCGCTATCCCAGGCCAGTGGGGGCGGCGGGAAGCAGCGCGGGCCGAGGGATGTGCTGGCCGAGTCAACAGAGCCAGACGTGTACCTAGAAGCCTCCTGCTGCAAGACAAGCCCAAGAAAGAAACCAACAGAACTCCACTGGCCATCACCTACAGCCGTCAGCTAAAATCTCTCCAATGCATCATCAGTGATCTACAACCCATCCTGGACAACGATCCCTCGCTTTCACAGGCCTTGGGAGGCAAGGCAGTCCTCGCCCACAGACAACCTGCCAACCTTAAGCATATTCTCACCAGCAGCCACACACCACACCATAGTAACTCTAACTCAGGAACCAATCCATGCAACAAACCTCGATGCCAACTCTGCCCACATATCTACACCAGCGACACCATCACAGGACCTAACCAGATCAGCCACAACATCACCGGTTCATTCACCTGCACGTCCACCAATGTTATATATGCCATCATGTGGCAGCAATGCCCCTCTGCTATGTACATCGGCCAAACTGGACAATCCCTACATAAAAGGATAAATGGACACAAGTCAGATATTAGGAATGGCACTATACAAAATCTGTAGGAGAACACTTCAATCTCCCTGGACACACAATAGCAGATTTAAAGGTAGCCATCTTACAGCAAAAAAACTTCAGGACCAGACTCCAAAGAGAAACTGCTGAGCTCCACTTCATTTGCAAATTTGACACCATCAGCTCAGGATTAAACAAAGACTGTGAATGGCTATCCAACTACAGAAGCAGTTTCTCCTCCCTTGGTGTTCACACCTCAACTGCTAGAAGAGGCAGGAGCACCGCCAGCTTTTCTGCCGCCCTAGGCGGCGGAAGGTCCTGCCCCGAAATGCCGCCCCCCACAGAGGCAGCCGAAGGTCCCGCTGCCGAAATACCACCGCGGTCGCCGCCCCCCAAATTGTAGTGCCCTAGGCGACTGCCTAGGTCGCCTAATGGGTTGCGCCGGCCCTGAGAAGAGGGCCTCATCCTCCCTGATTGAACTAACCTCGATATCTCTAGAGTGATTCTTGCCTGCATATTTATACCTGACTCTGGAAATTTCTACTACATGCATCTGACGAAGTGGGTATGCTCCAATACGTCTGTTAGTCTATAAGGTGCCACAGGACTCTTTGTCGCTTTTTATCCAGACTAACATGGCTACCCCTCTGATAGTTTATGGTGTAGCCCTGGCTCATGTCTGCAGGGTCGGGCAGTTCACAGTACGGGGTGTATGAATTCCAGCATGCGTGGTAACTCCCAGGTGGGGACACTCCAGGCACATACTAGAAGGTAGCTAGCTCTTGTTAACTTAACCCTGTTTAAAGAGGACGCAAACGAGGGACCTTTTAGTTCGCGCCCACACACGGAAGTTACAGCACAGCATGCTAATGCGGGCTGCAGTTCACACCCCAACTCCAAACTGGGGGGCTGTGTAGACAAGCCCCTCTGCGCGCCCAGCTGTGAAATGTGGGTAATCGTATTTATAACAGACACTCCTTTGTAATTAAAGCTGATGCCAGCACTAGATTGTAAAGTCACCATGAGCCCTAAGGGGAAGCACATAGTTGCACTGCCCAAGGCCTGAACTATGATTCAGGGACAATCTGACCCTTGATTCCCCCCTCGCTCCATGGAAGAGGCAATCTGTGTGTTGGAGGGTTCACTTAGGGGCCAGCAGACAGGCTGCAGTTTAACAGTCTCTAAAGTCCTGGGAGGGCCTATGGGCCAATTTACAGTCTGTCCTTCTACAGATTGCCCTGGTCAGTCTAGAGGGGAAGGGAATGGCAGGGGGACCCAGGCCCTCCCACTTCACCAGGTCCCAGCACATGGCCGGAGGGAGGAGGAAGAAAATTTCAGCCCCAATTGGTCAGTTATTTCTGAGAACTAGGTTAGAGAAAAATGTGTTGTTTTGCCCAGATTAAATAATTCGGGTGGTCTTTTTCCTTGAGACGTTCTAGTACACCCATGCTTTGGAGCCAGGACTTGAAAGTTGGCAAGGGGGCAGCCTTTGTGCAAGGGATGTGGTGTCATTCCTGTGAAAAACCACTCAAATCGGGCCAAGTTATAAGCCTGAAAAAGAAGATGACAGAAAAAATCAGTTTGTGCATGCTCAGTAGAGACCTGCTAGCATTTCGCAGCTCAAGTCCCCCAAAATTCCATCTGCACTGGGCATGTGCCAGCCCAAACAGGATTTTCCCTGCAACTGCAAGACTGAGCTGCGACAGGGCAGTTACCTGAGAGTAGGGAGCCTCTGTCTATGCACTGAATGAGGCAGGGGTCCTGTGGAAAAAATAGTATGTGATCATGGAATTAAAGACTGTATGGTACTGCATACGCAAAAGGGGGTGGAATTAAAGTTACATCTTAATCCTGATGTTTCATTACTTTACAGTTGTTAGCTTTATAACCTTAATAATGTTATTTGTGTGTGGGTGTCTCTGTAATAAGTGTTCAATTCCAATTAAAACAAAAAAATATTTGCACGGAAACATTCCCCTGCTGTGTTTGGAACCCAAACTTCACCCCCATTGTGCTAGTGCTTGAAATGTGGCGTGTGAAAGTGACTAGAACCCTTACTGAGTGTCCTTTTTCAGCACCTATTACATTCATTTCTTTTTTTTCCGTTCACCTTCTATGAAACCCAAGCCCCTGATCCTTCAGTTCTTCCTCGTGTGGATACTCCTTACTTCTGAGCTGACTCCCCTTGATATCAAAGGCACTATTCTCAGCAGTAAGGATTGCATGATCAAGCCTCAGAGGTAGTTATCCAGCAGGTAACAGCAGGAAACAGCTGATTGATCAAGACTTGTCCAGCTGTGAGTGTCGAACAAGATCAGAGGAATCTGACTGCGGGTGAAGCCTGCATCTTGAGTGGTGATATGGGATTGCTCATTGCACAGAGGAGCAGGCTAGGCCTGTATTGCCTCTCGCCATAGTACTGTCCCACTGTCAGTCTTACTTATTGCACAGGTGGCTTTTACGGGACATGGAGTGTGAGACTGAATGGAATGTGCAGCATTTGTCAAATCCTCGCATATATGCCAGTCTCTTCCAGAGGACACATCTCAGCCCACTTGAGCTGCTCTGAGATGTGAGGACAGTTTGGAGACAGACTGAAGCTCCGGAGTAAAGTGGTTCCTTTCACACACATTAAAAATAAACAGATGGTTTCCATCCTTCATGGTGACAAGACAGGATCATAGTAAGAACTTCTCCTAACCTCTTTGTGTTTCAGGCTGTGCTCATGTTGGGAGCAGAATTCTGCTTTTCCACTGGTTCCCCATTCATTTCAGAAATCAGTTCAAATATCAAGGCAGTTGTCTATGAGACGGTGTCCCTGCTCCAAAGAGCTTATGGCTGCCTTTCTATTAATACCTTCTGCAGTCTTTCAAACACCTTCTCGCTCTCTACTCATCTTCCCACTCCCTCCGTTCACCTACAACTGGCCTCTTCTCTGATCCCTTCACCTGATTGTGACATGGTTTGGGCATCTCCTCCTCTGCTGCTCCTGCTGTCTGGAATAGCCTTTCGCTGGCTGTCCATCTCTTTCCCCCCTTGACTCTTGTCTTTTAACATGGTACCCACCTCACATAGCTGAGCAAGGGGTCACCCCTGGGAGGCAGTTTCAAAGCCAGCCCCGCTGCAGAATAAAGTAGTAGTTTCTTTTTTAACTGTGCACATGTCCATGTTTTCCCTGTCTTTGTTCAGTGTGGCTGTGGTGATTCAGTGATACCAAAAGCCGTTCCTGACCACAGGAGTCTGGCAGCGCTGCGTGCTTCTTCATGGTATGCACAGCCAGGATGCCAGCAGCATGAGCTGTGGGCTCAATATTACTGAGAGGCTTTTCCCAGGCTTCTCCCAAACAGAAGGATTGTTCCTTCTCGAAGTCTCCTCCTCAGTAACACAGCTCCAAGGCAGAGTAAATAGAACAGTGTACATTCGGCTGCATAATGGGAGGCAACGGGATGTTGCAGACCATAAAACCAGGCATCAGAAGACCTAGGTTCTGTTCCCAACTCTGCCACTGACTCCCTGTGTAAGCGGGGGCATGTTACTCATGCCTCTCTAATCCGGCAGAGAAGCAGTGAGGCTGAATCAGTCAAAGTTTGTGGAGTGCTTTTAGATCCTTGGATGGGAAGTGTGATGGGTTGGACCCCTTGGGAAGCCACCTGATGTGCTGAGATACCATTGAGTCTACCTGTTCTGCCAGCCTGGGCCCCCTTTAACCTGTTTTTTAATGTAATTTAATATTGATAAATGCAAAGTAATGCACATTGGAAAGCATAATCCCAACTATACATATAAAATGATGGGGTCTAAATTAGCTGTTACCACTTAAGAAAGAACAGGAGTACTTGTGGCACCTTAGAGACTACAGACCACTTCTTCGGATGCTGTAGCCCACGAAAGCTTATGCTCTAATAAATTTGTTAGTCTCTAAGGTGCCACAAGTACTCCTGTTCTTTTTGCGGATACAGACTAACACGGCTGCTACTCTGAAACCTGTCACTTAAGAAAGAGATCTTGGAGTCGTTGTGGATAGTTCTCTGAAAACATCCACTCAATGTGCAGCGGCAGTCCAAAAAGCTAACAGAAGGCTGGGAATAATTAAGAAAGGGATAGATAAGATAGAAAATATCATGTTGCCTCTATATAAATCCATGGTATGCCCACATCTTGAATACTGTGTGCAGATGTGGTTGCCCCATCTCAAAAATGATATATTGGAATTGGAAAAGGTTCAGAAAAGGGCAACAAAAATGATTAGGGGTATGGAACGGCTTCCATATGAGGAGAGATTAATAAGACTGGAACTTTAGGGCTTGGAAAAAAGACGGCTAAAGGGAGATATGATTGAGGTCTATAAAATCATGACTAGTGTAGAGAAAGTAGATAAGGAAGTGTTGTTTACTCCTTCTCATAACACAAGAACTAGGGGTCACCAAATGAAATTGATAGGCAGCAGGTTTAAAACAAATAAAAGGAAGTATTTCTTCACACAACACACAGTCTACCTGTGGAACTCCTTGCCAGAGGATGTTGTGAAGGCCAAGACCATAACAGGGTTCAAAAAAGAACTAGATAAATTCATGGAGGATAGGTCCATCAATGGCTATTACTTAGGATGGGCAGGGATGGTGTCCCTAGCCTGTTTGCCAGAAGCTGGGAATGGGTGACAGGGGGTGGATCACTTGATGATTACCTGGTCTGTTCATTCCCTCTGGGGCACCTGGCACTGGCCACTGTCAGAAGACAGGATATTGGGCTGGATGGACCCTTGATCTGACCCAGTAGGGCCGTTCTTATGTCTTGCTGAGCCAGGCTCTTTAAACCTCCTCTAACACACACACAGGCAGGGCCACACCCAGCTGCAGATCAGCTCTGGAAAGGCTCAGTTTAAGGGACTTGCTCCAGCACTCAGATGTCCACCTCCCTTGGGGTGCAGACCCAAAGATATATTATGAAATTCGCCCCCCCCCAATGTGGAGAAAGGTGTGCACACTTCTTTCCCACACAGTTAGAAATTACAGAACCTGGGTTTAATAATAAACAAAATATATTTTATTAACTATAAAAGGTAGCTTTTAAGTGGTAAAAGAGATAACAAACAGAACAAAGCCGATTACTAAGCAAATGAAATCAAACACGCAAACTAAGCTAAGTATCAGAGGAGTGGCCGTGTTAGTCTGTATCCACAAAAACAACGAGGAGTCCGGTGGCATTTTAAAGACTAACAGATTTATTTAGGCATAAGCTTATGCCCAAATAAATCTGTTAAACTAAGATAGTTTTGCTAAAGAAATTGGTTACAAATAGTGTTTCTCATCCTAGATATTGTTGCAGGCAGTTGGCAAAGTTTCTGTGGTTCAGAGTTCCAGTTATATTTCTTTTCAGACTGGACCCCTGTCTCAGTCTGGACTCCCCCCCGCCTTCCCTTCAGGTGGCTTTAGCAGTCTTTCTTCTTTGGCAGACAGGCCATGGAGCGGAGGAGTCGTTTGCCTTCCTCCCTACTCTTAAATAGGATTTCCATAAGACGGGAATCCTTTGTTTCCCAAACTTGACCCCCCTCCCTTACAGTGGAAAATTACAAGAAGTCCCAGGTAATGTTTAGCATCAGCTGACAAGACCACCTGACATAGCGTTCATGAGTCAGTGGCAGTATGGAGGGTCCACAAGCTTTTCACAGCCCATTGTCCTCGCTGATGGGCCATCCGCCCTGTCTGGCTTTTCCATTGTTGTATCTGAAGTATTAGCAGTGGGCATCACCCAAAGTAGCATAGTTGAAATACAGATACATAGTCAATATTCCGAACTTCAGATACAGAAATGATACAGGCATACAAATTGGATAATTGCATTCAGTAAATCATAACCTTTCCAATGATATCTCACAAGACCCATCTTGCATAATGTATATCTCAGTTATGTCATATTCATATCATATGCATATGTTCATAAGGAATATGGAATGGAATGTCACAGGAGGGGCTCCAGAAAGGCTCACTGCAGCTTTGCACCTGGTCACCAGCTACTGGTGCCTTAGAGCGCAGAGCTGTCTGAGACAGCAATAACTTGAGACCCTGGGGTAGGGTCTCAGCCTTTATTAGCAGACAGGCTGCTTGTTAATCGGTAGGACAGGTTCTGTCTAAGGCCCCTCGTCACAGGATGTAATATGTGCAAACACGGCCCACGTACACCATAGACTCAATAGGCAGCCAAAGCTAAAAACACTGCACACTTGCTCCTAAGCATGTCCCACATCTTCAGCACTGCCCGCTAGGGATTTCTTCCCAAGTCCCAGCCCATTCTACTTGGTGGCGTGATATTGTCCCAGTGGTGGGAGCCCCAAAACTCAGGACATTCAAAGCCAGACTGGACAAAAGCAGTGGAAAACAATCCTGCCCAGGCCTGAGTGACACCCTGTGTGTGTGTGTGTGTGTCTGCCCCACGTTCATGGTGGCCTGCCTGGGCTTTCCCACCGCTAGTGGCAGCGAGTGATCCTATGTCTCAACACACAGAGCTCACTGCCCCGGCTTAGGCTGCAGCGGTGCCTTTCTGGTCAGCGGGTCACCCTGGGATCACGGCTGTCTCCCCTCCCCAAAGCCTTATGCAAGGGGACAAACCCTGGGCGTGCAAGAGTCTGTTTCTTTCCTGTGATCGCCTCCTAAGCCGAGCGAGGCCACCAGCCCATCCTCTCTGCTAATAAGCTGAAGCGCGACTAAAAATAGACAGCGCTGCACAGGCTGCGTGGAAGGGTCCCCGGCGGAGGCTGCCCGGCCGCGTCTGCTGGCCATGCCCACCTCAGCCCTGCACAGGAGGCTTCGCTACAAGCCCGTTCCTCTGCAAGCCACCCAATCAGAGCTTGCAGAGGGGCCGAAGCAAGCCAGCCCCGCTGCAGGCTGTCTGAGCAGGGGCACCTGCCTCCCCTTCTGCCAGACCTGCTCCGGGCACATCCAGCCTGCAAAACAACCAGCCTGTCGGAATTAACGAGAGCGGCCCCTTTGCATCCTGGGGGCTGTAGTTCCGGCCTGGCTTACCCTGCCCAGGCAGGCAGCCGGCTGCAAAATACAACTCCCAGCGTGCTGTGCGAGCCGAGCTCCAGCGGGGAGGGGGGGTGTGTGCGCGTTCCTGGCGCGCGGGGGGCACCCGGCTGGCCCACGCGTCACAGAGGCAGGGGTTCTAGCAGCGGCGCGTGGCAGGGTCCTGCATATTCCCAGGTAAAGGATGCGCAGAGCTGGGTGCTGTGGGGTCAGGGCGTGTGCACCGTGCTGCTGTGCTGGCTGTAAGTTTGCCCGGCTGGCATGGGATTTGTTTGGCAACAGCAGGTGGGGGCGAGGGGTTAGCAGGCGGACTGACTGTGCACAAGTATCAGAGGGGTAGCCGTGTTAGTCTGAATCTGTAAAAAGCAACAGAGGGTCCTGTGGCACCTTTAAGACTAACCGAAGTATTGGAGCATAAGCTTTCGTGGGTGAATGCCCACTTCGTCAGACGCAAGTGCACAGGAGTTTAGGATGCCCGTGAATTTCCACGGGTGGCAGCTGCTTGTTGTCAACACGAGTGGTCCAGTTAAATTTGCAAATAAGAGGGATGCCTGAGCTGTTTCCACCCGAGGACAGTTAACAGGTGATGTGTCTCGAGGCAACACCCAGGCGCTGTCCAGGAGTATGGTTTAAAGAGGTGCGTTGCTGTATTGTATGGCTGTGTGAGGATACCCTCATGCACAGGTGTGAGTATAGGTGTAGAATACAACTAGTGGGTAGTTTATGAATACTGTGTATTTGTCCATAAACACTGAAATAGGTGACACTTCTCACTTTGTGTGTTCATAGATTGGCTCAGATTGTATGTAATATACATACTGATGTAAATTAGTAAAATTTCTTATTTACCCCCCCAAAAAGACTGAAAATGTATTGTGCCTTGCTACTCTTGACTTAAAAAAAAGTGGGTGTATTCCTATCTGTTACCCCCACTGTTTGGCTGTTGCATTTGTCAGGGTGGTTAAGCACTGGAACAAATTGCCTAAAGAGGTTGTGGAATCTCTGTCATTGGAGGTTTTTAAGAACAGGTTAGACAAACACCTGTCAGGGATGGGTTAGTTAGTTATTACATAATCCTGCCATGTGTTCAAGGGACTGGATTAGATGACCTCTCACGGACCCCTTCCAGTCCTACACTTCTATGATTTGTATGCACTAATGGGCTTTTTAAACTCTAGTAAGAACTAATTTTCATCCATTTGCAACACTTGTTTGCTTTTTGCCAATCAGTCACTGTGGAAAGTTACCAAAGCCTTTGGGAGTTATTGCCTGTGTTTGCAGGTATGTTCTGGATTTCTCCAGTTACATATACATGAGAGCTGCTAATCCCTAAATCCCAACATGATTAATAGTGTTAAGAAAGGTAGCTGGAGTTTTTTCCCCTTCTCAATTCATATCACAGAGATAATTAAATACTGCATCTATTTGACCCAGATTAGCTCTTAAATTTAGAACCCAAAATACTTTCTTTTAAAAGTTGCTAGGAGAAGCCTGCATGTGGGAAACCCAGTAGTTACGGCAAGTAGCTTTGGGGAAAGCTGCAGTGTTTATTTGGATGGTGATGACAGACCCCAATGTGGTTGTTTATTTTAACTCCGTGCCTTTGATGTTCCTGCCTTCATAGGTTTGGAAAGGCCTTTTAAAGCAATGGCGCTGATGAAGAGTGGCTGGCTTTGGAGACAAAGTAAGTTCAGTCTGTAATTTAGCTGTGTCATGCCAAAAAGATCTCTCTTTATTTGGGAAGGGAGGGGTGCACTGGGCTGGTTTCTCCTGGCTGTGTTCTCGTTGTTGGGGTATTGTGGGACACATTTTTTCTTCACATGCTTTGGGTAGCTGGATGATGTGCTTATTACATGCACAGCCTGGGTCCCGAGTGCTTAAACATTTCATATTAACCCACTGGCTGCAGAATAGTGTTTTTGCCTCGAGGACTGGGCTCTAAAGTGTGTAAGAACCTGATAGCAGACAATCCTGTCTCTGATGATAGAGATCTACTCAAGTATATGCTCTAGTTCAATAACAAGTTACTGGGCTCAGTGTAAGAATTACTGAGTGTAACTGGTCTGTGTTATGCAAGAGTCAGGCTAGATGGCCTTACAAATCTAGGCTGTTTTTCTGTTTGAGAAAACCCAGGACATGTGACCTCCAGTACTGCACTATGCTTCCTGAATAGCAGTGCCCTGGTAATGACATGAAGGCTATACCTAGCATGCCATTCTGCTCCTGTCACACCAATTCTAGTTGCTCTGGGACTGGGAATTACTGCAACAGCACAAGGCTGTCACAAGCACAAGCTATTGGCTTTGTTGACATTACTTTCATGGTAACAATGTATGGGCCAGATTTTGTCCTCTTATTATAATATATGGGGATATACCTAGCTCATAGAGCTGGACGGGACCCCGAAAGGTCATCGAGTCCAGCCCCCTGCCTTCACTAGCAGGGCCAAGTACTGATTTTGCCCCAGATTCCCCAAGTGGCCCCTTCAAGGATTGAACTCACAACCCCGGGTTTAGCAGGCCAATGCTCAAACCACTGAGCTATCCCTTGGTGAGGAATTCTTCACTCAAGTAAGTCAGTGAGACTACTCTGGCAAGTAATTCATCACCCAGGTGAGTCAAGGGTTAACAGTCTGGCCCCAGAGTAGGGTTTTCTATCTCTCCCAGCAGCGTGGTTGCTGAGAATGTGACCAGTTTGCTGCGATTGCTCATTTGCGGCCGGCTTTATTTTTAAAGCTCTCACTGGGGGCCCTAATTAAAACTTTTTGGCCTTCTCTATTTGAACTCTATTGGGCCGGATTCTCCACTGCTTTATGCTTTGTGCAGTCGCTCACCACTGGGTGTGGAACACAGCCATTCTGATCTGGCGTCCCCTTCCATTCACTTTTCCCAGGTGTCAACCACTACACAAGGGGCAAGGCAGAGGAGAATCAGACCCCGAGTGCCCCCAATTACTCTAGGGGCTTTACATGGAGAAACAATGATGAACAGGGCCGTGCCCCAAAGAGCTTGCAGTAAATCAGACCTGAGGAAGAAAGACAAAAGGGCTCAGTAGTGAACCTGACTATATACAGAAGATATAAGGAGCCTGCTTACTCCGTGTGCAAGCTGTCTACTCTACCGCATTGGGCCCTACATAGGGGCCAGAGCAACACAGCTGCTCCCCTCCTTCTCAGATGGGCAGGAAGTAGAAAGCCAAAGCTCCAAACCCCCCCCCCCCCCCCCCATGATGCCATGCCAGCAGAGCTGAGCCCAGGGGTGAAAGTAACTTAAAGGACTTACCGGTACTCTGGAGCCCTTAGGAGGGGGCGGGGCCTCAACTGGAAGAGGAGGGGCCTTTAAATCCCCGGGTGCTTTAAATCAGGATTTAAATGTCCCGGGGCTGGGGTTGTGGTAGCAGCAGCTGGGAGCCCCGAGTCCTTTAAATCACCCCCGGAGCTACCAGCTACAGAGGCAGCTGGGAGCCCTGGGGGTGATTTAAAGGACCCGGGGCTCCAGCTGCCGCTACAGCTTTAAAGGGACGGGGCTCCGCTGCAGTAGCGGCAGCCGGGAGCCCCTGGCCCTTTAAATCACTGCCAGAGCCCCGCCGCCGCTACCCCAGGGCTCCAGCAACGGGGCTCGGGTGGTGATTTAAAGGGCCCCGGAGGATAGCAGCAATGGGAGCCCTGGGCCCTTTAAATCGCCACCTGAGCCGTGCTGCTGGAGCCCCGGGGTAGCAGCGGCAGCCAGGGGCTCGGGCGGTGATTTAAAGGGCCCAGGGCTCCGGCTGCCCCTACCACCCCGTGCCCTTTAAATCGTCCCCAGAGCCCTGCTGCTGGAGCCCTGGGGTAGCGGCGGCGGGGCTCCGACTGCAAGTTAAAGGGCCTGAGGCGGTAGCGGCAGCCGAGCCCTTGGCCCTTTAAACCACCGCTGGAGACCTGCCGCCGCTACCCCAGGGCTCCGTCAGTCTCCGGGGACGATTTAAAGGGCCTGGGGTGGTAGCAGCTACCGGAGCCCTGGACCCTTTAAATCGTCCCCGGAGCCCTGGGAAGGCGGTGGCGGCGGGTCTCCAGCGGCTATTTTAAGGGCTGGGGCAGTAGCGGCTGCTGCAGCCCTGGACCCTTTAAATAGCCGCTGGAGCCCCGCCGCCACTTCCCCAGGGCTCCAGCAGCAGGGCTCTGGCAGCAATTTAAAGGGCTCGGGGCTCCAGCCGCTGCTGGGAGCTCCAGGCCCTTCAGATTGCCGCCAGGGGAAGCCGATCCGCCTTGGTACGGCGCACCAGCTCTTGCCGGTACGCCGTACTGGGGTGTACCAGCTTACTTTCACCTCTGTCTGAGCCAGAATGGAGGGGGCAGTGAGTTGTGCCATCAAAAGGGCTGGGGCATCTGATTTCACCCATGTAGCCAGGGGGAAGCAAGGACAGAAATGTGACTTTGCGGGTAAGTCTACACTTCGAGCTGGCCAGGTACTTTCCAGCTCAAGGAGATGTACGTGTGCTAGCTCTGAGCACGCTAGAAATAAAAGCAGAGCTGTGGAGAGTGAGCAGCGGGATGGCCAACCCGATCGTAATCCCGTCCGAGGTCTGATGTTATGCACTTAGGACAGCTAGCCCCTCCCACAGCTTGTGCTGCCATGGCTACGCTGCCATTTTTAGCACAGTAGCTTGATCAGATCTAGCATAGGTATGTCTCCTCGAGCTGGAAATGACACCTCCAGCTCCCGTGTAGACATACCCTGAGAAGCACTATCCCTGCTCTGCTACTGCGACGCTGCCCCTTGCCCCCAAAGGGATCAGGTGGGAGACAAATCTAAGATCCCAAGCATGCTTTCGCCATGCAGTACTCCTCACAGCTGTCTGTATGTTTCTGTTTATCAGACTGGCCTTTGCTTTGGGCTGTTGTTTTCTGCTTTAAAGCAAGACGCAGCGACTCAATTTGGGTGTCTGGTCTGTGTCTCCAGCAAGACAAGCCTTTCGTATGTCAAAACCTACACGGGGGAGAAGAACACCCCAAACTAAAAGGGCTTTTTAATTTAGCAACCAACGGCAGAATGAGATCTAGTGGCTGGAAGCTGAAATCAGCAAAGCTCTCCTTGTTTCAGTGAGGCGTGTGTGGCGCTCAGAGGCAGTGAGAGCAAGAGGTTAGATGTTTTGCCCCTTCAGCAGCCCTGCAGGAGGAACGTACTACCATCTGGACAGCAGATGTTTGTCTGGATTTTGCCCTCACCCCCTTCCTCCTGGCTATTGCAGGTTCCATTTTGCGACGCTGGAAAAGGAACTGGTTTGTCCTGTGGCTAGACGGTGGCCTTGTATATTACCGGGATGAGACTCAGCGTGACCTGGAGGACAGGATCCACATCAAATTCAACTGCCGGGACATAAAGACTGGCCGCGAATGCAGAGGTGAGCGAATGCCTCTGGGGGTCCCATTGCACCTCACGTTTTCGACACTCTTGCTTTCGCAGCGTCTAAGATGTTGGGAGAATTGTCCTCTGGGGCTCCCAGTCATGGGTGGCAGGTTTGTAGAAATTTTGGTGGTGGCCAGAACCCGCCCCCCCCCAAACTCTGCCCTCCACCTGCCTAAGGCTCTGGGAGGGAGTTTGAGTGAGGGGAGGAGGTCTGGGGTGCAGGCCCTGGGCTGGAGATTAGGGTGCAGGAGAGATGCAGGGTCCAGGCTCTGGGATGGAGTTTGGGTGCAGGTTCTGGGCTGGGGGTGGGGGCGTAGGAGGGGGTGAGGGGTGCAGGCTCTGGGAGGGAGTTTGGGGGTGGGAGGGGTGCAGAGGGAGGGGGTGCAGGCTCTGGGAGGGAGTTTGGGGGCAGGATAGGGTGTATGGGAAGGGGGAGGGGGTGCACGCTCTGGGAGGAAGTTTGGGGGCAGGATAGGGTGTATGGGAAGGGGGAGGGGGTGCACGCTCTGGGAGGAAGTTTGGGGGCAGGATAGGGTGTATGGGAAGGGGGAGGGGGTGCACGCTCTGGGAGGAAGTTTGGGGATAGGGGGTGCAGGGGTGAGAGCTGTGGGGCTGAGGATGAGGGGTTCATAGTGCAGGAGGGGGCTCAGGGCTGGGGCAGAGGATTAGGGTGCAGGGAGATGAGGGCTCTGGCTGGGGTGGAGGGGTTTGGGGCGTTGGAGAGGCTCAGGGTAAGGGCAGCCTGCCCTACCATTAGTGGATGGGGGGCGCTAGGACCCTGCAGCAGCAGTTGATGCCGGGAGGGAGCCGGCAGAGCAGAGTCAGCGTGAGCTGCAGGCTCTGGGGCCGGGGGAAGTGAGCGGGGGCAGCAATTGAGGGCTGCTGGGGGACACTCGGGGGAGGCGCGTGGGGGCGGCAGGCGGGGCCGGGGGAGAGACCAGGCCCCAAACATTGGTGGAGCCAGGCCCCCAGGCCCTGAATATTGCTGGAGCCCGGGCACCACGGGCCCAGATAACTCGTCGCCCCTGCTCCCAGTGTCTGGTTGGTGCATGCTGTCTGTCTTTGTAGTGTGCTGCTAGGGTAGGGACTCTGTCTAGTATGGAGCTGAGCATTCTGGTGCTCTTTGGTAAATAATACAGCACTACTGCTTCATTTTTCCATCGATTACACTGCCCTTTACAAAAAGTGGCAAGTATCCTTGTCTTCCACTGTACAAAGGGGGAAACTGAGGCACAGACGTGCAGTGGCAAGGTCACGCTGAGTCAGTGGCAGAACCGGGATTAGCACCCAGCTCTGACCCTCAGTGCAATGCTCTGCCCGCTGGACTGTGCTGCCTTTCACGTTCACACTCAGTGTCGTGGCCTTGTTGGACTTGCTTGATTTAAAGGAGGGATGCTGTAATAAAAATAAACTCGCCGTTTCATGGGTCAGTTCTGGGGTTCCATCCTTGCTCTTTCGGCTCACCGTGCCCCTGTCCTAGTTGTGACCTTCCCGACTGCACCGTGTGCTCTGGCTACGAGGTGATCCATAGGGATACTTTGCAGATTTGTTTAGCTGGCAGTGAGTGACTTCTGCTCGCCATGTCTTATATGTATCACCTGCTCTCCCACCTCTAGAGGAGCAGAGCTCATTGGGGGGCTTCTAAACCAAAGTGTCCTGAACAGGACGGCTGTGTGCTGCCTCCATTATCCAAACACGTTCCCCATCCTGGAACCTCTGCCTTCCTTTGGGGTTAATCATGCATGAGCTTTCCAATGTGCTGCCCACTCCATGAGGTGGAGGTATTCAATGCGGGCAAGACTGAGTTGTCTGGGTCCCTTCTGGGAAAGGGAGAAAAGCCCCCTAATAATGAACAAAAGATACAACTTCGCAGTCCTATGTAGATGTAACTTCAAAAGCACCTCGCATGTCAAACTTCCGCCATTTCAGAGATGGCAGAGCCCAGGCAAACCCAAGCCAATGTTCTGAATCTGTGTTCCCTGAAATTCATTTTGGTCTTGTTCCCACAATTCACAGAGAAAGCAACGGTCTCTTCTCCAAAACTCCAATTTTCACAGGTCTCCCAAGACAAGACCATTCCATGAGGGAATGTAGAGAACACCAATGATTAGGCAGTTGGAGTGAGGGCTGGCTCGTTTGTTACCTTGGTGACTAAGTGAGATGCTGCTTATTGCTTGAAGTGAGGTGTTGAGCTTGTGAATGACCTGTTCCTTCTGTTGTTGATGTGGACTTATTTGGAACCTGAACTCTTGATTATAATAGACGCTACATGAATCGGAGAATGTGTCTGAATATATGTCTGAGTACTACATAATGAATACACAAGCCCAGGGCAGTGGAATATACTTTACACAAGATGTGAGCCCGGTTTTCTTTTGGGTGAAGAGGGAGATTCTCTCTCTTCCTTGGTTTGCATTTTGTTGTTGTTCTGGTGACTCAATACATGGTACTGTATTGAGTCAGCAAGTTGCATTATCCCTCAGGCAGTTGGAACAAAGGAAATTCCTATGGCACAAAGCTCCTTTCTTGTGCTTCTAATCGCAATAACAACATGGCATTTCTATAGAGCCCTCTCGCTGAGGATCTCAAAGTGCTTGATTATGGAGAGGCAAGAGGTTTTCTTTCCTTTCCATAGGTCAGGTTGTTGGTAGATTCTATTTTAAAGCCCAGTTTTAGATCTTGTATCACTTTTTGGCTTGGCAAATCAGTTTGGCCTGAAAATTGCCAGATTTAGTCTGAGGTTTCTGCCAAGTTTGATGAAAATATATCAAACCAGGTATGGATAACACGTCACCAAAAAGTGGAAATTTTTACTCCTCCTCCTCCTCCTCCCCAATTTCTCATCTCCTTGCTCATAATGGTTTGCTATTGCCCTTCCAAATTCCACAATCAGTTCTGGCCATTAACTGATAGATTTACAAAATTCCAAAAATACACATCCTCTACATATCCGCCAATATTATCCTAAATGAGTGTTATACACTTTTCCCAACAAACTACAAACAGAGCAAGAAATGGCAGGAATAAACAGTTTATCCAAAAACTGCTGGTTGTTAAAGTATTAACCGATATTGTCCAATTAACAATAATCCTTTATTTAAAATTTGATTTTGGAGTGTTAAAGATAGCAAAAATAATGTAAAAAAAGACCCCTCAAACAACCTAAAACAAAATTTCCCAACATTCCACAGGTCAGAGTTAAGGTTATTGTGTTGAGATTAAATGCTTTTAAAAAAATGTTTATATTATATGGGGCAGTGTAGGATTAGAGATGTCTCCTTAATTGTTCAGTTCCTTGTTTTTTAAGTGCTTGGGTTATTCAAACTACTTGTTTTTGGTCATGCCAAGTCATCAGTGGGAGACGATGTATTCCTGCGTGACATTTGTTCACAGCCTTGCTCCTCGGAGGTTGGACTATATGGCCACGAGAGAACACAGGTAATGCTGTGAGTCTGACATTGTCATTGGATACAACAGACAGTCACAATTGGTGATATTTGTCTTCCTCTGGGCTCATGGTATTCTCAAGGAGCCTTGGAGCTAAGACGGCTGCCACTTCTTATCTGTGCAGTTTTGTCCCCAGCTGCACCTACATTCCATACATCATAAACCTGAGGAGAAGGGGCCCAACAAACTAACCTTCTGCAAGTCTTCCCTTTGTGCTGCTGTTTGCCTGAACCACGCTCTATCTCTATACTTTATCTGGGATTGTTGTTGGCTTCTTTGCCATTCATCCTCCAGTGACTAGAGCAGGGGACTGGGTCTCAGCATCCCTGGAGCCCAATTAATCCATCACTTGCTTGCGTTCAACTCCCGTTGTGGGCATGCAACTAGCAGGAAGACCAATGAATTAAGAAGCACATTTCCTAAGGAATGCTGCTGTGTGGTCAGCGATCACGTGGGCCAACAGCTTCAGTGATGTGATAAGATTGCCAGTAACAGACACAGGCTGAACATCCATCCAGATCATTTTAAGGACCCAGCAAGAGATCAATCCGGGTGGTGCTTGCTCAGCAAGGAGGCCAAGTCCCTTTGGAATTTGCCTTGATGATGATGAACTAGGAGGATGGCTAGGTGTCTGGGTTTTAGCCGTGACACTGCCACAGGCTTCCTACGTGACCTTGGGCAAGTCACTTTCTCTGTGCCTCAGTTCCCCATCTGTAACAACATGATGATGATGTTGTCTCTGCCCCACACAGGGGTGGTGAGATTTAATTCATTGATGTATGCAAGTTTGCTTTGAGAGCCTGAAATGAAAGATGCTACAGAAAGGCAAACTGTGTTCTGCGGTCGCTTCTTTCAAAACAGTGCTGTATTTCAAGGGGTCTGTAACTGTAAATAGTGTAACATCAGACTCCCTTAGGAATGGCTCAGGGAACTGGTGTAATGTAGGGTATGATAGAAAGCCTTGCAACTCTCGTTTCCTGGTTCAAACCTGTCCCAGGCTGTTAGCGAGTGAAAGCTTTTTGCTAGCCAGTGTAAACTGGAGCTGATGTGCTTAGTGGGGCAGGTGTCCACATCACAGGGCTGCTTTGCTCTTCCTTTAGCAAGGAAGGAGTGGATAGGCTATGGAACCACTCCCTCATTCAAGAGATTATCTCTGGTATGACAGTGGCACCCAAACTGGGCTGGGTCTCTACCCGTTCCCAGCTCTTGCCTGTTCCCTGGTATAACCTGTTGTAGTGGGGGAAGGATGGTGGCCTTGTGGTTAAGGCACTGGACTGGGAACTCTGGCGATTAGCAGGGCCGGCTCCAGGCACCAGCCTGGCAAGCAGGTGCTTGGGGCGGCCGCTCCGGAGAGGGGCAGCACATCCAGGTATTCGGCGGCAATTCGGCGGACGGTCCCTCACTCCCGCTGGGAGCAAAAGACCTCCCGCCAAATTGCCGCCGCAGATCATGATTGCGATCGCGGTTTTTTTTTTTTGGCTGCTTGGGGCGGCCAAAACCCTGGAGCCGGCCCTGGCGATTAGGTTCACAGTCCAGACTTCTCTGGCAAGTCACTTAGCCTATGCCTCAGTTGTCGCTGGGCTCTTCAGCTCAAGGAGACGCCATGGTTCAGGGACTGTTGGAAGGCAGCTGCGTGTAACTAGAGGACTCACTCTCCAGGGCTGGCAGCCAGCCCCAAAGCTGACTTAACCCTAGGGCAGAGTATCAGTAAAGGAGCAAACGAGGGTCAATGTCTCCAGCAGAGTGTGACAGACCTTGCTGGCTGCTTGTTGCAAGCTTCCTCCTGCAGCAGTGCCCTGCCCTGCCATCGCCAGACCATCTGACTTCGCATTAACGCTCTTCCTCACTCTTTTTGTTTGCCCTCTGCCTTCCGAGGAGGAGGTCACATGGCCGAGCGGCTTCCACCCCTCCTGGGCTGGGGTAGGCTCGTCTGCAGCAATCAGGAGTCCCAGGTTTAACCTGCTGGGTAGTAGGTTGCAGCCGACCTCATGGGGAAGTGCAGCTCCACGGGAATATGCGTGGGGAACTCTCTCCTCTTGGGTTAGTCCACTCCGAGTAGTCACCTCCAGACTGGAGATGATGCTCTGAGACCAGCACTCCCAGCGCTCTGCACCTGACCACCAGCACAAGGAGCTGCTCCTCCCTCGGCAGCGGAACGCCTCCTCGCAGTGCTGCTATTATCCTTTGTTCTGGGGAGCGGCCGCTGTCACTTGGAGCTTCCCAGCCTGCCTGCTCACCCCCAGCATAGCTGTGCTACCGGGGCTCTGGAATCAGGGTTGGAGAGCAGCGTGCATACGCAGAGGATGCCTCTGTCTGTGTTGTTTCCCTAGTTGGCAGGTCTCCCCGGTTCCCAGGGCCTCTCTGGAGGACAAGGGGAGGCGAAGGGAAGCTCCCCTAGTGGCCGTGCCTTGTGAAGCCAGGTAATGTTCACTCCCATCCTGAGGGAGGGGCCTCTTAGGCAGAACTGCCAGGAAGGTGGTTCTCAACCTGTGGCCCGTGGGCCTCTTGCGGCCCAATCAGCACATACAGCTCCAGCCCATGTGACATCCTCAGGGCCATACAGGTAGTATTGAATGTGGCCCACAATGGTAAATAGGTTGAGAACCACTGACCCGGGGAGCTGGGAGAGCTCAGGCCTGGCTCTGAAGTTCAGGCCCATCCTGCATCTGGGAGTGCTGCAGCAGTTCTGGTCCCGCGCCATCTGGGCAGTACCTGAGCCGATGGAAACACATGCTGGGACATGCCAAGGTGCCAGCTTGACAGCCCCAAAGACGGCAGCCCGAGCTTCCCCCAGGTGCCCCCTGCTGATCTGGCTCAGCCCTGATCGGACAGCCCTTGGCTTCTCTCTGCTGGAGAGGGCAGAAGTTGTGTGAGTGGCTCGTGCTATGGTCTGTCCTGCCCACCAGATTCTGGACTAGGACCGCCAGCCTCGTTTCCCCAGAGGGCTCTTCGGCAGCCTGTGTGGGAGAATGAATTGTGTCTCCCGTGTCATTTGCTGGGAGGCAGCGTGGCCAGGAAACTCACCTGCTTAGTGACCTTGGGCAAGTCACTTTCCCGCTCTGTGCCTCAGTTTCCCCATCTGTAAAATGAGGATTATGATACTGACCCTGCTGTATAAAGTGTTTTGAGATCAATGAGTGAAAGTCATTATTATTATTGTTTATTACTTATTATTTATTATTATTATTAATGAGTGGGATGGGAAGGGCTAGCTGACTGGCTCTGTCCAGAAGGGCTGGGTTTCTTTCTGGGTTAGGTGTCCATCCTGTCATATTAGCCTAACTACTAGGGTCTGCCATTGTGATGCCATTACTGGCAGGCTCTCTTAGATTGCTCACCCATCGCTAGATATTCCCTGCTGCATCACTGACTCCACCATCACCATGCGTGAGATGGCAGGGCTGCCTTGGGGGGGGAGATGATGGCAGGGCTGGATGAAGGCATAGGGGCCCTGTATGGACATGCCTAGGCCCCAGGGTCCTGACCTCCCAGGATGACGTGGTTAGAATCTCCAGGCACCTTTAAAATGAGAGTGGTTTTGTTTGTAGCTCCCATGGTTGCAAAGAAAACATTGAAAACAAGACCTGTGTGTAAGTGATCAGGTGACATCTGCCTGAGTCTGTAGAGAGCCTCAGTCAATAGATCTGAGAGGGGCAAATTGCCTCAGTCATCCCTGTGACGTGTTATCTCTGAAGCCTCCTGCTCTAGCAGCCCCTGCCCCCCAATATCTGCCTGGCAGAGGCATGGGGGTGGGGCTTGCTGCCAGTCCCATGGTGGCTCTGCTGGTCTGGTGTCAAGTAAGGTTAGGATTTTGTCACGGTTATTTTTAGTAAAAGTCACGCAAAGGTCACGGGCAATAGACAAAAATTCATGGGAGCCCTGACCCGTCCGTGACTTTTACTAAAAATAACAGGGGGTGGGGGGGAGAAGGGAGGGGGAAGAATGAGACCAGGATCTCCATGGGGGGGACTGACAGGCCCAGCCCCACTGCCATGGGGGGTACAGCCCCGGCCCCAGTCCCTGCCAAAGCCATGGGGAGGGGGCGCACGGGCCTGGCTCCACCACTGACAGCCGAAGCCAAAGTCACAGAGGTCCGGTAACGTCGCGGAATCCCTGACTTCCCTCATCTCCGTAACTAAATCGTACCCTCAGATACCAACAAGGGCCCCACGTGCCCGGGGGGTGGGGGTGGGGTGAGCACTCCCTTCTCCAAGACAGACCCATGCCCACCTGAATAAAGGGAGGGGTGAGGCTTGCTCACAGTGGAGTGGCAATGAACCCCTGAGCACAATGCTCTTGTGTGACACCCCAAGGTCAGTAAGGTTATAGTTCAGGGGGGCGTGGCGATATCATGGGCGTGTGGCTGGAGGAGACCCTTACGTGGGGCTGGGACTAGGGACTTGAGTGCCCGGATCCTGAGGGGAAGGAGGTGGAGTGTGTGTGCGTGTGTGCGAGCATGCATGCGTGCGCACACGTTTCAGGTTGCTAGCTGCACCCCTGCCCTGACTCCTCTGACGTGCTGATGCTTTGCCTTCCAGACGTGCAGCCCCCGGAAGGGAAAAGCCGAGATTGCCTGATGACGATTGTGCTGCGAGACGGCTCCAAAGTGACCCTGTGTGCGGAGAGTGAGGACGACGCGGTGTAAGTAACTCCCGGGACGCGAGGATGCCCCCATTTTATACCAGGCCTTTCTCTGCTGTGCTCTATGCTTGTTCGTGGCCAGTGACCAGAAACCTGCTAGAGGCATAAACGTCACTGGACTGTTGCAAGAGACATCCCCTCCTGGGAGACACAGTTTGTTTCTATTCGGGCCCTGGGGGACAAGATCAGGCGGTTTTCATGGAGCCTGCTGCTGTACAACACAAACATGGTGAAAGGAGCATGCTCCAGCAGAGGGCTGGCAACATTGCTAAGGGACTGTTTGCTAAGCACCCCCCGCCCTCCACCCCAGTAGTATTTTTTACTATTATTCTCATCATCATTATGATTAATAATACTAAGCAGTACTCGCCTACATTCACCAGAGGTATTTCTTGCTGCTTTTTGCAGCATTCAGCAACTCCTGAGCTTGTACAGAGATGAAAAAATAACGTCCCTTGTACTAATGGACAGTTGGCAATAGGGTGACCAGATGTCCTGATTTTATAGGGACAGTCCCGATTTTTGGGTCTTTTTCTTATATAGGCTCCTATTACTCCCCACCCCCATCCCGATTTTTCACATTTGCTGTCTGGTCACCTTAGCTGGCAACCCTACGAGTCCAGCGTGACAGACAGAATCTGGTTTGATGTGGAGGAGAAGTGGAGTGAATTGGGGAGAGGAGAATGTAGCCAGCCAGCCTCTTGGAACCCCTCCCCTCCCCAGCAATTCCCACAGGTACCTCCCAGCCACACACCCGGAGCTGCACGGTCATGGGTATCTGCATGGCTCTCTTCCTAGGACTCCTGCCTCAGGGCCATGTAGTCCTGGCCCCACAATAGGGCAGTTCTGGGTAATTGACAGCCCTGTGGAGTGGAGGCCTCAGTCCAGACCAGTGGTTCCCAAACTGGGGGGTTTGCGAAAGGTTACAGGGGGTTCTCGGGGGGGGGGGGGGAATTTCCTAATGGCGGACAGAGCTGTCCCTAGGGACCCGGGCAGCACGGGGCCAGCAGCCCGGAGCCCCTGGACTTCCAAGAGCTAAGCAGATCAAAGCAAGCAGATCTACCACACTGAGGAGATTTAAACTTCAAAACTCCTTATCAGAAATGGAAAGGGAGGTGGATATTTTTTGCTGTTTTTAAAATTAAATAGGCAGCTAGTATTGTTTTCAAAATTATTATGAAGAACAAGTTTAAGCTTTGTTGTAACGTCCGTTGTTTGTCTGGACTGCTCAAGACCTGAATGCTTGTGTAGGAGGAACTCTTCGAGTTGGCTTCTTCAATACTTTCATGCTGTTTTACATCTGATACTCTTGGATGAAACATAGGAGCCTTGTGTTATAACAGGCTTATTCAAAGTGTTACAAGCTACGAAAGTGAGATCTTGGAAGAGTGTTGCCGTTTTCATAATGTAATAAAAATAGTGTAATGATAAATAATAATTAATAATAAATAGTGTGTAATAAGCATGTTATAAAAACAAATGTTATATTTCCAAGATCACTGCTTTTATAATTTATTCTCTGGTAAAGGAGAAAATCCCTGGAAATATTCATTTTTAGAAGGGGGTTCGCGAGACTTGACATTTTAGTGAAAGGGGTTCACAAGTTGTTAAAGTTTGGGAACTGCTGGTCCAGACTGAAGGCATCGATTAGGAGCCGCAGAAGGTCCCTAAAAGTGCCCGAAATGTGGACCCGCCTCCCGTGCTGCCCTTTTCCCCCCAAGACCCTGCCCCCGCTTGCTCTTCTCCACCCCGTCCCCCCCCCCATCACTCTCCCTTATGGCCGCCATGGCCCCTTGACAATTCCCCTTCTTCCCCTCCCACCTCCCACGCCCGTTCCGGTGCCCCTGGCCTCAGTCCAGCACCTTTTACAATAATAATTCAAACTTGCCTCCCCAGAGTGTAAAACATTCAAGCTAAGGGTGATTGCTGGCCTTGAATTACAGTGAGGAGTGCACCATTGGATTCGTTCTTGGGCCACATCTGTATCAGGCTATCTGGGTTCTTATATTGATGCCCCTCACCAGAGGAGCAGAGTGCTTCTCGTGTCACTGATAGACATGAAACACACTGGGGCCAAATTCATCTCTGGTGCAAGCACCCCAATTGATTTCAAATGATTTACACCAGGTGTGTCTCTGGCCCATTGTGTGTGCATTTCCCCCCTCCCTCTTCCCAGGTGAAAAGGGAAATGATTTACATAACTTTAAAGAAGAACAGGAGGACTTGTGGCACCTTAGAGACTAACAAATTTATTAGAGCATAAGCTTTCGTGGACTACAGCCCACTTCTTCGGATGCATAAGCTGTAGTCCACGAAAGCTTATGCTCTAATAAATTTGTTAGTCTCTAAGGTGCCACAAGTCCTCCTGTTCTTCTTTTTGCGGATACAGACTAACACGGCTGCTACTCTGAAACCTTTCATAACTTTAAAGAGCATAATCAGAAGCTAGACCCCAGAACAGAGACATGCTGTGCTCACATGACGCAACTGCACCACCGGCTACGATGCTGCCCCAGGGAATGAGCTAACAGGGAATTAAAGATTAGTGAGGCTGTCAAACAGCATTAAAGTCACCGGGACACACGCACACCCAACTAAACTGGGGTCATGCACTGTGACAACTTCCAGCGAGCCGGGTGGCTTCCTGACCGTGAACCCATCGAAGGAATCTTGCTCTTACTTTCTCCTGGTTGTCTAGGGTTAAGGCGGCGTTGAATAAGACCAAATTCCATTGTGTTTGGGCGGAGGAAGCATTGTCCAGTGGTTATAGTGCTAAACAGGGACTAGGGAGTTTCCTGCTCTACCACAGGCTGATATGTGATCCTGGACAAGTCATTGTTCTTCGGTTCCCCGTCTGTACACAAGGGATAATAGCACCGCCCTAGCCCGCAAGGGTGTGGTGAGGATATCTACGTTCCAAGTTGACAGGGTCTCAAATACTATAGTAATGAGGACCGGATAAGTACCATGGATAGATGTGGTGGCTATTAATTACTTTAACCAATTTAACTAGCCGTAAGGAATTTGATTGATCAGGCTCCCAAGGCAAGAAAAAAACCCAAACTTGGCACTGTACTTATTCACCTACTCCATACAAACAGATCTCCTTTATTGTAGTGTTTTTCACTAATTAGGGACATATTTTCCCCTCTAATCCCAGGTGTAACTCAAAGTGAGCGCAGATCCCAGTGCAGGAGCCCTAAGAACCAATCCAGATTCTGGTGGTGGAATACTGAACTGTCCTGTAGTTATGTCTGCACGCAGTCTAGGGGTCAGTACTGTATCTAATTCCACTATGTAGCATGTCTGCAGATCTACGGAGACGCCCTGTGATACACAGCTGAGATTAGACTTTGTTCTTAAAATGAGGCTATAGGGTCAGAGAAGTGGTTAAGTAAAAGTGGCACTTTCCACAGCTCTGCTTCCTGTCTGCCTTTAACTTTTATCTGCTGGTGTCATTGGCATACACCAGTCTTCACTCCTTTTAGCCCTGCAGAGGGATGCAGCTATGGGAGAGCGAACTGTGGTCTGTTTTGCCTCTCTTGTGTCAGCCTGGTTCCAGCTGCAGAATATTAATTGCAGGTGATGATGTTTGAGGCATAAAGAACCCAGCTGAGTTTTCAGCTCTGAGCAGAGTTTGTGAGACTGTCAGATAACAAGGCCTGGCTTGGAAACTGACGCCGTTTAGATTGGCAGTCACCAATGGATAATGAATATGGAAATTCCATAATGTCACTTTAAAGGAGAAGGGGGGCCAAACTGAAACCTCTCCGATCCCAACAGCCACCTCCATGGCTAACTAACCAGAACGGTCTCAATTTTAGGAGATTCCCAGGGGCACAGGTTCTCCTCCCAGTTCCTGGTTCATTTCAGGGGCATGTGAAAGGTTCCTGGCCCCTTTATGAAAGGAAGGGCCTAGTCCAGGGGTTCTGGTGAGAAATTTGTTGGTGGTCTCAGAGTGCGGCCACCAACTCTTACTGGTGGCCGCTCTGACAATTTTTCCTAAAATAATTAACTTTGGGAAAAACAAATAAATATGCACATCAAAATCATTGCAATTTATTTATTGCTAGCTAGTAAGTCTGCTGCTGTGAAAAGTGATATTTGCATGTTTAATATTTTTCACAGCCTCCCAGCTAGCTAGTAAGTCTGCTGCTGTGAAAAGTGATATTAACAAACGTTCAAGTATCACTTTTCACAGCAGACTTACTCAGCCTCCGCAAGCCTGGGGACAAATTAAGCCCTGGAAGGGGAGGTGGATGGATAGGCAGCAGGGATGAGGGGTGGGGGAGGCGGCGGGGAGCCAGAGCCTGAAGTCTGGGGGATGGGGCCACAGGACGAGCTTGAAGCCCCAGGGCCATACCCCGAAGCCTGAAGCCCCATGGCCAGAGCCTGCCACCCCAGGGCTGAAGCCCAAGCCCCACCACCCCCGGGAAGAGGGGAATTCACAGACTGCCTTCTCCTCCAGTGTTGTGTCCCAGGTGTCTCCAGAGGGGGGCAGGGGCAGAGCCGAACTCCTGCTGGCAGCCCCAGCAACCAACATCAAGATTGCACATCAAGGAGCAACAGGGAGAGGGAGGGGTGGCTGCTTTGCCCCCCAATCACTGCCCAGGAGGCTGTGGCCACAAGAAAAGCCCCTGGTGGTCACAGGCGGCCACGGTGGCCGCATTTGAGAATCGCTGGCCTAGTCCCTGTGTTGTTTGCTGAGCTCCCTGACAGCAGAGCAGCGCTGAGAGATTAACCAAGGAAGAGCTTTGCCTTGATGTGGTTTTAAAATTGCTCCAGGCACGTTTTTGCTCACATGTTGTCCCATTTTGTTTACAGCGCCTGGAAGATGGCAGTGCTGGAGGCGAAAAACACCCCGGTGAGCCTTTCCTCCTTCCATTTCATAGGGCTCTTCTTACAGGCTGCAAATAACGAGCCGTCTCCTTCCATCTCCGCTCCCCCTCCCCCCCTCCCATAGAGTCAGTCGATGGAGGAGTGTGGTGGGAGGGCTACATGCACAAAGGCATCTCGTCCCAGAGTGTGGGAAGAGGCATGACCATACCTGGAGAACTGCAGGCCATTTTGGGCACCTCCGTACTAAAGAGATACGGACAAACTGGATGGTGCTCAGAGAAGAGCAACAGAGAGGATTCGAGTCCACGAGGGGTTGATTTTTGAGCCGAGGTTGAGGTCCTGGTCCAAAGCCCATTGAAGGCAATGAAGAGTCTTTCAGTTGACTTCACTGGTCCTTGAATCAGGACCTTCTTAATACATTTTGCTCACTCTCATTACCAGTGATTTGCCCCAGCTGAGATCAGAGCCTCATTGTGCAGTCACATAGGAAGAGGCAATCCCTGCTCCAAAGAGCTCATTACCTAAACAGGCAAGGCAGACAAAGGGTGGGAGGGGGAAGTGAGTCACAGGGAGGGGGAGCAACTTGTCCAAGGTCACTGCCTGAGGCAGGACTAGAACCCAGGTCTCTTCTGACTGCCAGGGCAGTGCTGTGTCCACTAGATCACACTACCTCTTGAGTTTTGCAAGGCAATGACTAAATAGGGACATCAGTCTGCAGCTGCCTAAAGGGATTAGTCTGATGGATGTAAGTGGTTATTTAGTGTAATGCACAGTTTTCTAACCAGGAGGATTGGGATGAAAATAATAAGCTGGACAAAAGCCCGAGGAAATGTACCGTCGGGAGCGGCCCTGCCCCAGCAAGGGGATGGACTCGCTAACCCAATGGGCCTCCTCCATCTTGAATGTCTAAGATTCTTTTGTTTCTACCCACGGCGGAGCGACCGAGCCAGGCCTGGGCTGGCAGCCGGCCGCCCAACAAAGAGGAGCCTGTATCAGAATGAATGCTGCTGCTGGGATCCTACCGATAATGAGAGAATTGTTCTGTCCAGGGACAGAGCGCAGTTCATCCCAGGCCTTGCCTCGGGCGGCTTTGCTTCCAGGAGCCTCTTCGTCCAAACGGGGTGTGTGTGTAATATGGAATAAAAGGGCATTGGATAAACTGAGGGCGCTATGAGGCAAATGATGCCTGTTCAGGGACAGGAATTAGGATCATGGGGGGGGGGGTGTTGAGGGGAGCAGGGGATATGTCAAGGAAGAGGGGATTGGCTAAACTGGGTTCTAATCCAGTGGTTTTTGTTGGATTGTTGGACTCTTTGTTGGAGCCACCTTGTGATGGACTGGTGGATGGCTGCTCCCGTGTGTCCCTTTGGGGCATGGCCAGACACAGGTGTCGCCTTTGCGCCATTTGCTCTGTCCAATCCTTGACTGTCTCTGTGTTGTGGTGATGCTCCTGTGCTTGTTTCTCATCTCAAATACTGTTACATCCCACTCATCAGAAGGCTACTTCCTGCTCAGGATGGTTGCGGGAGACTATTGGTTGCTTATGTGGGGCTGGGAGATGTGTGCTGTCGTGGTGGTTCCTATTGGCATGGGAGCAGGGATGAGAAGCTGTGCGCCCAAGCTTCTCCTACAACCGGTTTCCTTAAGAGCTGCAGGGTGGCTTTCAAGGGTCTGCTCGCTGCCTTGCCAACAGCCATTGGAGAAAATGTTTTGCAGGGGGGGTTTGGCGCAGATAGTGGATGCAGGGTAATGCATCTTATCCTGTCCCCACTGCTCCTTGCCTTAGCCCATCTCCATCTGGATTGATCAGACACCCTTCCCCGCCATGCTGGGATCCCCACTACCATACTGCATTTACCTTGCTAATTTCCTTGTTTGTTGGTGGAGTATTGTATAAAAGTCAAGTCAGAAATCCTACAAAGTCCAGCATACAGACTGTGGACCTCACTGATCTCACACCAGTGGTATGCAGAAGCCAATCCACTGAAGCCGGTGATGTAAAACTGGTGTAAGTGAGAGGAGAATCAGGCTTGATGTGAAGCTGTATGCAAAGTGCCAGTTTGAGTTTTGTATTATTGATTTATAAAAGAAAAGGATGTCCAGAGAGACCTTATTTTAAAAATGTGTGCAATTGGGCAGAGTTAAGGTGGAGCATCTGACCATAAAGAGAAGCAGTGGGGCCAAGTGGGTAGAGCACTGGACTTGGACTCAGGAAATCTGGGTTCTATTCCCAGCTCTGTCACTGGCCTGCTGAGTAATGCTGGGCAAGTCACTCCACTGCTCTGTGCCTCAGTTTTCCCATCTGTAAAATGGGGATAATGCTGACCTCCTTTGTAAAGTGCTTTGAGATCTATGATGAAAAGTACTATATATGAGCTAGATATTATGACTAAGGTTTTATTGCTGGATTGTTTAGTTTGTCCACCATAACATTGCACAAAATGCTTGGGTTTTGGGGGTTGGTTTTTTTTTTTTTTTTGCATGGAACAAAGAAACAGAAGACTGGCTTATTTCATGCTCAGAAAGGCAGGATTTTCCATTGAGCTGGGAAGATTATAGTGAAAGGAACCCTAATTGCACTCCAGTTTCATGAGGACTCTACCATTGAAGAAAATAGTCCATCACACAGTAGCTACTGCTCGTCCAACAGAAGTCTAAGCCCTTACCTACACTTAAAGTGTAGATGCTATAGTTGTACTGAAAAACCTTCCTAGTGTAGACACAGTTTATATTGACAAAAAAGGGCTCTTGCTAGCATGGCTTATTCTGGTTCCCCGAGCAAAATAAGCCATAAAGCATTCATGCTGATATAACTGCATCTACACTTGTGCTTTTTGGCTGGCATAGATATGTCTTTAAAAAAAACACCAACTCCCCCCTTCCCCCACCCACCTCTCACAGATGTTACTATTCTGGCAAAGAGTTTCTGGAGATGGCTAGAGAAACACATTAGGACATTGGCTTAGTGGATCAAATCCATAGACACCCCCCCCCCCCCCCCCGGCAGGATAGAGTAATTGGAAGGCAAAAGTAGCGTCTCTTTGGCTGACAAGTCTTGGGGAGCTCTATGAAGAGAAAGGGTTTTTTTTAAGGTTGGTGGCTCCAGTCATCTCTTGTTTGTATTGTCTGCATCCCACAGAGTCGAGTGCCGCTGGCAAATAACATTGCCTGGCGCTGCTGGGGGGAGAATAGTGCTGTTAAGAGCCTAGGGAGAGCGTAAATGCTGTCACACTGCTGGTCTGACAGCCATTCATAAAGCCAAGATTCTCCAGTGAGGAAAGGCTGCTAATTGGGGGTGGAATTAGTAGTAACTTTTTGAATTGACCTCTTCAAATGAGCTTGTTAACTGGATTTATCACAAAGAAGGGAAATGGGAGGGCCTGGAGGATCATCTTCATTGTGCCGGAGAATAAATTGGAGATGTCCCTCATAACACAATGGCTGGAGCCTGAGAGCCCTGCCTCCTGTAGCTGCTCCATAGCCATGTTTCTTGGAGCACAGAAGATTCCCAAGGGTTCTTCTTGCTTTCTGCCATTGTACACATTCTTTTTGAAAAAGATCAGTAGCTAAGGGAATCCTTGGGAAATGTGAATGTATACGAATGAGTGAGTCTAGAGGAAATGCAGCGTTAAGGGAACTGGCTAACAAATTTACCAGACCACTGTTGGGTTGTTTTGGTTTTTTGAAAGCCACAGGGAATTGGCAAAAGCAACTCTAAGTCCTGATCTTCCCAGAGGAACCTAGCGCGATCCTGACAATTGGCCTATCTTCTATCCCCAGGAAAATAACAAAGTAAAACAACAAAATAATAATCTGATATTAAGAAAAGTGCCAAATATCTTGGGCCAAATCCCGTGGTCCTTTCGATGGGAATTTTGACCGAATGAATCATAGAATCATAGAATCATAGAATATCAGAGTTGGAAGGGACCTCAAGAGGTCATCTAGTCCAACCCCCTGCTCTAAGCAGGACCAGTCATGAAAAAGGAATGAGCCTTTGGCTCCTAGGGCATAACAGAGCCAAGAGCAACAGACAGCCTGGGTGAAGTCAATAAGGCTAAGATTTCACCCATGATGCTTATAATGACTCGATCCTGCAAAGATTTAAGGAGGAACTCCCGAGATCTAATCCCGCCTCTGCTACTCACTAGTTCTGTGACCTTGGGCAAGTCCTTTCCCCTCTCTGCAGTTCAGCTTCCCCTCCTGTAAAATGGGGGTGACGACAGCTCCCTCTGAGAAAGAATTAATGTCTGTGAAGCATGTGGAAGGTGTAAAACGCTATGCTGCGTATGTGGTGAATATTGTTAGTGGGAGTCTGCAGTGTATCAGAGGGGGATCCTGGAGACCTCTGGACATGTTGTATGATCTAGACAGATCGATACTGTGGTAAAGCAGAGCCTAAACCAGGGGTCGGCAACCTATGGCACACGTGCCGAAGGCGGCACGCGAGCTGATTTTCAGTGGCACTCACACTGCCCGGGTCCTGGCCACCGGTCTGGGGGGCTCTGCATTTTAATTTAATTTTAAATGAAGCTTCTTAAACATTTTAAAAGCCTTATTTACTTTACATACAACAATAGTTTAGTTATATATTATAGACTTATAGAAAGAGACCTTCTAAAAACGTTAAAATATATTACCGGCACGCGACACCTTAAATTAGGGTGAATAAATGAAGACTCGGCACACCACTTCTGAAAGGTTGCCGATCCCTGGCCTAAACAATCAGCCTAAAGAGAACAGAAGAGTGAAGCCAACATGTGCCAGGAGATGCACCTCTGCCCTGTTTAAGACCAATCCCAAACCCGTGGAGAAGTTTGGCTACCTAGGGCATATGTAGTGCCAGCATGCCACAGTTGAGGATGAGGTCACCCATGTCTAGTCAAGACCAGCACTGCATTTGCAATGCTGTCACACCCCCTATGGAACGATAGGGGTGATGAAATGAGCACTAAGCTAAATATCTGTCGGGAAGTCGTGCTTACAATGCTTCTGTGTGGTTGTGAGACATGGACAACATATGGCTGCTGTGTTAGGAAACTTGTCAATTCCATAGGTGCTGCCTTAGGTGTGTTTGCAGGGTCAAATGGTGGGACAAGATTCCCAATATGAAAATCCTTAATCATCACCGGATGTCTTGCATTCAAAGCATGCTCGTTAAAGCTCAGCTGCGTTAGCATCTCAGTCATACGGCCAACTCAAGGCTACCCAAAGCCATCCCTTTATGGTCAGCTAAAGAAAGGCACCCGTTCTCAGGGTGGCTGGTACAAACGCAATAAAGACACACTGAAGTCAAATTTGAAAGCATGTGTCAGAGCTTGGCCATGGGTGGCGAGCGTGTGCTAGTCAGTGACCAAGAGACATGTAGCAGAGTCAGGAATGATCCGGGTCAGGAGAGCAGGAAGTCAGGAGCAGGCGCCAAGTTGCAGGCAGGAGGCAAGTAGCGGAGTCAGGGATGAACCGGAGTCGGGAACTGAAGTCACAGTAAGGCAAGGTCTGGAGCAGAAGCAAGCAGGCAGTCTGCATCATTGCTCTAACATCTCCCTGTGATGGCTTCCGAGTTTATAGACTGGCATGGGCCAATCTGTGGGCTGGGGAGGAGGGTGCCACTCAGTCCCCACTGGGTGGTACTTCCTGCAGTGCTTAGCTTCACGGGGCTCCCCAGCAGAAACCTAGCTTGAGCACCTGGTGGAGGCATCAGCGACAGTGGCCCAGCGCCTTCATGGTCCCTGGTTCTAGCCCCTCAGGTGCTTACAGCACGTCGCACTGACGTGCAACAGCCCCCACCAGAACAAGGTGGCAGCAGATTTGTCACATCTCTGTTAACCACTTGGAAGCGAGGCGCATTTACAGCTTATGTGAATAGTGCGAAGCAAGGGTGCACCAGCCTCCAATGGCCATGGACTGTCTTGTCTGTCCCACATGTAACTGTGTTTGCAGGTCTTACCTTGGTCTGACCACGCATGTGCGGGTTCACCTGTTCTGTTTGCCAAGTCCTCGTAGCACCTCGTCAATATAAGACTCTATCAGGGGGAAGGACAGCTCAGTGGTTTGAGCATTGGCCTGCTAAACCCAGGGTTGAGAGTTCAATCCTTGAGGGGGCCACTTAGGGATCTGGGGCAAAAATCAGTTCTTGGTCCTGCTAGTGAAGGCAGGGGGCTGGACTCGATGACCTTTCAGGGTCCCTTCCAGTTCTATGAGATAGATAGGTCATCAGTCAGAGCCCTCTGAATGGACGCTGCAGGTGGTCCATGTGACTGGAGTAGAAGAGTGAGACTGGGGAGGGCCGAGTTCCCTTCGTAGGTTGTCCATGGTCTCCTGCGTAAAGCAAGGGGCTGGCAGGTGCAATAGAACCCAGGTCTCCCTGGGCTGCCGTGGTCTAGTGGTTAGAAGAGGGGACTGGAGTTCTGTTCCTAAGTGGTACATAGCAAGAGAGAGTGCACATTGCTCATGATTCTCTGGCTCTACCAACAACGTAACCCATCCATACCTTGGTTTCCCCCGTGGTATAATGGAGAATACTTCTAACTTTGTAAGGAAATGAAAGGAGCAACATAGTAATAATAACAACTATTGTAGACCTGGTCACTCCTTGTTGCGTCTTGCACCACTAGACCTTGGTTGGGGGCGAGGAGGTGTTTTGGAGGGAGTGGAGCTGTGTTTCCCCATGGCTGTGATGCCTCCTCTTCCAGTCCCCTCCATCTCTGCCTGGTGGAGGCAGGGGCTGCAGGTTAACACATGGGATCAGCGCGAATTTGAGAGCTGTTAGAAGAGGCTAGTCCCATTGTCTCCAGTTCACTCCGGAACAAAAGGAGCCAGCACTGATGAGGAAGGAGCTGTTAGCATCTTTAACGGGGGGAATCCAGCGGCGAGGAAGCAGACGTCTCCCGTTAGCTGGGCTGGGAAGAAAGGCATGTTTGCTGCTGAGCTGGCATATGCGGGGGATCAGTGGCTGACCCTAGCAGGGCTTTTTTGGAGAGGGGCCTGAAGCTATGTTTGCAGCAGGTAAGGAGTTTTCCTATGTTCAGTCACATAGTGGAAGGCAAAGGGACACAGGGAGGAAGCAGCCAAGTGCTGTGGCTAGGAGAAGGCAGCGCTAAGTTACAAGCCTGCAGCACCTCCCAGCTGAGGATCTTGCGGCCAGATGGATGTCGGTATCATCCCCATTTTATAGAAGAGGCACAGAGAGGGTTAAGTGACCTGCTCAAGGCCACACGGCAAGTCAGTGACAGCGCTGGGGGGAAAACCCAGGAGTCTGAGTCTTCTGCCTGTCCTAGCTACGTGTGCTCTGAACTGGTGATGCAGGACAAGTATGCATCCAGTAGGTGGGGCAGGGCTGTTATCCCCATTGTACAGATGGGGAACTGAGGCACAGAGAGACTTGCCCAAGATCCCCTATGGCAGATCAGGGAATTGAACCCTGGTCTCCCAGGCAAGTACCTGAACCACTGGCCCATCCTTCCCCTTTAGTCTTCTATTCGTCCCACTAGGAAATGATATAACACTGTGATGCTTACATTGGAGACCCAGAGAGAAGGAGTGTCTCAAACCTGGGCTGACAGTGATGAATTAAAGGAGAGCATCAATTGAATTGAAGGAGAACGTGCATCAAAGTGAATAAGAACGTGAGGCAGATAACCTTTGGTTGCCTTACCCCCCCCCCCATGGTGCTCAGAGTTCCCATCCTGACCCACCCCCTCCCCGGCACACTAGATCTAATTGTGTATTGAGCGAGATGAATGGGAGAAGGAGATTAAAACACAGGTGACTGGTGCACAAAAGCCAGCGTGGGCTGTGTGAGGCTGATCAGTGTATTGATTTATGCTGCGCAAGCATCTTGGAGCTTGAGGGCAGAGGGTGTTGTCCTGATGCTCCGTCCCATCCCATCCCCAGCTCTCTCAAGGGCATGGTGCTGCATGGGAAGAGGGAAGCGAGTTATTTTCTTTGTCTTCCTGGAACCCAGGGAAAAACAGGAGAGAGAGAGAGAGAGAGAGAGAGTGTGTGTGTGTGATTCTTCTCTGGGTTTGTTCTTGGATTAAATGACCTCTGTCTCTGGCTCCACACAAGGCAATCTGCTCCTGCCGCTCTCTGGCCTGGGCTGTGTCACACGGGTGTGCTTCGCTCCTGAAGCGCGACATCTTTGCCGCCCCGTGCGGTCTCCCGTCACACACAGGAGCAAAGACTAGAAGGCTGAGGGTTAAGGCAAGCTCTCTATTTCACACAGACCTTATCAAGATCAAAAGCCTGCCGGCTGCCTCCGCATTGCTGGCCCTCGCCGCTTCAAACACGCACCTGGATTTCTGTCAAAACCGTGCCTGCCGTCGGTGGGCCTTGGGCCCCGGCCTTCCCAGCTTGTGCAGACACGGGGGACGCAAGAGATTTTAATTGCCTTGCCGTGCTCTGGCCTCTCTCCCCAGCCCGACCTCTTTGCAGCAGCACAGAGCAAAGGGCCCACTTTGAAGCCGCCCCTTCGGCTTGAGGAGCAGCTAATTAGGCCCTGTCCTGCTGGCAGGGGTGGCTCGATGTATTTTGCCGCCCCAAGCACGGCAGTCAGGCGGCTTTTGGCGGCGTGCCTGCGGGAGGTCCGCTGGTAATGCAGATTCGGCGGCATGCCTGCGGGAGGTCCGCTGGTAATGCAGATTCGGCGGCATGCCTGCGGGAGGTCCGCTGGTAATGCAGATTCGGCGGCATGCCTGCACGAGGTCCGCCAGTCCTGCGCCTTCGGCATACCTGCCACTGAATTCCCGCCGAAACCGCGGGACAGGTGGACCTCCCACAGGCATGCCGCCAAAGTCAGCGTGACTGCTGCCCACACCCGCTTGGTGCGCTGGTGCCTGGAGCCGCCCCTGCCTGCTGGGTGTGTGAAGTGACTTTGACCAGGCCACTGTGGGCTGCTCTGCCCATAAGAGCTGGACCTGGGAATGCTTTGGTCATATCCCTCCCCTTATATATCCCAGTAAACCAGGGGTTCTTAAACTGGGGGTCGGGACCCCTGAGGGGGACGTGAGGTTATTACATGGGGGGGTTGTGAGCTGCCAGCCTCCACCCCAAACTCTGCTTTGCCTCCAGCATTTATAATGGTGTTCAATATATTTAAAAGTGGTTTTCATTTATAAGGGGGGGGGGTCACACTCAGAGGCTTGGTATGTGAAAGGGGTCACCGGTACAAAAGTTAGAGAACCAAGATGGAGGCGCATTCCAGCTGCTCTATGCTGTCTGGGAATCCCCCCTACCCCACCCAGCACCATCACCAGGGGCTGGTTAAGCCAGCTGTGTGGCCCCTAAATGGCAGCTCAGTTAAGGGGCTACAGCAGAGCCCAGAATTGGGGCCTAAGCGTATAGTCCTGTTTACACCACCAGACTTAGTCCAGGGGCCCCATGTCCTAGCCCAGGCCCCAGACACCACAGCTAGCCTATGGGGTCTGTGCATGCAGCTGAAAGCTAAGGTTCCAGGCGTGGAATGAGTTTGGGAGGTCTTAGCCGCACCTGCCCTGTTTTGTTGGTGGGACCCTGCTGAAGCACGACGACTCGGCCCTTTGCTTTGAATGGAGCCGCTAGCAGCGAATGCCAGGCTGTTGCAGTGCAGATGGAATCTCCCACCTCGACCCTTTTCTTAGGGCAGGAGGACGCCGAATTCACGATGTTGCCTTGAGATGGGACTAAAATCCCTTCCCCGTGGCTCCCCAGACCTTAGGATAAGTGTGTGCCCGTAGCACAGGCTGGCGTGCACCAGCTGCAGCCTTCCTTTTCTTTGTGTCAATAATATTGATGTGGAGCTCAGTGCTCAGAAACCCCTTCCTCCCCAGCACCATTGCTTTTGCCTCTTCAAATCCTCCTTGTTCTCAAGGATGTCGGTGCCCCCAAAACGCCTGCTGCAGGATCGTGGAGAAGGAAGTTTTCTGGGGGGGAGGTGTGAGTGAGAGACTTAAAATTCACTCCTTCGTGCTTTCTCATGTTTTATTGCTACAGTCCCCCTGGCCCCAGTTGCCCCGGGGAATGCAGAACTATGTATTATAGATATTACAGTAGCACCTAGAGGCCCTGTTGCGCCAGGCACTGTACGACCTCAGAATAAGAAGCAGCCGCTGCCCTGAAGAGCTTGCTGTCTACACAGCCCAGCCAGGTACCAGGTGGAGGAAGGAAGGATTATCTCCCCCATTTTACAGCTGGGGCATTGAGGTATCGATTAGGTTAAGTGACTTGCCCAAGGTCATAGAGGGATTCTGTGGCAGAGCAGGCAATTGAAGCCAGGGTCGGTTTGTCAGAGTGGCTGAGCACCCTTTCCTCCTAGGCTAGTTCAGTACGTTTGGGCCTTAATGACTTTTCTGGAGTCCCACAGTGGGCCAGAGCCGGGAACAGAACCATGCTCTCCAGACTGCCCTAGCTCCTGTGTCACGGCTGCTCTCGGGCTCGGGCCATGACTTTACAGGAGCAGGCTGGACAGCGCTGGGCCCCGTGGAGGAAGCAGCCAGCCCCAGGGGGGCCCTGAGCTGCCTACACCACCGCTCCTGCGGGGAGAGATGCAGAGGAGTTAAACTGACACCATGAACGGGCTGTAGGAGGAGAGAGCAGCCTGGCATACAGGCGGGGGCAGCAGCATAGGCAGCCCCTGAACAATGCAGCCAGCCCTATGATGGACCCGCTGCCTCTGTGCTAAAGCCACCCACCCACCCAGCGGCCTGCCTCTCCTGCAGCTCACCAGCTGGGCCCTGTGATATCTGCCCCGAGAGGAGGCCATTCGATGGGGGCACGGAAGTGCCATTAGGTGGCCACTCGCCAACTCCACCAGTTGCCTGGTGGTGTCTCCCCAGTCAGCAGGAAACATGTCAGGCTCGGCCACGAATGGCTTCATTTCCCAGCTCGGCCTTTTAACACCACTCTGCCGCAAGTCCTGTTTGAAGGTTGCTGAGGGAGGCCAGGCCGGGCCAGGCTCCAGCCTGAAGCCCTCTGCTGGCTCCATCCTGTGCCAGGTGATGCATCTACCAGGCCTTCAGCCCCTTGGTCAGAGACAGTCCCCGCCTCCTTGGTCCATCTGGCACTGACTTAGTCCCTTTCGCAGGTGCCCTGGTATTGCCCCGCCCTGGCACGCTCCATGCTAGCAAGTTCTGGGACCCTTCCCCCGCCATAAGGCAGGAGCTGAGAACATTCATTCCTCTCCATTTCCTGCCGCCTTTGGCTCCCGGGCAGTGAGACCAGCCCGTAGTTTGTGGCAAGAGCTACCCACAGACAGTGAGATTCTTTACTGGCACCCATCCCCAGATGTACGTGCCACTTGAGACATGTCGGTGAATCACTGAGCCTAGCCCATGGGGAGGGATGGGGCAGGGCATGTTTTGGGGGGGGTGGGAGAGAGGCACCTGCTGGCAATTAGGGATTCCCTTTGATTCATCCCAGCCTGAGGTTTGGGGGACGGCTCTGGCCACATGTTGCCATGGGGATGCCATTCACCTCCTGTCTCAAACCTCTGCCTTCTAATTACATTTTCCCTTGGTTGAATTATTCACTCAGCCTTCCCCTTCCCCCCCAGCTGGGGGCCTGGAGGGGGCCGGGTCATCGCATGGGTTCTCGCCTCAGCCACATTTCACTCTGGACTATTGTTCACTCCCGCTGAGCGCTCCATAAAGTCAGTGGCCGGAGGCAGCTGGCAGAAATGTGGTGATCAGCTCCACAGCCCAGGGCGCCCCGTAAGACGCTGGGCTCTCGTGCCGCTGACATGGATGGGGTTTTATTGCTGCCTGCGTTTCACAAAGAAAGGTACTGGCCGGTGGGTTGAATCAAGGTGCAGTGCTGCCAGCTAACCCAGCAGTGCCTGAGCAGAGCACTCCAGCACCTGGTAATGGAAGGGTGGATGGAGGGAAGGGAGTTCAGTCTTGTCATTAGGGCACGAGACGGGGACTCTGGGCTCTTTGCTCTGCCACAGCCTCCCTGTGTGACCCTGGGCAAGTTGTTTGGTCTCTCCATTGCCCAGCTGGGCTGCTGCAGACTTGCCATCTGTACAATGGGGATAATAATACTGCCTGTCTCCCACCCTTTGCTGAATTAATAATGAAAACATTGTAGCCAAGCCCTGGTTGTTAGAAACCAGGGTGAGAGCGAACATGGGGGCAGCCAGCCGCATCTCCACACACCCTCTTCTGAGACATCTGCTACTGGCCTCTGGACCAGATAACCACTGGGTCTAATCCAGGCTGGCCCTCCCTGTGTCCTTTGTCTTCTCTGGCTAGACTGTTTGCACTTTGGGGCAGGCCTCACACTCGGAGTATGTACAGCCCCTGGCACAGTGGGGCCCTGAGCTCAGCTGGCAGCTGTAGAAGCTACTGCAATACCAATAGAGAGAGGAGGTCAGGAGGCCGCACCAGGGTGCCTGGGTGTACAGCCATCCCAGGTCTGCGGTGGCTAAGCGTCAAGGTGACTGCTCCGAGAGCTGTAGGTGGACTGGTTGGGGGGCTGAGCCCAGCACCTGGTGGACAGCGGCCACCCATCAAAATTCACCCCACAACTGGTGCTAACTGGCAGTCTTGGGAAGAGGCCCAGGACTGAAGGGGCCACAGAGTCTGAGCCCTCTCTGAGGCATGGTCCCTGCAGGTCCAGGCTGGAGAGGCATCCCCTGCTGCCTGTGCGGATAAGGGGAGGAGTCCGTCTCCAGGGCTGTCAATCAAGCCCCTTCCTCCAGCTCTAACTCTCATGCTTGTTGCACTGGCTTTAAGAGGAAAGCGAGCTGTACTCCATGCGCTAGTGCTGGGACCAAGGGATCCCCGGCATGTCTCCGCTACGGAACGTGCGCGTCTGCATTCGGCCTGGCTGAGGTTTTCGTGTTGTGTCCTCCCGTAGCTTGGAACGCTCAGTACGTTACCGGGGCTGGTCGAGGTGACGCTATCTGTGAGGACCTCTGAACAAATCCGGCTGCTCTCTGAACCCATCTGCTGGAGCCGCATGTGTGAGAGAAATCGGCACAAACTGCTGGTCAAGTTCAGGCTCTGAGCCCTTGGGGTGAGCGGCTGTCTGTGCTGATGGCCAAATCTAATCCATTAGAGGCCTGGCTAAGCCATGCGTCGAACTGGGTCAGGGCACTGGTTCCAACAGGGACCTTACCAGCATCCCTGATGTTGGACAGACACAGGCGGGAGTTCATCTATTGGGTTGTGCTTTAATCATCCCTGGAGAGCGCCAGGTGGTAGCCAGGTGCCCTGGCACATTGGGAATGGAGATCGGAGCCTCAAGCTGTGACTGGATAGCTCTCTTAACCCTTCGCTGCCACGTCGCTCACTTCCAGCGTCTGTCCTTCCTTTAGGCCAAACACGTGCCCTGCTCAAGCAGCAGTTTTCCTCCCACACTGGCCCTCCGTACACAGCAGCTGGTTAGGCAGGAATGAAACCCAGGGCTCCTGCCTCCCAGTCCCATCCTCGGTCCACTGGACCCCACACAGCACCGGTAGCTAGTGCTGTATGCTTTGCTGCGGCTTGTTGTATCAGTAACATGGGGCACGACCGTTCCTGGCACCTGTGATTTGTTAGTGGGGGGTGCGCCCTTTCAGACTGCAGTGTTCCCAGCGTGCCCTCTTCACCCACTGACTGTTTTGGGGCCTGATCCTGCCCAGGTGAATGGGGAATTTCACCATTGGCTCCAGCCTGAGGGTATAGCTGCACTGCAGCATGTGTAGAGATAACGGAGCTCGTTTTAATCAAGTCAGATCAAAGCCAGCTCGAGTAACGCTAGCAGGGAAGCCTTGGCAGCAGGGGCAGCTGCACAGGCTAGTCTTGCCCGCCTGGCAGCCTGGGTACATCACGCCTCCGGCTTGCAGCGTAGACGCACTCTCGGATCTCTGGGCCCTGCTGCGGGACGTCTGTAAATCAGTCTGAAGGAGAGCAGAATCCATTTAAAAACAGTTTAAGCTCTCAAATCATTAACAGCCTCCCTGAGCAGACTTCCGAGGTACAAATGAATACATTCTAATAGGAGGCACGGAGCAGAGAGCTGCTAATCTGCATTAATTCCTCTCCCGAGGCTTCAGCCGCAGAAATGAGCAATTCAATACAAATCAAATCAAATGCCCAGGACTGATTGGGGGAGATGGGCTCTGCGGAGGGGCAGTGCACAGAAGCACCAGCAGGAAATCCAGGCTGCGGCAGCAGCGTTCGCTCGCTCTTGCTGCACATCTGGTTGCTGGGGGACATTTTGTTAAGCGCACGCTGCAGTTGAGGCTGATGATTGGATGCTGTGTGCTTTTGAAACCCGAGGGGGGTGTGCGTGAGAGAGAGAGACTCACCCACCTGAATGGGGGTTGTGTTGCCCCCTGAATTCTTTCTTCCCAGTAGTGTCAGTGTGTTCCCCAGAGAACTGGGTTCTAGGCCCAGCTCTGGCAGTAGCCTGCTCAGTGACCTTGGGCACGTCCGTTCTTGTTCCTGTGCCTCAGTTTCCCCTCCTGATCTTTGTCTATTTAGACTAAGCTTTTTGTGGCAAGGACTGTCTCTTACTACGTGTACCCTCAGTGCCTGGCACAATGGGGCCTTGATCTCAGCTGGGGCCTCTAGGCCTTACCATAATTGGCCAAGTGAAGCGCGATTCTACATTCAGCTGCTGTTTGAACGTAACACAATAACTTTGGAATGCTACAGCCAATCAGTTTTAAAATTTCAGGGAACGTGCTAGGCCTCAGAGAGCAGAACCCTGTTGAGTTTGAGGCAAAATGGAAAAACCGGATGAAAGAAATGGGGGACACACAGAGCCCCTGGCATCTGGTTAGCGGAGCTAGCAGCTTCAGCCAGGTCTGTAATTGTCTAGAAAGCAAAGAACCAGCTGATGGTTAACATCTTCCAGCACAACAAGACACCAGCCCACCCCTCAGCTCAGCTTTGCCCATCATCCCAATAGGGTTAAAAATGTTGGCACCCTGAATGACTTATCTGCCAGACAGAAGGAAAAGAAATCAGAATGGTGGGGGGAGGGGGGAATCAGGGCCCCTGGCACTGGGCGGAGAATGGGGGACCCTGGTATGGGGGAGAGAGGAATGGGGCATCACAGCCCCTGGCATGAGGGAGGAGGTGGGATGGAAGGGAGCTTGTGGGGGAACGGAGAGATCAAAGGAACCCTCATGCGGGCAGTGAGCTTGGCAGATTTGGGAGCAGGCGGCAAGGCATCACCGTTGGGCCTAACATCTGTGTCACCCTCCCCGTGTAGGTCCATATGTACGACCCATATGACGACTATTACCAGACAGTGCCCTTGGATTCCCACCAGACCATGTACGTCAGCTCGGGATACTACGGCACCCAGTACGGAGGTATGTGTTTCCCCATCATGGCCTCCCCCCAGCCCACACTGACAGTTGAGGGGCCCCCAATGAGGCGGGGGTTTAGCCGGAGGGCTGCACCCAGCATGCAGGAAACGGAGCAGATTTAGACACCCATGTTATTTACTTGGCAGTGTTCAGATTCCAACCTCTAGAGGGCAAGGCCCATTTACACCCCAGCCAGTCAAGCCCCGGTATCATTCTTATTAAATTTACTGAGGGTTTTGCTTATTTCTGTGAATGAAGCAGAAGAGGATGCCTAATTCCTTCAGGAAATACGGTTGAGTTTTTGTAACTCTAGGTAGAATTCAATTCTGTGCGTAGCTTCACCAGGAAAGGACAAAAGGTCACGGCTCATTAGTTACTTGGCATCATCTCCTAGAGCTAAAATGGGGCAGTTTATAAAGAAGCTAATTTTTTTTTTTTTATTTAAAAACTAAGTTCCTACGGTATCCTAGCACTGGTCCAAATTGCATTGCACAGCAGCGCTGCTGCAGACTTCTGGGCCATTCCTGGAGTCATATGCAAAACATGATATTCCCTTCACGTATTTAATGTAACATAAATGCATTGACTTTATGGCTTGCAAAAGATGCTGGATGGACACTCCCTGCTTTTGAAAGGTGCTGAGATACCATGGTGATGGGCACCAGCCTCAGAACCTCATTACAGACCCTTCTGACCTTAAAATCGATGGGGCCAAGTTTTTTAAGGGATTTAGGCCCCTAGAGACGCAGGTAGGTGCCTGAGGCAAATTGAACATCCTGCTAGGCTCCTCTCTGCATCTTTAGGCACCTAACTACCTTGGAAATGTGGCCCTATGAACCTAGACAGACAGGCCTAGAGACTGACGCTTTCTGTCTATCTCCTAATGGATAACAGCTGCTGTCTCACCCTGTCCCAGTAGCAACCATCTCATAGGAAGGGAGAGGAGTTCATTCTGCTTAGTCCTTGCCCTCTCTGTGATGGCTGTCAACAAGGACACCAGTTAGTGCCAGCGGGTGGTGCTGGTTTCCATGACAGCTAGGGACTGGACTGAGACCCAGCAAACTCAGTGCACAGAGAGACGGAGAGACTGCCGAGACTCATCAAGCTCTCGGATCGCTACCCCTTCCTGCTTCTCCACGTGGGCACCAATGATACTGCCAAGAATGATCAGGAACAGTCAGCATGGATTCACCAAGGGCCTTCTATCAGGAGATAACTGACTCTGTGGATGAGGGCAAAGCAGTGGATGTGTTATTCCTTGACTTTAGCAAAGCTTTTGATACAGTCTCCCACAGTATTCTTGCCAGCAAGTTAAAGAAGTATGGGCTGGATGAATGGACTATAAGATGGATAGAAAGCTGGCTAGATCATTGGGTTCAACGGGTAGTGATCAATGGCTCCATGTCTAGTTGGCAGCCGGTTTCAAGTGGAGTGCCCCAGGGGTCGGTCCTGGGGCCGGTTTTGTTCAATATCTTCATTAATGATCTGGAGGATGGCATGGACTGCACTCTCAGCAAGTTTGCAGATGATACTAAACTGGGAGGAGTGGTAGATACGCTGGAGGATAGGGACAGGATACAGAGGGACCTAGACAAATTAGAGGATTGTGCCAAAAGAAACCTGATGAGGTTCAACAAGGACAAGTGCAGAGTTCTGCACTTAGGACGGAAGAATCCCATGCACTGCTATGGACTAGGGGCCGAGTGGCTAGGAAGCAGTTCTGCAGAAAAGGACCTAGGGGTTACAGTGGACGAGAAGCTGGATATGAACCAACAGTGTGCCCTTGTTGCCAAGAAGGCTAACGGCATTTTGGGCTGTAGAAGTAGGGGCATTGCCAGCAGATCGAGGGACATGATCATTCCCCTCTATTCGACATTGGTGAGGCCTCATCTGGAGTCCTCTGTCCAGTTTTGGACTTGCCACTACAAGAAGGATGTGGAAAAATTGGAAAGAGTCCAGCGGAGGGCAACAAAAATGATTAGGGGTCTGGAGCACACGACTTATGAGGAGAGGCTGAGGGAACTGGGATTGTTTAGTCTGCAGAAGAGAAGAATGAGGGGGAATTTGATAGCTGCTTTCAACTACCTGAAAGGGGGTTCCAAAGAGGATGGATCTAGACTGTTCTCAGTGGTACCTGATGACAGAACAAAGAGTAATGGTCTCAAGTTGCAGTTGGGGAGGTTTAGGTTGGATAGTAGGAAAAACTTTTTCACTAGGAGGGTGGTGAAGCACTGGAACGGGTTACCTAGGGAGGTGGTGGAATCTCCTTTCTTAGAGGTTTTTAAGGTCAGGCTTGACAAAGCCCTGGTTGGGATGATTTAGTTGGGAATTGGTCCTGCTTTGAGCAGGGGGTTGGACTAGATGACCTCCTGAGGTCCCTTCCAACCCTGATATTCTATGATTCTATGACACAGAGGCCGCTGAATGGGCAAGGCTGTTCTTCAGTAGCTGGGTGGGTGCTGGCTGCTGTGGGGGAGAGCTGGATGTGGGGCTGGTGAGGGTGGGTGGTACTGGCATGGGGACCAGTGCTGGGGCAGGGGCTGAAAACTGAGGCTTATTGGTCCTGGGAGGGAGGCTGGGGTGTGCTGGCCTTGGGTGGTGGTCTGGAGGTGGAGGGTGATGCTGGGGTTTTTACTGGCACTGGAAGTGGGGGGCTGCCTGAGACTTACTGGTGCTGGATGGGGGATCTGCGTTGGGAGTCTGGGTTGGGGGGCTGGTTGTGGCAGAGAGGCTGGCTGACGGGTTACTGGTCCTGAGAGGGGAGTTATCTGGGGGTTACTGGTGCTGGCTGAGAGGGGTTAGCTGGGGGGTTACTGGTGCTGAGAGGGGGTTACCCCGGAGTGTGACTGGTACTGGGAGGGGGAGCTGGATGGGGGGTTACTGGTGCTGGCAGCGAAGGCTCGCTGAGGAGTTACAGATGCTGGATTTGGGGCTAGCTGGGGGGTGTTACTGGGGCTGGGACAGGGGATCGTGCTGGGGCTGGGACAGGTGATTGGACTGGGGGGTGTTACTGGGGCTGGGACAGGGGATCGGGTTGGGGGGGTTGCTGGGGTTGGGATGGGCGATCAGGCTGGGACTGGAACAGGTGATCAGGCTTGGATGGGGGATTGGGCTGGGGGGTGTTCCTGGAGCTGGGCTGGGCTGGGGGGTGTTACTGGGGCAGGGGCTGGGGCAGTTGCTGGGGCTGGGACGGGGGATCGGGCTGGGGCTGGAACAGGGGGTCAGGCTGGGATGGGGATCGGGCTGGGGGGTGTTCCTGGGGCTGGGCTGGGGGATTGGGCTGGGAGTGTTACTGGGGTTGGGATGAGCGATCGGGCTGGGGCTGGAACAGGGGGTGAGGCTGTTCCTGGGCCTGGGCTGGGGGGTGGAGGGTGTTACTGGGGCAGGGGCTGGGGCAGTTGCTGGGGCTGGGATGGGCGATCGGGCTGGGGCTGGGAATTGGGCTGGGGGTGTTCCTAGGGCTGGGACGGGGGCTGGGGGGGGGTGTTACTGGGGTTGGGATGGGCAATCGGGCTGGGGCTGGAACAGGGGGTCAGGCTGGGACGGGGGATTGGGCTGGGGGTGTTCCTGGGCCTGGGACAGGCGATCGGGTTGCGGGAGGTTACTGAGCTAAGCAAGAGAAGCAGGGATGTTCCATGGGACGTTGTTTCAGAGTTAACCCTCTGCCATGCAGTGGACAGCTGCTGCCTTCTCTCCTGCAAGCCGAGGGATCCCAGGACCCACTGTCCTGGAGCCAGGGTGCTAGTCTGCGAGCAGAGGGAGAGGCGCCTCCCATCAGAGCCTGAGCTTGTCAGACATTTACAGGAACCAAATCCCTGGGTGCCCGGCTGCTCCCCCTCCCCTCTAGCCACATCCCTAATGGTAGAGTGACATCTGGTGGCATCAACATGGAACTGCCCTGGCTGCGCCCACGGCTTCGGAGCCGAGCTGTCACAGACTGGATGCAGACGGGCCCTTGGCTCACCACAGCAGTGCAGGGGGTCAGCCCTGAATGGCCTGGACCTCTGGCAGGGGTGGATCTGCACGGGGTTCAAGCAGCCTTCCCTGTCCCTGTCCCGGCGGGAGGGAAGGATGCAGGCCCTGCAGTGGGAATATACAGCAGAAATTAAAGTTGTTAATCCGCCCATCATCGGGAAATCTGGCCCCGGGAGCTTCCAGCCTCACACCAGGCAGTACCCAAGCAGCGCACCCAGCACTGGGGAGGTGCATGAGGCAGCTCGGCTGTACACAAGGCCCCGCGGGAGCTCAGAGCCCCTTGCTCACGTCTCCAGGGCAGCTGGTTCCTGCAGAAAGTGTGTTTGTGCTTTCCTGAGCATTAGCGCAATTGGTTCACTTGATTGGCTTATTCAGAAGTGGAAGGGGGGTGTTTCCTTTGTTTTGTTAAAGGCTCACAGTCACCATGGCTTGTGTGTGCGCCACCGCACCCTGCTGGGTGGAAACAAATACTGCACTGTGTCATAAGCCCTATATTGCTCGTTGCCCCAGGAGATTCTATCAGCTCAAGCAGTAAGGACACCCCCCTCCTCCCCCCGTTTAACTAGCCAAGCAAGCAATGCATCACGACCCCTGCCCAGGCTCTCATCAAATGCTCCAAAGCAGAACCCAGCCCTCCCACTGTCCCCCAGCAGCTCAGATCACACCGTACTCTGGTGTTGAATGGGAACCTGAGCAGCATTTGTGTGACAAGTATCAGAGGGGTAGCCGTGTTAGTCTGAATCTGTAAAAAGCAACAGAGGGTCCTGGGGCACCTTTAAGACCAACAGAAGTATTGGAGCATAAGCTTTCGTGGGTGAATGCCCACTTCGTCAGACGCGAGACATCTGCATCTGATGAAGTGGGCATACACCCACGAAAGCTTATGCTCCAATACTTCTGTTGGTCTTAACGGTGCCACAGGACCCTCTGTTGATTTGTGTGACAGTGAGAGGCAGCGCTCCCCACGTGGTGGAGTCGCTGTGTAGGCTCTGCACTGCTATAGCTTTACTCCTCTCCCACAGGGCTGCGGGAACAACGGCGTCCCTGGGCCCCCTCCTCCATGTTCACCCTGCATCTCCTTTTGTCTTTGCCCCTCAGCGCCTGGAGTGACTCATGTGATTGTCCGCGAGGACCCCTACCGCGTGTCGGGAGACCAAATGGCTTTGGGCCTGCTGGCTGGCGCCGCCACCGGGGCCGCCCTGGGATCCTTCATGTGGATGCCGTGCTGGTTCTAAGAACTCGCTCGCGTGCGGGACGCCTCTGGACCAAGCGCTTGACCAAGAAGTTTGGGTTCCCTCCAGGCAGCCTGCGGGGCGATGCCCTATAACGTAGATCGTTGTAAGGTTCCCCTCCCATCCCCGATGAGTCCGCACTTTGCTTGGCATGCCTGACTAGGTGCATTGGTGGCATAAATTTTCCTTTGCCTCCTAACCCAGCAGTCATTTAATTTTCTCAGCACTCAACACAATCCAGACGCCCCTGGCCCACCCTGACCAAGGCACTGTGCTGCCCACCCAGACCTCAACCAGGGCCAAGCAGAGACCGCCGGTACTTCCCAGCGTCATCTCCTGCTCTGAAATGACAGCTTCTGCTCCTGGCCCTCCTTCTCTGAAGAGAGGGACAGAGGAGGTGAGCACGGAGCCAGATGTTCAGCTGGTGTAGGGTGATTTAACGCCACTGATGTCTGTGGGTTGATGCCAGCTTGCTCCAGCTGAGAATCTTGTCTCCATTGGCCCCCGGGTTTCAGATCCCTGTAGCATACAGGCCAGTGCTTTGTAAGTTGCAGGTGTTTCATACATTGCATTTAAAAGAAATACTACTTGGACTTAAATAGGAAGTAAAAGGAAACAGCCCCTTTCCTATGTAGCAGCCCCCCTCAGGTGTGTAACATATATAGAACATGTGACTGACTAGCTGTGTAAAGGAAACACATATGTCATCCCACTGTGGGGGGAGGAGGGCAGGGTATTTTAGTTTAGACGTGATTCTATATGGTCCAGTGCAATAAGCAAAGTTGACAGCGTAGTTCATGCCACCTGTAAAATATCTTGGCCGTGAGCCACGCGACTCCTTCCGTGTGTCATATTTACACCAGCGCATGTTTACCCAGCGTCTGTTACACTCCACTCACATATTAAAAAGCTATGACTTACTCGCTAAATGTGTAACGCCCTCTGTCCTTCCCCCACGGCGCTTTGTGCTGGGGCTGGCCTGGTGGTTAGTGCCCAGCTCCTGCTGCCCCCCAGGGCCTATCCCTCAGCCCCAGCTCTTGCTCTCTGAGCTGCCGGGCTGAGAATGCCACCACCAGGAGGTAGGACAAGGGAGGTCTTTGTGGCAAAGACTGCGGTGGCCCCCCAAAGTGCTAGGTCTTAAGGGGACCATAGCCACACAGGGTGATTCGGGAGGAGTGTGAAGTGCAGCCCTTTTACAGACTCCCGGCCAAGGCTCAGGCCATTCCAGGGCCCCTTACTCCCCCTTCGAGGCAGCAGGACGGTGAGTTAGTAAGACTTTGCAGGCGCAAGCCATGCCCCTCCCGTTAGCCCAGTTCCGGCCACTTCCGGATGGTTTCTGCTTTTCACGACAGCCTGCAAGGGTAGTGCCTGACTATACAGCCAATTCCACACTTCGCTGCTTGAGTCCCCAGACTGACCCTCTGCTAGGAGCACAGCCCCTGGTTTGACCCCAGTGCGCGAAAAGGAAAAGCATCTGCAGAACATAGTGGCCCAGACTTGGATGAATGGTAGACAGAAATTATGCCTATTTTATGCCATGTGCGGTGGTGGATGGCAGAATACCCCTTCTCTGCCCACCCTTGGGAGTGGGTACACGCAAGGGTGGAGGGCAATATGCCCAATCTGTGCCCAGTGGCAGAACTTGGTGCATGCAAGGGTGGAGGGGAGTATGCCCATTCTGCATCCCCTGGCAGGACTGGGTATGCACAAGGGCGAAAGGCAGTATGCCCATTCTGTGCCCACCCGTATTTCAAGAGGCAGGCATACACCATGCCAATTGCTGAGAGAAAACAGGCTGTAACTTCCCATCTCTCCTACTAGATCTGTGGGCGGCAAGAGGCAGTTTTTACACCCCTCAGGGTTTCTAGGAACCCCGTGCAATCCAGTAGCGGGCATTAACCCTAGCCGTTTCCGGGATACCGTCTGGTACTGTGCTGTAACCCACGTCGTTCACTTATGCTGGCGTGTCCAGAATCACGCGGGGTGGGCTCCGTGAAGCAGTCTGTCATGCCGCTGTACATCTGAAGCGCTGCAAAATGAAGCACGACCCTCTAGTAACATTGACTCCTGTAAACGCACCTCGCCCCTGTGGGGTCAGTGGCTTCAGCAGTGCTGCGGCGTCTGGCCTGTGTGGCATTGCTCCCCAGAGGGGGAGTTGTGTTATGAGTGTGGGGCTAGACCCCAGTGGGCTTCTATTTTAAAGAGCCCCTCTAAGGATATCAGAGATAATAGTGGAGACACACCACGGGCCAGATTCTGACCTTGTTTGCCCCATTGTCAGAAAGCAGCAGCTCCATTGACTTCAAAGGAGTGATCTGGGTTTACCCTACGAAAGCTAGAGCATAACATGACCTTATCTCGTGCAGTGGAGAAAGGTGCCGGCCAGTAGCTCAGCACTCTTAGCATTCAGCTGCTGTGTGGGCTTTTCCCCAAGGATGATTGACAGAATAGTTTACAAGTCAGTAACGATCTCCTTATGTGCATTAGGTAAGGGGGCATCCATAGACAGGGTTAGGGGGATGAGCAAAACAGCCTTAGCCACTCTGTGTCCATTTCAGAGCCTGCAAGGTATTTACTGTGCTGTTAAAGGGACACAGAAAACATAAGACACGTACTTAAAGACAGACCTTGTGTCTGTTACTAATAGCTTAGACAGGGCCAGCTCCAGGCACCAGGCGAGCAAGCTGGTGCTTGGGGCGGCAGATTGTGAACGGGGCGGCATTCCGCCCAATCCTAGGGCGGCACGGCCGCTTTTTGTTGTTGTTGTTCTGCTCCGGCAGCCCTGTAGGGGGCAGCAGCGCAGAGGACGGGAGCACCCTGCAGCAAGCCTGGCAGGGTAATCCTCGTCCTTCCCTCCCCGCCGACCGGAGTGGAGCCCTCCCGGCAGGCAGTGTGGTGTGAGGGGCTGCGCGGCAGCGCCCCGCTGTAGCCCTGGTGGCCGCCCCTCTTCTCTCTCTCTCTCCCGCCCGCTCCCTTCCCCCCGCTAGCCGGTCCCCCTGCACCCGCACTCCGGCCGTGCCACAAATTTGTTGGGTTTTTTTTGCGCTTTGCCATTCTGGCTGCCCCATTTTTTTTTTTTTTTTTTTGCGCTTGGAGCGGCCAAAAAGCCAGAGCCAGCCCTGAGCTTAGATCAGTGGCAGCCAGGGGTACATGTACCCCTGGGGGTACTCAGAGGTCTTCCAGGGGTACATCAACTCATCTAGATACTTGCCTAATTTTACAACAGGCTACATAAAAAGCACTAGCAAAGTCAGTACCAACTAAAATTTCATACAGACAAAATGCGGAAGTCAGCAATTGTTCAGTAACAGTGTGGCTGTGACACTCGTGTATTTTTATGTCTGATTTTGTAAGCAAGTAATTTTTAAGCCAGGTGACATTTGGGGTACGCAAGACAAATCAGACTCATGGAAGGGGTACAGGAGTCTGGAAAGGTTGAAAGCTGCTGGCTTAAGATTGTTTAAACTGCAAGGATGTTAAGACCCAATCCTGCGTTCACCAGCAAAGCTGTTACCCTGGATATATCTACAGTGTGATAAGCTATGGCACGGCCGCGGCTGGCCTCCATCAGCTGACTCAGCCTTGCAGAGGTGTAAAATTGCCAGGTAGACGTTCAGGCTCGGGCTGGATCCTGGGCTCTGAGATGCCACGCGAGGTGGGAGGATGCTTGCCCAACCTGGGCAGTGAAGCTGGACTGGTCAGTTTCACTTCCTGTTTCTGGTCCCTTTCTCTTTCTGGTTGTCTTGCACTAGCACAAAGCTGCGATGCTGGGGTGCAGATGCTGCAGGGGGACGGAGAAAACAATTCTGTCCCATATAAAAAAACCCTGAAAACGTTCCTGCTCATTCAGTTTTGTAACAAGCCCTTTCAGATCCAATTGAAGGCTTAAATTCTAGCTTGACCTGAGCAATGGGGGCTAAGTGGGCGCAGGGCACTGATTTTTCCACTCCCCCCCATTGCAGGATGCCAGCAGTATGTGGCCAGTGGCACCCCTTGAGTCCAAGAGGGTGGGGAATGGCTAGTGCTCTCGGTATTGCTCCATGGCCTCAAGGGGGTGTGGCCAGCTGGGTTGTGGGCGTGGTAGCACGTGCAGCACCTGCAATCACCGGGTAGAAAGAGCAAAGGTGGATGCATCCTGCCTACATCTACCCTGCGGAGGGATATTGCCCCAGAGCATCGCTGCTTGGCTGGGCTGCTAGGGCTGCATACTCAGCGCTCCAGGGGCATAGTTTGGCCCTAAAAGGAGTTGACAGCAACCCTTTTAAGTGTATTTGCTTCTGTGAATACTGATGGTGTGGTAGGAATAGGGGGGAACCCTGACAACAGGCATAGGGACTGACTGAGAACAGAAGAGGGGGTTTTGCTTTCTGTCTCCTGCGTTTCTGTTTGATGTAGCCACCAGCCATCCTCTCCAGGTGTATTCTGACCCGGTTTGGTTCACATTGGCAGGGCCGGCTCTAGGCTTTTTGCCGCCCCAAGCAAAAAAAATTGTGGCTGCCCCCCGTCCCAGCTCCTTGCCGCACCCCCCTGCCGCCCCAGCCCTGGGCTCTCCCTCACCACCCGCACCCCCCTGCTGCCCCAGCTCTGGGCTCCCCCCTACCCCCCCACCATTGCCCCCCCACAAACACCTCCTGCCGCCCCAGCCCTGGTCTCCCCCCCCCCCACATACCTGCACCCTCCTTCCACCACAGCTCTGGGTCACTGGTAACTCACTCCCAGGGCAGGTCATTCAGCAGGAATTTTGGAGGTGCACAGAACACAGACAAGATTGGTTCCCATATGGTTACAGAACTGCAGTAAAGTGGAACAATTTTCAGCTTGTGTGATTGGAGGATATCTGGATGCATATTATAAGACTGTCCTACATAAATGAGGAAAAGTTGAGGTGCCTTTATTATTCTTTTGTTCCACTCTTTGTTTCTATGGGGAATTTGCCAATGCAATATCACTGTCTTCCTTTTAAACAAACAAACAAACAAACAAAAGGCAATGGCTGTTGAAAATAGCAATTCCAGTCCTAATAACCACTGGGAAGCATTTCTTGCTCAATTTTATCCTACTTTTTCTACAGCAAGTTACAGTGGATCAGTATATTTGATTTGGGAGAAATGAAGTAACAGCCGCCCAAACTGAGCTTGAGCACTCCTGAATGTTGAGGTGTTCAAATCTGGAAGGCAGGTGCTGGGGGGGGCCCTGTGGCTCCTCAGGGGAGCATGACAGCATGTATGCAGCAGCGTGTCTGGCGCTGCACGAAGCCAGACACGCTGGTCTGAGTGGCACGGTAAGGGGGCTGGGGGGTTGGAGAAAGGGTAGGAGGTTCCAGGGGGGCAGTCAAGGGACAGGGAGCAGGGGGGGTTGGATGGGGCGGAGGTTCGGGCGGGCAATCAGGAGCAGGGAGAAGGGGAGGTTAGATGGGTCGGGGGTTAGATGGGTCAGGGGTTCGGGGTGGGGGCAGTCAGGGCAAGGCAGCAGTTGGATGGGCATGGGAGTCCCAGGGGTTTGTCAGGGGACAGGTAGGGGGTGGGGATCCTAGGGGGGAAGTTGGGGGGGCTCAGGAGGGGGCAATTGGGGACAAGGAGAAGGGAGGCTTAGATAGGGGGTGGGGTCCCAGGAGGGGGCAATCAGGGGACAAGGATCAGTGGGGCTTAGGGGGTGGGGTCCTGGGGGGCAGTTGGGGCAGGGGTCCCGGGAGGGGATGATCAGGGGACAGGGAGCAGGAGGGTTGGATGGGTTGGGGTTTCTGTGGGGGGCAGTCAGAGGAGTGGATGGTGACAGGGTGGGGCTACCCTCCCTCCCCGTGAAGTGTCCTATTTTTTGAATGTTAAAACATGGTATCCCTACTCACAGTGCAGCTCTCCATTCATAGCAGGCTACAGCATGAGGTCTCAGCTTCCTCACTCCCTCCCTCTTTCCTGTTGGTAGTGGCCAAGGGAATGCTGGGAAATGTAGTTCTTTCCCTGCTCCAGGGCTGGCTCTATAGGCAGGGAGCTAACCAAGGAACTACAGCTCCCAGGGCCCCCTCTTGGTTCTCAGCTCCCAGGCTAGATCCCTGCCGCCCCTGCAAATGGGCTGCCCCAAGCACCTGCTTGCTTTGCTGGTGCCTAGAGCCGCCCCTGCACATTGGTACAGTAGCTGTCCTTAACAGGAGGCCTTAGTGTTTTAATGCATAGGTCAGTGTTTCCTTGCCACTTCTGCTTTCTCTTTTTGTGTGCCTAGGAGCAGAGTTTTGTTGTATCACTGTTGCTATAAATCCACTAATGTATATTTTGAGAATAAAGGCTATTTAAATCTAATAAAGGTGGTTCTTCACTACCCTGTGTACAATCTGTTGCTTTCTTTCCCATATTTAGTGTCTAAGGGATGGTAGCATTATTATGAGTTACTAGCTGGTATCATTACAGAAAGTCTTGCAACTTATTTCTGACTGAGCATATAGGCGACTAGATGGTGGAAGAATGCTTATTGCTAGCTGTGGTGCAGTTCAGAGCTGAGTATACGGTCAATAAAGTTTCAATCTCTCAGACTGAAATAATTTCTTAGCGGAGTTTCTGCCTATAGGTTATGCTCATGTAAGCAAATCAAAAATACTACATGGCATCAGAAGCCCTGTAAAGAGCAGGGCAATGGACTCCGCTAGAGTCAAGCTGCCCAGGACGAACTGGGGAAATATGCACCCCCGGGGGAGTGAAAGGATTTGAAGCAGCTTGCAGGACTCCTTTAGGAAAATGCTGCTCTCTGCTAATCTGGCTTGGGGAGAGCGGGAGAGGCATTTATAATACTTGGTATGAATGGGCCAAAGCCCTGCCTCATCCTCAACAGAGCACACAGTCCCCAGAATAGCATTCACGCTCCTCCCCTGCCTGGGGACCGGCTTCATTGGTAACTCCAGACCAGTGAGCTTCAGCGTAGGCTCCCTCCCTGAGCTAGCCTGCCTCGATGGTTCCATCCAGGACCTGCCCAGGCCTAGCGCGCGCTCTCTAGAGAGCCCCTCCCACATCCATGAAATGCCGGGGGAGTTAAACTACAGTAGCTTGTGGCAGGGTCGTTCAGCTAAGTCATCTGAAGAGATGAGGGCATCTCAGCAAGGGGGTCTCAACCTGGAGGTTGTGAACAGATGTTGGGGTCATGACCCCACCTGCCCTCCCCATATTGCTGGGGGACAGGGGGGTGGGGGTCCAGTCTGGAAAAGGTTGAGAACCACACTTGATCTTACGATAGGTTGGAGGAAGACTATTATTGTTACTACCTTTGGCCCCCCCATGCCACTTAGTAGTTCTCAGTAGGACTTAGGCACATGCTGAAGTGCTGTCCTGCATAGGGACATGTGTCTGATTCAGGGCCATAGTTTGTCCGACAACCGTTCTGTAAATGCAGCTGCTGCCCATAGGAAATGCCCACACGTGGTAAACTGAGGCACAGAACGGTCAAGAGAGTCACCCAAGGTCATACAAGAAGCCAGCAGGCAGATGGGGTAAACCCAGGGCTGTACTGACGCCTGGCCCCACCTGCTCTCCCTCACATATTTCCATCCTTAAGTACCAACCCAGCTGCATCTCTCTCCACTCACCCCCCATACCAATCTTCATACATGTTTGAACAGGTGAACGGCTTGGAGCTACTGGCTCAGTTTGATCCTGGGGTACCATTCCACTGGCTCCCTGCATAGCTCTGCCCCATCACTTCAGCTGATGTGCAGGAAATGGACAGGCTGGTTTATTTGCTTTGATGGAAGGAAAGAGAGACTGGGCCCAGGCAGAGCAGACCCCTGGGGAGGGCGGATGAAGATCTTGTTGGCCTGCCTGTGATGAAAGCGCTGCTCATTGCAGCGAGAGACCACACGAATCAAAGGCTCAGAGACCGGTGGCGCAGCTGCTCTTAGGGTTTAAGTATTCGGCCAACCGAAGCCGGCAGCTGCCAAACCTCGGCACTGTCAGAAGCTGCCACCTGTGTGTAATGTTAATAGCCCGTTGCTCTGCAGAGAGGAGGAGATGGGATGGCTCTGAAGAGCAGCAGCGCCCAGGGTGGGCTGGTTCCTGCGGCTTTGCCAGGCCACGCGCTACCAACGCATGAGCCCTGGAGGCGTGAGCAAGCTGGCAAGCTCGGAGTGGAAGGTGAGCAGAACCCTGGGGCCTCTGCTAAGAGCTGGACCGGTGCCAAGCACCCCTGCTGCAACAGGATGGCAAGCGCTTTCCCAGACTTTGAGCCGAGGGGGCCAGCTTTTGCAATTCAGGCGTGAGAAAGCTCAGGGCAAGCTTAGTTGAATACTTAGCTTAGCATTTACATAGCACTTTTCATCAGTTGGTCTCAGAGCGCCGTACAAAGGAAGGTCAGCATCATTGTCCCCATTTTACAGGTGGGGAAACAGAGGCACAGAGCAATGCTGTGTTCAAGGGCCATGAGAAATTAGCTCACTAAGCCATTGTCTAGGCTGGGTATTTGCCCCGACGTCACCCACCAATGCAGCTGTATCAGTGCTAATCCCTGCCACAGACAGCGAAGCTGTCACACGGATGGCTCTCCCCTGCTGGAAACCCGGAGAAGCTGTCTCACTGCAAATTGTCATGGAGGTTTGCCTTGCAGCTAAGCAGAGGGATGAATCCAGGCAATTTCCCGTCTCAGTCAAGCCCTCAGATCATCATGATTCTTTACTATTCCAGTCAGGTTCAGGGACACCCCCGGCTGTTAGGTGGCAGGCGGAAAGCACCCCCTGTACAGAGAGCTGGGCCGTGCCCTTGGGCGCCTATGCTCTAAACAGAGAGCACAGACTGTGACAAGGCAAAAGATGGCGAGGGGCACGTGCCTTGTTAATTCCACCCACACCTTTTTACCTACAATTGAAAAATATAACAAATAAAAACGATGTTGCTTTCCTAGTCAAGGTACATTAGGCTGAGTGACCAAGCAATGTTCACGTCCTACCCTTTCCAGTTGGGCTCCCATCTAGTTTTTCCCCCCCCACCCTAAACTCCCTCACTTTAAGACAAGAAAGGCAGGAAAGCTTGAGCTGGATAGAACCCTCTCCTTTATTCTGATTTAAAAGCCCCCCCCTCCCCCCCCATATGCTAGGGTGACCAGATGTCTCGTTTTTAAAGGGCCAGTCCCGTTTTTCGGGACTTTTTCTTATATAGGCGCTTATTACCCACTGTCCCGTTTTTTCACAGTTGCTGTCTGGTCACCCTAAGCCTTATGCAGGCTCTGAGTCCCCCACAGGTTCTTTAAAGTACACAGCTCAGCCAGCTTGGTCTACTACAGAGCAGCTCTACCTACTAGCAATGCCCCAGCCAGAGCTCAGAACGAGCCTTGCTGGGCATCTGGACTATCAGCACATCTGTGCTACTTCAGAGGATATTTGACAGCCCGGGGGCTCCTTCCAGAAAATATCTTGTCAGCTGCCGTCTATTCGTTATCAGTGGCAGCAGGAGCCGGGCCCATGCTCAGAAGGGGCCCCAGCGGGGTCTGCTTGCACTGTGCCCCGAGATCCCGCCACTTGCTCCTCTCCGCCCTCTGGCTTCTCTCTGCCTCCTGGGCGGACCCCAGTGCACCTCTGGTTCCGGGCAGTCTCTGCTTCCCACCACCTGTGGGGCCCCGCCTGTCTCCCTGTAGCTGAGCCACCTGGGACTGGTGCAGAAACCTGGTTAGTCTCAGCCAGGTGTGTGTGGGGGGAACAGTGTGGAGGGCTTGGCTGGGCCCCTCCAGCCAAGTAAGGGGTTGTGTGGCGTGGCATGGGCCCACCCCTGAGGGGAAGGGACATGCTGGCAGCACAGGGCCAGGCGGGCCATTGTGCGTCTGGCAACTGCTGGTTTGTAAATAGTGCCCTCGCGCTGGGCTGGGCGGAGCGGGGCTGCTCCTACCATGCCAGGCCCCTGGCCAGCCACTGGCTCCAGGGACCGACCCCCCGTGCCGTGCTCCATTGCCCCCATGGGGGCCCACAAAGATGTTTGGCGCTGGACCCACAAAAGGTTAATCCGGCCCTGTTCATTATGTGAAGGAAGATTTAACAGCAGCACCGCCACTGATCACAACCTGCCACACGATGGCGAGAGTGGAACACTGGGCAAAGTAGATTCCTGCCACTAAAAATATGCACACTGCAAGCTCTTGAATTCACTGGGCCAGTCATTGAGCTGCAGATGAAGTTAAAAATAGGTATAAACAAATAACACTTGGGAAAATAAACAGGGGAGAAACAAGGGAGGACCCCCATCAACTGGAAGGCATGGGATGCATTGTCCTAGGGATGGGGGTTCCATGACCACCACTCCCAAGAGGAGGAGACGGGTGGTGGTGGTTGGGTACTATATGTAAGAGAGCAGTATGATTGCTCAGAGCTCCAGTATGAAATGAGAAAAGCCTGTTGAGAGTCTTTGGGTTAAGTTTAGAGGTGAGAACAACAAGGGCGATGTTGTGGTGGGTGTCTGCTATTGACCACCAGACCAGGAAGATGAAGTAGATGAGACTTTATTCGGACAGCTAACAAAAGTTTCCAGATCATAGGCCCTGGTTCTCATGGGGGACTTCAATCACCCTGACATTTGCGGGGAGAGCAACACAGAGGTGCACAGACAATCCAGGAAGTTTTTGGAGAGTGTTGGGGACAGGCTACAGGCTGGGGACCGACTGGCTAAGCAGAAGTTCTGCGGAAAAGGACCTGGGGATTACAATGGTTGAGAAGCTGGATATGAGTCAACAGTGTGTCCTTGTTGCCAAGAAGGACAATGGCACATTGGGCTGCATTAATAGGAGCATTGCCAGCAGATCGAGGGAAGTGATTATTCCCCTCTATTCGGCACTGGTGAGGCCACATCTGGAGTATTGGGCCCCCCACTACAAAAAGGATGTGGACAAATTGAGGAGAGTCTGTTAAGGAAGAAATCATAAAAACAAATAAAGACATTTTAAACACACATAATGAAAATTATAATACCCTAGACAACCTTAACTCTGCCCACTATCCAAACTCATGAGGCAACCTTGTAAGTGCACATGGTACATTCTAACCATGACAAGCCTGCCTCAGTAATAAGAAACTAGGAGGAAACATAACAGGTACTCACCATCAGGAAAACAGAGATCTATTACTAGCAACTGTCAGTTGTGAAAGGGCTTCCTTAGGATTGCAGCTGTTTGCTTCTGGCCACTTTAAAGGCCAGCCCCCAGAAAGGCATGCTGGGGGAAAAGTTTCTATAAGGAGGCACAGGTGACATAGGGCAAATTAATGGGGGTTAGGAAATTATTCAGGGAAGAGTTTCCCAGGTGGAAAAGGGTAGCTATGGTGCTTTCTGTGGTCACGAGAACTGGTTGCTCTTTTTTGAACAAAATGGTTTTGTTTTTTCAGGTAAAATATTGTCTTTTTTTAAATCAATTGTTTCTGCAAAAAAATTACTGTAGTGTTCTCTCTCACACACACACATGCTTTTCTCTCACTTTAGAAAAATTTGAAATGATGTGGGAAAGGAAACATGGGGGGGGGGGGGAATGGGTCTGTTTTGAATAGTGCAAAGAGAAAAGCGCTTCAAATTTCCAAGTATCTTGTGCAGTTGTTCACTTAGCACGGTCTGCCACTTCCACATGAGGGGCCTGACCCTGCACCTGTGTTTCACTTTACTCCCGTGAGAGGAAGCTGATGCATGTGTGGAAAGGTTTGTAGGACTGGGACCTATGGATGGAATTCTGGCCCAGATTAAATCAGAGGCAAAATTCACATGGGTGTCAATGAGGCCGCGCAGCCCTTGATTTACAGGTGCTTACGAAGAAGGATTTTCACGCGGCCCATTCAAAGGGGATGGGGCTGCCCCCAAATAAAATAGGCACTGGCCCTGCCTGTCGAGCAGGGGGAACAGGCCATTGCAGGTTTAAAGTATGCCCTGAGGGTTTGGGACCTGCTTAACAGTAGGCACAGGGTGCCTGGTCCTGCTACACAGGGGGAGTAAAGGAGGGGGGGTCTTTTCTTTTGGGTCGGGGCGGGAATGTTCAACTTAAAGGAACAAAGATTAAGGAGGGTGAAGATGGATTTCCTAACCAAACTGCCTGGAAATGGATGAGTGGGAAGCTCAGCAGCGGGTCAGACACATGCTGGTTCTGTCTTGCTGGCATGGGGGCCCAGACGAGCCTGGTGGGGGCTGGCAGCCATTCTGCCCTGTATGCCCTCGTATGGGAGCACAAAGAGGCACAGGGCCTGGCAGATGCTGCTAGTCAAAAGACGCTGATCTCACCGGCAGGAAGTGTGTGTACCTCCGTCTCTGGAGATATTTAAGAGTAGGTTAGATAAATGTCTATCAGGGATGGTCTAGACAGTATTTGGTCCTGCCATGCGGGCAGGGGACTGGACTCGATGACCTCTCGAGGTCCCTTCCAGTCCTAGAATCTATGAATCTATGAATCTACAGTGAGATCCCTGCAGACACGAGCGCCAAGGAGTGCTAGGGCGGTGCTGCTGCCGCTGTAAGTATAGACACCTGCCGTGGCTCTCTCCCCAGACACCAACTCCCTGGGTGCTCCGGGCTGGAGCACCCATGGGGAAAAATTAGCGGGTGCTCCGCCCCCACTGGCAGCCAAGCTCCCCCCGCCCCTACCCCCTCCTCGCCTCCTCCTCCCCTGAGCGCACTGTGTCCCCGCTCCTCCTCCTCGCCCCCAGCGCTTTCCGCCTGCCACCTAACAGCTGTTTGGTAGCATTTAGGACTTTCTTGGGGGGGAGGGAGGAGTGGGGACGCGGCGTGCTCGGGGAGGAGGCGGAGAAGAGGTGGGGCAGGGACTTGGGGGAAGGGGTGGAATGGGGGCGGGATGAGGGTGGTGCACGGGTGGGAAGAGGCAGGGCAGGGCTGGGGGGGGGTGTCAAGCACCCACAGGGCAGAGGGGAAGTCGGCACCTATGCTCCAGGAAGCCGTTACCACTGCCTCTGTGCCCCAGGCGCCAGTGCTCAGCCCTCGGCTAGTGGCTCCGCCAGACCCCAGCCAGCCAGGCAGTCCTGGTTGGCGCCACTCAGGGCAGTTCCTCGTTATGCTGACAAGCACTCCCACCAACCCTGCCGCATGACACAATGCCGCGCTCGTCCCAAACCCCTCCCGCCATTTGTCACTGCAAAAGCTTTGATGGGGAAAAAAATCGACCGGCTCTAAGAAAGTCAGCAGCAGCCTAGCTAGACTCTGCCCAGACGTCCCAGGCCACGGTGGCTGACCCGCCCCGCCCTGGGCCCCAGTGCTGGCCCTAGCACCCGGCTCACTGAGGTTGCTACAGCATAGAGAAGGCTGCAAGTTTCACCGGGAGCAATAACCATTAGCGACACTTGGGTGGTAATTGCTGGGCTCAGGAGACAATTGGCTCAGTGGCTGGGAGGCCAGAGACCAGGGAGGAGGAGGAAGCAGGGAGTTCCGAGGGTTAGCTGGGGCGGAGAGAAGGCTGGGTGCCATTGCCTCCAGCTGCACACCTGTGCCATGGGCCGTTTTGCCTGGGATCTGGGACATGTGGTGAAAGGGAAACAGCCTGGGTGTGTTTGTGACGCCGAAAACAGGCCAGGCAGCGCTGCTCACTGGGTAGCAGCCCGGTGACACTCCCCCACATTTTGACCCATCCCTCAAGGCCTCCCGGTCCTTCCTTTAGCCAGAGAGCTGGGCGGGGGAGGAGTCCCCTTTGGAGCGTGGCCACAGCACTTCCAGGTGAGGCAGAAGTGTGGCCACTGCGTGAAGGGAGCCAGCGTCCAGTACCCTGGGGTACCAATTGGGATGGGCTTGAAAATGTCCATTGGCACGTTTATTTTTCCCAATGGAAAATGGGGGGTTGGATTTTTTGGGGTAGACGTGTGCTGCTTTCCTGGGACCTTTTCAAGCAATTTTTGGCAAACCCACCGCTGAACATTTTCACCCCAAAACTGAAACGTTCAAATTGTTTGATCCAAAATCGTGGGGGTTTATAAAAAGAACAAACAACCCCCCCCACCCCAGTTTCCAGCAAGCTGGCCTAGCCATTGTCCGGAGCTGCTCACTGGCCGTTGGCCTTTCGTTAAGATGGCAGGTGCTTTGGCGAGCTGGAGATGAAAGGCTTTATGGGGAAATGCTTTATCGCCATCAGTGAAGGGCTGAAGCTCCAAACAACGCCAACGCTCAAGGCTGGTCCCATTTGGGGTTTGGATCAGCGTTACTACTGACTCAGGAGCCCGCCCGGCCTCACCTGCTGTGGTTTGAACTGGACGCTCCAGGGCCAAACTCCCCTGCAAGGTTTCGTAGCACACTCGTGTCCACACACGACAGAAAGGCGCCGGGATTGCTTTAACCCTTAGATCGCTGCACTCGCTTGGAGCTGAATGCTTTGGCGAGCTGAAGGGATATATCAGTGCATGGGCGGCAGGTGACCCCCCCCCCCCCCGTTTGGGGAGGCTACCCCCCACCCCTTCTGCCTGAGGCCCCATGCCCCCGCCTGCCAAAACCCCAAGCCCCCCCCCCCCCCCCCGGGGGCTGGAGACGCCCTAGTCTGGCTGCCCCAGCCGCCCCTGGCTGCTGGCTGGAGAAAAGCCCCCTCCGGCTTCAGGGGAGAGGGGGAGCAAGGGCAGGGCCTCCGGGCAGAGCGAGGGTGAGGCCAGGGTTAGGACAGCTCCCAGGGGTCCAACAAGAGCTGGGAGAGGGGGGATTACTGAGCAAACAACCCCCCTCTTCCTTCCCTTTAGGCCCCCTGGGCTCTGCCCGAGCGCGGGCAGCTGCTCCCTGGGCTTTAGGTAGGGGACGTAAGGAAGGCCACGTACCACTAGGTGGCATCACGCTAATGAGTAAATCCAAAGCACTGGCAACTCCTAAGATCACAGACATTGGGGATGGAAAAGATCCATCATCTGATTGGGTCCATCTCTCCCATCCGTGCCCCTGTGAGTGCAGGGTATGGCCCCCTTGACCAAGGAGAATGGGATATTAAGGTGAGTGTGTCTTAGCAGCTGACCGAGCAGGCCAGTCCCTGATCTCACTGCAGCGCTCGGGAAGTCCAGCGGGATTTCACTTTGCTCCAGCAGCATGAACGAGGGGTCGTGGTGAATGGGGTGGGGGCATAAGCTATTTTCTATTTCTAAAGCACAAGCACTCCATGTTTTCTGGGCCATACAATGGGATGCAGCTGGAAGGATGCACAGGCCCCTAGACAGCAGTGAGGGAACCTGTACACTGTAACTAAGGGCATTCGAATGACTCACCTTCTCTTACAAGTAAGTGCCTTGGGGTTTCCTGCAGCACAGACAGCACTTGGAAGGGCTCCCCGCGATTGCCCACCTTCACCCCTACCACACCCCTTTGACGAGAAGTCACTGAGAGGCCATCTCCTCTCGGTTCCGCCTCTTCAGAGTGATAGCCTCATATTACAGCCCAACAGCTGTAAACAGAGTTTAAATTCCTGCGCCCTGCACCTAAGCTGGGAATGCTGAAAGTAGGTTCCAAATATGGAGACGGAGTTAGGGACCCTGCTCTGCTTTGACGCGAGAGGCGCTGCGGAAAAAGGAGAAACTCAAACCACATTGTTTAAAGTCTCCTGAGGGTGGTCTCACCTCCCCCCGTCCTTCCTTATGTAGTGGGAGATCCCAGCAAGATAAGTGCCAACTAGATTGGCAGGTCGCCCCGAATTAACTCCATCTCCTGGAACTACACAAGTGATTTTGGCTCCTTGGGTTTCCAAACAGTGCTGGGGCAAGCCCTGCTCTCAGGAACTCTAATGTAAATCCAGAGTAACCCCCATGGATTTCTTACTCTGGATTTACACCCGGACAGCTAGTGACCCGATTACTCCTCGCTAGACACACACCAGGGGTTACTGGCCAACCTGGGTTTAATCCACACCCAGCTTCCCACGTCTAGATGCTGTGACTGAGAATCCCAAGGAGACCCCACACAGCCTGAGTAACAGCATCTCCCCAGCCTGGAAAACCTCTTCTGTATGGAACCAATGTCAGATTCACCAATTCACACCCACGCCCTGGACCTGTCGTCCTTGGTTCTCAGCGGTAGGAAACCTACCCCTGAATATGAGCAAATGACCCAGTTTCCATCACATCTGTTTCCTTGTGATTAATTCATTCCTTCTGCTCCAAGTCCCAGCCTGCTGCATGGGGCCTGGCAGAAAGTCTTTTCAATTCATCGCAGCCGCTGCTAAGTGTTAATTAATTGGTGATCTTCCCTAGAGCAAAATGGTGCCGGCCCAACTCCCCCAGCCCCTCAGCTCCGCTTCAAGGTGCATCTGAGCCAAGGTGAGTGATCGAAGCAGCTGGGTAATGAGCGAACCTGCTGAAAGGATGGGCCTTACTGTGCTCTCGGGCGTGACAGGGGTGAAAACAGTGTCAGAGAAGAATCAGCCCACATTAATCTGGGACCAAATGCTGCTCCTAGTTATACCAACGTCTCCACTGAGTCCGGTGGAGTTACTTCAGATTTACACCAGCATCACACAACAGAAGTTGGCCCCTGAGCAAAACACACGGAGCCGCCCCTCTGATTTTTGAGCTGTCTGAATTTATCATCATCCTTTTCTAGCAGTTTCATCTGAGTGTCTCTGGACACTTTCAAGACACAACTTAATTAAACCTCACAACCACCCTATGAGATGAGAGGTATTATTTAGCTGTATTTCCCTCTAGGGAAACTGAGGCACCAAGCAGTTGATGGCCCAATTTTCACATCAGCCACTGATTTTGGATTCCTTAATATCTGGGGTGCCCAACCCAAGACACCTGGGACCTGATTCCAGAGGCACAGAGCACCCACAGCTTTCAGTTGGAATTGGGGTGGTCGGCATCAGGGCCGGATTAAGGCAGGGGCTTTATGGGCTGCAGTCCAGGGCCCCAGCTCAAGGGGAGCCCCACAAAAATAAATCACAGGCAGCGATCTCCAACTCCGGGCGGCTAAAAGTCCAGCGGCGCAGCAGGGCTCTGGAAGGCTGCCTGCCTGCCTGCCATAGCCCCAGGCTGCTCCCGGAACAGGAGAGTTAATCCGGCCCTGCTCTGCACCTCTGAAAATTAGGCCTGAATGTCTCAAATTGGGCAAGAGGTGCCCAAAGATCAGTGGCCCTTTGTGAAAGCATTGGCCCAAGGGACTTGCCCAAGATCACAGAGTTACATTTTATTGATTTTTCCCCCCTCTAAAGGAACGGAGGAACGAAGAAGTAAAGAAATGGGAAGGGAAAGGAAGGGAAGAAAAGGGAGGGGAAAGAAGAGGACTAGCTCAGTTTCCATCTGCTAGGAATTAATCAAAAGATTTCTAAAAAAGTCAGACTAAATCTCTGAAATGTCACCGGCTCTTTCGGTGCCAAGTCGCTGTGCTTAGCGTCTATCCCTGGAGGCTGCCTGCTTTTCCAGCTGCAGCACTCGTCATGTGGCTACAAGGACTGCTCTGGGGAACCAAGCTTTCCATGAGCTGGAGAGTTTCCGAGGTGATGGGATAGAGCAGGGGTCTCAAACACGCGGTTATTTCCTGTGGCCCACCATAGCTCCCCTCACCCTCTGCCTCCCGCCTCTGCACCCCCCCAACACACTGCATCCCCACTTCTCCGCCTATCTCCCAGCACTTCCTGCCACCAAACAGCTGTTTGGCGGCACTTAGGACTTTCCAGGAGGGAGGGGGGAGGAGCGGGGACGCGGCACGCTCAGGGGAAGAGGCAGGGCCAGGGCGGGGATTTGGGGAAGGGGTTGGAATAGGGGCAGGGAGGAGGCGGAGTTGGGACAGGGATTTTGGGGAAGGGGTTGGAATAGGGGCAGGGAGGAGGCGGAGTTGGGGCGGGGATTTTGGGGAAGGGGTTGGAATGGGAGCAGGGAAGGGGTGGGAAGAGGCGGGACAGGGGTGGGGCCTCATGGAAGGAGTGGAGTGGGGACGGGGGCAGGGTGGAGCTTTTGTATCTTTGTATGAAAAGGTGTCAGTGATGCAGCCCTTAGGCCAATGTACTAGTCCCCATGTGGCCCTCGTGGTGATTTCAGTTTGAGATCCCAGGGATAGAGCTAGGGCCCTACCAAATTCACGGCCACGAAAAACACGTCGCGGACTGTGAAATCTGGTCTCCCACCATGAAATCTGGTATTTGTGTGCTTTTACCCTGTACTATACAGATTTCACAGGGGAGACCAGCGTTTCTCAAATTGGGGGTCCTGACCCAAAAGGGAGTTGCGGGGGGGGGGGAGGGTCGCAAGGTTATTTTAGAGGGGTCATGGTATTGCCACCCTTACTTCTGTGCTGCTTTCAGAGCTGGGTGGCTGGAAAGCGGCGGCTGTTGGCTGGGTGCCCAGCTCTGAAGGCAGCGCCCCACCAGCAGCAACACAGAAGTAAGGGTGGCAATACCACACCATGCCATCCTTCCTTCTGCGCTGCTGCTGCCGGTGGCTCGGCTGGCAGAGCTGTGCGGGCAGGAGGCGGGCATGGCTGGGAGCTCACAGTGTGCTTGGCTCAGAGTGTCATCAGCCTCTCAAGTGCTAAATTCACTTACAGGCTGAACACTAATAACAAGGGAACCGGCCTCGAACAGCCTGGCAGAGCGACCCAGGGGAGCTTGGGCCCCAAACAGAGATGGGGCAGGCTCCAAAATGGGACCCTTCCCAGAATCTCCAGATGGATGGGTCAGGTGCCCATGATCCCAAACCATGAGGGGCTCCAGGAGCTGTGCCCAAAGCCTGAACTGTGGCCAGCCAGCGAGGATGTAGGATTCACTCCTCTGCCCTGCAGAATGGCTAATGCACCCTGCTCCTCTGTTGCCAGGGGGACAAAGTCTGCGGCAGGTTGAGGCCTCTTGTCTCAAATCCCCCTTGCAAAGGGAGATTTCAGTGCAGCACAGAACACACAGACGCCACCTGAACAAACAGATTTAAACTCTTCCCCCAAAGATCTATATTTAATTAGGTGGCAGCTGGGCAGTTTAGCCTTGTCCTTTATTTATATGCAGAACCAGGGAGTGTGGGGGGTTCTTCACTGTCTGTGACAGCGGGACTGAGATCTACATGCCGTGACAGCGAGCGCGGTGCTCTGGGAAGCTGCGAGCTCCAACAGCCATGCATCCGAAAACCAGGTCGAGACAGCAGAAACTAGGCAAAGGCATCATGGAGTAGGGAGCTGATGGCCCTGTACTGGCCAAGCGTGTGTGGCTGCTGGTTGGTGGCTCAAACCCAGCCAGGGATGGAGCTATATAGACTAGTTGGAGGGGTAGTGGGGTGTATGTTTAGCAAAAGGCCAGAGGAACAGAGCAGAGCCCAGGAGACGCCAAGCCAGCAGAGCATGTGTGATCCTAGCTTGAACATCTGCACAATCTGCTGTGGGTGGCAACTGGTTCTTCTGAGCATCTCAAGCGGGTGGGAGGGTGGAGCTTGGCAGGGCACCACTCTTTCGCTTGCTTCTGGTTAAAAGAGCTCATTAGGAATATTTCTGGCTAGGCGGCGACGAAGGGCGGGGCAGGAGAACTGCTACAAACAACAGAAGGGGGGGCACACCAAGGTGGCAGAGGAATTGTTCAGGGCGGAACTTGATGCCTGGGATTCGGCTGTGGAAGAGTCTCCCCTGGGGAAAGTGGGGAGGGCCATTCCTAGGTGTACTGGAGCCATTGGGGGCTACTCATAGGTACACTGGAGCCTCTCCTGGTGGGGAGAAGCCTGACTGCAGAGGGGGGGTGGAGTGGGTGAGCTCCGGGGTCTTTTCCATCTATGAAGAAAAAAGGAATCCAACGTCTACCTCCATGTTACTCCTGTTCACCAACCTTCAGAGCTGAATCATGCAGCATCCGTGCTCTAGGTTCTCACCTGGGCTGGACTGGACCATCATGCATGAGCTGGGGGCGGGGACACGGTGCATCAGTGCTGAAGCTGGGGATAGTCTGTCCAGGGGCATCAGCTCTGTGTTACTCCTCAGAGGCCAGTCAGTTCTGGGAAGTGTCTGTGTTTTCTGACATTTCAAAGCCTCAGGCAGCTGAGAGTAAAGACAAGTCTGGGACTTCGAGGCCATTGCCCATGCATGGACTTGTGGCGGTTTGACCTCTTCTCCCACAATTCCCTCTGGTTCCCAAAAGGCCTTTCAAAATCCCGCACTTCAAGGGGGCTCTGCCAGGAGTTGTGGCAGAGGTACCCAGTGGGCAGGCCCGTAGCAACAGTGCGTCACTGTTCCCAGACTCACATGGGAACTCACTTGTAGGGTTAGCTGGGTGCAGATGTAATCACCTGCATTCTCCTTATCTACCACCTACATTTTCCAGCCCTCCACAACCCTTCTGTGGTGTTATTTCTCTGGCCTCACAACTCCGCTGAATCTAGTATAGGTCTGATCTATCAAGGTAACAAGCTGCATGCTCATGACATTCATTCATTCATGAAACGGGGCCTGTCCCCCCTCCCAGACACCTCCCCTAATCTGATACAGCCATTGCCCACACTTGGCCTATACACCGTTTTTTAAGCCATGGGGCAATATTTGTATCTGGGTGATTTTGAGAGTAAGATTTTTATGAGAGGCTGTATCAACACCAAGGCCATCTATGGCATTCCCTCCAGCAGCTAATCTTGTCGCTCTCCCATCACATCATTCATTATTTTCCTCGCTTCACTCATCTAGCAAAGCAATGAAAAACGTTAGAATTAGGAATGGGAATTGCAGAATCACCTCTCTCTCTCTCTCTTTTTTTTTAATCTGTGCCACATTTTCATTTCTCTGGTCTCCTGGTACTAATAATACTTACACAGCTCTTTTCATCCGTAGCTCTCAAAGCAGGACAGTATCATCAACCCCATTTTGCAGATGGGGAAACTGAAGCATAGAGCAGGGAAGTGACTTGCCCAAAGTCACCCTGCAGGCCTGGGGTGGAGCCAGGTTTAGAACCAAGGTCTTCTGAATCCCACACTACTGCTTGAGCTGCTAGGCTGTACCACACTGGTAAGTATGGACTGCCCCACACCCTGCAGGTTTGTTCAGAAATAACTATTGTTAGCACAGGATCTTCCTTTAACACCCTAATCTGCATATTATTCAGACTGGCAGATTTCTGTAGGCTGACGTGTACTCACTTCCCTGCCCTCTAGCCCCAGGAATTTGTGAAGATCTTGCAGAAATAGCCAACTGTCCAAACTTCTTGGCCTTGCTACAGACAGCATCTTCTCCGTCGTTTCTGAGTCACGCTTCCGGTCAGCCGCCTCCTTTGTTTCTGTGCCGGCTTTGGTCCAAATCCTGCTCAGCTCATGCCTGCAAATGGTCTTGTGGGAGTGCTTGGGGGCAGCTAAAAGCCAGTGGCTACATGGTGCTCCGAGTATCCCACATGCTGCTAAAGGACTTTCCCCCCCCCCCCTTGTAGTCCTGGTGCATTTGATAGCCTGTGTCCTGCGTCCCAGAGAATTCCCCACCAAACTCATTACTACCAAACTGTATGATAAGCACTCCTGCCAGTACATAAGCACCTGTTCCACCTCTTCTCTGTGCCCCTCCCCTCCTCTGTCACCAGGAAACCAGCCAAGGAAGTCTTTTGAAAAGCCACTGAGGCGTTTTGCCTGAGTGTCAGGCTGTGCAGTGAAGGCAGCAGAAGGATGCCTATGCTCCCCTCGTCCATTGACGCACCACGACCATCTCAAACACGAATTGAACTCGCCTCCGTTCACGGCCAGGAAATTAGCTTTGCTCAGACAGAGACTGAATCAGCAGAATCAAGCGGCAGGGGAAAACGTGGTTCTCTCCAATTAAGACAGGACTGTCAGTGCAGAGAGGGATACTTCAGATAGACCCTTGAGAGACGGGGGGAGGGGAGTTTACTGGGGTGGAGCACAGGGCTACACATTCATATAGCCATGGGCACTCATCCGCTTGCCAAGTCAGCATGAGATGCCCCACCCCCATTTCAGCTGCAATAGACCCACCATTTTAGGAATCCCCCGGGATTTTTAGACACCTTGGCCTAAGAGTGGTTAGTGCCCGTTTCCCTGATCTTACAAAGTTGGCAGATGTCCCCGAACAGCTTGATAAGACTCCAGGGTCTTGGCCTGCAACCGTTGCAGTTTGGCAACCCCCTTATTTGGAGTGAAACAGTTTTGCGACCCGCCCTCTGAAATTTAATATAAAAGAGTAAAAAGTGCATCCATGCTAACGACGATAAGCCAGTGGGATTGATTTGTGTGCATGGCTGGAGAGGATGACAAGGAAGCCTGGATCTTTGTCAGGGTCAGTGGCGGCTCCAGGCACCAGCGCTCCAAGCGCATGCCTGGGGCAGCAAGCCGCAGGGGGCGGCCTGCCGGTCCCTGCAAGGGTGGCAGTCAGGCTGCCTTCGGCGGCTTGCCTGCGGGAGGTCCACCGGTCCCGCAGATTCGGCGGCAATTCGGCGGCGGGGACGCCGAAGCCGCAGGACCGGCGGACTTCCTGCAGGCATGCCGCCGAATCCGCGGGACCGGGGACCTCCCACAGGCATGCCCCCAAAGGCTGCCTCACTGCCGTGCTTGGGGTGGCAAAAAAGCTAGAGCTGCCCCAGTCAGGGGGTGCAGGGAGTGGCCGAGGGAGATTTTCTTTGCTTTTAGACTGTAATAAAATTGAACGCCTCATGCCCCTTGGGTTGCTTTCCATGACCCCACCCTCAGGCACACAGCCCAGTAGTTGAGAAACACGGGTCTATTGTAGACGTAAAATGGGGTCTCAGCTTTTTTCATGACTCCCCACCTTTGAGTTATGGTCACAGGTGGGAGGGGGACACAGCTGTGTCTAAGGCTGAGGTTTGCATCGATCCAGTGGGTCAGATTTCCTTGCAGACCTGCTCAGACAGGCCCGCCCCTGCAAACCTGCCCCCAAGCCTGGGGCTGTTCAGAGCAGGGTTTGGCCCACTGCAGGGATACGATTCAGCTCCACGTCTCGCTGCAGCAGGTGGGTGGTTGCAGCTGGGGCTCTGGTTCAGACCTGGCACCAGCAGCAGCTAACAGCACAACAGTCATTGCTATGTGCTCAGAGCCGCAAAGCTCAGGCTGGCGTGGGCATTTCCTTTATTACACGCTCTAGTGTGTCTGGGTAGCACTGCCCCCTGCTGGATGGAATCAGAACTGCTCAACTGTGTGGCACAGGCCCTGAGATGGCCGTAGCTGCAGCGGCAGAGGGTTGCAGTTCCTTCCTGGCCCTGCGCTCAATAACGCCGTTCTGGACCATTTCGCCAATCAGCGCTGATAGGATAATCACTGCAGGGGCCCTTAGGCCCTGTCGGCTTGAGCACACAAGGGGACTTGCTCACGTTCTTGCTCAGAAGCGCCGCCAACTTTTCTGCCGCCCTAGCCGGCGGAAGGTCCTGCCCCGAAATGCCGTCCCCCACCGAGGTGGCGGAAGGTCCCGCCGCCGAAATACTGCCGCGGTCGCCGCCCCCCAAGTTGTAGCGCCCTAGGCGACCGCCTAGGTCGCCTAATGGGTTGCGCCGGCCCTGTTCTTGCTGCCATTGCACGAGGCCTGTGTCAGGAACCGCCCCAGTAACCCTATTTACCAGGGTCCAGCGAAATAAAATAGACAGACAGAGCCTAGGTCATTAGGCCACTCCAGTCCCTCACTGCCTAGACTGTAAGGAGCTGGATTGTGTGGCTGCTGCGCTCGGGCTGGTAGCCTGGCAGCTGGCAGGCTGAGATGAACAGGCCGTCGCTTGACGTTAATTTGAATAATTCGGCGTGCGGCCGTTTAGCTGATCTCACAGCACTTGGCACACATTCAGCCTCGCCCCACGAGGGAGGTGCATCGCTAATGCCGTTTCACAGAGCGGAAATGGAAGCACAGGGGCTAAGATAACGGTCATGCAGCAGAACCAGGAACGCCGATTCCCAGTCCCCCGCGCTAACTGCTCAACAGCGCTCCCGCCGATTACATTTCACAGGGACCAGCACTTTGCACAGACGGTTCTAGGGCTCCTTACTTTGCAGATTTGACTCAGAATTTTCCGGTGATGAAATATTAACTGTCTCCGTCCAGGAAATGTCCCAGTAAAGAAACTGACGAGAGTTTGTAGATACGTACACTACACTTGTATCAGTCATGGTATTGCCAACGCTGAGCATTCAAAATTCACGAGTCTGGTCCCCCAAAAATCATGATTAGCTTAAAGAAAATAAGTGTTAGGATCTCTCTCTCTCTCTCTTTTTTTTTTTAAACCTTCTGGTTTCTGAGCCTTTAGATCGCACTCACTTCACATTTTCATGTTTTCCTTTGTAACCAAGAGGGCTAGAAATTAGTGTTTTATTAAAAAAAAAAATCAGAGGTTCTTATTTAATCACTTGATTCCAGGAGCTGGGGCTTTGAGAAAAATCACCCACACTGGTGCAACTTGCAGTTAAAGTCATGAGAATTGGCAACGTTGCAATCAGGATGAATTTATTGAGCAGGCGTCGTTAATGCCACACAACTCCCTTCGCCATTCCTCAGAGGGGAGCTCCACTAGGCTCTTGGAATTCTTTCCACATCTCCACAAGTGCCCCATTTCTCAGATCTCTGTTATTTCCTGTCTTAAGTCCGGAATCTGATTCACTCACTTATTTATATTCTTTTCTGTGCTTCTCTGCTCAGCTACATGTATGATCTCTCTCTCACACACACTCTCTCGCTTGCTCTCCTTCATGCTGCTCCTCCCTGGACACCTGCAATTATTTTTGCCTTGCTGGAGTGGAAGAGTACTGGAATTAAAAAAAAAAAAAAAAGGGACGCTGACGACGTACATCAGTCAAAGAAAATAAAATTAGAGGCAGGGCTCCGGCAGCTGAGCTCTTTTCCAGCTGTGGAGTGAGACCAGGCTGGCTGACTATCCATTTCTCTCCACCTTCAGGGCCTTTCTTTCAGATCAATACTTTGATCCGGCTTTTCCCCATTGAACGTGGTGGGCCCACCAGCTTTATGGCTTTTGGCGTTCGTCCCAATTCACCGCATGGGACCAGACCATTTTTCATTCGGTTTGTAAATTTCATCTCTGACTGTTCCCCACTTGCAGCCACAGCGGCACAGACAGCTCAGGGAAGCGCAGGTTCTGCAGCGGACAGGAGCCATGGCCAGGCACATTTCCCGTCCCCCCTGTGGGATTCCATGTGCTGCAAACCCCTCAGCACCGGGGACTGATCCTTCCCAGCCACTGCCACAGGGAGCCTCCCCTGGATAGCCACCGGCGACAGAACCGAGCAGCAGCAAGGGGCGACCCTGACATTAAAGCCAAAAAAGCTTTGGGTTTGGCCCTGTGATAGATCTAGGCTCCCCTGCTCACCAGTTCTCCACCCTGCAATTAATAATGTCAAGGCATAAGGTCCAATCTGATTGCGACACCTAAGGAGCAACATGCACAAGAAACTAGCTTTCTGCTCCCTTCCTGTACAATCTCTCTCTCTCCGCCCCCCATGCCCTCTGGCATGTCTCATGCACCAAACCCTATGGTGGGAGCCTGCAGACATTATTCTGAACCCTGCACATAGGATCACAGAATGAACAGTGCACTGAACAGCTGATGTTGGCTATGTAACGGTGCTTTTGTTTTCTGCGTTCCTGCACCTTTAAATTTCTAAGAACCCTCCCTAGGTGCAGACACAGCCGCGGTTGCTCTGAGTTGCTGCAGCCTGCTACAGATGAGACACAGGCCACGCCTACGCTACAGGGACTAGCCCGGCCTAGCTCTGGTGCCGGAGTTAATCTGGGAGTAGCTGCAGTCTACACCCACCGAAGGGGTTTTAACCTGGCTGTAGGAACACCACCTCCCTCTCGGCTGAGTGACACTAGCTAGGCCAACGCAAGCATTCTTCTATGGACCTCGTGTTGACACTGGGTCATGTCGGTATTGCTGTGGGACTCAGGTGTCTGGATTTCTCACACCCCTGAGCGCCATAGCTAAATGTTATGTGTAGCCCATGCCCCACACTGTGCTCTCCCCTAGAGAAAGGCCTTTTGTTCTTCCTGGTGGTCCTCTAAAGTAAGTGCCAGCTTGAGTGAAAGCAAAGGGCTGCTCCGTGTGTAGAGAAACATTACGTTCTCCTTTCCCCCAGGGTTTGGGGAACCGAGCGCATTTCAATCGAGCAGCTTCAGCTCCTGGTGACACCTGTACAAATCCAAGCTGACCCCATTGAAGGGACTGGTGTTTTTCCAGATGTTACACCGCTCCGATGCTGGCTCTGTGTTTCCTGCGCAAATCTCCCCCCGACCATGGCACCCGTTCACACCCCCACCTGTGTCTTGGCAGAGGTGGAACCAGGCATTAATGTTTGTGAAAGAGGCACCGTCGCCAGCCCTGGAGAGGGAGGTTTTCTGTTCTCTGCATGGGGGTGCGGCTCAGGCCAGGGTATACCAAGCTCCCACCCTGTCTCACCAGCATGGCCTTACCTGGAACCTCCTCAGTGAGGAAGTGGTTAATTAAGACTTTGTAGCTCATCCCCTCTGCTGGGACTTCCCCCACAGCCTCCCATCAGTGAGGTGAAGACTCAGCAACTGGGAACGGGAGCATGACAGAGGCAGGAAGGAAGGATGGCTGTGCCATTAAGGCACTGGCCTGGGACCCAAGACTCGTGGGTTCAATGCTCCACTCTACCACAGACTCCCTGTGTGAGCTTGGGGAGCTGAGGGCCAGAGAGACTATCTGTAAAATGGGGAGAATGGTCTTTCCCTTCTCTGCCCCTTTCCCCCTTGTCCATTCAGATTGCCAGGCGTGCTGTAGTGTAGTATCTTTCTGTGTCAGAGGGCTGCTATACAAGACCACATGTGACCCGGGCAGATCAGCGGTGCCAGTGGAACTTACCCCTTTTGCAGGCTTGTAAATTACACATCCCGCTGCTGCATCCTCAGCTTGTTGCATTTCATTCAGTATAAAGATTGCACAAGGCTCGGGCACCTCACCAGGACTCAGGAGACCTGGGTTCTATTCCCAGCATTCCCCCGACCTGCTGAGACTGCAGGAAGCCACCTCACCCCAGCTCTGGTACTTATGGCCCCAGTCGCTGCACTGGCTGAACACTTCCCAATTACTAACCCACAGACCTCCTCCCTGCACCGCTCTAGGTGGGGGCATGCTTTATCCCCATTGCACAGATGGGAACAGAGGCCCAGAGAGGCTAAGTGACATGCCCAGGGTCACAGACGGGGGGGGGGGGGGCTGTGGCAGAGCAGGAACTGAACTCAGCTCTCCAGAAGTTCAGTCCACAACCTTCACCACAAAGCCTCCCAGCCGGCCCCCTCTCCATGGCAGTTTCCCTTATCTTGTCTATTTTGACTGAATTCTTTGGGGGCAGGGGGAGATGGACTGTATCTCACACTGCGTTTGTGCAGACTCTAGCACTACATGGTCCAGATCTCAGTGGAGGCCTCTCGGCACTTACTACTGTTATGCTGCACGGCCTTAACAGTGGTCACCAGTCAGAGATCTGGTAAAAAAAAAAAAATCAATGGGTGTATTAAGCACTCTTAATTCGGGCTAAATGAGGGGGCAATTAAATACGCTTTTGTCTAGTGATAGCTGAAATAATAGAAGCCACTGTCTAGGGCACTGCCAGCAGTGAATGGAAGCTAAAACATGTCAACTGAGTGCAAACGCAGGAGCTGGGATGTTGATTGGTTGCAGCTGTGTGTTGGGGCAGCCAGCCCAGCAGCAGGGAACGTGGCCCAGAGAAGAGGCACAGGACTCACGGAACAGGCAGCTTGAAAATTGTGAGCAAGGAAAGTGCCTGATGGTGTCTGATCCAACTGTGCTCAGGGAAACAGGACTTTGGGCAGTCTGTTTACAAACGGGATCGGCCCAACGAATCATCAATTTCTCCTCCTGCCAGAAACAACCCAGCAAGGCACCAAATATTGGCTAATTGCTTGGGCAAAAAGGGACAAGCCCAATAAAGCAGAGTTGAGGATTAATACAACAGGATCTCATACAAGAGAGGGACAAGGGGAGGGATAGCTCAGTGGTTTGAGCATTGGCCTGCTAAACCCAGGGTTGTGAGTTCAATCCTTGAGGGGGCCACTTGGGAATCTGGGGCAAAATCAGTACTTGGTCCTGCTAGTGAAGGCAGGGGGCTGGACTCGATGACCTTTCAAGGTCCCTTCCAGTTCTAGGAGATGGGATAAGGCACAACAGACTGATAACTGAGCCCCTCCATACAGACAGCCTTGTGAATTAAAGGGCGGTGACAGTCTATGACTAAAGATTCAGATCAGCTGGAGCTAACTTTACACACCCTGTCTGATCAAAACCTATTTATCTGAACATAAAGCAGCAGCATCCCATTATAAAATGCCAAGATCAAATTGATGCAGTGTTGGTATACTGTGTTGGAGCCAGGATATTAGAGAGAGAAGCTGGGTGAGGTAATGGTGGTGAGAAAGACAAGCTTTTGAGTTTAGACCGAAAAACTCGAAAGCTTGTCTCTTTCAGCAACAGAGGCTGGGCCAATAAAAGATATTACTGCTCCCCCTTGTCTCACTAAGATCAAATCTACATTATTTCTCTCAATCGCCCTTCACTAGCTCGGATAAGTGATGGTAAGGTCTGTCCACGGTTAGCTTTAGAAATGTGTATCACTTCCAATGATACCATATTATCACCTGAATATTCTGGAGCCAGAGAAACCCTGCCACCGCTGTGGCACTGATTGACGTTACAGATTATGCAGAAGGAAAATAGATGGAGTGATTTAGGTGCTTTAATTAGCGGTAACTTTAATCAAGCGATTGACACAAGCCAGCAGCTGTTGCTGTTCCAGCCCATCTCTCTGGGTGGCTGACAATGAGAGCTTTCAACTGGTTTCATTTATATGCAAAGCCTGGAAAACAGGTGGCAATGCTGGAAGAGTCTAGCTTGGAACCTTAAATGGCATCCAGCAACTCCCAAAATACTTCGCCCTTAGAATGATGAGAGAGAAGAGGCTCCTGCCTTGAGTAAAGTCAGAATCAATACAATATTGGTACATGGGTGGCATAGGATTTACTGTACTAGATCCAACCACTAGCCCATGACATCCACTCTCCTGTCTGATGCTTCGGAGTAAAGTGAAATTATTCACAGCAATATTTTGTTTGTAGTTCGCTGGAATTTTATTTCCTGAGCCTCCTGGGTTCTATCGACAGAGCAAGGTAGAGGATTTGCGTCCTCAGATATCTTACCCTGCATGATGCTTAAGTGTTTCTCTTGATCTTAAAATTATCCAGCCCCCTTTTAAATTTCAGCTCAAGTATCTGACTTGCATGAGCTCCCAGGGGAGTGAATGCCCCATACAGACGACATGTAACCTGTGGGGAGAAGGAGAAGAAAAATTGTTCCTCACTCTCTATCATGGAAGATTTCTTTTTAATGTGGAATAATGAGCTAGAAGCTATAGTTTAAAACAAAATGGCACAGGAGGGAATTGAGTGATTAGCATCCTGGATAGTTGTGTCCCATCCACCCTAACACTGAACTTTGAATCTATGCTTTGATCTGCCAGTCTCCTGTGGTCTTATCCAGGCAGTATATACTTGTATTTGCTACTTCTACTGCTGCAATGCCAGCCATCAGCCAGCAGGTGGCACTGTGAAGATGGCCTATCAAAACCCTTCCCCCAGCCCACGTCCCTGATGCCTGCTCAAGTGGCAGCAGGGTGGCCTGTTGGCAGCAGGGAGGTTGCACTGCGTCTTCAGGGTGTACATGGGGTTCGACCAGTAGCATTGTGCACACACCTGGCACGCGTCTAAGATCAAATCCACAAGCCTCAACCCAGGGGCCTCCCGTTGGGTTGTTTTCCTGTGGAGTTTAGTGGGAGTGAAATGGGCCACAAGGGATTGTATTTGCCTACAGATCTGGTGCAAGGATGGAAGCTCCAACCACGAATAAGGGCAGTTAGTGGTCAGTGCGGGGGAGCACCCAGCAGGTAACATCAAAGGTTTTGTGGTGCAGATACAGGTCCACTAGGACCCACAGTAAGAATGGCTCCTTTCAGACAGACCACGGAGCAGGCACCAGTTACTAACAGCTGCTGATCAGTAGAGGCTCAAGCCTTGGCCCTGAAATCGGTGCCCCAGGAATGCTACTCCCCCTTCTCCCCTCGTGTGATCTATTATAAACATTTTACATCAAATAAAGCCCTAACAGTGGGAAAGGTTTTATCGTACAGCACACGCTGAATGCGAGAGCACTGCTTTCAGCTTCCCCGCATTTCATTTACTGAGACCTGACCGGCTATTGGTGAATCTGCCACCGCACCCACTTACAGCTGTGCCTGCATCTCGGAGTAAAGTGGGCCTAGTGGGGACGCAGGTTATTAGATTTGTATTAGAATAGCACCTAGAAGCTCTAGCGCTGAGCAGCGTTCCACGGCACTAAGCCCTGTCCAAACACAACAGGAGAAACAGGCCCTGCCCAGAAAGCCTTACAGCCTAAAAAGAAAAAGGATGGAAGGATTATTTGTCCCCTTTTACAGATGGGAAACTGAAGCAGTTCCTCATCTGCACAAGGGAGATAATAGTACTTTCCTACCTCACAGGTTGTGAGGCCCTTCGATACTACAGGGATAGGGGCCAGATAAGTACTAGAGAGATTAAGGCCAGGTCTACCCTATAAATGTGCATTGCTATATACTACGCAGGGGTGGGAAAATCCACAGCTCTGAGCCACACAGTTATACCGGCCTGATGCCGGGTGTAGACAGCGCTAAGTTGACAGGAGGCTTCTTCCCATCATGGAGGAGGATTGACGGCATCCGTGGGAGCAGCTCTCCCATTGGTGGAGGAGCATCGTCACTGCAGCGCTGTGGAGTTTTAAGCGTAGACATACCCGAAGTAACTCATCCAGAGTGACACACGTGGTTACAGTTAATGTTGCTAGTAACTCGAGTGTCTCTGAGCCACATGGGAGATTTGAGGTTATTAGGGGGGATCCTGAACTTTTGCATTTCCTGCCATCTGAGTGGTTGCCATTGTAACTTTAATGTTATAGTAATAAGGTTGATGGCAACTTTTTATTGAATAGAATCATAGAAATGTAGGACTGGAAGGAAGGCACCTCAACAGGTCATCTAGTCCAAGCCCCTGTGCTGAGGCAGAACTAAGTATTATCTAGACCAGAGGCCTCACCCGGTGCTCTGAGCTGCACCATGGCGTGGCTGGCTCCAGCCGGGCGGCATGGCTGCCTGTCCCGGTGCTCTGGGCGGCGCGGCTGTAGTGGTGCCAGCCACCGGTGCTCCAGGCAGCGCTGTAAGAGGGCGGTGGGGGGAGGTTGGATAGAGGGCAGGGGAGTTTGGGGTGGTGGTCAGGGGTGTGGATAGGGGTCAGGGCAGTCAGAGGGTGGGGAACAGGGGATTGAATGGGGGCAAGGGTCCCAAGCGGGCAGTCAGGAAGGAGGGGGGGTTGGATGGCGGGGCAGGGGGCAGTCAGGGGCAGGGGTTCCACTGGCAGTCAGGGAGAAAGGGTGGTTGGATGGGGCAGGGGTCCTGGAGGGCAGTCAGGAATGAGAGGAGGGGTTAGATGGGGCGATGAGGGAAAGTCAGAGGTGGGGGGGTCCAGGGACGGACAGGGAACAGGGGGGCGGATGGGGCAGGAATCCCAGGGAAGCTGTCAGGGGGCAAGAAGTGGGTGGGTCAGATGGGGGGGCATGCCAGGCTGTTTGGGGAGGCACTACCTCTGCTAACCGGCCCTCCATACAATTTCGGAAACCTGATGTGCCCCTCAAGCCAAAGAGTTTGCCAGCCCCAGATCTAGACCATCCCTGACAGGGGGTTGTCGAACCTGTTCTTCAAAACCTCCAGTTATGGAGATTCCACAAGCTCCCTGGGTAATTTATTCCAGTGCTTAACCACCCAGACAGTTAGGAAGTTTTTCCTCATGTCTAACCTAAATCTCCCTTGCTGCACTTTAAGCCCATAACTTGTCCTGTCCTCAGTGGATAAGAGAACAATTTATCACCCTCCTCTTTATAACCATCTTATATGTACTTGAAGACTTGTCTCCCCTCAAGCTTCTCTTCTCCAGACTAAACCAACCCAATTTTTTTTCCCAATCTTTCCTCACCAGTCATGTTTCCTAGACCTGTCATCTTTTTTGTTGCTCTCTGGACTTTCTCCAAATTAATACACTTTAGTTACATACAAAAGGAAGGCAAAGAGCCATACCTGCCTCTGGGCACAATTGTTGTGGAAAACGTGCTACCATATTAACAGCTTCAGCTCCTAACTCCCAGTAAATAGATCCCAAGCCAATAGTATCTACTAGCTGCCTGGGCATCATTGTGAGTGGCCAGCAAAGATGACTGCTTATGCGAGGTATCTCCCCTCCTACCCCAAACTATCCATTTAAAACCAGAAATAATGCACCCCTGTCCCACAGGAATGGCTCAAGCACTACAGCAGGACGCCTGCTTTGAATATTTGTATTGCAGGAGTGCCTACAAGCCACAACCAGGGATTAGTGCCCCGGAGTGCTAGGCCCTGTACGCACAGAGTACAACCCCTCCCAATCATGCTTGGGCTCAAAAGGAGAAAGCTTTATCTTGGCTACTTCGTTCAGCTGCAACACCTCTATCTCCCCTGTCCCCCCAACCCTACCACAGCATCTTTTAAACAAGAGCTTCTTCTCAGCCCCCAGGCCATTATGCAAGGATACCACAGAACTACCTTAGCAGCTAGACGGTCGCAGTCCATCAGAAACTAAGATTCAGGGCTTGTGACTGGCCTTTACGGCCTGCCATCCCACCCACCAAACCACTGACCCCCTGGAAGGAGAAATTCCTCACTTTGACACAAATACAGCTGCACGAGTAGGCTGAGCCACAGCCCAGCCAGAGCTCAGGAACTACGATGCAAGAGCAGGAGAAAGTCAGAGGGGTTTAGAGGCCCCATCCAAGGTTTTATCCCTCTTCAGCCACAGGGAAAGCCAAACAGGAGATGCAGCAGGTCCCAGAAGGCAACAGTTCCAAGGTGTTGGCCACTCAGCTCATTGCTCGCTGGGACATTAGTCCAGGGGCTACATTTCTGGATTAGAAATGGGGTGGCCATAGGACTTGGGCCATCCTGCCCAGGAGAAAGAGGACTAGCAAGTCACCCTTTCTGGGGGTGCTGAAGGCATATAATAGGGCCAGTAGCATCCTTTGCAGACCCTGCCCCAGGAAACACTTCACATATGTTCTCTGCACAACTGGGATCACTGAGCCCTAGAGAACAGGTCAATGTAACTCATGCTGGAAGGGACCTCCCACAGCGACCGCACCCCAACTAGTGTGAGCACCGCCAGAGCGCAGCTTTCAGAGCTCTCCAACTCCCTCCAACCAGACACCGTTTTTAGAGCTCTCAGGTCTGAGCCCCTCTACAATGCCACTCAGCGTTTCCTCATCCCCTGCCAATGGATACACTGATGGCTCATTGCCTGAGGGCATCCACTGATACTAGTTCCACTGCCTCGTGTACTGTTACGTGAAAGCTACCAGGAAACCCAAAAGCTCATTTGTTGGAGAACCAGTTGATAAGACATGACATTTCATTGTGTGTTTTGAGACACTGAGCCAATGATTTGATGTTAGGCCATGCGTGGTTCACACATTGGTGGCCCTAAGTGCTTATGGAATTCTCCCTTACTTCTCCCCTCCATGGTCTTGGCTAGTGTTTCCCAGTCATTGCTACATGTACCAGCACTTCAGCATTTTACTGCCGTTTCCTCACTAGCAATTCCCACAACTACCATCTCTCTCCTTGATTAAGCTGGAGCCTACCAGCAGGACCTTCACGAGCTCCTCTCCCATTGTGCACAGGCCTGCACCATATGAGCTAGGTCCACCCCCAGTCTTGGAGCGATCTCTAGGATGTCAGAGTACGAATTGAACAGGAGGACAGGCAGTGCCAACGGACGGGGTTCAACACAGAGGCTGGCCACCAACTTACCTGCTTATGGGACGGCCATTTTTTCTTTACAAGGATTTTAAAACAGAAAAAAAGAGGAGATTACTGGACTTCCAAGGTCAAGGTGGTCACCAGCTGCAGGGGAAGGAGAGAAAAAGAGCGACTGCTACAGCCAAGAGCTAACGTTGCAAAAGCGGCTCTAGTTTGTGCTACAAGACAAGCACAAGTGATGCTCTCTGTGAAATTAAATTTTCAGAACAGGGCACAGTAGCTTAGACTGGAGAGTATTTCATGGACACAGTAAGCTTGCTTTGTGGGAGGCGGTAGATAGAGCTATTTTCTTGTTCCAAGAGAAAAGAGATTCAAGCCTCCTGCTAAGTAAATAAATCAGAGTCCCTTCCTTCCCCCACCACGTCCTCAGAGAAAAGAGCCATCAAAGAGTTCCAATGAGACAGGTATTTATTTAGTTCAAGCGCTAAGGAATTTTTGTTGTTTTATATTATCAAACAGAGCTGAGGTACCAGTGACATTCCAACATGAAGAAGAGAAGGAACCTTTTCCCCCCTTTTACAATTTATTCAACTACTTTGCATCAAGACAAAAAGTGAGTAATGGACAGTTGCAGAAGGTACTGTACATCATCAAGCCAGAGTGGGGAGGGGAAAAGAAACAAAGCGGAAATTTTTACTGTTTTAAAACAGTCTTTAAAAACGAGCCTATTCTCATGGGTCAGCTGGCAGCGTGGATGGAAAGAAAAGCTAGACAACTTGGAATGAGGAAGCACCGTACAGACAATAAACATTCTGCTTCCATGTACATTACCGGGGGCTTCCTTTCACTAGAAAACGGGGTAGTATTGGAACATGTGTTGGGAGTCATGGAAGCTAACACGATGTTCTATACGATTGCAGTCAGTGGATGCAGGGACAAGTTGTGTTAAACAAGTCTGGTAGTCAGAGGTACGCCCTGGTTTCAGTGGGAATCTACCACGACCAACTGAAAATGTTCAACACACGAGCTGTCCTGGTTTATGCAACCACAAAGTGTTTAACATGTTCAAGACACGACTCCTCGAGGTCAGGTTCTAACACTCATTTTCAGGCAAAGGCAAGTCCTAATGGGCTGATCTTGCAAACCCTTACGCAAACAAGCAGCCCATAGCTTGCACAAGTAGCCCCATTAAAATAAGGATGACGACTCAGCTGAGTAAGAACTACTTGCTTGAGTAATCACCTGACCAGGGCCGGCTTTAGGGCGATTCCCCTGAATTGGGCCCCGCGCCTTAGGCGCCTTTTTAATTTTTTTACTCAGCTGGCAGTGGTCTGCTTTGGGTCTTCGGTGGCATTTCGGCGGTGGGGTGTGTGTGTGTGTCCTTCAGTGCCACGGAAGACCCGAAGTGGACCCCCCCGCCGCCGGGTATTCGAATCAGGCCCCACAGTTCCTAAAGCCGGCCCTGCATCTGACTTATCTAGGGCCTGGCTTGTCAAACGTTTCAAGCTTAGGGCGAAGAGTTGCTGTTCAAGCACCGTGTTTTAGTGTTTTCCTTATACTTTATTGGAGGCAAAAATGCTGCGCTTGTTTCCAGAACAAACTGAATTACTTTAAGAATCCAAGCCAAAGAAAACTGAATATTAAAAGCAGCAAGATGGGGTTTTTGTTTTTTGCACAATAAAGGCGACTACAATACAGGAAAAGTAGCCAGGTTTTCCTCCCCACATCAGCTTCTTTGAAATAAAGAATATGATCCTTCGTCATATTTCACTGTTTATTTCAAGACATGCCACGTCAAAAAAAAAAATCGCCTTTAATATTGCATTATAAAAGCACTTTACATCTCATTTTTGCCTTTAATGTTAAGTTATTGGTATGCAGAGTTATTATAAACCCCGGGCAGGTATTGATTTGACATTCAATTGCAGAATGCAGAATTCCACACGTTCTCTGCATATTGCCAGGTGACAGCAGTGGGGGAGGGGGATTATTCCCCCAGGGTTGGTTATTTTCAGTGGGGGAAGGGGAGGAGGGAGGAGTCAGTGTTTTCGATTCCATCTTTAGACTCCGTCGATTAAGTAATGCGTGTAAGGTAGACTTGGGAATTTTTTTCCTGCACTGTAACTCAGCAATACTCTTCCTGCAAACAATGTATTTACAATTGTGTTTATTAACTGACACAGCAATTTCACAAGGACTAGTAAAGATTACAAGGGTGCGCGTCTAGTGTATTGGTTTCTCTGTGTTTCTTGGATAGCTACATCTTGCAACACTGGCAAAACTCTACACGGATTCCTCAGCAAAACAAAAAATACTGAAAATAGTAAAAAAAAAAATAAGCCGAGAAATAAATATCAAAGAAAAATGGTTAATTGTAGCTTAGTTAAATATAAAACTAAATTACTAGCTATTTAACCAAACTATACAGATCTAATGAAAAAACTAAACCAACTTGGAAGACCCAACATAAAAAATGCTAAAAATTAAAGGCATACGTCTGCATAATCATAAGTTTCTTTCCATCCTATTAAAATTCCCTTCTTTTTCACTTAGGGTCTTTCAAATCTACTTCTATAGGCTCACAAGTAAACATCCCCCCGCCCCCAATTTACTTAGGACCATGATAAGGAAACCCATGAGCTGATCCTCAATCGATCCACCCCATATTTACTGTCAAGTATTGTAACATTTCTACTTGTTCCATCAAAGGCTGTTTTGTCTTTCTGCTACAATTTGGACACGCCAATCCACTGACAAAATTGTTTTCAGTGCTGATGCTGAACTTTGTTTAAAAATTCCTTTTTTTTTAAATTGCTTTTCTCCCCGATACAATAGCCAAAATGTCATGTTCCAATCTCTCAAGTAATAATTTACTTTATTGGAATTCTACATCAAAGAAAAAATGCTTTTAAAACTAATTGTGTATCCAAGACATCTGTTTACTTGTCTCCCGCAAAAGTGTTTCGTTAGCACACGTGTCCCTCCCCAAAAGAGCCATTTATCAATATCCGAAAGACACTTAGTATTTCTGGGTCTGCTTTCTTGGAAATTTGTTCATATTGACTCTGCAAAGACTAAAGGACTCCGTAGCCTTTTTCAGCATCAAAACCCTGCTAAAGTTTCAGGTTTCCAAAGTGTTTGGGGCTTGAAAAAAGATTCAGAGCATCTCAGCATAGAGGATGTTCTAGCTCTTGTTTATTTGATATTGAAAGGGCAGCATCTAATCCTTAAGGAAAAGCCAACTCTGCCTCTCTCTTGACTGCTGTCTAGCCATTTCCAGTTTGATAGCGAAATCAAGTGGGTAAGATATAAGTGTTATTCTGCACATTCCTCTTGACCAAGTCCAATTCAAAACTTACTCGATTTCCATCATTTCAAAGAGCAATATTATAACATTAAAAAAGGAACAAATATTAAGAAATTGTACCTATCTTTTTAAAGTTATAACTGGAATATGCTGGAATATTTTGGCTTTATTTTTTTCTTATAAATAATGAAGACACTGACATTTTCTTTTGTGTGCGCGCTTGTGAAGCTAAGAGATCATCTCCACGAGACAGCCAGCAACGATGAATTGCAATACGTTATTACTGAAAGGGGACAGTTCAAGCCAATATTCACACCGCAGTCAATGAAGAGTAAAGGGAGGGGAAGCAGTGATGTTCTGGAGGAAGGTAAGAGAAGCAACATGGTATTAGCAGGAACAACCTCCTTCACTGACGGGCTGCTCTTGAGGCTTTTCCAGTTTTATGTCGATCACTGGAAGAAGTAAGTTAAGGCAAACAAGTGGGAGCACTCCCCCCTTGGCCCTGTTGGGTCCAAAGCCAGCCTTGCTCAGCCATGATGGTGGGCACAGTCATCCTCGTTCTGCCATATTTCTCTGCACTGCCTCTAGGTGGGGCTTTCGGCTGGCATTTTCAGAGAAGCCTAACACAGCTAGGCGCCAACTCCCACTGGCATTCAATGGGGCACCTCCCTTGAAAATCCCAGCCTCAGACACAAGTCAAGGTAGATTTCCTAGCCCCCTTTACTGATTTGAGATTTGTGCTAATTACCCAAGAGCGTGCCCAGGCCAGGTGTGGGGTGTCCCTGCCAAGCTCTTAGAAATGCAGTGCCTGCCCCATAAGATCTTTCCTTCCCTGCTGTCTCCTAATCACCTCTTCCTGTTTCCAAGGTATCTGTATAGTAGGAAATGAAAGGCACGCAGGTTGAAGCTCTCGGACAGTCTCTAAAGCACGGCTAGCTCGACAATGGCTTGTATGTCCAGGCTTTCCAGTGGTAGACAACAGCAGCTTTCAGTTGGTGGGGAGACACCCCTGGCCAGTAGAGCCCAGCAAGAGCAGAGAGACGCTTGCTCTCTTTTCCCTTCCCTCGGCCCTGCTCTCACCACCGATCAGACAACAGCTCCTGCAGGTCCCCTTCCCTGTGTGCAGCTCCGGGGAGGTGAGGAAGGCCCAGTTCATCTCAGCAGCATTAACCCCTCCACACACCCCTTCAGAAACCTCCCCCCCATGGCCCAAAGCCCATAATCCTTTCCATTTACAGAGGACTGAGGGCTATGGTGGACTCCGGGACAATTTTTCAACCACTCTGTGGGCCAGGGAAGACGGAGAGCGACTGGTACAGAGTATTTGTCTCCTAGGCCTGGCAAACTGTGAAGATTGGATTATAAATAGGAGTTGTCCTGATTATCTTGCCGTTTTAGTAGCCATCTTTTTGAAGCCAACACTGCAGCTGTATCTCCTCTGAAAGCAGGAACCCAGATCTCTAATGGCATAAAGCCCATGTGTCAAACACATGGCATGCGGGGCAGATCCCACTTTCAGGACCCTTCCTTCCAGCTTGCAACCGCCTCCACACTTCAAAGGCATTCGACCTGCAGCGCCTGCACTTCAACAGGGTTGGACCCCTGAAGTGGGAGGAGCTTAAGAGCTCATACCTGATTGGTCACAAGCATCTGCGCTCCTCCTCCTCACTCCCCTTCTCCTTGAGCACCTACAAGGGCTGCAATGTCCCAGCGTAAAGAGACTTCTTCCCAGCCTCTTGCTGCCACTGCAGAGCCCCATAGCAATGGGGTCAGGAGAGCAGATGTTTCTCTGCTCCCCCACACCCCACAGCTTCCTGCTGCTCTAAGTACCCCAGCCTCAGAGAAAAGAGTGCCCCCCCCCCGCCATTGTCACTCCACCCCACAGCCCCAGTATCTAGGAGCAGTACATAACAGAGGGAGGGGGCAGGAAAGAAGAAGAGTGAAAGTGAGGAGGCTTACGTGCCCAAAGGACTAGTGAAAGTTGAACTCCAGGTTCACGGAGTGAGAGACAGTAATTTGGCTCTCGCTGCAGGAGGAGTCTGACACCCCTAACATAAGGCATTCCAATCACTCACAAGTCACTGCCCAGAAATTGCCAATTGTGCGTCAGAACTGCAGTGGGGGAAAGAAGAGGGTAATAAGATGAGATTTAAGGTCCAGCCTCTCAATCTACCAGGTTTAGAGGTTGCTGTGGCACTGTTAACTGAGTCTGTAACTTTTGGCATTGGTCCTAGACTGGATCAGAAAAAGACAATCCCCAAGTACAGACACGTTACTTATACCCATAGCATCTATTCCATGGCCAGGAACACTAAATGCACTATACACAGTAGTGAGTCTTCAGTCAACCTGGAACTTCCTAGAGGAGCTTGTTCTAATCCCCCATCTCTTTTCCTTCCATACCCATCATGGGGTTTAGGAGCACTGACCTTCCCACACTACCGCACCATTCCCAGGTGCTGAGAACACCTTTGTGGGAAAGAACCATGAATCCTTTCCCCCAACTCTCTCACTGCTGCTTACTGGTGTCAATGAGCAAAACCTACCTCTTGCAATGACAGCCAATAGCGAACAATGGCACAAGGTCACTCAAACGCTCTCCTCTGACACAGCCTCTACTAAATGGCTCCCTTTCTGGTGCTTGGATCCCCAAACCTGACGCTCCATCATTACAGTGCACCCAGAGATCACAGGTGGAACGCTGAACACTGCCCCCCAAACACGCCGATTCATGTCAGCTCAGCACAAGTCTCAAACCCGTCTCTGCTCAGCGAGCTCGGGGTGGCACGCAGTTCGTGCAGCTGGTAACACCAAGTATCTACTCTTGGGGAGGAAGCTTTTCTTTACAAGGGATGGAAGGAGATAAATGGGGAAGGACGAGGTCAGCAAGAAACAAAGAACTGAAGAGTCCTTTGTTACAGTTCTGTCTTGTAGTTTTGAGTCTCTAAATCCTCTCACAGTTAAGAGGAAGCTGTTTGAGGAAGATGCTTAAAACTACAGCTCTGCCAACACCATGCAGATGAGTTATGGAGCATGAAAGCCTGATGCTTAGCCCAAGTTCCTTGAACCCACGTGGTTCTGTAAACAGGCAGTGGGGGGGAAAAACTCACCACTGATCTTGACCTGCGTCTACAGCAGAGGACACCCAGCGACAAGTTTTGCTATCTGCACTCTGCAGAAAGCCCAACTGGAAGTGGCTTTATTGCTCTCCCATTTGGAGACTGGATATAACTCCCTGATGGAGGCAGCAGGAGTCACCGCATGCAGGGACTGAGGATCTAACACTGGCCTTCTTATTAATAAAATGGGCACTGATTAGCCTGTCAGCTGTGTGCTGCTGAGAAAAGGTCCTTGATTAATCAAGTACACGTCTCACACGGCTCAGGATTTAGCAGCTGCAATCTATAGCTGCTAAAATCATGGTTTTTCCTCCGCAACAAATGTGATGCTTAAAAGGCCTTGTTTACATCTGATCCACTTACTTCCTCCACTGCAGGTGTGCGCTCTTACAGTTCCTGCCTCGTTCCTTGCCAAACAGTACTACAGAGCTCCACCTTCCCTGACTCGTAGGCTCACAATGCCAGCTATGTATTTGAACCAGATTATCCCCTAAAACCTCCCCTCTATCCTCCACCCGCTTTTTCAAACAAGATCATCAAGCTCTGCTGTGATTTCCTCTCCTCCTTCTCCACTCTTACTTCTCACCTCACCCTCCAACTCCTCCACCACCATCCACAAAAAATCCATCCACTCTCACTCTTATGCCCTCTCTTTCTCAACACTTGCTCTCCCTTTTGGCGTTATCCCCTGGAGATAAGCATGCTCATGTCCCCCATACTCATAAAAGACCTATTTCCCTTCTTCCTTGCAGTGTCGAGAGAAGCAGAGATGATGGGGGAGGAAGAGGTCCCAAGATGTGGCCAGGAAGAGGTCAGAGACTGATTGCAACTGAAGGGTTGTAGGTGGTGCGGAGTTTGCCGATTGCACCCGACTTCTCAAGGTCTTGTCCTGCCTTGGCTTTCGTGACTATCACCTGGATCTCCTACCTCTGAGCAAAGCACCTCTTGGGGAAATCCCCTTATGCCTCTCTCCAAGCGGCTCCTGTCAGGGCACCTCCAGCCTTTTCTCTCGACAATGAGTGATCTTTATTGCAGGCTACTCGGAAACCTACCTTTTACACTCCTGACCTGACTCCATTCAGCTGTCGTCCCCCCTAAGCCCTCCTCATTCTTTAGCCACTGACAATGCTTTGATCTCCTGTTATTCGGGCCTCAGTTTGGCACCCAAGACTTGCAGCTTCATCCTCTAGAACAGGGGTTCTCAACCTTTTTCTTTCTGAGCCCCTCCCCACAAAACATGCTATAAAAACTCCCCGGCCCACCTGTGCCACAATAACTGGTTTTCTGCATATAAAAGCCAGGGCCAGCGTTAGGGGGTAGCAGGCAGGGTAATTGCCTGGGGCCCTATACCACAGGGGGGCCTCGCAAAGCTACATTGCTGAGGTTTCGGCTTCAGCCCCGTGTGGCAGGAGTCAGGGGCTTGGACTTCAGTCCCATGTGGTGGGGCTTCGGCTTTCTGCCCTGAGCCCCAGCAAGTCTAACACTGGCCCTGCTTGGCAGCTGCCCTGAAACCTGATCGCAGCCCCCTAGGGGCTCCTGGCCCCTTGGTTGAGAACCACTGCTCTATAAAACACATCTCAGATCCAGCCTTCTCTGTCCAGACCAAACTTTTCGGGGCTCTCTCCTCACTACTGCAAACTCCTCCTCTTTAGCCTCCGTGACATCCAACCTGTTCAAAATGCTGGGCTGAGAATTCCCTTGCCTGGTGATCTGACCATGTCAGCTTCCTTTTAATCCCGTTTTCCACCACATTAAATTCAGGCCTCTTGTCCCACTTCCAAGGCACTTCCCAGCTGATCATCCCTACACCTATCCACTCACGTCACTGCATAACCCTCACCCCTCCACTCCACCAGTGCTCCCTCAGCTTCTTTACAGCTTGTTCCACAAGTCTCCGGGCACTTTCTTCCACGCTGCTTCTACAGCTTGGAACAGCCTTGCTGAACTAGTCTGTAAGGATCGTACCATTTCCTCAACACACTTCTGTGATGCCAATAAGCAAGTTGCCAACTAATAACAGGTAGGCAGATGGCCACCAGGGGCAGGTTTTATATTTATACTTCTCCCTCTCCCATCCTGCGTCTGTTACTCAGGGATTGCATGTCCCCATGCGTGCAAATCCCTAGCTATACATCCACAGAATTATGGCTCGAACACGTAAAGGATACTGTCTTCTCTGCTTTTGTCCTGTGTGCTCTCCATTCCAGGCAAGGCAGCTGCCACACGTCGGAAAAGCTGAAAAAGAGAAAGATAAAACTGATTAGAAGCATAGTAACATTTGTGACGTGTTCCAATTCTGCCGGACAAAACAGAATGATTTCATACATGCCTGTCTACTATCTCAAAATCTGCACTGGCTACCCTAAGAGACCAACACCCACAGTAACCTTTGGATCTGGGACACTGGGAAGCGCACATCCTCATTAACACTGGAAGTTACATTAGTTGGACTCACCAGCTACGTAGTAACAGTTAAACAATCCATGAATGTCTTTGGAAACAAGGAACTCCGTGTGGGAGACAGGAACCCCAGAGTTCCAATCCTGGTTATGGCAAATCACTTCACCTCGGACCGTCTGCCCATGTGTAACATGAGAATTCAGAGCCTGCCAACTCCATGGGAAGCTCAGTGTTAGTTATCGGGGACACGTTCAGAGCGACGTACCATGCACTAGACAGATGCCAAGTTCTAGCAGGAGAACGTATGCCGCAAGTGTAGGGCGAGTCTGGCTCTTACCAGGTTTTCGTCGTCAGATGCTGGTTTGTCCTTTCCACTTGTGCATACTTCTTGCCTCTAATTCATACCTGTCCAACCACACTTCCATTGGCATGTCCAGCTACGTGGTGTTTTAAAGCGACGGACTACGCTGAAACCTACCTTTCCCCCTCTTCTCTGCCTTCTACAATTAGCCAGTATCTTTCCTGTAACGTGGAGCTCAGCTTTGTGCGGGGTCTGCCAGATGGCGTTTCCCCAGCCCTCTGGGCAGACAACAACCTGCAGCCGTTTGCCACTAGGGGCCTATGCCACCAATCCCATTCACTAGTCCACTGTCTGGAACGTATTTCTTAACGTTGTACATCGGAGTTCATGTGTGACATGGGAAATGTTTCCCTCGCCCTGTGGAATTCTGATATTTTCCTGCAGGAGAATCACATACTGAAGGATTGTGCTTGTGCTGAACCGTGTTCTCCAGAGTCACTGGGAGAACCAGCCACATCAAGCAGATGAGACTGGCACAGCCCTCCACAGCGCCATTGTTTCCCCCAATGCCTCTGGGAATTACGTACAGACTCAAGTCTGAGCCTCTGGGGTGTGAAAAGAGAAGATGCACGAGATTACCTGTTTTTCCTCTTTCTGTAGCCCCTGCGGAACAACCCCAGCAAGAGCAGAGGATTGGATCTATGCTAGTGTACACACCACATGCCCAGTAGCAGACACCATGCGCACTGGGCTGGAAGATTCCAGGTGCTTGGGAGTTTTGCGGTCAGTTGGCTGAGCACATACGTGCAACTGCTGCTGAGGAGCCCGAGACTATAACCTGCAGACACAATGCTTGCTACAGAAACAGACACCACGTATCTGAACCCCACGGTCATTGTGTCAGCCTTATAGTAGTGTCCCTTTGAAGGCATCCCATTATTCTTTCACCGATCTCCTTGGATAACACCAGGCTTTCCTCCATCTACTCCAATAACCCAGCTTCCGCAGGAAACTGAAGAACTTGGAGAGCTACTTCGAGAGACATCCGGGGTGAACCTGTTCATACTATGAATTTACTGCCTGAAAACAACGCTGAAATGAAATTCAACACCACTTTGTTGGCATGACCAGCAATGCAAATGTTGCTGAAATAAAACAGACCAACTCTTCAGCTCTATCACCTGTAGGCATGATCGTCCCAGGGCAGGGCTACACACTGCGTTTGGAGTCTGCCCTAGGTCAGTTTGTCATTACTGATTCGATGGCAGGCTGCTACAAGGCGTGCTGCCAAACTAACGAGGTATGAGAGGGGCATTAGCAAAGCAAGTTCCCCCCACAGCTCCTATCAACATCTCATCCCTGTTCTTGAGGGATCAGTGTTCACGTCACGCTCGGCCCAAGCCGGGGAAGCTAATGATCAAATTCGGTGATGAATCCTGGTCATGTGCCACCTGAAGCACAATGCACTTCCGCTAAGAAGGGACCATCTCAAAAATCGACTACGTCCGTTCAGTCCTTAGCCAACACCACCACCACATGCGCAATGTTCACTAGGACATGAACGGAGAACAGAACAAACTTATTTCATGCAGGCCCAGTCAGACTCTGATGGCTGAAGCACCAATCTGGGATGGATTTGAACCAATGACCTAGAAGTATAAAACTTCGTATCCCGGTGCTGATCTCCAGGTCCTCCCGCAATTCCCCTGAACTATCCAGTCAGTCAAACCTCTGATAGATTTAACTGAATTCTCATACACCAGCTACGATAAAGCAATAAAGAGCAGCCACTGACAAGAAATACTGACAAAGCACATCAGCTTGTCAGATGCTTAACAATACTGTCCATCAGCAGTGGATGGGAAGCAGGCGGACAAGGAAGCCTATAGGATAAATGCCTGTTCTTCTCAAGTGTGAATGGATGGAAGGACTTGCTGATCAGGAAATAATTAAACCAATTTGGCATGTTAATATACAGAGGGGAAATAGACTGAAGTATCCGGCCAGCTTGAGTTCTGGTGTCAAGACATCCTATCAGATGGTCAATTTCTCGCTCCTGTCTCACATCCATTCCCCAACCTCTGCTTCCCAAAATAGAGTCTTGCCAGCATACTTCATACGTAACTGCTAGGAAAAGCACCACTGTCTCCAATGCATTTTTCAAGAGGCCGTTTTTTAAACTAGAAAGACATTGGCACTTTGCCTGGATCGCAGGAGGAAGTCGGGGAGAGATAAAGTCTCCCTCTTTCCCGTATGATCAGCAGGATTTTCATAGCCATTATGATCAAATCATTTGCAGACAGCCCTGCCAACCCCATTGCTTTTATTCATATTTAAAGAGGGATTTGGTCGGCTCTCTCAATGTAAAATTGATCATCCTCCTTAAGAGGTGAAATCTTTACAGCCAGTGATCCAAGAAGCTACTTAAGATCCCATCTCTTCTTCCTCTGCCAGTCCTAAGAGTCTAGTAGTATTATATTAGTGCCCATTGCTCTTCCAGAACTGAAATGCCTTATTCTCTTTCGGTAGTGACTTTGGGATAAGCCAAATGTGGTCACACGTTATTGGCAGTGTCTGAATTCCCTCTTTACCAACTCATCCTTTCCTGCCTAGCGTTTCATTTGTTCTCCAAGCATTCACTACCAAGCTGGTCAAATTTTACATTTAAGGCACCAATGTGCTTTTTCAGTTGAGTCCTATAATGAATGTCTCCCTCCGGCAAGGAATGCAAGTCTCACTTCACGGCTGCCACCCTCATGACTGGCCTCTGGATGTAGAGCAGTCCTATCAGGCTAGGTCTATACTACCCGCCTGAATCGGCGGGTAGAAATCGACCTCTCGGGGATCGATTTATCGCGTCCCGTTGGGACGCGACAATCGATCCCCCAATCGGCGTTCTTACTCCACCAGCGGAGATGGTAGTAAGCGCCGCCGACAGAAAGCGGCAGAAGTCGATTTTGCCGCCGTCCTCACAACGGGGTAAGTCGGCTGCGATACGCCGAATTCAGCTACGCTATTCACGTAGCTGAATTTGCGTATCTTAAATAGACTCCCCCCTGTAGTGTAGATGTACCCTTAGATAATCTAGCCTTTTCTGGGGCAGGATTGTTTCATCACCACATTGCAATACAAACTGACATCAAACTCGTATCAAAAGGCCCACAAGTTTCTCGTCGGGATCATCCCATTGTCAGGGGACGCGGCAGCCTTCCCACCCCTGTAAAAGCATCATTGGAAGCTGGCTCTCTCTTAGGTCTCGTGGCCTCTGCAGGGCCAGATCTCTGCCGAAAGAAGTCCTGCAGCTCTGTCTCAGACACAGTGAACGTGTTTCTTAGGAGCTGAAAGCGTAGTCACCTCTAAAAATTTCGCACAAGAAAAACTGAACACAGATGGCAAGATCCTCAGGGCAGGGAAATTGCCTTTAAAAGCACCATGAACATTTATGATGGCTGCATAAATAATAAACTGAGCTGCAGGGCAATGTAGCCTAGCGATCACTTCTGTTCAACAGGATGCTCTCAGCATTCTCAGCCCTGGAACGACACAGAGAAGGTGAGAGATGGAGGTGTCAAGAGAGAAGGTGCAGGCACAAAATAATTAAAGAGCAGGAAGTCACCAGGCCCAACAGTATCAAGCCAAGAGTGCAGAAGGAATTTAAGAATGAAGGGCCCGAGCAGCCAACCAAAACAGACATTAGCAACCATTGAACCCTTATACCATACTGGCAACGAGGAGTCTGGTGGCACCTTAAAGACTAACAGATTTATTTGGGCATAAGCTTTCATGGGTAAAAACCACCATTTCGTCCTCTTTGTTTTCGTGGATACAGATTAACACGGCTACCCCTGATACTTGATACCGTACTGGAGGATGGCAAACTGATCTGGAGGTAAGTGAGGCAGTCACCCAGCCCATGCTGAAGCATTTCATTTGTGAAGGACGTGCATCAAATGACACAAAAATAGAACGATTCCTTTAGAACTTCAAGGATGCTTCACTTCACCCTTCACTTCAGGCACATTTAATCCAGATTCTCAGAGAAGAGAGCCCGCTCTCTACATTTTTTTTAACCTGGCCTAGTTCCACTCTCACATCTTCTTGTTAGTCCAAAAGAAAAAGCCTTGTGTGGCTTCAGGATCTATGCTGAGGAAAAGGCTCTTCCCTGAGCTCCAAAAATAAGGCTTCTATATTATAGGCAAAGCCCAAGTAACCCACAAGTGAACTAAGACCTATTACTCCACATCAGGTATACTCAACCAAATCCCATATACAAACAGACCTAGCTACTCTGTTCCTCTGGGTTACAGATGGCTACTCTGCCACACAAGCATTGTTTTTCTCTTTGGGAAAGTCAGGAGGGGTGGACTCGGATTTACACCACTGAACCTTAAAAATAGAATTCCAAATCTCCAAGATAAGCGTGGGCATGGGGTAGAAAACATATTAGAATTATTCAAGGATGTCAGTAAAAGCAGAGAGAGAACCGGCAGATATCATTCAGACTTTCAATCCTGCAAGAAGCTGTTAAAGAAACTTAAGGGGCCAAGAGGAGAGGGATAAAGTTCTGCCAAGCATGAGAAACTGGTTAAGAGGGAAAACAAGGAATAAAATGTTTATTTTCAACAAGGCAAAAAGCTGGATGCCTCAAGGAGCCGTAGTAAACTTTAGTGCATTCTTAAATGATCTGGAGAAAGGGGAGGGAGAGGAAGGGGGAAACTACCAAGCTGGCAAGATTTGCAGACAAGTGAGTGATTGGTGATTTAGGTTCATCTAACCTGAGTAACTCCAGAGGGATTTCAAGCTAGCCAAGTGGATTGCACAATGGCAGATGAAATTCACTGTGGACAAATGCAAGTTAATGCACATTAGAAAAATAATTTGAACTACTCAGGCAGATTTGCTGGTTATGGACAGCTCAATAAATCTGCTAGATGCACAGCAGCAGTTGAAAAGTGGTAGGATGCTCACAGAATGGATGACGAGACACTCAAAGTGAAAAAAACTCAAGTGCCCTCCTATGGCTATTTTACCAGCCAGGGCAAAGTACACACTTCTGAAAAGGGAAATTCAAAGTCATCAATCCGATCGCCCAGCTATGTATTTCAGGTACTTGTTCTACAGACCTCGTTACTGTAGTACGAGTACTTCGCTCTCTTTAATTACCCTGGGAGGCAGGGTACTGCTATTTTCTCTATCTGTACAATGGGGATCTGAAGCACAACACCTAAGTAATTTCTCCAGGCACAGGAGACGTCTGTGGCAAAACTGGGAATTGAACCTGGGTTTCCCCAAGTCCCAGGCTTGTGCCCTAACTGCTGGACGACCATCCTCAACACCCCCCTCTTGAACCTCTAAATAGCCAAATGCTGGGAAAGAGCCAAGGAGGAGACAAAACAAGCCATTGGAAGCTCCCCACATGCAAACTAGGGGTCAAGAAAGGGAGGAGGAGCAGCGGCTTTGTACTTCAGCAGGCAGCAGTGGTTTTAAGATGAAATTATAAAGGCAAGTGATGAGAAAGATGAAGGGAGGCATTGGACCTCCAAGGAGGAACTCACAATCCAGGTAAACCCGACCTAGAGGGACACGTGAACATTTATAAGCTAAGGTATCCTAGAACTCCATCTGGTTTTGCTAGGCACTGCGCGATTCAGAACCAGGTACAAGTTCACCTGCTATTTTCAGGAGAATTAAACAGACACGAGACAAAAAAGGATGGGAGGATGAAGGATATTTGTAGTTAGAGCGCAGGACAAGGAGCTGAGGGGTCGCAGGCTAGACACCTACAGGCCTGATTTTCAAAAGCTCAGCACCCAACATGCTGTCATCTTGAAAATCTATCCACTTATTCCAGTTCCTAAATAGGAGCTGAACCGGTCTAAAAGTCTGACCCCAACTGTGGGTGTGGAGCTCTTTAGAAAATCTGGCCCTACCACAATAGGATCTATAGAGAACACCAACAAATAGCTGCTATTCTGTCAGACTTCTTGTATGATCCTGGGCAAATCACGTAACCTCTCTGTGCCTCAGCTTTTAGGAGAATCCCTCTTTCCCAGTGTACTCTGCTGATTTGTTTAAAGTGCTCCGAGATCCCTGGAAGGAAGGGGTTACTGAAGTGCGGAATACAAGTCCTCCCTCCCACCCTCACGCTAGCAATATTCACCAGCACTGAAAGTCAAGGTCACAAATTCAGTCAAAAATTAACATTTTTAAAAAATGAATCTGTTGATGGGAACTGATTAGATTATGGCATTTAAAGCCAGCTGACAACAGCCAGGATAAGTTTAATACAGCAATCCCTTCTTTACAGTCTGGCAAGGCGCAAAAATTATGCCTTTCGCTACATTTTTAACAAACATTATTGGACTAAAAAAAGGGAATTTGGCAGCTAAGAAAATCTACTTTCCCTTTTATGAACCATGTGCTTATCAGCCAGAGCATGTGTGAATAAATCCAATTAGGGAAAGTAGGATGGCTAGAAAGCAGCCTCGTACACAGAGACCTTATTCCTTCACAGTAGCTTCCGTACCCACATCAGCAGTCAGTGTATTTTCTCTCGCTGACTTAGGAATTTCACAGGCAGCCGCATACACTTGGCACCTTTCAAAGGCAGGGGGTGAAACACAGGAGCACGGAAGAGCAACAGGCACAAGGAGAATCTCTTCCCAGGCAGTTTTCACATCTCATTCTGCCACAGCAGACTGAAGGGTCGCTCCTCCTCCAGTGACATCAGGCAGGAGAGCAGCCAGTTCGGTAGAGTCCAGATACTCCACCCTTTTGGCGTGATTGTTTCAACTCACTTCCTGTGCCAGCTAATGGATCCAACTGAGCTGGGGATCTAACCGTGTAGAACAGCATAAGGAAACCAGGCCTGGAACATTAAATAGACCTCTCTAAACCAGGGGCACTCAACTCTTTCCATACTCAACCCTCCTCTCCCTCACTGTCCATTCAGCAACATGGCAAGGGAAGGGTGGTCTCTGTCCCAGGTACTAGACCTGAGACTTTGGGGTCTTTCCCAGGGGAACAATGACTAGGAAGAGGTCTCATTCTACAGGGACAGTGATGCGAGACAGATAGCAATTCTTCCCCGTTAGATAAAGACAAAAATCCCAGGGACAGGAGAAAGTGCCAAACTGTTAGACTTGGCCCATTCTACAGAACAGGGTTACCTCATGGGGCTGTGGTTCTTGAACTACTGCTACGAGAAACCCATCCTGTCAAATGCCACATCACCTGATGCCACATTCAGCCTGATGTTCTTTGAGAACATATGTAGAACGTACCAGACAGCTGCCGTAAGAGTTCTTCAGAGACCTCCCCTTTCTCTGCTGAGACTTCACCAGAGCCAGTAGAGTGAACTCTAATGTACTCTGGGCTCAGTTGGATTGTTGATTTGTAAGAGTCTATGACACACACCCTGGAGAGCATGAATCTCAAAGCCTTTTATAGCCCTGCTTGTGCCAGAAAATAGAATAAAGAGAATTTTGCAGTAGGACAGAATTACTGTTAAATAAATCTAAGCAAGCAGTCCAGCCTGTCTGAAACGCTGCTCACCATCCTGTTTTCCTTCAGGTATCCTCCTTTCCCAAGCCAGGAGGAGTGTCACAGGTGTAGGGACTGGAGCTCAGATTTTTAGAGGTATTTAGGAGCCTAACCCCCATTGATTTTTAACAGGAGTTAAGTGCCTAAATATCTTTAGAAATCTGCACCTGCATGTCTGGAGAGGGCCCTGAACCAACAGATCTGGGAGTAGAATAGATGCCTGAGAGAAACACAGTCTTGGTGGAATCTGCAGCTAGGAGACTGGACAAGACTTGTCCCATCAGCTTCTTTATTAGAGCTGTTCCTCCGGAGAGGATGGAGAAATGCAACCACCAGGTGGAACCAAGGCAATTGAAAAAGCCTCATGTGCCCAGGCTTCCAAGCTAGTTTATCTGCTGGTGCAAACCTTTTCCACCTGTTTGAGTTGACTGCAAACAGTTATACCCCCAACTGCCCCAGATGCCTCTGAATCAAGTCAGGTACCTGATTGCTTATGAACCACTGCAGAACAAAGCTTTCTGCTTAACCAACATGCGTTCCACTCCTCTCCTCAAGACAGGAACGGCTCTGTTAAATGCACTGTTTTCCTGTGGGCTCATGTTTCCTTTCTTCTCCTGGAAACCAAATGGGGTTTTAGGGCCTGAAGGGGGAGAGCCACTACTCTGGAAGGGGAGCCCCACAAAGTCTCTTTGGGGGGGGAAGCCAGGAGGTCAATTCTGTCCTTGTCTTGAACATTACCTAAGTGCAGTTGAGCCAGACTGCCATGCTCAGGTCCCGAGAACCCACTCCCTGCATTTCTCTGGCGGAAGAGGCAGGGAGCTCACTGTCAGAGCGCAGCCATGAGATGTGGCAGCCCCGCAGCATGCTAGTGGCACCCATGGAGCAAGGGAGGGGTGGAATGAGCCCAAGCTCTGCACCCTTTCCAGCTCTTCACTGCTTTCCAGCAACACAGAATGAACCAGAGATCAAAGCACAAAAGTAGATACACTAGGGCAAGGGCTAGCACAGGTGTGACTGAAGCTAAGAGCAAAGTCTCAGGGCTGCTGTCTCCTGCCTGATGTTGTTACCCATTAGTCTGCCCTGGTGGAATGAGAGATTAAACTTCTTACACGCTATATTTCAAGAATTGTTTCAAAACATATAGGGCAAATACCACTTCTGAACCATTGTAGAGGTTTGTAAGGCATCTATCACAGTGCCCAAGTGCTGAGAACAATTTGGATAGCATTAAAATTCAGCATGACCGCTGAGACACCCTGCTCTTAACAACCAGAGGCTGATGCTCTTGATCAATGAGTTTATTGTATTGGATAGATTCCAAAATATTTCCTTCTTACCCTCACTTATTCCAAGATTGGTTCAAACTTAACTTACTGTGGCTTCCAGGCACTTGCTCAACCAATAAGACCTATGAGACTAGGTGCTTTGAGAAGGACACATAGCTCAGTGTCATCCACATATATTAGAGACACTGGAATTCATGGTGTCTCAATGTGAGGTACAGTAACTCCTCACTTAATGTTGCAGTTATGTTCCTGAAAAATGCTACTAAGTGAAACGATGTTAAGTGAATCCAATTTCCACATAAGAATGAATGTAAATGGGGGGGTTAGGTTCCAGGGAATTTTTTTTTTTTTTGGCCATATAGTACAGTACTATAGTTGGGAGGTGCCCCCACCTTACCCCACACAGGCACAGCCCACTGGCACTGGAGACAAAGAGGCAGGCAAGGAGGCTGAAGGTGCTGTAGGCTAGGAGAAGCATGTTGCGCAGCAGCGGCAGCCTCCCCTACTCTGCAAGTACCAGGGGCGGGGGGTTCAACCCTCGGCCCGCCAGGCCACCCCTTTCCCCAAGCCCCCACCCGCATGCCTGCGTCCTTGCTCCTCCCCTGCCTCCTGCCCGTGGCAATCAGCTGGCTTGTGACGTTCAGGGGGGCAGGAGGGAGGGGGGAGGAGCGAGGACTCAGCATGCAGGCTCCCCCCTGCCTCCTGCCCACGGTAATCAGCTGGCACGCAGCATTCGGGAGGCAGGGGAGGAAGGGGGAACCTGCACGTCGAGTCCTCACTCCTCCGGCCTCCCTCCTGAACGCCACAAGTCAGCTGATTGCTGCAGGAAGGAAGGGGGGGGGGGAGGCGCTGATTTGCAGGGTTTGCTGGCGGACAGGAGGCGCTGTGTGTGTGGGGGGGGGCACAGGGAAGCTGATGGGGGGCTGCCAGCTGTGGACAAAGCAGGCAGCCAAACAATGTTATAGCGAAGCATTGCGCAACTTCAAATGGAGCAGATTCTGTAATTGAGCAGGGATGTAAGTTCAAAACAAGGTTAAGCAAGAGAACATTAAGTGGGGAGTTATTGTATATGCTGGAGAGGATGGATGAAAGTACTCAACATGTGGAGTGCTACATGTGACGCCTTAAGGAACAGAAGTAGGGGCTCACCATGAATTTTAGGGATCTGAAAGGAATAAGATGATCCAGCTAACCGCCGTTCCATTCACTCCTACTACATATTGTATTTGAGTCAACACCTTATAGTCAAAGGTACAGAAAGCCATTGAAAGATCTACTAGTACAAGAATGGAAGTTTGTGTCCAAATAACTTTGTTTGCAAAGTTTTGTTCCAAGGTCATCCACTCTGCCAGCTTTAAACTAAGCATTAAGCCTGAAGGGTTTAGATATTGGAACAGGACTTTGCCCTGAAAAGACAGGCTGGAAGCAGGACTAACCTGCCAGGCCTTCAGGAATGACTATGGTGGCTGAAGGAGGTATTGACAATTTACATTCAGAATTGTAACCGAGTTAAAAACTGTCTTACGTTACACCAGTTTGAGTAGACAAAGATTAGTTCACATTCCCTAATCAATGCAATCGGCCACCATATTTTGCACCAAACCTGCATACTAAATGTACTGCTAAAATCTTCTGCGGATTTCCATCCTGAAATGGGCAAATTAGTGATTTGCCATTATTCTAGGCTTCATTTTAACTTCAACGCGTGATATGCAGTACTGATTGATCTAGAATTTTACATAAATGCATTTCATTATACATATCCAAAATATGCATTTCAGGACTAAAGTAATTTAACACTTGAATCAACTTCCTGTATGAAGATTAAGACAGTAATTATTCTGCAGAGCTAGCTCATATCACATTATTATGAACAGAAGTTATCAGCCATGGGAAGGTCAACCTTGATTGCCCCTATTCATACCGACTTAGTAAAAATGGTGCTTCACACAGAAGGTCATAGGGGTTGCACCCATTCTGAGGTGCTATTCATAACCTTTCCCATTTTGTCTGGGGTAGAATTTCTTTGTCACTTCAGTAAGATAATCTGAGATCATTCAATGAAAGCAGCAGCAAAGAAAATGGAAAACTGAATGACTAATGCTCTTTCTTGTCTCTTCCCTTTTGGGACCTGCTTCTGCAACAGCTTTTACTGGACGCTGAGGCAGTGTTTCTGGGCTTGCTTTGTTGAAGATTCTAAAAATCTAAATCCCATCTGCTTTACGAAGATCAAAACCCACAGAAAGCACAATTCCTCCTAAATTCTTGTCAAGTGCCCATCTGAGTGTACTTGCTCATACTGACTTCACTTATAGCTAGAGCTCACTTAAGCTTTCCTCTGTCCATTTCCACATGAAGATTTGACAGGTGTATGAATTATTAATCATCTGTATTACGATGGCACCCAATGCCATGTAATAGCCTCCGGTGATTTAAAATCATCTGTTGTGATTTGCTGAATACAATACTAAACAAAAACACTGCTGCATCCAAAAATCTGTAGTTTATTCAATAGTTTAAAAAACCATCCTATTGATGATCCTTTGAATCTTCTTTTTCAGAAAACAGAACAAAAATTGTGTCCAGGTTTAGTTAAAGTTAATTGCAAGACAATTTGTAAAACTAAGAAATTAAAGGCATTTGATTGCACAGAACCTTTGATATGTTTCTTAAAATTCGTTTTCAGGAAAGGGGCTACAACCAGACCTGTCAAACCCACGGAAAGAAACAAAAAACAGAAATTGAGCTTGTTTTTGGCTTAATTGGCTTGTGAATTGCTCGTTGGCTAGTTTTTGGCTTGTAGCTTATTGCTTCTTTTTTTCTGATTGGCTCCTGGCAAGCAGGGCCGGGGGGAAGCACGGGCTAGGGGCAAGCAGGGGGAGAGAGTCAGGGGTGCACAGTGGGCCCACCACAGTCCAGACTGTACGCCGGGGGGGGATCTATTCACAGAGTGTTAGGGTTCTTAGCGATTGGCTTGTTTTGAAATAGGATTAGCTTGATTTTTGGCTTATTGTGAAAGTCGGATGCTTATTTACCACGTGAAAGTTGGCAACTGTGGCTACAACTACAGAAATAGCTTCTTTGTGCTGACAATCCGATCAGTAAAGTTCCTGAACAGTAGAAGAAGCTAACGCTTGCCCTCACATAATGCATTAAATGGATCTACCGCCACCACCTTAATGACATACCCTGTGGTCACCTCATTAAGTGCTTATTTTAGTTGCACCTTGTGTCATTTGCTCATGCGAGATCTATGCCCAGATAAAGCCCAGACACATGCTGTAAAAGGCTTGTTTATCCAATGGCTTCTCTGGGTTATCATAACTGCACGGAGGACCCAGATGTCCCTGTCCAACACAGCTAGCTAGCTCTTGGAGACCTATGTTGTCCTCCTAGCCTGGACAGGGAGTCACAGCAACCTTGAGGAGAATATAAATTGGGTAAGTCCAGAGGATTTCTCCCCCCACCCCCCAAAAAGTGAGTGGTCACCATCATTTCTCATTAGGAGTGAAACCTGCATCCTCCAAAAGGCAGCCCCTTCCTAAATAACCACTTCAGAATATTCAAGGCTTCCCATACAATCGCTTTTGATTGGAAGCCAAACTCTGTTTGCAGAATGAGGTTTGTTCGCCCCCTGGATGGTCACTTATATTCTATTTTACTTAAGTATTTTGTGCTTGGCAAGACCACGTAAAAATCACAGATTTGAAATACAGCAAAACAGCTTGATTTCTTCCCATGTTTTTAACACTGAAATCATGTAGCAAGCTAACTACTGGTAAAAGATTATGTAATAAGTTACCGTTTGGTGTGCAGGGGGCATTTAGTGTTTGACACATTAATTTGGATACACCGTGTATACAAGACTAGGGTATATAATTGTGCAGTAAGTTGATACAATAGGGTTATACAGTTATTAATGTACATTGATTGTTCTGTGCTTCATACATTAGATGCTTTGCAGTTTCATTCCTAGATATCTCAACAGGAGAGTTCTACATCTTTTAACACCTCACCACCCTTCACCATAGGGCTGCTTGTCAAGTATCTTAGAGGCAATGTATGAGAAATGCCAAGTCAGTAAAGCAATTGTGTCGCCATACCCCATCTTTGCTCTGGCCTCTGAGTGAACATGAATGGCTCTAACCCTTTGTTCACATTCTGCAATTACAGATATTTGCTACATGGGCAAGAAAAAAACAAAAGGGATTTTATTGCACGTAAACACACAAGGTTAGTGCTGTAGCTTTTACTGCTTAGGCTGATTAGCTATTTGCCAAATGGAAAATTTATCTTCAATTAAACAGGCAGAAAGAACTTCATTTGGCAGTTCAGCATTTAAAAGGCAGCTACTCATCTGAATGCTGCAGCCCTGCAGAAAGCTCTTAGATTACCCTTCCCAACTTTAAAGTCTATCAGTCTGTAGTTGGAGGGGATGGGCAGGAGGTCAGAGATCATTCACACTTATAGTGCCTTCCAAATAACTATCATCCTGGTGAAGCTTAATTATTCTTCCTATTTTACCCCAGGTGAAATGTAGTCAGACTGATTTGTTCACAGTCCCATAGCAAAATCAGTGCCAGAGGTCCGAGACCCCAGACTTCCCACACTTTCAGCCATGCTAACTAGTCCAATCAGCTTTTGAATACCCAGAGTCCTATGGTTCCAATCCCAGACAAATCATCCATCCTTTCCAAGTGGATAAATGGGGTTCCAAGCAATTTACTGCAGGTGGGTCTTTCAAATGACAGCTAAAAACCCTGCGGAGGTGCTGTCTGTGGACTGTGGAGTAGATGTTCCTCTAGGGTCCTTAGCCAGTTTCCTTATCTCCACCGCCATGGAGCATGCTGTACCCTGGTTCATCACAGGATGTAAGAATATTCCAGCAGACTGAGTGCACAGCACACACTGCCCCCCGTCACTTACCTGTTTTACATTGTAGCCTGCTTTTGCACTAGTTTCAATGAACATTACATTCAGCTCTTTGGCTTTCCTCTCTCCCTCCTCAATGGACACTTGCCTGGGGAAGAGAAGAACATTAGAGCAAATGATATGAACATCCTGACAATTAGGGTTTTGCCCCCAGCCCAAGAGATGTCTCCACAGTCCCAACACACATGTAGTTATACCTGCTAGGTACTGTCTCCAGACACCCACCATAGGAAGGGCACAACATTTCAGAATACAAGCTGGTCTTCTACAGTGCACCTACCAGGAATGGTCTACATATACTCAATCCTGCCTCAGCGTGTGGGGTTGGACGAGATGACCTCTCAAAATCCCTTCCATCCCTACATTTCTATGGAACAATACTTTAAGCTTTTCAGTAATAAAGCCAAGGTGGCCACTAGCCATTTTCTAAATTTCTTGCCAGGAAACTACACTTGTATGGCTTGATAAGAATTAAGTGTTTTCAGGCTGTGCTAACTAGCAATTATTGACCTGTTTAGCTAAATCTTAACATGGTTATTTAACATCTTTCAAAATAACTGTATGTAACCTGAAAGTATGAAAAAACTGCTTAAGGTATTTAAGTTAAAGTATTTAAGTTTATTTTGTTTAAAGGAGCTAACGATCTTCCAAACAAATATCCTAAAGTCCTCAACATATACCCAGCTTCTCCCTGAACTCAAGTTTATGATACACCAGGGGTCGGCAACCTTTCAGAAGTGGTGTGCCGAGTCTTCATTTATTCACTCTAATTGAAGGTTTCGCGTGCCAGTAATACATGTTAACGTTTTTAGAAGGTCTCTTTCTATACGTCTATAATATAACTAAACTATTGTTGTATGTAAAGTAAATAAGGTTTTTAAAATGTTTAAGAAGCTTTATTTAAAATTAAATTAAAATGCAGAGCCCCCCGGACCGGTGGCCAGGACCCGGGGAATGTGAGTGCCACTGAAAATCAGCCTGCGTGCTGCCTTTGGCACGCGTGCCATAGGTTGCCTACCCCTGTGATACACCATTATGACATATAGGAAGCTAATGTCATGAAATTTACACTTTAACCAAGTCTGATGCTATAATATTGTCATGTTCAGAAGGACATGCTGCCATTGGGTGTTTATGTTTTAAAAAGACACTGTTTTGTACCACTGTGTATTGAGAGATTAGCATAAATCCACTGTAGCAAGGCAGCAGAATGTCCAAATGCCAGTGCAATTTTGCATTAGTGTGTCTGAAAAATTCCCCCCCTAAAAAATTACAGTAGGTACGACAAGGGGGGGGGGGGAGGAGAAGGGGAGAGGAAAATCACTCAGTTCAACAGAAGCTTCTCTTTTAAACAAAATTCTAAACATGCTTTAGATTTTAATTTTAACTACATTAAAAACAAACTAATGTTTAAAGGAATATTCAAGATAATCATTTAAATTAGTCACCTGCACTAAACCTAGATTATTAAACAAACGTTTTAAATAGAGTTTACTCTTTCACTGATGCTACTGACTTTTTACATTTCACTCAGCTTGGACACTGAAGCTAGACTGGTTAATTTCACTTCCTGGTTCTTGTGGATATCGCTGGCTCTGGTTTGTACACACACACACACACACACACACACACCCTACCTGTCCTGTAGGCTCACAATCAAGCCAGGAAATGTTTAAATAAAGTTTCAACTGATTTTTTTTTTTTTTAATCAAGAAATTTCTATTCACATCTGGCTTCAGCATAATTTAAACAAACTAGATTTTGGGCCAAAAATAATAGAATCACTTTAAACAGAGCTTTCTCAGCGAAATCAACAGCAGATTGGCAATATGATTAAGAAAAATGTACAAAGAAGAATTATTTCTCCGTACCTCTTATCTGCTAGATCTGTTTTATTTCCCACTAGCATAATGATGACATCACTGCCCCTTTCCGTTCTGACATCATCAATCCATTTTGTGGTTTGCTGGAATGAGTTTACATCTAGTAAGGAAGAGTGGACAAAGATGAGTGTCACTGTAAAATGTTCTTCCCAGATCACTGCCAATACAGCCATAAATCTTGAATAAAAGCCTCACATTCTCTGGTAATTTGTGCATTAGGGTTATGTAGAATCAATGGATGCAATCCTGACCCCATGGAAGTCAATGGGAGTTTTGTTATTTATTTCAGTGGGTCTTGGTTTTTACCCTTTGGCTTTAAATGCACCTGCAATTGAACTTAATCTATCCAATTATAAATGGACTTTTAATATCAGGAGTGCAAATTATGAAGAGTTTTTTATCACTAGTTTTAAAGAACTGTTATTTCAATTGATTGAACGAAGGGCTTGTCTACACTATAAAGTTGAGTCGACGTACTGCCACTGCCGTAATTAAAGTGAAGGTTCACATTCATACCATGCTCCTTCTCTCAGCGGTGCTCATCCCTCACTAGGAGTTTCCACCAACTGAAGTAGGGCATTGTGGGGCACTGACAGCTGGAGCCCCGCAGCCCTGGTGCTGACACCTCAGGCTGTCAGTGCTGGAGCGGGGAGGGCTCTGGCTGTCAGCCCTGCACAGGTGACGTAAGTAATGCAGTGTCTACATGGACACTGCGTCACTCTACTACATCAATGTAAGCGCTATGCCTCTCGCCGAGGTGGAGTTAGTAAGTGGATTTAGTTGGCAATTTACATCGGCGGGGGCTCCACTGTAGCGTAGACACTTACATCAGGTTGCAGTTTAACGTATTTTATATACAGAAAGGGGGCCTAATAACTTTGCTATTTAATCTGTACTACTCACGACTTGAAAAAACACTGAATACATGCATTGGTCAAAGGGCCCTACGGTTTCAAGGATTTTAAAAAGCATTTAACAGCATTTATACACTTTGTGATCACTAGTTTTAGGCTTGTTCTCCTAGGAATATTTAGCTTATGTAATTACTAGCCACTCTTGTTGGGTTGATCACTGACCTCAAAAGAATTTCAGAATTGTTTACATAAGAACAAACATAAAAGGATCCTTTGGCACTTTTCTAACTAAAAGCCCCTTCCAGATTCCAGCAGCTTTAGTAGAACAGGTAATGAACATCTACGCTGCAAAACAAGATTCTAGAAATAGGCATTAATTAATGAATATACAATAACCTTGTCTGCAAAGCTGTGTTCTTAACAATAATATCAACTGCTGTACCATTCAATTTAACAGTTAACATACACCTCAGTGATCGTAGCTATTGTATCTGAGATGCCAAAGTATTTGCCTACACTTAAATAGGGAGATCTCTGTGGTAACTGGTGGCTTTGTAATGGTACAGTGAAATACTGTAAGTCTTAGATGGTTAAGACTTGATCACTTGCCAACAGCTTAATGGCATAAAGCTTTGCTTTAGTACTTAGCAATAATCATGAGGTCAGTAGAGAAGTCCAAAATTCACAGCCATCATGCAATTTTAGCTCAATTTAAAATGTTTATTTATAACAATTAAAATAAATTTACAAGGGAAGCCCTTATTCTTGCTATAATCTTCTAGAGTATTTATGAATAAAAGGGTAAGCCCTTTTTGGATTTGGGTAGAATCGGACTATTTCATCCAGTCACTATTGATTTAAAATGGAAAAAACCTCTGAAGGTTTATTTCTCCTTTAACAAAATTATTGCTCTTTAAAAATTAAAAGCCAATAAATGAGGGTTATTCTGGCCTTTTAAACCAGTCTTCAGGGTGGAGGTGAGAAAGCACTAACATTTTAGTCCTCAAAAGTGTACATACCTTCGTACGACATGAAAGAGTATATTATTAAAAGGCTAAATCCCTAGTCATTGAGCTTTAAATACCAGAAAATGGAAGGGACCGATTAAGATAAAAACGTGGCATGTCCGTTCCCAGCCCACACCCAGATTTTGAGGACAATGGAGTGAAGCAAGCTGCAGTCCTCAAATGGTCTCAATGGGAAAGCTCTCATTTAGAAATTCAGAGATATGCAAGCAAGTGATTCAGGTGTTTGAGACCGAGTCAAAGATGGAGATGGTACCCAAAAGAAGAGCAGATGAGACTAGACCAGCCAGTGCTCAGGGCTTTGGGACAAACCATGTGATAGGAAAGGGTCATAAATGTATTATTTCAGCAAGGGAGATTTATAAGTCCATTTATACATCACTACAAACAGCTGTGATCAGAAGTGCCTGGTTTAAAAACTTGACTACAGTAAAAGGAAACCCTGTTCATGCCAGTATGAAGAACAACCACATGATTGTGATAGGACATGCAGAGCTAGGCTAGAGAATGACAGAGCAGAGTATCAGAAATGCAGAATTCCCCCCACTCACTTGTGATATCATAAACAACAACTGCAACAGTGGAGTCACGAATGTAGCTAGGAATCAAGCTCCTGAACCGCTCTTGACCTGCTGTGTCCCATAATTGCAACCGTACCTAACGAAATCAGTCAAACAAGCAAGAAAAATAAGAAAAAGGTCAAACCCAGTGCAATATACCTACTTGTGATATCGTAAACTACTACAGCAGCAGCAGAGTCACGGATGTAACTGGGAATGAGGCTACGGAAACGTTCCTGACCCGCAGTATCCCACAGCTGCAACCTGATCTGTGGGATGGGAGAAAATTAAAAAAAAAAAAAAAAAAAAAAAGCCAAACTGCCACTAAAAATAAAGAGTAAATCATTTTATTTGATTGGTTTTTTAAAAGCTAAATAAAAATATAACTCATGCAGGGGATTGTTTGGGACTGGGAGCAGTAGCAAACTGCCTCTCCTTGTGGCAACGCCCCCCATCCACAGTGGTATCTAAGGCCATCTCTACACTTATGGCACAGCTGCGCCTTTGCAATGCCTGTGGTGAAGACGCTCTATGCCAACGGGAGAGAACTCTCCCATCAGCAGAAAAACACCCCCCCCATGAGCGGCATAAGCTATACCGGCGGGAAAAGCTCTTCCGCTGAGACAGCGCTGTGCACACTAGTGCTTATGTCGGTGTAATTTACGTTGCTCGGGGGTGGAATATTCACACCCCGAGCAACATAAATGTTGCAGACATAAGCGGTACTGTAGCCATAGCCTAAGCTAGTGTATTCTTTGCCTAAACTGGTCTAGAAAGGAGTCCAGAGGAATCTATATTTCACACTCACAAAGAGGTGGGAAGTATTTCAAAAGCCCCTTCCCACTTCTAGAGGGCTGCGTTTTCCAACCAGATAGGACGGGCAGGAAACCTGAGGCAAGTGCCAATCTGCACATCTGCCCATAGAAGGCATTCATGCTCTGCTGCCATTTTTCCTGGGGCCCAAGTGCATCACTACCAGAGAGGCCTGTACAACCAGGGGGTTGGAAGAATCGCATTCAAGACCACTTCTAAATGCAAGTCTTCAGCTGCTGCCAAGCCACTGGAGCGGCTACTAACATGCTTTTTCAAGGAGGACGAATGCTAGTCATTCAGCTGCACGTAAGGCTTAGCCATAATGCAAAGTAACAGAGATAAACACAGATGACAAGGATGAAATTCTCTTACCACTTAGATTCTGAAAGAAAATACAAGATGCTCTATAAACCAGCATACATACATATATAGAAACACATCTAAGGGATTGAACTGCTTTAGGAAAAGCATGCTAATTTGTCAGATCACTTAAAATGCAATCATATTTATTGTGAGTTTACGCAACATCATCAGCTTGTGCAGAGTTGTACAATTGGTGTTCTACAAATATATACCCCACTGCTGTATTTCTTAATTAAGGATGTGAGCTAATTTTGGACCCTGGCGTTAATTTCTGTGGAACACTGGTTTAATTTCAGAGACAGTACTGTGCTAAACAGAGTAAACATGCATATATTTATGAGTTATACATATTCTGTTTAAAATGACATGTTAAACCCTGCTGAGTTGGGGAACACACTGACAGTTCTAGTCATGATCCAATTTATATTCAGCCCAAAGCCACATATTAGGAACTTTTGGGGGTGCTCCTTTTCAAAACCCCATCTAACAGCAGACTCTTTAAAACCTTCTCCCAGCCATGCACTTTTTCCTCCTTTACTCCCCAAATTCTGTAACATATTGACTATTCAAATCAAGAATGACTGAATATGGCTTATTTCAAAACTTGTGAAAAATCTCATGTGGCAAACACTCATTTCCCTACATTCCCAGGTTGCCTCCACAGCACAGGCTAGAAGCAGGGGACCACGCCCGAGTCGGACACTGATCTTCTCCTTGGTAGCAGGATGGGTTACTTCCAGACCTCCAGGCCCTTCAGAACTCTGAAGGATGCTCACGTTGTGACAGATTACAAAACGTACCAAGAATAGCAGATTCTTTCAAAGTGACTAGAGAAAAATTATGCAAAAATCTTACTCACTGTTCGATCCTCCAGGTACATGGTTTTCGATAAAAAGTCAATGCCAATTGTTGCCTGTAAAAAAATTGTGTCAGATTTCAATAAAAAACGAAATGGGTGTAATCTGTTTCTCTCGAGGGTATTCAATAATTGTCATGCCAGACTAGATCTGGCACAAGCTGATCTGAGGGCCATACTTGTGGGATAGCGCTTTCCTTCAGTGGGATTTGTAAGTAAGATACAGGTTAGGCTTTTCCCACTTTAAGCCTCAAGACTTTTAAGTACATCCCTAAATAAGGTGAAAGATTTTGGCAAAATTAGTGCCTATTAGTAGCATAAGATTACAGCATAAAAAGGACACATTTTTAATTAAGTTAACCACAGTTTGAACACAACTTTGGTCATTTATTCCACAGACACGCATACGGCAGCAGGGTTTTCTTTGTGCCTTTAGACATTACTGGAGCATAGCAACAGAAATCCTGACGTCAGCTTAACCAAAATGGGGGGAAAGGAAGGAACCGTGTTAAAAACAGCTCTGGTAGCACTGATCCCAAGTCTTCATTCCCTTGGTGATGCTGCGTTTAATATTTAGTGCAGGATTGGGAAACAGCGCTGCAGCTTTGTGTATTGCAGGTGTGTGACTGACCTGGGACTGGGGCTACTAACACTACCATGGCTTTAACAGAGTGACCCTTGATGCGGCATACCATTAAACGATATCAATGAAGCCCAGAAGACAAGCTGAGTCCCTGCAACCTGGTATCAACTGAAACAAAACCATTAAGGGTCTAGTCTTCCTCAAGTTATGGTAAGAAGGTTTCATCCTAAAAAATCAGAGGAACCCCTATTCCAAAAATGCACCACAAGATCCCTTTTTATTGTAGGCATTCTACCATCTGCTTGCCACACTTCCCAATAGGTTGGGGGACAATCTAATGGGTGGTTTTCATGCAACCAGCCAGTTGCAAAAGGAAACTAACACTGCATGATCCAACTCAGTTTCCCTCTGCTGGGCCATGTGTTATTTTTGTTGTCAGAAGAGGGTCGCAGTGTAATGAAGTTTGAGAACCCCTGAAATATACAAATTGGGGGACCCAGTAGACTGGTACATTAAAACATTTCCCTTCCAGTGCTAAGCAAGCTACCAAGTTTTGATAAACAGAAAAGCTACATTAAAGTTTGCCTCAAGAAAGTTTCCATTCTCCCTGACATTTTACAAATTTCCTTGTTCAATTAAACAATATTTAATAGAGAAAAGCCATAAGATCTTGCACCACACACAACCCAGCGTCACACCAAAAATTCAAATTGATCCAGCTGGAGCCACAGTAAAGACAACATCCTGGTGACCAACATAATTTTTACAACAGGTTTAGTGAAAAGGAGGTTGAGCTCCAAGAGAAGACTGTCTCAGCTGCTTTGTGCCAGAGCTTCAAGTACAACAGCAGCTGAAATGAGTCTGATTTGCAATTTTTGGGAAATTTCCCCAGTCGAAACAAGTCTTGATGTAACAATGTCTGATGCTGTGGAGACCTTAAGAGCATTTAATTTGGAAAGGTCCCTCAACATCTGGACCCAGCTGTCATATACCAGCAAGATTCATATGCCACTAATCCACCTCCAACAGGCATCTTAATAAAAGTAATTCCTTGGATTAGCTCAAAGACATGAGGGGATCATCATTAGGGGCACTTCACACTGAACAAAGACAGCAGATCAGCGGTCCTGGCTGAGGGATGGACTTGATTACCCAGAACGTTCTCCACTCCTTTCGCCACTTTGATTCTTCTAGGGAAGAGGATGGAACAGTGGTTGTGTGGTATGAAGTCTTTACTAGCCTTTCCTACACCAAAAAGTAGGTATGTATAAGACCTTAAGTTGTAACCCTGGTAGGAATGCCAGTGTGCCTAAAGCAACATATTTCCCCATAAGGTATTAAGTATGGAGACTCCTTCGTGCCCTAATGCCAGGTTGAGGGCTGGGTATACATCTTGTAGGATTTTTAAGTGAAATGTCCTTTATGCATGAAAGTTTCCATCTTCATTAAAGGAAGTCAAATACAAACGCAACACAAATATCTCTGCATCCCAGATTGAGTGGTCTCCCATTAACGTGGCATTGCATCTGCAGTATCTCCTACTCAAAGAATAGGAAATAACATTATGCTGTGTAGATCTTCAAAAGCATGAAGATTTGATATTGACACACTGAGTAGAGTCAGAGGAGCTAAATTTAGCCAGCTGCACAGTTCTAGCCATGTAATAATAATGTGTGAAGTGAGAATAGAGGGCAAGGGCAAGAAGACAGGCAGTCTAGGGATAGGTCTACACTTGTGGCAGCGTGTAGCGTACCAACGCCCAGCTAGCACTGGTATAAACAGCAGGGTAGATGGTGAGGCACCGCTTAGGTGAGTAAAGACATGCCTGAACCCTGTGGGTATGTACCCTATATGCCAAACAGTGCCGCCCATGTCGACACTGCTATGTAGAATTTCGCTGCCTCCTCTTTGCCAGAGCGTTTCCCCATCGCAGTGAAAGATTCTGGCAGCAGGGAAAGGGTCTGGCAGGGGCAGCTGCCTCCCCTTGACACAGCTTTTCATTGCCATGGGTAGCTACATCCCGCAGTGAGTCTGGATGCCATCTGCCTTTCTCCGCAGCATGTAGTTACGCGTACCCTACCCTCTGCCGCAAGTGCAAACAAGGCCTAGGAGTCTAAACTTTTAAATACAATAAAACATAAATCAAAGAAAGGACACAGAAGCCGGGCATCTGTTCAAGTTCCTGACGGGAGGAATACAGGAATTGCAAGCCAGCTCCGGTTCTGTCCCCAGCTGCACAGAGATGGGAAAACCTGTAGCGCGGATTAGCAGACTTGAAGTAAGAAGGATGCTATAAGCCTATTAGAGTTTACTGTCAGATACAAGAATAAGTGGGCATGAAATTAAGCTAAGGTAGAGCAAGAATAAGGGAAGTTTGGGTACCATTTCTTCACACACAGAGGTGTTATTGTTTGGAACCAACAGAAGCAAGTAGTTACAGGTTCTGTAGGTAAGAGATACGTTGTGAGGCAGAACTGCAAAATTAAAGGAGGCAGGTGGACCTAAATGGAACAAAGGGTCCCATCCACTGTAAGTATCTGTCTAGATTTTATATGGCCCACTCACCACAGTATCCAAGTATTTTTCTAAACACTCCTGTGAGGTAGAGCAATGTTATTATCCCCATTTTATAGATTGGGAATGGACAGAATACAAGTGACTTGCCCAAAGTAAGAGAGGGAGTTTGTGGCAGAGTAGGAATTGAGCCTGGATCTCCTGAGTCCAAGGCAGGTACCTTTACCACAAGACCATCCTCCCTCCATTTCTACATGCTTACAGAATCATAGATTTTAAAGCCAGAAGGGGCCATTACAATCCTCTAGTCTGTTCTCTTGCATAACAGAAACAAGGAGGTGAGCTAATGTCTTTTATTGGACCAACTTCTGGGTGCGAGAGAGGCAAGCTTTCAAGCTATACAGAGGACTTCATATTTGGGAAATGAGTGTCACAGCTAAATACAAGGTGGAACAGATTATTTAGCGAAGTAGTTAACACATTTTAAGAGACCATTCAAGGTACAGTAGCCCATTAACACCTCTGCAGTCATAAGATAAAAAAGGAGGGTTAGTGGGTTACAGATTGTTGTAATCAGCCATAAATCCAGTGTCTTTATTGAGACCCTCATTTTTAGTGACTAGTAAAGTTATGAATTTAAGCTCCCAGCTTGTCTTTTGGAGGTGTTGTGCAGGTTTCCTTTGAGGATGAGGACTGAGAGGTCAGTTATAGAGTGATCATTTTATGACAAGTGTTTGCCCATGGGGGTATGGCAGGGGTCTCAAATACGCGGCCCGTGGAGTTATTTCCTGCAGCCACCAAGCTCCCCTCACCTGCCGCCCCCCCTTCAGCACGCCACGTCCCCCCTCCTCTACCTACCTCCAGGCGCTTCCTGCCGCCAAACAGCTGTTTGGCAGCGCTTAGTGCTTTCCAGGAGGGAGGGGGGAGGAGGCAGAGAAGAGGCGGGGCAGGGGCAGGGATTTGGGGAAGGGGTTGGAATAGGGGCAGGGAGGGGGCGGAACTGGGATGGGGACTTTGGGGAAGGGGTTGGAAGAGGCGGGGCAGGGGCGGGGCTCATGGAAGGGGTGGAGTGGGGGCAGGGCCGGGGGTTGTCAGTGATGCCGCCCTCGGGCCAATGTACTAGTCCTCATGTGGGCCTTGTGGTCATTTGAGTTTGGAGATCCCTGGGGTATGGCAGGTTTGCCTTATTTTTCTGTATGAGCTTGTGCATAATAGTCATAGAACTTTCACTCAGTAATTGTTGCATCAAGCCCATATCTTGTGGTTGAGCTACCGCATGTTTTTTAGAAAGGCCATATACAGAAAGAGCATGAAAACAGAAGAGCTCAGTAAGTTGCTACTTAGCTGTTTAAAAATGGGGTCAGGAATTTGGGGCCTCTGTCCTTGGCTGGCCTTTCCTTGCTCTCCAGCACTGCATAATATCTACAATGCAGCCTCTCCCAACCTCACCTGCAGGCCAAGGGTTCCATCCCGGTTATGAACATACTTCGCCAACCGTGACATTTTATTTCTCATGTGTCCCCTCCTCCCCAAACACACAGCAGGGAACCCTTTGCTGATTTGTGAGTCTGCACAACTGCTGCTTTCCTGAAACCAACTTATTAATAACTGATGGGCAACAGCAGCACGCCTCTCACTTCGCGACTCGGGAATAAAAAACTCACAAAGCAAAAAATATTCTATCAAACACAAGCTTCCTATTTATAACTGAACCTGACAAATATGGCTCCAGTGATTGGTTGTGGAAGCTTTCAGAACTAAAGAGTGCACCCAAATTTGTCAGAAGGGTCCATAAGATAAGCTCATCTGTCAACCCACCTATAGCTAGAATTAGCCAAACACAGTTCAAGATACAGTACTGAACGTTTGACTGGGCTCCACTATTCATAACTTGATACTGGGCTGCAGGGAATCTGGGTTCTGGCTCTGCCATTGACTTGCTGTGCGATCCTGGGCAAGTCACTTAACCTGCTGGAACTTTATCCCCCCCCCCCACCTCTTGTTATGTAAAATCTGGAATAATGTTTCCCTGCCTCTGAGTCATGATCATGTTTGTAAAACTAAACATCCTCAGGTGAATGGTGCCATACAAGTACAAAGTACAAAGCCAGGCACACATCAATGGCAGGTAAATTGAAACTGATTTGATAAGCCCCCAAGATTTCTCTAACTAAGTCTCACTCATTCATTTTGCAATCACTTAGTTTATTACATCAGACCGCTCCCCATGGAAACAGCTGCATTAACATAAAGTTTGAGGGTCAAAGCTCTCCAAGTAAAACTAGGACACAGGCTCCACAGAGAAAAGAATAGAGCTGAAAGAAAAAAGTACTGTGGGAAAGAGAGATGATTAAATAAAAGAACTGCTTTAACATGTCCATGTAATTACTGTGGGCAGAATCGGTAAGGATGTTTGCTCCCAGGAGAGGCTAATGTGTACTGGAGTCATCCTACACCATGGAAGCTTTGCTAACACTGCTGCTTTAATGGGAACTTGCATTTAGTTCTGTCTGACTTGCCTAACAGCAGTGATGGAGAGCTATGGAGAGACGGGGAAGAAACCATTAATAAGAGGCTGGGGGGCGGGGGGGGGGGGGCGGCAGGGGAGGCTATTGACAGAATCTCCCAAAAATGCATTTACAAGTTTAAGTGGAGAACAACTACAGTAGTGGGGTTTTTTTTTTTTAAATGGATGGATGGACGACTGGTTTTCAGGACAGGGACTGTTTGGAAAGTGCTTAGCAGGTGATGGGTGAGATGGGACTGTAAGTAAGTAACGTAACGTGGATTTATTTCGAGACGGGGCTCTGTAACAGTGGCATTTGGTTTCATGGTGGATAGCTGCCAGAGCAAACGTGCTCCACTTATGAACAAAAACAATGGTTTTCATAGCTGCCTTGCAAGATCAACCTAGAATGTGAGAGCTGGGTTCTTCCTGGCTCATGAGTCAACCGGAACATGGTTTGCTCATGTACAGTCAGAACAGAATCCAGCTAACACACAGCTGTGTTGGCTCTACAGAGTTGACCAGAGTAAGTAGCAGCAACCACTATTTCAGCCTTCTGTTGCCAGCAGTCAGAAACCATGCTGCCAGTTCAAACCCGAGGTGGGATATGAGAGAACTATGCCTGGACCTGTCCTTAATAGTTTTATACAGTGGTGCAGTAGCCGTGTTGGTCCCAGAATATTGGACACACAAGGTGGGGGCGGTAATAAAACTTCTGCTGGAGAGAGAGAGAAACAAGCTTTTGAGCTACACAGAGCAGGAGCTAGACACACATTTTTTAAACAACGAGCTTCTCGTTTCTCCCCTCTATGCTCCACAGACCCTCGAGTCCCAAACAGCTTCTTCCCAGTCTTTAGGATACTGGTTGATCAGCAAACCCTCACTCACTGGAGTCAAGTAGAGTCCTCATGTGAATAACGGTTTGACAAGATTGGGCCCATAAAATGCTGAGATTGATTGCATTACCTGATAGGTGTTGTCAAAGCTGTCATACATGAACCTGGTGATCAAGGAGGTCTTCCCCACTAGAAAAGAGAAAAACAGGTTCAAGGAACAGTTTTTAGTGTGAAATTAGAACAAGTGATCCAACACGGCATTCCAGTTTTAACTGGTATTCCATCAATACTATGCAATTAAACTGGCCAAGGGCAAAAGGGAACTCAGTTGATGTAATTGTTGCAATAATCACTACCATTTTTCTGAAAGCCATTCAGATATTTAAGAAATTAAGTTAAATGCCCACAAAAAAAAGCAAGCAAATATAATAAGTCCAACTACATTAACTTCAAATTATTGTTTGATTTTAAAATTTAGCCAACTGTGCCCATTCTCAAAAGTGACTTAGACCCAGATCCACAAAGGTATTTAGGTTCCTAGCTAGATTTCAATGGGAGTTATGAGCCTAAACATCTTTGTTCATCTTGGCCCTACTCACTTTTGAAAATTTTACCTCTGATCTCCATTAATTCACACTGCACATGCACATGACGTAACTAGCAGTCACTGTGCAGGAGAAAGACACTAGTGTAGTTGGTACCACAAGACAGGATGGACATGCACTGGTGAAGTTGGCAGGCCCCCTGCTCACAAAACGCCTGGACAGGATCTAGTTTATACTCCTCACCACCACATTAGCTTCGGTCCACCCTTGTGGACAACACGTGTATTACCCCTTGCAGCATACAGTAACGCCTCACTTACAGTCGTCCCGGTTAACGCTGTTTTGTTGTTACGTTGATCAATTAGGAAACATGCTCGTTTAAAGTTGCGCAATGCTCCCTTCTAACGTCGTTTGGCAGCCGCCTGCTTTGTCTACTGCTTGCAGCCCGTTGCAGCTAGTCTTGTCTGGTGAAAAAAATTTCCCTGGAACCTAACCCCTCATTTACATTAATTCTTATGGGGAAATTGGATTTGCTTAACACCGTTTCGCTTAAAGTCGCATTTTTCATGAACAAAACTACAACGTTAAGTGAGGAGTTACTGTATCTTGGATCCTGTATCATGCCATTGTTAATGGCTCTCCACCACTATGTTTATTAGTACTGGGTGTTTCAATAGCATTTACCAGAGATTTCAAAGCACTCTGTCAAACGCTCATGTCTCCCTGAGAGGCAGGTAAGCAGTAACATACCCATTGTAAATCAGGCAGGAACACGAAGCCTCTGAGTGACACATGTCAGTGGCTAAGCTGGGATGAGGACACAAGTGACCTGACTCTCAAACTCCTTTTCAACCTAGTCCACCACTTGCTCTTATTTCTGTGCCAGTTTAGACTAAAGGAGTCAGTAAGAAAATAGAGGTGGAGGAGTGTTAGGTTGGTGAAACCAAATCCCTTCTTGTGCCTCATGAGTCTGGCATTTTAAAATCCTTGCACTGTACTTCTAGTGCTAAGCAACTGCTATGCACTGTGCTTCTCTGTTGTACTTCCACAAGCACCAGTGCAGTGATTTCCAGGAGGTGCAGAACAGAGAAAAAGGGAGAGCTGCATTATCTCCACACTCCTGAGCACCATAGCTGTGCCAACGTAACCCCGGGTGCAGACACAGCAAGGTCAATGAAGAATGCTTCCACTGACCTAGCTCCTGTCGTTCAGGAAGGTGGAGTTCCTACAGCACAGGAAACCTCTTCCGTTGCTGTAGTCCACATCTACACTATAGGGTAACAGCGGCATAGCCATGGCACCGTAACTATGCAGCTGAAGCGTCTGTAGTGTAGATATGGCCTTTTTAGCAAGCTGATTATTGTTCATTCACCTTACACAGAGGGAGGGCCATGGAGCCAGAGTTCAGTTTGCTTTTGCCCTTAAGTCACAGCAATTCAAGTTCTGTTTTCACATCAATCTCAGTTTACAGTTCAGGAACAGAACTGTCAGTCTCCACTGAACATACACTTGACATACAGCACCTGAAGACAGAGGACTGGTTTTAAACAAAGTTCTGTTTCGTGACCATATGTTTTTGGGGGAGGAGAATCAAAGCTGAATGCAGACAGCAAAGCCATCAATGAAAGGTAATGGCTTCTAAAATGATCATCTCTGTCAAAATATGGTGGGGAGGGGGAGAGGGGGCAATAAAAATCCTTGCCCCACTAGATGGAGCAGTGTAATAGCTGTGCCAGAGAGACTCCGGATACAAGTCTAAACTGCCTATGGCGGCGGGCTTCTGCTGAGTTGTGTCGACAAAATAAAACCATCTTGACAAGAGGCGCAGAGCCTTTTGTGGCAGTTAGGTCGACAAAGCGTTGGTGTAGACACCACGCTTGGTTTTGTCACTGTAAATAGCCTCCAGGAGGTGTCCCATAATGCCCATCCTGACCACTCTAGTCAGCAGTTTGAACTCCACTGTCCTGCACCCAAGTACACAGGCATCCGTGTCTCGCACTTTAAAGGCCTGGGAATTTTTGAAATTCCACTTCCTATTTTACTTGGCATGGAGAACTCATATTGCATTTTCCCAGGTGACCATGGTGGTTCGAAACAGCAAACGCTCTCCCATTTGGGCCACAGCTGAGTTGTGGGATCTGCTGAGTATATGGGGGAGAGTAGGCTATCCAGTCCCAGCTGCGCTCTAGCTGCAAGAATTTCAATACCTATGAACGGGACACCATGCCGTGCCAAGCGAAAATTAAGGAATTGAAGCAGACATACCAGAAGGCAAGGGAGGCAAACCATCGCTCTGGTGCTGTGCTGAAGACCTGCTGCTTCTATAAGGAGCTGGATGCTATTGTAGGCAATGACGCCACCTCCACCACCAAGAGCCCTGTGGATACTTTGGTGGGACTGGAGGCGGCCAACCGTGAACTTAACTCCAAGGGCGAAGTCGTGGATAAGGACGTTGAATTGGAGGACGATGTAGAGACCAGGGCAGGGTAGTCATTGGTGCAGTGAGTCAGGACCTCTTTTCCACTCCAGAGAAGTCTAGCCAGGCCCAGCAGTTCGTCTCTGGTGTGCATGACGCAGAAGAGGAGAACCCTGGTAAGTGATCTTTTTTCAGTTTATCCTGCTCGGGTCTCCCAGGATCACGACGAGCATTTCAACAGCCCCCATTGGAATCTTCTAGTCTGGAAAGAAAATCCCTGCTTGCAGCTTTCTGTACAAGCCAGTGTTCCTGAAGATGTGTGCGTCATGCACCTTTCTCAGACCACCCTGCGCTGTCAGTGAAACGCCTGCGACGATCCACAAGTGCCTGCAATGCCGTAGAGAAGAACCCCTTTCTACTGATGTACTCCATTACAAGATGGTCCGGGGACAAAATTGGAATATGTGTTCCATCTATTGCCCCTCCACAGTTAGGGAATCTCATTGCCGCAAAGCCATCCACTATTTCATGAACATGTCAAAGAGTCAAAGTCCTTCATAGCAGGATGCGATTAATGGCCCTGCACACTTGCATTTACGAAGCCCCAACGGTTGACTTTCTGACTCCAAACTGATTTGGAACCAACTGGGAGCAGTCTGGATTGGTCAGCTTCCACACAGCGATTGCCATGCGCTTCTCTACCGAGAGGGCAGTCTCATTTTGGTGTCCTTGTGCCACTGTGCTGGGGTGAGTTCCCCAAACAATTGCAGAAAGGAGGCTTTCTGCATCCGAAAGTTCTGCAGCCACTGCTCATCATCCCAGACCTGCATAACTATGCCATCCCACACCACTGAGTACTTGTTTCCTGAGCCCAAAAGCGACGGTACACTGTGCGCAGCTGCTCTGTGAATGCAAAGAAGTAATCTGGTGTTGTTTCTTTCCATGGCATACAATAGGACAAGCAACTCTGATTCCGGTTCAGACTGGGAGCTCATGATATACTGCATGACGAGTCATGAGGTGTTCATTACAGTGCGGGATCCATCCTTTCAGAAAGAGATGGTGGGCGCACAGTAAACAGGGGCTGTTGAAAAATGATGTGAAACGAGTTGGAAGTCCATGGAATGCTGAGACAGAAAAAAACTGCATCATGGGATGTTGAGTCCACACCCATGATGCGCTGCAATCCACTCCACCTTCCCACAACGCCTAGCTGCAGAAGGTGGCGAGTAGCAGTGGGATAGCTACCCATAGTGCACTGCTCTCACTATCCATGATAAAGCACCAAGTGTGGATGTGCTCCTCCAACAGAGGGAGCGTAGTGTGAACATGCACTAGTGATGTAATTATAGCGCTTTTTGATCTTCGGCATAACTTTTGTCGACAAAACTCGGTAGTGTAGACAAGGCCTCAGGTTTGCCGGGCTTGTGCTGGCACTTTAAAAATAGCTGTGTAGATGGTGCTTTGAAGTTGCATCTCAGGCTCAAAAGCTCCCTCCCCCCGCTGCCCCCAGACTTTAGCCCCTGAGCTCCAGCGCATCCCACAACTTCAAAGAGCTGTCCACACAGCTCGGGTTAGAATGTTATCATGAGTTCCACTAGCCTGAGTCTGGTGATCTGGGCTGGGAGGCTCGCTGCCTAGAGATCAACACACAAGGTCAACATACAGAAATTTAATTGGAAATATGAAGGAAACCAGTGAGGAAAGCATCCAGAGGAAAGCAGAAAAGGAGACAGGTGTGAGCCTTTGGCAATGTCTCAATCAGCAAAATGGAGGAAAAATACCCTATCATGTTTAGTTCAGTCAGATTCAAAAGCTTCATTAAGAGGCAAGTTCACACATTTAAAGCAGCGTTGGCCGGCTCTATTATAGCCCATGTTCTCCTCTAGGCTACAACACAGCCAACCAATGAGTTTTCAGACATCTTAGCCTGCCTCTTAACAAGGCACTGCATTCACATTAAGATAAAAAAGGATTTAGGGGACAACACAAGCTTCCAGTGCAATGCTGTGGCAAAAAAGTCTAATGTCATCCTTAGATGTATATAAACAGGGGAGCAGCAGGTAAGAGAAGGGAGGTATATGGCACCAGTGAGCCACATCGTGGAACAACTACATATAGTTACACACAAACACAACAGAACACTCAGTTCTGGTGTCCGCTTTTTAAAAGGGATATTGAAAAATTGGAGAGAATGCAGGAAAGAGCCACAAAAGCGATTATGGGCTGGAAAAAATGCCTTATACCGAGAGACTTAAAGAGCTCACATCGGTTAAGCTTGTCAAAAGGAGTGAGCTGTGACTTGATTACAGTCTACAACAGGAGCGGCCAAACTTACTGACCTTCTTGAGTCGCATACAATAATCTTCAGAAGTTCGAGAGCCGGGTGGGCCTGCCAGGGCTCCTGCCCCACGGGAGGCGCATGCTGGGGTTTGGGCATACCCCTCGGGTCTAAAGCATCGAGAACCACCCCCTCCCCGCTGAGCAGAAGCCCTTCTCCCCCCCCCGCCCCTCCCAACTGCAGGGCAGAAGCCCCGACCACCACCACCCCTCCATCTAGTAGATGGAGAATGGAGCAGCGGGGCCTCCGCAAGCCGCACTTTAACTGTAAAAGAGCCGCACAGAGCTTGTGAGCTGCGGTTTGGCCACCCCTGGTGTAGAAGTACCTTCATGGGGAGAAAGTAGCAGGTACTAAAGGGCTCTTTAATCCAGCAGAGAAAGGCAGAACAAGAACCAATGGCTGGAAGTTGAAGTCAGACAAATTCCAATTAGAAATAAGGCCCACATTTTTAACAGTGCGGGTAGTTAACCACTGGAACAAACCAGCACGGGAAGTGATAGAGAATCTATCTCTTGCTGTCTTCAGCTCAAGACTGGATGCCTTTTTGGAAGATCTGCTTTAGTCCTAAGTTATTAGGCTCAATACAGGGGTTAATGGATAATGTTCTATGGCCTGTCAGACTACATGAGACATTGGTTCTTTTTGGCCTTAAATTCTATGAACTGGAGAGCTAACACACCTTTTTTGCTCGTCAAAACATACCCATAAAACAAATATCCAATTATACAGAGAGAGGGGCTGACCAGAAGAGTGACTACATAAAATGGCACCTTGTTAACATATTCACTGCATGTATTCAGAGTCCAATCAGCTGCTATTTTGCTACTTTTTTACCCCTGCCAACACTGCAATGCCTACACATGGTACGGTGAGCTGGCAGTTAGGGGGAAAAAATCTTTAGTTATCAACAGCATATTTGAAAGCCAAAATAGCTGCTTTAGATTTACTTTCTAGTGACTCTCCAAAATAAGGAAAATCAAAGGTGAGATTCAGCAATCACATGGTGAACTGTATAATGAGGTAAGGGACGTCACAGCAGGGAGCTGTTGGAAATGATGAAAGGCTAGCAAATAAAAACAGATAAAAGGAAAAGAAAATCAAGATTTGTTCTCATACAAAGCACCAGACCCAGATTCTGGGGAACTTGTTTGACCTGCACAAGACAGAAAAATATTAAGGAGGCTAAAAATCAGTGTCAGGAGTTTTTTCTGCCTCTGCATATTAGTCATAAGGTTAGCCCTGATCTGAAGAATTCAACAAAAGGTAAATGCTAACCACATGCTGTAGCTCAAACTCCTCTGCCTGAAGGAGTATACAATGTGATAATCAATTATGTTCACTTCAGGGCTAAAAGTCAATTGTCTCCAACTGGGGATTTTAAGGGTCTTCCCCTTTTCAGACTTGCTCAGGTGACTTTTCCCAACTGTGAGGAACTCCATGTGAACATAAGAACGGCCACACTGGATCAGACCAAAGGTCCACCTAGCCCAGTATCCTGTCTTTTGACAGTGGCCAATGCCAGGTACCCCAGAGGGAATGAACAGAACAGGTAATCATCAAGTGATCCATCCCATCACCCATTCCCTGCTTCTGGCAAAGAAGCTAGGGATAACACCCTGCCCATCCTGGCTAATAGGCATTGCTGTACCTATCCTCCAGGAATTTATCTAGTTATTTTTTGAACCCTCTTGGCCTTCACAACATCCTGTGGGAAGGAGTTCCCACTTTGCGTTGTGTGAAAAAATACTTCCTTTTGTTTGCTTTAAACCTGCTGCATATTAATTTCATTTGGTGGCTCCTAGTTCGTGTGTTATGAGAAGGAGTAAACAACACTTCCTTATTTAATTTCTCCACACCAGTCATGATTTTATAGACCTCTACCATATCCCCCCTTAGTCGTCTCTTTTCCAAGCTGAAAAGTCCCAGTCTTATTAATCTCTCCTCATACGGCACCTGTTCCATACCCCTAATCATTTTTGTCGCCCCTTTCTGAACCTTCTCCAAATTCCAATTTTTTTTTATTTTTTTTTTTATTTTTATTTTTTTTAAGATGAGGGAACCACATCTGGATGCAGTATTCAAGATGTGGATGTACCATGGATTTATATAGAGGCAATATGACATTTTCTGTCTTATTATCTATCCCTTTCTTAATGGTGCCCAACATTCTGTTCGCTTTTTTGACTGCAGCTGCACATTGAGTGGATGTTTTCAGAGAACTATCCACAATGACTCCAAGATCTCTTTCTTGAGTGGTAACAGCTAATTTAGACCCCATCATTTTATATGTATCGTTGGAATTATGTTTTCCAATGTGCATTACTTTGCATTTACCAATATCTAATTTCATCTGCCATTTTCTTGCCCAGTCACCCAGTTTTGAGAGATCCTTTTGTAGCACTTCGCAGGCTGTCTGGGACTTGACTATCTTGAATAGCTTTGTATCATCTGCAAATTTTGCCACCTCACTGTTTACCCCTTTTTCCACATCATTTATGAATATGTTGACTAGGACTGGGCTCAATACAGACCCCTGAGGGACACTACTATTTACCTCTCTCCATTCTGAAAATTGACCATTTATGCCTACCCTTTGTTTCCGATCTTTTAACTAGTTACCAATCCATGAGAGAACCTTCCCTCTTATCCCGTAACTACTTACTTTGCTTAAGAGCTTTTGGTGAGGGACCTTATCAAAGGCTTTCTGAAAATCTAAATACACTATATCCACTGGATCCCCCTTGTCCACATGCTTGTTGACCCCCCTCAAAGAATTCTAGTAGATTGGTGAGGCATGATTTCCCTTTACAAAAACCATGTTGACTCTTCCCCAACAAATTATGTTCATCTATGTGTCTGAAGCTTCACTATAGTTTCAAACAGTTTGCCCATTACTGAAGTCAGGCTTACCGGCCTGTAATTGTCAGGATCATCTCTGGAGCTCTTTTTAAAAATTGGCAACACATTACCTATCCTCCAGTCGTCTGGTACAAAAGCGGATTTAAATGATAGATTACAGATAACAGTTAGTAGTCCTGCAATTTCACATCTGAGTTCCTTCAGAATTTTTGGGTGAATACCATCTGGTCCTGGTGACTTATTACGGTTTAGTTTATCAATTTGTTCCAAAACCTCCTCTAATGACACCTGAACCTGGGACAGTTCCTCAGATTTGTCACCTACATGGCTCAGGTTTGGGAATCTCCCTCACATCCTCAACAGTGAAGATTGATGCAAAGAATTCATTTAAGTTTCTCCTCAATGGCCTTATAGTCCTTGAGTGCTCCTTTAGCATCTCGATTATCCAGTGGCCCCACTTGGTTGTTTATCAGGCTTCCTGCTTCTGATGGACTTAAAAAAAAATATTCCTATTACTTTTTGAGTCTTTGGCTAGCTGGTCTTCAAATTCTTTTTTGGCCTTCCTAATTATATTTTTACACTTCATTTGCCAGATTTTAGGCTCCTTTCTATTTTCTTCATTAGGATTTAACTTCCACTTTTAAAAAGGTGTCTTTTTGCCTCTCACTGCTTCTTTTACTTTGTTGTTTAGCCACGGTGGCTCTTTTTTGGTTCTCTTACTATGTTTTTTAATTTGGGGCATACATTTAAGTGGAGCCTCTATTATGGTGTCTTAAAAAAGTTTCCATGCAGCTTGCAGGCATTTTCTTTTGGTGCTGTGCCTTTTAATTTCTGTTTAACTAACCTCATTTTTGTGTAGTTCCCCTTTGTGAAATAAATGCTACAATACCGGACTGCTTCATTTGATTCTATGCTTTCTTTCAAATATAGTGCCACTCCCCCACCAGCATGACCTGTTCTGTCCTTCAGATATATTTTATACCCTGGTATTACTGTGTCCCATTGACTATCTTCATTCCACCAAGTTTCCGTGATGCCTATTATTATCAATATCCTCATTTAATGAGAAGCACTCTAGTTCGCCCATCTTATTAATTAGACTTCTAGCATTGTATATAAGCACTTTAAAAACTTGTCACTTTTTAACTGTCTTCCATTATAAGATGTAATTGAATGGGATTCTTTTTTCTTTTGACTGTTTCTCATCAGATCTTACCTGTATTTTATCATCTTCCATCCTCTCCTCTTTATTAGGACATAGAGAAACTCCATTTATAGATCCTCCCCTAAAGGATGTCCAAACCACAGGGGTAGGAGATACTGATGCCAGTCTGGTGGTACGAGATGAGCTGATGGCCTGAGTTCCGTTGCTAGTGATGATGTTGGGAGGCCTGGATCAGCATCCACATTGCACTCCCCATCAGTACCCAGCCCGAGCTGGGGAAACTAGTTGATCCAACCAGCAGACCCAATTCGGTGATGAATCCTGGTCATGTGCCGCCTGAAACATGGTGCACTTACGCTAAGAAGTAGTAGTGGAGTTGTCTGTGTCAGACACCACCACTTTGAAAATCTGCAGACAGTTTCTGCAGAAGCCAAGGATCACATGGGCAGGGAGACTAGAAAAAGGTCAAGACTGAGGGATGATGGGCAGCTTTCAGAACCATCGGTCATGCTAGAATTGTCAGGTTTAAAACAAATAAAAGGAAGTATTTTTTCACATAACGCACAGTCAACCTGTGGAACTCCTTGCCAGAGGATGTTGTGAAAGCCAAGACTATTACAGGGTTCAAAAAAGAACTAGATAAATTCATGGATAAATCAAGGCCTATTAGCCAGGATGGGCAGGGATGGTGTCCCTAGCCTCTGTTTGCCATAAGCCAAAAATGGGCAACAGGGATCACTTGATAATTACCTGTTCTGTTCATTCCCTCTGGGGCAGCTGGCATTGGCCACTGTCGCAAGACAGGATACTGGGCTAGATGGACCTTTGGTCTGACCCAGTATGGCCATTTGTATGTTCTTATGTCATGGGGCTAGAAGACTTCATATTCAGTCTGGCACCTCTGAAGAGCATTAAATATGCATCTTTTTAAACCATCACAAAAAAATTTACCTAAGCCAAATGCATTGAAGGCAGAAGCCAGAACTGGAAAGATACAGACATTCCCTCCTGCTCCCCCCAGTAGTTATTTAAACGAGATAGGATGATGTTTTCCCAGCTCCAGGAGCCAATTCCATTAGCAGCAACTCACTGGTGGGAAAGAGAAGCAGGATCATACAGCCTTTGCCAGTGAGAAGAATGCATCTCCCAAAGGGCTTTTAAAAGCAGATGCTGATCACCCTAAGGCAGATCTACTCTTCTCTGCCTCCTAAAGTGCTGTCATATCTCCCCCTCTCAAGCAGGCAGGACTTGGACGAGTCCTCCTCCTTACTCATACTACTCAGCTCTCCTCAACACATTAAATTAGGCTCCTTGCATGGGGGAACTGGTGTACATGTCTCCTTAAAAAGCATAGTGCTAGGGTGTGACCATTCTGCACATCATAACTATCAAAGGGCAGGATCACTTGAGCGGCCGGATGGCCTCAACTCCATTACAGTGAGCGTTCAGTGCCCCAATCTTGCAGGGCTCTGGGCAACCAGAAAATAGCATGTTACAATATATAAAGGTGGGAAGCATGCTTTGTTGTTTACAGGAAGGGATTAAGGCAGCACGGCTAATAAAAGGTGCTGGAGACAGTGTATTTATGAAAGCCCCAAGGACAGCAGTAATGCAGGCTCCCTTCTCATTGCACCTCCAGTATGTCCCAGAGACCAGATGTGTAGGACAGAAGTCTCCATGTCCCACTCAGCCTGTGAGCTCTGCTAAGTCTGACCACAAGGGTACCAGAAGGAGCAGCAGTTTGTGGCATGAATGCTTTGTTGAGTGAGACTGCCAATTCATTTCACACAGGCTAAGGTGGGAGTAACTTGGGACCAGGTTTACAATGGTATTAAGGTATCTAAAGATGTATACAGGTACCTTGTGGCATGTTAGAGAGGGCCTAACTCACAGAGACTTCAAAGGGAGTTTGGTGCTTTTATAAGCCCCCCTGGGTGCCTACCTGCACTTACAGACTCATAAATAACTTTGTAAATCAGGCCTGGGGTCATTACTAACCCAGGCTAGAGCTGAGCCAGGCTCTATTACTCCCATTCCATTAACTTAGGCTAGGTCTACACTACCCGCCTGAATCGGCGGGTAGAAATCCATCTCTCGGGGATCGAATTATTGCGTCTCGTCGGGACGCGACAATCGATCCCCGAATCGACACTCTTAGAGGTGGAAGTAAGCGCCGTCGACAGGGAGCTGCGGAGGTCGATTTTGCCGCTGTCCTCACAGCAGGATAAGTCGGCTCCGATACGTCGAATTCAGCTACGCGTGAATTTGCGTATCTTAAATCGACCCCCCCCCCCGTAGTGAAGACCTGCCCTTAGGCTATCCAGCCCCTATGTGTTATATTGCTTTTTTAAATATCAAGCTTTTTTCGAAGTTTAAAAAGAAACAAATTGCTCTACACAGTACTTTGTAAACTGGCCCTCTTCTATGGATCACTTCCTTACCAAAAAAATCAGTGTTCGGAAATCAAAGCACATAAAAGCTGATCAAGTCCATTTGACGAACGCCCTGTGTTAGGAAGACTAGAACCAAGTGACACGTGCATTCCCTGGAGTATTCAGATACAAATGAAGTCAAGGTGATAAGCTTCTGGTTCTAACAGTTTTGATCAGACAAATTACCATGCACATTTAAAGTTTATCTGCTTCCTGAAAGATGTTATGTTACTCTGCTTCCGTTGCACTGCGTATTAGAGATGTAGACACCCCACAAGAACCATCCACTAATAAAACTGATTAATAATAGGTCTCTACTATGCCTTTTTGCCCACATTAACAGTATATGCTATTGGCCACTACTGGCAGTGCAACAAAAAGTGCTCTTTGTTTCATGCTATAATGAGTCACTAGGGAGACTCACAGAAATTAGAGATGGAAAAGACCCATTAGATCATGCAAAATCATTTTCCTGCCAAGGCAGGATTAGAAGGTCATTTGTTGCCAGGCAGGAGTTTGGTAAGGAGTTCGGGCAAAGTAATTAAAAGTGACCCACAAAGGAAAAAGAAATTGGGATTGTGCCACTTTGCTTCTTTATGATGTATGAAGACAGACAATCCTTCCTGTCCCTTTTTTAGGGGTTTGCTTGTTTTAAATTAGAAATTCAAGCTTCCTAGACAAAGTCTTCCAGGAAAAACAGGGATGGCAAACGTTAAGATCTCAGAGACAGAGCAGTGAAACCTGATTCAGAGTGGAAGAGGTTTTTATTCAGCACTCAAAATATTGATAACCCCTATTTTTTTCCTCCCCCCCCCCCCCCACACACACACCGACACATACCCTGGAGAAAAACTGGGAGACAAAAAGAGGATATGTTGAAAGACTCAATAGCCCCTGCCTTCTCTGGTAAAAAGATGGGAAAACTTCCAATCCATTTCTCTGGGTCCTCCAAGAATTCCTCTAGAAAAACTAAGGCTTGACATTCTTGTTATTTCTAAAGGTAAAAATTAAGCAGAGGGAAACTTTAAAAGCCTTTCAGGTGTGCTTTGTAAGGAAGCAAAAAAGGGCAGAAACGTAAGTCCCTGTCACCACACTTCACTGGTCTCCTTTAAGGGGAGATAATTGAGGGTGTGGATTCTTAGGAAGCTACACTTTGCCCATCCTACCTAAGATAGTTCAGTGTGAATCTGCAGTGTGGATTTCTAAAGCTCTTCCTACTGGCTTTTGTCTATACTAGGACTAATAATTCACCATAGTACACTTCACTAATGACAGCTGTAGTGCAAGGCTCAGGCATCTTTATTGTCATTTAACCCTATTCTGTGTCTAACTCAACTTGTGACAGGATCAGATGACCTGACACTGCACTGTAGCCAACACTGACAAAGCTGCAGTACGGTGAATTACAAGTCCTAGAAGTTCTCTCATTTTTGGTCTCAAACTAATCTTGAATCCTCAGTATACAGGACATTCATGGGATCTCAAAGATCAGAAAGATGAGAGCCTGGAAACACGAGAGAGAAGCTATGGCAGAGCTAGAAATAAAAGCCACAGAAAGGGAAGAAGTGTAGCTGAGCGGAAAGACACAGCACACTGGAGAATGATGCATGAAAGCCTTTTTTAGACTCATTTAAAAAGAAACCCCAAAGGTGGGCATGTTCATACTTGACTTAAACGATCCATGTGAGCCAGCCATCAAGGAAGTTTATTTTTAGATTTGTCAGCCCACTCTCCCACTGCAGAACGGGAATATGAGAGTGATTAAAGCAGCTTATTTTAAAAAAACCTCCTCTATAATCTCCACTATCATGCAGTGGAAATTCTGCTTACTGCTTTGGGGAATGAAGCAGAACTTGCTGATTCTCTTGTGGATGCTGACAGAGCCAGCAGCAACCAATCTTCATTTATTTACTTAATTACAGGAAATTTATTATTGCTTCTAAGTTTACTTAAGATGAAAGTTGTATTTTGTCAGGAATGAAGAGGATAGCACAAGTCTATCAGACGGTAGGGGTGAAAAGGACCTTTCAGCTCACGCAGTCCAGCCCTTTCTTCTTACTACAGGCATTGCCTACAGAAGTTTTCACCCTTAAATATTTTTCATTGATGGAACTCAATAGCTGTTCCATTGTCAAATTGCTCTCACTGTTCGGAAGCTGCTCTCCTTGTGTAAATGGACTACAATACCAGATCAAACCAGTGGACCATCTAATCCAGTATCTTGTCTCCAACAGTGGCCAGTAGCAAAAGATGCAGAGAAAGGAAAAGCCCTGCAGTGGAGAATGATGTAATAAATCTGCCCATAGACGTTTATTCCTAACCCCTGTCAATTTGTGGTTTTCACACCCTAAAGAATGAGTCTTGTGTCTAACATAAAAGTGATCTTTAATTTTCAAGATTGTTACCTGTAACAAATCTTTGGCCAAACTCACGTTAGTGCTTATTTCCTTGGACAGGAAAGAGCAATACTGAATGTCTAAGTATCAGGTAATAACAGTATATTTTGGCCACCCAGTGTGTAACCAACTGTATGAATGCCTTCCAGACTAGTTTCTAGAATTGAACTGGGTCTCCCATTGATTCCGGGATCTGGGAACATTATGGACTGTTACCACTGGAGAGAACTGTATAAGGTCACAATAATATTTGTTCTTGCATCATACTGAATAAGCAGGGGGTTTCTTTGTATATGTAAACACAAAGTAAATGGGGTTTCTTTTCCAGAGAATTCATCCCCCAGCCAAGTTAAAAATCTGGGTTGTAAATTTATATCCCGTTCCTGTAAAAAACAGATTTGCCTTTTTCAGAAGTTATTTAAGATCCTTTTCAGTAAGTCAGTCTATAAGTTTCAAATATACAAGAAGTTAAATGGATTTGGAGTTAAAATCCATATTTAAGAAAAATCAGATACTTGCATTTTCTTGTATTACTCAATATATGATTATTAAAACTAGAAGAATTATAAAGATCATTTTGCAGATTTTGTATTTCATTCATCCCAGACAATGAAAAACAGACTAGACTAGTCAATTTCATCATTTAGTCAGTTTCACTTTCTGGTACCCAGATGAAGCAGGATCAACCTAGGCCAGAGGTTCTCAAACAGTGGTCTGTGAGCTCCATTCAGGTGGTCCGTGAATAGTTCCCTCTAAGGTGCATGCCTGGGCAGCCGCACACGAGAGAATGAAGGGCCACCCACCTAATTAGTGGAGTTGCGCAGGCATGGCTCCACTAATTAGGTGCTGGGACCCTGGAGAAGATGCACATGTAAGGTGAGGTGGTGGCCTTGGGGGGAATAGGGGGCAGATGGGAGGGGGCAGTGGGGTGAGAAGAAGGGGTGGGGGAAATTTCGGATGTGCAGGGCTGCGGCGGCCAGAGAAAGAGGCGACATTCCCCAGCTCCAAGGCTGCGGCTGCTGGGGAGAGAGCCCCTCCCTTCCCAGCCTCAGCTCAGGGACTGCTACGGCGGGGAGACCCCACTCCTTCTGAGCCCCAGCTTGCGGGCTGCCACGGCAGGGGAGAGAGAGGTCACATCCATTGCATTAGTAAGGTAAAACTACTGATATTAAAATATATGAGTTGTGCGCTTTTATTTGTAACACAAAAAACGTTAACTATTACGGTTTTTTTACATAGCGCTTTTATCCAAAGCACTTTGTAATAGTTAGCTAACGGTACAGACAACATTTGGAAAGATCATTAAGTGGTCCGCCGAGACCCTCAGCAATTTGCAAGCGGTCCATGAAAAAAAAAGTTTGAGAACCACTGACCTAGGCTGAAGAACAATTTTATAGTCTGCATCAAACATTTGGGGAATGTCCCCACCAGCCTTTACGGGCATGTTAATGTTAACTGGAAATCAACTATCTCAAGGTAAAAAAAGAAAAGAAAAAAAGTCTAGTGAAGATAAGCCCTTGCGCTGGGCATACATCAATTTAATGCTGTCAAAAGGACAATATCGCCATTTTCTGGTGCTGCTGATGCTGTGATGCGCTCTCTGACAGATGTAATTAACAGGTACATTCCTGTACTTGACAGGAACTGTGGGCCAATGAGAATTTGCGGAGCTGAAGCTTGCCAATACAATACAGTTTTCATCTTATCTGAGGTTTGTTGGCATTTCACCAACCAAACTACCAATACTACTAAAAACACCATTACCTTTCTCTAAGATATCTGCAAGTCCTCGTGCTTAACAAGTGGTCCGTAAGGGGTATGAAGGATATGTGTGAACCAATTTGGGGAGAGCATTGCATGGATAAGAGGCAGTGGGGAAGAAATCACGGAGATGCTTATGGGAGTAGATGAGACTAGCATTGTTAGCAGAGCAAAGGGGAAGAATCACAATCTGGTGTGATAAGAGAATAGGTAAGGACAAGGTGCTACATTGGGGAAAGTCTTGAAAAGTAAAAGCTAGAAGTTTGCCTGTAACGCAGAGGAAAAAGGGAAGCCTCAAGAGGGACCGAAGGGGGTGGGGGTGGGGGAGACGAGACACACAAAAAAACAACAACAACTAGGAAGATAGATGTTGACTGCAGTATTTTGAATGGACTTTGCTACTGGAGTGTTAACCTGCCTTCAGGCTGGGGAGAAATCTCTGTAGCCCAAACATGAGATAATGGCCTAGATTCTGAAAGCTACACCAGGAAAACTATTACAAAATAAGTTAGGGCGTGAATTTAAAGTGCCACAGCTATACCACAACTAGCTCCTGTGGTGAGCACTCATTCTACACTAGGAGTGCCTCTGTGCGTTTTAGCTTAAGCTAATGCCAAGTAGCTATTCCAGGATACTTCTCTTTGTAGACAAGCCCTTGGAATTAGACAAACCAGTGCCCAGGTATTTCTAGAGCACTCAATCACTGTAGTATCCAAGATGAATTAAGGCTACGAGGAAAGAACCAGAGGATAAATCTGAAGTTTATCTGCCTGCCCTATAGTTTGAATTTTATATCCTGTAAACATTAGTGGCACAGTCCTACTAATTCACATACTGGTGCAATGTGTGCGTGCACACAGTGAAATCGGTGTTGTATGGTGACAGTATTTCAGGGACCTTAAATCCATTGCACATCTCACCAGACTCAGCAGCTATTTCAGACACAATCAGTTGGTGGCACAGCAGGAAGGCAGAAAAATGCCATCATAAATTCTACAAATTAGCAAGGATACAGTAATGGGTCCACATGAATTCAAATTCGGGGGAGTGGGAGAATGGAGGAATAATTGTCCCTTTGGAGTGTCAGTTCAAAAGGAAGATACCTGCTCCAGCTGAATCGCTTCTTACAATTATGCATGCAAAGAAGTAGGCTGGCTCAAGTCATTCACAGCAGCAGACTGCTACACCACCTGCTTTCTCCCCACCTTCTCATCCCCTGAAGTTAAAAACAGTTGACAGAACAGTCTAGGTAATAGATCTATTAAAATTCACCAGCCTAAAATCAGTGTCATATTTTTCTCCTTTTACCATTTTTGCCTGTTTCCCTGTAGATTCTCTTCCCTCGCCTTTGTTTCTTCCAAACACGCTTTCTCCTTTCACAGGCCAGAGCTGTGCCCTTCCTGCGTGTTCTGTTCCTTCCCATTCAATTCATACGCTCTGTTCCCTGCCCTCATTTGGTAACTGTCCACAGCTCCAAGCATCTGAAAAATTCCGTTTAACTCTGGATGTCTGAAGTGCTTTGTTATGCAGACCTCAGTCATTTGTGTGTCTGTTGCGGTCAAGGCTGACTCCTAGGGGCAACCCACAAAATCCACATGGCAATCCCAAGTAGCATAGGACAGCTGCCCCCACGTGGAGTGGGCCAGAATGAACCCAATAACTGGGTACGATTCAAAGCGCTGGCAATTATCTTCAAACCCATAAATGGCCAGGTGCCCAGCTACATGAGAGACCTTTCACCTAACACGTCATTGTGGCAGCGGAGATTGGCTGGGCAGCACTTGCTTGCGGAAGTAAAGTCTTAACACTATCTAGTGCCAAGGATTCCTCAGCTGAGAACTCTCATCACTGGAATTCAATCCGCTTGGTAGCCCCCCCTGAGCCAGACTAATGATCTACAGGCAAGATGCATTTAAGTGTTTTGTGCTTGAATTTTCATTACTTACCAGTGGCCACGAGGAGAAGCTCTACAGAAGCTAGTGACAACAAGAGCTATTTGCAGCTACAAAATGTAACCTTGTAGAAACCCAAATCTCTCTGAATCCATCATGTGAAGCTGTACTGGCACCCCAACCTCAAGCACATGTCTACTGGAAGGATAAGTATTGCTCACCTCAGACATTTCCAGTCTCCGGGGTTACTATCCCTGCCATTATCTTTCAACACTCACAGCTGGTTACCTTTTGTGCCCATTAAAATTTCTCACCTGGGGAAAGAACATGATAACAGAACTGCTTCTTCCAGCATCACAAGAACTGGGAGTTCTACAAGATGACAGTGAATTCAGTCAAAGTGCACCACCTGACAGAAGAATGAATGGAACAGCCAGTGCTGTGAGCTACTTCGAGAGTATGTGCGCCTTTCTCCCCATCACTGGCACTCTCCATCCCACAGTTGGAGAATTTATCACACAGTCTTGACTGATGGCACCTAGTAGCCATTTTCCTTCTAATCTTAACCGTTATTCTCTTGATACTGTAATTAGTTGCCTCTCGGCCCTTAAAGAAGATTAATCCAAAATGGACTATACTTGGCAAGTCAGAACAGCTACATTAAGGTGAGAAAAATGAGCAAGCATCTGATGCAATCAATTTATTTAAAAAAATAACAGGAGACTAGATATTCGTTATTGCATCTGGTTAGAAATAAAAGCAGTAAAAAGAAGCTAGAATGTTTGAAATTCTCTGAATTAATCAACTTGGATTTTAACAGGGAAAAATCAAGGGCCCCAAATAAGGCAGAACTGAGCAATATCCTAGACCGCAAGAGACCTTCATGTTTCCCAGCAACTCCACAAAACCAGAGGTTTAAGCATTAACCTATTAGCTCACTAGCACTAGGCAGCCTTCAGCTCTCATATGCTAAGACAAAGCCTGAGTGTTTTTTTTTTAAGCAGACTATCAGCTAAGTATACAAGACTAAATGGATGGCAGGAAGTCTGCATGAATATTTATGACTGTCTGGTGCAGAACAAGCAGGAAGGGAAGTAACAGAGTGGAGTGAAATGGCATGAAATAATGAGGGATGACATCTACCTAGCAGATGAACGCACTCAAAAAAAAAAAAAAAAAAAAAGGCTATTTACTTTATGATCAACTGCAGCTTATCCCGAAGTGCTACGCTAACAGGGACAGTACAGAAAGGAAGCCCAAGAATGTAAGTAATGGCGATGTGACAAAGTGAGGTTTTCCCCCTTGTTCTGTTGCATGTGAACCTTACGGTCCTGTATTAATACTGTGTGTACTGCAGCTTCCCTGCGTACAGCACCAATGCCTAGGTGGTGGGAATTAGGTGTGAGACTTTTTCTGAGGCCCTCTGGGCAGGTGAGGCTGCCCAGCTGTAGCTATCCTAACCTGAGAATCAAGAGGGGATGTGACCAGGTGACATTTTGCCCAGGAAGCACGACAAAGACCAGGAGAAGGAGCAGCAGCAGACTGAGCTGGACCCCACTGCCTGGCCTCCGACACACTCATTGCTCGGGAGGCATGCTACACCAGAGTCCTGACTGGCTTCCTTCGGAGCAATTCCAGAGCACTGGCCCGGTGACAGGCTCCATTTTGTGTGTGAAGACGTAAACTGTATAAACTAGAGAAATTAAGGTCCTGTGTTTAACATTTACATTCCTGACAAGTTTAGTGTCTCTCTCTTCAGGAGATACAGATGCACATGAGAATCACAATTCTCCCCGAAGGACCTTAATCAGTTACACAATTGGTACCCTGGAAAAATGTATGACATACATTTCTATTGCTGCCTCAAGAAGTTAGTGAAACTTAGGACTATTGCAAGCAGGTAAACGGCGTTAAAAAAAGAAAGGAAGGTGGGCACCATTTCAAAGCCATTTGTCAATCGCCACATTGAGATTACCAGAGTTTTCCTCCCAAACTGAAAAAGTATCTAACTGCTCTCACAAAGGCTGATTTTTAATCATTTGTACTGTAAATTGATATAGATATGCAAGAAATAACAAGCATTTTAGAGCTAGCTACCAAAAATGCTATATGGATAAGCCAGCAGGAAATAAACACTTCGTTCTCCTGTCACCTGTGCAGACTGAAGGATTCAGTTCCAGTCAATCTGGCAATAACCAATGTAAACAAGTATTTTCATGCCTACTTGTTGGCTGACTGCTTTTCCGTTAAGCACGTCCATAATTTACAGAAAGGGACCAGTTACTCCCCTATCTCCAGTAACTGGTAATCAAATGATTAACATTCCAGTAGCTCCTTTAGGAAACAGACAACTGAGAAGGGGGGAAAATGAGCTCATTTGAGGAGCCTAGTGTATTAGGATGCATTGGTGTGTAGTATTCCTTGCTGGGGGCGGCTTCACCCCTTTCGCCAACTGGCGGTTCATCCACCGTGCCCGGCTCAACTACGTCCCGCTCAATGGAGCTGTCCGCCACGGGAACCGAGACAAGCGTTGCAGGAAGTGCGGCTACTCCAACGAGACCCTACCCCACATCCTGTGCAGCTGCAAACCCCACTCCAGAGCCTGGCAGCTGCACCACAACGCCATCAAGAACCGCCTGATGAAAGACATCACCACGCCTGGGGGAGATCTCCGTGAACCGCACCATCCCTGGTACCGACAGCCAGCTACGACCTGACATGGTCATCACCAACAAGGCCCAGAAAAAGTTCATCCTCGTTGACGTCACGGTCTCCTTTGAAAACAGGACCCCACATTTCGCGAAGCCCGGGCTCGTAAGCTGGAAAAGTACGTCCCCTGGCTGACATCCTGAGAGCGAAGGGCTACGAGGTGAAGATGGACGCCCTGACTGTCGGAGCCCTGGGCGCCTGGGACCCCTGCAACGAGCGTATGCTGCAGACCTGCGGGATCGGTCAACGCTACCCACGGCTCATGCGGCACCTCATGGTCTCAGACACCATCCGATGATCCAGGGCCATCTACATCAAGCACATCACCAGCCACCGACAGTAGCAGGAGGCGTGAGCCAGAGTGACATCGTTCTCCCACTACGAGACAGGAACCAAGTGACCTTCTCCGTTGGATCATATGAACTGGAACCATAAACGCCCTGAACATTAAATCTCACCAAATGAGGGTCAATCCATCCTCCTCATCATATCCACTCATACTCCACACCCGAACATAGCCACTCTATGAACTTCATACCCTCATATCTCAATGCCTGTACTTTGACCCATCAACCTTTTACCCCCAATCGGGGATATTGCAGATTATGTATTCCTCATGCCACCTGATCTTAAACCAAACTTTGCACCCTCGATAATCTGTATGTTATTCCCTGATAACCAGAAACTTCTATGCTCAAACTCTGTTCACTTTTTTTTAAAACATCTTAATAAAATTTTTAAATCTTGTTTCCAAGTGAGTGCCTGCACTAGCAGAGCCAGACCACAGAAAATGAACATTTGCATTGCAGTTTTCTGGCTGGGAAGGATCAGATCCTGGTTGGGCCCAGAATCATGAGTCAAGACAAGGAAGAATGGAGGTTTAAGAAGATTTGCTGACTAAGGAAGTTTAAGTCTCCAAGGTCTGGCTGAAGGCCACATCTGATTCGTCTGAGTCAAGTCAAGTGGTGTTTTGTGAAAGTGTGAACATGAAGTGAGCTCCCAGTTCTGCCACATATGCTTCTTGCCTGTCAGTCTAAAAGAATGCCATTGCCCCAGCTGAATTAAGCTTGAAGAGAGTCATGAATCTATGCGCAAGCCTACACTACAAAATTAAGTCTACCTCAGTTATGTCGGAGGTGCGCATCCTTACCAGTTGCGCTTGCATCAATTGAACTGCCAGCGTGGGGCATTGTGGGATAGTTTCTGAAAGGCAGCAACAGTCAATGTAAGCAATGTAGTTTCTACGCTGACACTACGTCGACTTGAGTGCTTCACCTCTCGCAGAGGTGGAGTTATTAAATCAGTGTGTAGTAGGTGGGTTACATTGGTGGGAGCTACATTTTAGTGCAGATGATTACAGAGTTAGATCGACATAAGCTGCCTTGCATCAACTAACTCTATAGTGTAGACCAGGCCTGCGGCTGGATTTTCCACACCCCTCAGTGACACACTTATACACACTAACCCTCAGTGTAGACAGAGCTACGTCGATGGGAGGGCTTCTCCTGTTAACATAGCTACCGCCTCTCTGGGAGGTGGAGTACCTAAGGTTGGGTCTACATTAGAGAGTTTGGTCAATGCAAGGCAGCTTATGTTGACCTAACTATGGAAGTATCTACACCTTAAATTTCACTCCCACGACATAACTGCCCTGCTACACCGACTTAATAACTTCACCTCCATGAGCGGCGCAGAGTCAAGGTTGATGTAGTTAGGTTGACACAGTGTCACTATAGACACTGCGTTGCTTATGTCGACCGTTACTAGCTTTCAGAAGACATCCCACAATGCCCCCACAGTGCCAGTTCAATTGATACAAGTGCTACTGGTGAGGATGCGCACCGCCAACACAAGGAGCAAAGTGTAGACACACACAAGCAATGTAATTACTGCGGGGGCTATATGCCAACGTAAATTAGGTTGACTTAATTTTGTAGTACAAACATGGCCTAAGCCAATGGTAGCAGCTCTCCCATTGGCATAGACAGTGTCTTCATTAAGTGCTGCAGCACAGTAAGCCTAGACAAGCCCTGTGTAGTTTACCCTTTGAAAAGGAGGAATAAGGGAGTCCTATTTTCTGAGCATGGCCACCTGAGAAAGTCCATGTCAAGTGTTCTGACCTACAGGGCTCTGAGTTGGGGAACTGGAGAGACGTGTGTGGGTGGTCGAGGGACATGCAGGGTGGGAAAGATGCCCTGGTTATTGAAGTATATGTTTCTTTCGGAATAAATTTGGGAGATTTTGGAACAAGAGGGTAGGAGTGCAGGAGTAAGAGAAAAAAGTGTCACCTATAGGAATATTTTTGCTTCAAGTTCAGTCTGCTGTGAGATGACCAAGAATATGCGGGGATCATTTGATAGCTTCTTCGTCCATGTTGATAGAAGAGTTCATTCCTGAAGCATTTTGCTTCTTGCATCCTTTCATTTATAAGCTCCAACACTGCTGTATTAGAAACATACGAGTTGTCATACTGATCAGACCCACATGGTCCATCTAGCCCAACATCGCATCTCCGATAGTGGCCATACAAGCTGATGCAGAGGAAGATGCAAGAAACCAGGCAGCAACAGGATAAGCTGCCCCAGGGGAGAAAGTTTCCTCTTAACACCCAATGTTCCGGGGTGGGGGGGGGGGCTTATGTCCCAAAACTTTAGGGCTTATATGTCTAGTTATTTCAATACAGGGTATTACCATAATAAATCTGGATATTCTGCATGTGCATTTAAATGTTTAATCCTATCTGAATCACATTAAGCTCTTGGCCTCAGACATGTTCCCCAGACTAATCATGCAATGTGTGACAAAAAACAACCCTGTTTTGAATTTCCCACCTACCAATTTTTGTTGAATATCCCCATGTTCTTGGATTATGAAATAAAGTGAACAGAAGTCCTCAATCTACCTTCTCTACCTACTGTTTGGTATACTTTTATCATGCCAATTTAAAGGTCCATCACTGTATTTACAGATATTTGAAGATGGTACTGACCCTCAGGACACGGTTCTCAATTCTAGAATGGTAATTTGAACCCAGGTTTCCCAAAAAGAAGCAATCCTGCTCACAACTGGGACAGCAAGGAAGTTGAGAAGAGAACCAACTATTTGTATGGGGGTTTTGTCATGCCCTGGCAAGATCTAGGCTGATCTACAACAAAAACATGGGAAGAACTCCCAGCTAGTCTGGGGTAATGTTTCAGAAAAGGTTCCTTCAGTAAGGAGTCCTTGCCCTAGTCCGTCTAATGAATTGCCTTTGGTAGCTGCTTATTTTGGTACATGACAAGGAAAGGGAAGCCTCTCCACTTGTTTTCCATACCATCCTTGGAAGGAAGGAGCAATTTATTTAATTTTCACAGCCTGCTTAGTGACCTGAACAAGCTTCTGCTGATCTTCAAAATATTCTATTGAAGAGACCACCTTAATGACAACAAAGCCTTTTGCCTGGATGGGTGGAGGGGAAGAGGAGAGGTCTGTCACTTCCCTGCTTGGGAGGACCAGCACAGCAGAGACACCAGACTTTACACAGAACTCCATTTCTGCACAACACTACTGGAAGCTCCAGGTAAGGATGTTAGAAGGCAAGACTTGCATATTGTGCACCTAGTGGAAGGAACAAAGGCTGACGCTTGTCTGTAAAGAGCTGCTTATGAACATGGCCACTCCATCTGAGATAGGAAGTGCATCGGGAGAGACAGCCCAGAAGATGGCTATCGCTATGAAAATGCTGCTCTTTTATTGGCTGTTAGAAGAGGGATTCAGCTTCAGTCCACACTGGTGGCATGTGGAACCCAGAAACACTCATTCACAGGAACATACATCAGAAACTAACAGGAAGAGCTGACAAAACTATCTCAGAAAACCCAGGACACCAGAGACAGAACAGGTCTGATGTCATGGGGAAGTTCAGAATGTGATTTATTTAGCGTATGAAAACTAAAAAACAAAGTTTTCCCTAGAGCTCAAAGGAGAACCTGATCAGCTCTTCCAAACAGCAAGCGCCAGACTTACCGGCACCAGTGCACCTCTGTGCAACACCTGCTAGAGCATCCTCAATATGCACTTCACTAATAACTTTGAACAAGAGCACAATGAGGAGTTTCGCAACAGCAAGCTTTCAAAACACTGCAGCTGCAAGACCACTTTATAGTTACTCGCTCACATGGCGTTTAGGAAAGCTCAGTGACCCGAAGCGTTAAACTCCAAACACAATCTTTTAAATGGCACCAAATGGACATGAAACTGCCTTACCAAGCACAGTAATTTAATTCCTCTCAAGGATCTCCCTTTATCTGATCAATCCACTAAGATTCAAATGCCACAATATAAAGAAAATTGATTTCTATAGCTGACAGCTACATATTGAAGGATGACTGGATAAAGGTCTACTACACCACAGATCTAAGAGCTCAGGGCCGTTTAAGTACATTTTTAATACTGTATCTAGGCACGTCAGGACTGGCAGGGAGAGGGGAAAAACTGGCGCTTGTACTTAAAAGTTATCAATAACCAAAAGGTGGGAAAAGGTATTTTTTATTAGGATCTCTTCCAGACACAAGACCGTTTAACTTGCACCGCTTTTAAGACCTTGGCTTTGTTTCGTATTTGATTCAGTAAACTGCACATTTTATACAGAGATATTCAAAGTGAGTTTATTTTGCACATTGTACAATGCTTGAAGTCAGCAAAAGCACTGATCAGTTCATACTACATGTTTAATACAGAAGGCCACAGCTCTGATAATGCAAGCAGCCAAAAATCCAAGCTGGGGGCAGAGATTCACAATGAAAGCACATCCTTTCTGAAATGCTAGGCTACAGCACAGAAGTTATTCCATGATCACTAGGATGGTCGTTTCTCTGGAGACAATGCCAGTTCAATATTCTAGGTCCACACTGGGAATAGTTCTATGCTAGCTATTGTGGTTGTACCGGAGAGCCCTCCTTGATCAGCTGCAATTTTTTTCTACTGCAGGATTTCAAGGAGTTCCCTAGCAGCAAAGACACTGAACTGGAGAGGTGTGGAGCTCAATTTTGATGGATATCAACAGCTGAACATTTTAAAAGAGCAATAGTCCATTCTATTGTAGTTAGCCAAGCTTCAAACAGCAGAAGTACTGGAGCTGTGAAAGGTTTCAGAGTAGCAGCCGTGTTAGTCTGTATCCGCAAAAAGAAGAACAGGAGGACTTGTGGCACCTTAGAGACTAACAAATTTATTAGAGCATAAGCTTTCGTGGACTACAGCCCACTTATGCATCCGAAGAAGTGGGCTGTAGTCCACGAAAGCTTATGCTCTAATAAATTTGTTAGTCTCTAAGGTGCCACAAGTCCTCCTGTTCTTTTTTGGAGCTGTGAAGAGATCTTTCCAAAGCAGAATATAGCGTAACTGACGCACTATCATCCCTATGCAGCGGTCTACATTGCAATCGAAGAATATGATTGCAGCTGAAATAGACATACCTACTCTAGCTTAAGCCTGGTGAGCTTGGGTACCACAGCCGTGACACTGCTGTAGTGCACACTTGAGCATGGGCTAGACCGGACTATATCAGATGGTGAACAGCAGGAGCAGACGGGACGTCCAAAAATAAGTTTGACCAAGTTGCCCTTCAAACAAGGGGGGGGGACCAGAAATCTTTAGTAAAGGGCAAAAGATTTATACGATCTGAAGAGAAACCAGAGTATATACTAATATAAAATCAGAATATTTTTCAGAAGTCTTCTGTTTTTCATCAGGTATGTAAGGGGGCTGAAATGACGATTTCAAAGAAGTTAAAAGGGAAATGAATAGGAAGTTTAAATATTAGCATTTCTCAAGGCCTTGCACATGCTACTGTAAGTGCTACTATTGAAAAGGAGACCATGCACACAGAAGCATGCTTGCACTCTAGGAACCAGCCTTGACAGCAACAGATTAACTCATCCATCACAGGCAGACTAGACATTCCATCCCTCCCCCACTCAATCCAGTAACATTTGGTCTTGTCTGGGGGACTCCCTGGGGTACTGGTGCTGAATTCAAAACAAAGCTTCAAGTATTCAGAAGAATGCAATGGGCAGTGCCAGACTGATCAGAACACCTCGTGGGCAGCAGAACAGTCAAGTCAAGGCACAAGAGAAGAGCTACAAGAAGTCTATCCTTTTGGCTGCTGGATTTTGCCCTGGGTTTCAGCCCACCTCCCTCAGAAGGAAATATTCTTGAACCTCAAAGGTTTTCACAACTGAAAATTCAATTCTGTCCAACTCAGAGATTCGCTCACTGACTATTTAGTGATTGACAATGTTGGGAAGCGTGATTATGACAACACCAATCACTAGAAAAACAGAGGAAAAGACAGATGGTTAGAAGTTTTGTAACTATTACTCCTTTTTCACCCGCAGTACCTGGACTTCAGCCACTTGTATCTCATCCTTTAGGTATTAGCAGAGCAATCACCAGCTCTATTATTTCACTAACACACAAGATAGTTTCAAAAACTTGCAACTCACGTATAACGGGTGTAAAAAAAAAACTAGTGTAAATGAAAGTTACCGATATCCATGCTGAAAAATTCATGTGGGATATAAAAATCAAATGCTACACCAGGGATTGGCAACTTTTCAGAAGTGGTGTGCCGAGTCTTCATTTATTCACTCTAATTTAAGGTTTCCCGTGCCAGTAACACATTTTAACATTTTTAGAAGGTCTCTTTCTATAAGTCTATAATATGTAACTAAACTATTGTTGTATGTCAAGTAAATAAGGTTATTAAAACGTTTAAGAAGCTTCATTTAAAATTAAATTAAAATGCAGAGCCCCCTGGACCGGGTAGCCAGGAGAGTGCCACTGAAAATCAGCTCGCGTGCTGCCTTCGGCACGCGTGCCATAGGTTGCCTACCCCTGTGCTACACACTGAGGCTGGATATTATTAGTGGCTTAGCACAGCCCAAGTTAAAAGCCACTGACAAGCCACACGTAAAGCTGGACATGAATTTTTTTTATTTGTCATTTCAGCATCTAGGCACACTCTTTCTGCCCAAATGCAAATGCTTTAAAGTCTCATGAATTAAGGTAGCCTGCTCAAGATTCACCATTCTTCACCATTATTTAAATCACAACAAATGCTGCCACAGTTAATGCAAACAAAACACTGAGGCTCTAATTACTAATGCATGGCTAAGTCTCCCTTGGGATACAACACAGTCCTTGTGGCTCTCAATAAAAATATATTGTGATAAATAGAAAACAAGATTTGATTAAGCCATCAGTAATGAGCTGCATTTTTATTCAAAATAAGGAACATTTGAAAGAGTGTTTAAGAGGTTAGTTAGTATTGTGCTAAGTAATCAGTTACACACAAAAAGGGTAATTCAACTTCTTTTGGGGTTCTTTTAAACATACGGTTCAGAGTGGAATCTGAACAAAAATTCCCATCTTTAAATATTTTGGATTAAACCAAAAAACCGCCACCAGATTGAT